>NC_138829.1:72866287-73507760 GCF_965183815.1 Platalea leucorodia | reverse complement strand
CTCCGACGCACCTTAAGATCAGGTCGGGTGGGAGTATTGCGTTTGATGAAGTTCTTTACGACACCCCCGCGTCCTGTGGGCCCCGGGCTCGCGAGCAGCTGGTGTCGCTGCACGGCCTGCAGGAAGTTTTTCAATGGTCTAACAACCTAAGAGGAGAAGATGGAGGGGAAGTCAGTACCTGCCAGGAAAGGGAGGCAAGGAAGGGCCGTGGCACCCGCTCACCTTGCTAGCCGGAGAGGAGGAAGGTGGAGTCTGGTTTGCTGAACTCTTGTGCTTGTCATGCAAAGGGGAAAGGGTGTGACCCCCTGGCTGCTGCCCATTCCATATAACCCCCATTGCTTGTTTATAGCTTCTCGTCCTGATGGCATTAAGAAGAGGCACATTAGGCGACCGGCACGCTCCCCAGTCTGGCCAGCAGCGTTCACCTGCTGTTACAGCCTTCCCTCTGCCTGCTCGCTGCCACCGGAGGACACGGGACTCCTATGAACCCCGTCGGCCCTGGGGCGGGCGCACCATCCAGTCGTGACCGAGGACAGGACAGGCACGCGACAGCGCGGCAGGGGAACACCCGTGTTCCAGAGCCGCGATGTACAGCATCGCACTCGCTCTCCTCCTCCGCTCCGAGTCCCGGGGAGCAAGATGTCTTTGTTATATCTGGCATTAACAGCACAAGACAGACGCAACCCCTCTGTGTTCGCAACTGCCCAGCCCAGCTTACCTCACTGCCAGGGCTTCTCATGCTTTATAAATACTTTGGACACTCGCAGATTTACCTGTGTCAGAAGTGACTTCACCTGCATCCCCTAATTGCAGGGAAAAACAGGGGGGGCTGCTTCACTGCACAATCAGGGCCCCATCCAGCAGCAGCCCTGAGGAAAGCTGCAGATCCTGACCCATCACACGGTGCTAAGCATCCATGTGAGAACAGAGGTTGCTGGATTTCCCCTTCCCATCCACTACCCACAGCAAATTCACCCCAGCAAAGCCAGGACAGGAGACCGAGGGCAAAGCTAAAAGCAGGCGAAATCTCACGTGAAACACCAGCAATACAAGCAGTGAGGAAACAAGTCGGGTATTCCAGACACTTGCACAAGATAAAAATAAATAAGTCAGTCACCTTCTCACGTTGCCTTCTTTAACTACTCCCGGACCACCCCTTTTTGAACCACGCAGAGTCACGTCTAAGCTGTGAGTTAACCACGCTACCTTAGTCACCTTTGCGGGTTTGTGCATGAGCTCACGTGCCTGCTTCCCAAGCCAGACCTGGGTCCCAGACCCAAACAAGGCTCAAGAAGTCACAAGGAACTCCCAGGAGACAAGATTTGGCCAAAGAGGGTTTCAAAACTACACTGGAAGGGGGAGTCGGGGGGAAGGTAGGGAAACAAACACCCAAAGCTTTTTAAAACAAATTACTTAAAAGGCCAGGCCCAAGTCCTTCCAGACCACCGGTTCACTCCTCCCTCCTTGCAAATGTCTCATACCAGATGCGTGAGGGATTCTCCTGGGACTTGGCACAGCGGGGTTGTTCCTGGTTCTTGTTCTGGCGTTCGCTGTTTGGATTTACACAGCTTCCTGTGAAGAAATCTGTAGTTAGCACCACGTGCAAGGCATCCCGCAGGGCTCTGATTCTTGTCTCCAGCTCTCCTGTGCTCGGAGCCCTGTAGCATGTAACCAAACTGAGAAACCAGAAGCCTGGATGGCTCCCTGGATCATCGGTGCTGCATACGCACACCGTGACGCATGCTGTAGTACCCGTCCTGTGCAGACCCTTCTGAACAGCCACAACCTGTCTCACCAAAAGGCCTCCAGCTGCTCTCCCCGCCACTCCAGCTACAGCTGCTTATCAGATCCTACGGTTCCCGTGGGGGATAGACAAAAAGCCTGAATCTCTCCCTCTCTTTGCTTTGAGGCACAGTAAATAAACGGGACCTGCAAATCCTCACATAATGTAAACCCAGAGGAAAGGGGTGTCGGGGAGCTTTAACAGAGTGTTACACTATGTGCAAGACTCCAGGTCTACGAGCAAACTCCTTCCAAAGTGTCCCCACTTACTCATTAAGCAGGCTGACATTGGACAGGGCAGCATTTGTCTCAGGGCTTGGGCACGTTTCCAAGATGTCCTTGCTTATCTAATTGCATGCCTCACCTCTTCAGGAGATCAAAAGTTTACTTGAAAAATTACCTTGACTGGTCAGAGGTGGTTTTGTTTCAACGCAAGTGCCAGATCTCCCACAAACCCTTATGCTGACTCCCTGGTCTGTGTGTCTTTGGGGCTTCATGCAAGAAAAGCAAAACCAACTCAAAGTTACCTTCATTGTTCCCTGCCTGCTGCTCAGGAGGAGAAAAGCGCTGGGCAGGAGGGCTGGCAGCTTGCATACTTTTGCTTGAAACGAGGACATCTTCAGGACTCTGCGGGAAAAGAAAACAAGCATCCTCTTAGCGCAGCTGCTCCAAATAACAAGGCTACCACGGACCTGCTGCCCCAAAAAAGCCAGTCACTTCCAACTGCAATCCAGCTGCTAGGCTAGCGCCTGCTTCTCCCTCGACTAGAGCTGTGCTGCACGGATGCTGAATGCCCCGTTTCAGTAACAGGGGCTCTGCTCCTGAAACACCAGCCTCCGCAGGCAGGACACTTGCCCAGCACTTCTCAACCAGAGCAGGAGCTTTACTGAGCCTGGACTTCAAAGTCAAAGTGCCTCGAGAATGACAGGCAGCTTCTGCACCCCTTGGAGACACCAATTTTCAAACTACGGATATTCCAGTCCTGAAAGAAAGAGGAGAGCCTGCACCGTGTGCCAGATTACAAGGCCATTAGGCACTTGAAGTACCATTACCGTATATTCCCAGGAGGACAAGCAAAAAAGTCGCTGCAGCGCAACACCCTTCCATGTTACGAGGCTGCCCGTACACAGGCCGTGCTTTCCCTACCTGCTAAGCCACCGCCGCGAGCCGGAGCAGAGCCACCTGCCCCTTCCCCAGGGCAGCAGGGAGCTGCTCCGCAGCAGTGCCCACCCCTCTCTGCTGGACTGGTTTTCACCTCGGCTCTCGCAGCACAACCCCACAGGAAGATTTTGCCAGCTCCAAGGCGGGGATGGGTTTCTTTGCCCTGCTAGCACTGCAGGCTTACGCTAGCTTGTTGCGTACATCGCCTCGGCGGCCAAGGAAAGCACATCAACTTGAGCCGCCCTCCTGATTTTTGTAGCTCAGACCAGCCATGCAACAGAGACAGGCTAAGAATACACAGTTACCATGCCCAGCTGACAGGCAAAAGCTTGCTGACTCCCGGGAACCCAGCCAAGCACCTCTAAAAACTCCGTCTTGAAGAGGCCTTATCAAGGCACAAAATGTCTCTGCCCACCAGGAGCCGAGCGCCAGCCGGCCTGACCGGCTGCCTAAGCTGTCCAGCCCAGCAGCGCCTTCGCTGAGCTCGAAGGGACGCGACAGAACGATGCCTCGGCCACGTTCCCTGCTCGCGGTGGCAACGCTCAGCAAAAGGTATCAACTCAGGCAAGGTGCCCAGACAAATAGCGTGTAGGCTGTTCCTTAGAACTTACCTTTTCACTTGGGGGATTCAGTTCCAGTCCAGGTCTGTAAAAGAAGAGCTATTTTAATTATTTCAACTCTCTGAAGGGTGAGTTACAGGTGATAAAAGTATGATGGAGCCAGCATATGGGACCCCAAGGAAAGTGCGGATAAATCTAGGTATATCCAGAGGCACAAGCCTGTTTCAGCCAGGCCACACAGAGGTGGAGCTGTAAATTCTTCTGATGGACCGCTCCATCGCACTACCGAACACCGCGCTGAGGAGCCTTGTCCCCTTCTGCCGAACTTCCAGGCAGCAGGCACAAAGGGAGCTCCGACACCACCAGGCGTTCGGAGGCCGGTCACAGCCAGGAATCCCGGGACATAACTCGCGTGATGCCAGCCCACGCCAGGCAGGGCAACTGCTGGCAGCCTCCCAGGCCTTACGGCATAGGCTGGACCCCCGCTACCGCAGTGATTAACCTCACCCTGCTCCGAACAGGCTTCTGAAAAGGAAGGGCTGCGCCTGAACAGCACAAACTTGGAAATATCAACCAGCCCCAGGTGACAACATCACCTAAACAGTCTGTTACAAAACCAGTCCTATGTCTGTAATATAAAAGCGACCCATAGAGCTTCCTTGCAGGGTTTTCTGTGGTTCCTTCCTGCCTGCTTTACGTGGTAGCCTCACCTCATGCTGCTGGTCGCATCTTCTTCCACAAAAACCTCCAAGGAGCTTTGACCTGGAGGAGAAGAACATAAGCTAGCTCGGGGATTTCATCCTGAGGCTTCCCAACAGCAGCAACGTGTGCGTGGTAGAGCTCAGGTCTCTGTGCAGGCTTTCCTCCCAGGGAACACGCCGATTGCTCATCTCAGCTTTCCACACCAGCACCACCACCTCCCTCAAGTGTCACTGACAAACTGGTGTAGGCTGGGAAGGCAGAGAGCTGAAGCAGCAGCTCCTCTGCCTGCAGACTGCTCCAGCTGCACAAACACGCTCTTGCCTGTGTCAGAGATAGCATTTCCCAGTCAATTGACTTCAGCTCCTGCCTCCCTACACGGCTTTCTGCAGAGCTTTGGTGGATTTAGGCTGATTTCATTCCCCCCATAACACCACTTAGCTGAAAGTGTTATAACAAATGCCTAGATACAGCGTGACTCAAAGCTGACAAAACTAAATACCAAAGGCCTCAGCGCTCTATTAGAAGCCAATCTGACTTCAGAAGCAATGATTTTAGAACGTCCAAATAGCAAAACCTTCCGAGGAGCAGTGGGAACAGAGGATTTGAGGAGTTCAGTGCTACCAGGAATAGCCTGGATTTCTGAATCTCGTTCCCTTCGATGACTGCACTATTTGGTTCTCAGTCCATCCACTCTGTCTTCACCCAAAAAGCATTTAAGTTCCTCTGCCAATTTCAGCCGAGTTTCAGGGGGTGGAGACATATAGTTCCTATAGATGTTTTTGGAGAGCTGGCAGAAGACACTGAAATTAAAGCCCCTCCCCGGGAATGCGATCGTCCCTTCTGATCGGCCAAACGGCACACGTGGATAGAACCAGCCAGACCGCGTTTTCCCCTTCCCTCTTGTCTTTTTGCCCCTCCGCAACCCGCGTAACCCAGCCTCCAGCCCCCGCGCCCCAGCAGATGCTCCCTTCGCCCGCTGCAGCGAAACACGGCCCGAGACGTGGTCCACAGCGGACGAGGACCTGAAGATCGCGCCCCGGAGGGGCGGCAGCCACGAGGGCTATCGACCAGGAGGCTAAGGGGAGCTGGAGACAGCCTTAACGCGGATGAGCAGCTCCACAGCTGCTTACCCCCCACACCGACGCCGAGAAGCTGCTGTAGCCAAATGAATGCACTCAGCAGCTGAAAAACTTACAGCTCACTCTGCTGGAGGCAGAGGATGATTCTCGCGCCGCCGCCTTCTTTGAAACGGCCCTGCTGATAGACCTCCGGATCATGCTCTCCCTTTTGCTGGCCAGTGAATATTTTTCTGCCAAGGAGGCCCTGCGGCTCTTGTGGGGGCCGCCCGCAACGCTTCGGCGCCCAGAGCAACGGCGCGTTTTGGATCTCGCTGTGGTTATTTTGCTGTCAGAGTCCTGGAAAAGCCCCTTTTCGAGGCCTTGAGGAGACGGATCTCCTTGGAGCGTGGCAGGATCTCCTTTTCTAGCAGCCTTGGGAGTGGAGGTACTTGCTCTTCTTTCGGGGGCCTCCTCCCCCTCCCTGGCCGCCTGGCCAGCGGGGACCTCGGTGACAGCAGACGCATCGTGCCGCTCAGTGGCTGCGTCCCCCTCGGGCAACTGCCCCCCGGTAACAGCCTGACAGGCTGGGCCACGGCTCTCGGCGCCCCGCGGGCAGTCCTGGCAACCCGCCGCTGCCACCGGGCCCCGTGCCCCTGCGGGCCGCTTCCCAGCCGGCGCTGGGAGCTCGGCGTCAGCCCTGTCCCGAGGCCCCGCCGCGCCGCCGGGCACGGGCACCTCTTCCCCCCGACAGCCGGGGTTCTGGGGCTGCTCTTTGCTGTGGCGCCTTTGGGAACTTGGCTTGATGCTGCTTCTCCTTCTGGACAACCTTAAATAAAAACAATTTGAAATGAAGCCATGAAGAAGTCTCCTGCTCCCAAATCATTTTTAGACAAAAAAAAACAGACAAGTTTTGAAGCGACCCTGTAGGCTTCTTCCCTCCACCGTTCCCCCTCGCAACCCTTCTCTGATCACTGGTGAAACGCAGGAGCTGAACCTTGAGAGCTCACAGATGCGCTCCGGCAGATTTAGCTGAAACACCTTAGAAATTGCTGCTTACTGCTCTCTGCGAGATGATTTTTTGCTGGAGGTTACTGCTCTGTACCGTGGGCAGGAACGCCGGGCGCACACCCGCGCTGCAGCCCTCCCAGCTGCCAGCCCGGCACACCGGGCTGGCCCGCAAGTAAAGGTTGGATCCTACGGACACAAACCGGCGGCTGAGGTACCAGGACGCTCGTGTCCCCGCAGCCAGGAACCCACAGCCCCAGGCGGAGCCGACACCAGGGGACAGCACAGTCACGGTGGTACAACAGCTCCACGCTGTTTGCCTTGAGCAAAGCACGGACATCCACACGGGGAGGGATTTGGGATCGAAGGTATCACAGTCTCCCATGATCAGCTTCGCGTGGCGGCCTGCCCTATAGGGATCTACAAGATCCCGGCCAGGAACAGAAGGCTCTGCCGCTCTCTGGCAAGCCGCTCAGTATCAAACACATCCCAAGCACTGAGAAAACACCCATGGCTCTAAAGGCAGAGTTTGTGAAGAGGCCGGGAAACACAGCCATGCTGCCACACGTGGTACCCGACAACGTCACCCTGAGGAAGGCAACACAAAATACTGTACAGTCAGGACCCATGAATTCTTTGAATTGCTGTTATTTAAGAGAAAAATGATGGGTACAGTAACTGTCTCTAGCTCTATTGCTTCAGTTAAACCTGACCAACTACGGAGAGGCTTGGGGAGCTTCGGCACCGAAATCCTCTTTGCTCCGTTAGGTAACTTGCCACCAGAGGATGGAGCCGCACACTTGATCAGCAAGTCAAGGAGATCAGGTGGACAAATCCAAACCCAAAGGACAGCTTTGGCTGCCCAGAGAAAGGCGGCTTCCGATGCCAAAGCGACCCAGAGGTAGCCAAGGTAAAGGGCAGAGATTGGAGACACAGAGGAGATGGAGAGCTAACGTGGAAGCGCGCACCAGCCAGAAAAGGCAGCTGAGAAAACCCAGCACGGTGCAAGAACAAGGTTTTACAGCCCCTGGTGCAAGACCACCAGCAAGCAGTGACTTGTCCTCCTGCCAGCATTCAAGCTGACACCCTCTGCCTCCCTCCAGCCTCGTTCTCTTAACTCCTCTTTCTGACCTCTAGCAAGAGGAGGGACTTTCTGCTAGAATGAGCAAAACACTACTAATTGGGAAATGTGTAGCTAACAATACGCTAAGAAATGGGTTGTAAAATACATACCGAGAAAAACAGAGCAAGGAGAAAAACAACAATGGCCTGGCCCCGCAGGACGGAGCACAACGTGCCGAACCACAGCACGACCTTCCTGTTGACAAGTGACCGCCCGCGCATTTTGTCGCATCAGCAGATCTTTCTCAAAACTGAGTTTAAATGAGGAAAAATACACGCAAGACTTGTCTTCTTCAGGGGAGCAATCCAGCGGCTACCTGGAACCTAACAGTATGTCTTAAGAGCTCTCCCCGTTCAGATCTGCAACATTTTCTTCTCCTGCCCTCCTTCACCACACACACACACACACACACACACAAACTTCCCACGCTTCCTTACTATTCTTGCTGTTCTCTCCATCCTCCCTGTCTGGTTTCTGACAGTCTTTTAGTTCTAACTCTTCCTCTCCAACTTCTGTGGGTTTTTCACCATGGTTATCAAAATTTCAGTGCCTTAATGCATAAACAGTTACTACTGTGTGCCCAGTGACGAGGTTTGGGTCACCCTACAGCGACTGCCAGCACACCTACCCCCAGCCCACGCTGCTCGGAAGGGAGGGCTCCCGACCCGCCTCGCCGCTGACACCCGATCAGAGCAGATACGCAGTCGGCTACCATGAAGCGGTGGCACCGAGGAAGTTAATTAGCATCACAGCCATCCCTGACTACGCACACAATTAAATCATGCCCTACGCCATCCTGCCTTGGCATCTGTTTGCCGGCAACTGTTGTCTGCTTAGGACTAGTTTTAAAAACATCAAGTACAGCTGCTTCTAAGCAGATCCCTTGGAATTTCCACTTCGGTTTCACCGCTAATCCCTCTGAGCCTTTCTGCCTCCCAGCTCAAGCAACGACCGCAGACGCGCTGCCGCTGCGCGTCGCTGGCAACAAGTTCCGCTCTCAGGTACCAGCACAAAGGTTTAGGGCGTGAACACCAGTAGCAACCTCGGGTCAAAACCGTGCTGAAACAAAATCAAACCACACAGAAATGAAATTGAAACAGACAAGAAGATAGAGTATTTATTGTTGTTTCTAACCAGAAGAAACAAAAATGAAAGAGAAGGAAACCAGCCAACTCCATCCCAAACTTTCACAAGAAACAAACGTTGATTGATCTTGACGTGCTCTTTTAAACATATTTGCTAACTCAGGGAATAAAACAGCTATTTTATGTTCTTGTGCATGTGGAAACAGTTACTATTTTGCTTCACTCCTAAACGCCGTGCGGCGGGGCCAGAACAAACCGACTCGCCTACCTCCTCCTGTTTGGCTCCTTATTTTCATCTTTCAGGCAGGAGGATGGCCTTTTCTTGGGACGTCTCCTCTGTGATGGTGTTTTGGGCATTAACTGGGGCTCAGCCCCCAAGTTGCTGTTGAGCAAAGGCAGAAGACAGATTGCTCCCCCCCGCTGCCTACAACGCTACCACCCACAACCTACGCAAAACGGGGGCTCATCGAGAAAGAGGAGCGAAACAAGCGAGGGAAAGGAACCGGCCGCGGGGCCCAGCCCCGGCTGCGGAACCCACGGCCACGGCAGATCCCCGCCACACAGCTGCGGAGCCCCCCGCCCGCCGGGCCTCGCCCCAGCGCTGGCCCCCAGCAGCCGGCGGCGGTGTGAGGCCGCCCGCTGCCCGGGGACAGGGCGGGCCCCCACCTCTCCAGCATCCTCAGGCCCTGCTCCTCCACCTCCCGCAGCCAGGCCAAGTGCTTGTGCTCGGCGTCGTGGAGGAAGCGGGAGAGCCGCTGCGCGCACACCGCCAGCAGCCCCGTGGGACCGGCAGCCTCCGCCATGGCCCTGCCTGGAACACAGAGGGAGAGGCTCGCTGGCAGCCGGGGAGAGAAGGGAGGCGCCAGGCCCGCTTCCCGCCCCGGAGCGGGGTGCGAGGGCAGGCCGGGACTCGGGGCTGCGCCCTGGGCAGGCCCGGAGCTTCAGCCCCGGAGGCCCCCGGGGCCCCGCCGCCTGCCGCCCCCCGAGGCGGAGCGGCCCCGCGGCGCCCGGCCCCGTTCACCCCGCGCCCGCCGGGCACCGCCACGCCGCAGCCTCCCCCTACCGCCCCCACCAATCACAGCGCCTGCCCCCCGGGGCGGGGCCGCTTAGTGGTTACTGCCCACGTCCATCACTCCCCCGCCGTTAAAGCCCTGCAGCCTATTTGCCTGCCCCTTCAAGCCCCGCCTTCCAAACCGAGTCCTCCGCGACCACAGAGACCGGCGAGCAGAGGGGAGCCGATTTTGAGCGCTCCCGTGTCGCCTCGCAGCCAATGGGGAGGGCGGGCGGGGGAGCGGCGCGGCGGTGATAGGCTGGCGCGGCGGTGACGTCGCGGGGCGGAAGGCGGGCGCTAGATTTGAATTCCAGGCGGGCGGCGGGGCCGGGGGCGCGCGCGCGGGCGGTTGGGGCAGGGGCGGCCGAGGCGATGATGGCGGCGGCGGGGGGCCCGGCGCAGCTGCCGGCCGTCTGCAACCGGCGGCTGGCGGAGTTCCTGCGGCAGGTGGACGACACCGACCTGGTGTGGCTGCAGGAGATCCGCGAGGAGGCGGTCAGGATGTTCAGCAGGTACCGGACCCCCCCCGCCCTCAGCGGGCCGCTGCCGGCCGCTCCCCGCGCTGACCCCCCCGCCGCTCCCCTTCCCCTCGCAGCCACTACAGCGACGAGCCGGAGCTGATGCCCAAGACGCCGTCGCAGAAGAACCGGCAGCGGAGGAAGCGGCTCTCCGCCCTGCAGGAGGAGAGCCAGGAGCCGGGCAGGAAGAGGTAGGCCCGCCGGGGAGCGAGCGGCCCCGCTCCGCGCCTGGGGCCGGGCCCCCGCCAAGGGCCGCGGGGGGTAACCCCGTCCCGTTCCCTCCCTCATCCCTGCGGTAGGCTCTGGCCGGGCGCCGTGCTCCGGGGCTCGCTGCCTGCTGGCACAAGCGCGCCGTGGCACCGCGGGTCCCCTGAAAACATGGCAGTTTGTCCCCCGGGTCCCTGCGGTACCTCTGCGCTTCTTCGTGCTCTCTTCCACTCTAAAGCGATTGCGTGCGTTAGCTACTTTCTGCGTTAGCCGCTTTCCGCAGCTCTGTGTACGTGCAGCTCTTGGAGGGGCTCGTCCCAGACGTTCAGCTTCGTTCCTTTGCGCGTTCCCGTTTGTGCACGGAATGGCTTCGGTCTGTTCCTGAATCCAGCTCCAGTCTAATGCGCTGTTCCCATCGCTAGGTTATCTAGAAGGAGGAACAGCAGTCGCAAACTGGTGTCCTCCGTGCGATATTCTCAACGGCTCCGAAATAAAGAAAACCTGGAACTAATCAGGGCTCAAGCCAAAGAAGTCTCTCCACCTCAACGTGTGACAAGATCCCAGGCTGCAACATCTGCTAAAAGCTCAGAGGTCGTTCCTGAGACCCCTCCTGTCCAGCAAGTAGAAGGGAAGTTTCCCTTCGTAGAAGCTGATGTCAGTGATCGCGTTAGCGCAGAGATGCACCTCCAGAAGGGTGCATCTAAACCAGCAGAGCAGCTCTCCATGACCATCCTCTTGAGCTCAGGTGATGGCTCTCCCGAGGAGAGCAGGGTTGCCAAATTGCCGCATGTGCCTGCAGCCTCTGAGCTGATGGTCCCTCGCACCCCTGAGGCAAATGATGCAGGAGAAAGCGAGGCTGTGCCTAAGCTGCAGACAGCAAAGGCAGCTAATAGTACAGTCATCTTAAGCGAAGGGCCGAGCCTGGAGGAGGGAGATGACTCTGCTCAGGTACAAGAGGGGTCTGATAAGGAGCCGTCCCAGCGCATAAGGGAGAGCCCAGGGACGCCGACAGGCTCGAGGCAGAGCCGTCGCTCAGTGCGCAGAAGCCTGATGGGTAAAACGTCCATGACTCGCAGAACCTCCTTGGCAGAGAAGTACTCACTGGCCAGCAAGAGGGAAAGCATGATCCGGAAATCTATCACCAGGACAATGATCAAGAGGAAGGCAGCTCGAAAGTCATCGGTGTCCTCCAGTCGCATGGACGGTAAGTTTGAATATCGCCAGCTGAGTTTGCTTGGCACCGTTCCTGCTCTTTTTTGTTGATCTACTGCTTTTTGCTGCTGAAGGAAAACAATGTTATGGGGCTACCTCTTCAGTTTGGGTGCAGCAGCTGATCTTCCTAGGCCGGACAAGCTGCAGTTAAGCATGGATGCTCTAACTGGCTTTCTAGAGACCTATGTGACTAGAGAAACCCAGGTAATGGTGCTAGTTCGTGGCCTATGAATTCAGCCTTGTAAATCAACTGGGGGAACAGCCTTAATGTCTTCCGAGTTTGGTGGTTTGCAAAGTTAAAAAGGAAACTAGCTGGCGAGGGGGGCTTGTGGCTGCCTCAGAGGGCTACGGGCTCTCACAGAGGCCTGCGTGTTCTCTGGGAGATGAGCTAGCTATCACAAATTCACTGCTCTTTAAACAGAATCTGGCTGTTAGTTTTAGAGCTTCTCTTTTGAGAAGGGAATTTTTGAGGCTGAACTTTGTAAATTTATTAAAAGCCTTCCAAACTTGTGCAGTTTGCAATAGAGGCAGGTTTGGGTGAAGGACAAACTGATTTAAATGTTCTTCTGTGCTACCGGAATGCAAGCATGGGATTTAGTGCAGGAGAACAAAGCGATGCCTATACCCTCTCTTTTTATTCAAGCTGAGGGAAAGGAGTGGCTAGTAAGTGGTGGACTAGTAAATGGCTCCTGAAATGCAGGGGACGCCAGAGAACCTCTTCCACGTGATTTGATGTTGCGGAGAGATTGGCTGTTTCGCACAGCGTACTTCTGGGTTTGAAGGGAGAACTCATACAGCCGAAGTAACGTCCCTGTGGTGGGCTCATCTGCAGCGTACTAGCTGTGTGGGATTTGTGCTGTACAAAACGGACTTTTCTGGAAGAGTTATCCCATTTTTGCTGTAGAAGGATGTATCTGGAGAAGCACTTTAGTGGTTTTTTTCCATACCAATTTAACTGTTGTAGCTGAATGTTTTTGCAGAACGAGAGCACAGCGGTCCCCATTACAGGGTTCCCTGTGCTGGTAACGGGGTCGTGTGGAGATCTCTGTGAGTGTCCAAGCGCAGTGTTGAGGGCTCCCTCAGTAAAAAATGAAACCGCAGGGAAGTCTCATCTGTAACTTGAAGAGGCACTGAAGAAGCTTTATCTACCCAGTTTAAATGACCAGGCTGCGTAGTTCGGATCTGGATTACCTGGGAGGTTTAAGGGAGGATTTATTTCTTCCCTCTGCACTACTTGACACGGTTGTTCTTCTGGCTAGTCAAAATTTCCGGGTGTAAGGAGAGGAACTGAGATGTTTCAGGTGGCTCCAGTTAAGCTCGTTAATGCTTGAAAGCCCAGAGCACCTTAATTGGCTGCAGAGTGTCTGCCGTGTCTCTGGTGCACCACGTCTTGCACTGGATGCGCGTGCAGCGCCTGTGTTTGCGCTTCCTTCCATAACGTCTGCAAGGGAAGTGTGGGAGCAGACTGCGTGCTCGCACGCTCCGACTGCACAAAGTCTGCTCGCGTCCTCCACTCAGGCTGAAGCTACAGCGCCTTATTAATAATTAACAGCAGTTTCCGGCTGTGCTGGTACTTAAAAGCCAGCTACCGCTGAGCCAGCCGGAACGCTTAGCAGGAAGCAGCGCTCCGACTGTAAATAACACCGCTTTTAACTACCGCTAATATCTGGACGTGGCCCTGCAAAATGAGTCTAAGCCCAAACCTAGTCACTCTTAATGTAAGCTCATTGACTCTCATTTTGAACTCATCTATAATTGAAAGCATCTGTTTTCTTATATTAAAATTGCAGGCAGCGTTTTCCCTAGTGCTACTTCGGTGTATTCAGCTGCCCTTGCTTGTAGCAGCGTGCGCTTGAATTGCGGGCGGTAACCCAGGCGGCAGCGCAAATGCCTCCACAACAGCCTGGAGTGAACTTGGCTCCTGCAAAGAGTCTTGGCCCGCACCTGTACGTTACAGCGCTGGCTTTTTTTTCTTTTCCTGCAGTCTCCAGCTCTGGAGAGGTGCCAGAGGATGAAGAAACAGTTGTCAAAACTGGGTGAGACTACTTTAAGATATTTCTTTGTCCTTAATATCCTGCTTGGAGGATTTTTTTACAGTGGCGTTCTTGGTATAAAATGCACTGCTTGCAGATAACAAGTGGCTGCCCAGTTTCCTTGATGTTATTAAACATGGCTGCATTTTTTCTTTCTTTTTTTTTCCCTAGGCCTCCTCCTGGACCTTGTACCCCGTCCAAGTTGGTAAGATTGGAGCAGAGATTAAACGTATTTCTGGTTGTAGGGACTTGTGAGCAAAATGTGTTGAATACACCTCTCATTTATTATTGGGGAGCTCTGGCCACAGATGGCCGGACTCGGTCAACCTGCTGCAGAGCACTTGACTGGAGAAGGCATAGAGCGCTCAGCTCACGTACGTGCATGAGCCTACCCATGGCCTCCCTGGTTCCGATACACAGGCTAGAGAAAGTCTGAGATTGTCGAGTCTGTTTTAATCACAATGTTCCAAAATCGGCAAAACAAAACCCAGTAAAGTTTTATTTGGAAAATGAGCACATGTGACCCAAGGCTTATTTTGGATGCAAGCAGAGGTGTTCTGTCAGTATGGTGTTACAATCCAGATGCTTTCAAAGCCAAGGCTAGCTTTGACTAGAAAACAGCGTTCTCTCTGTCATTTTGCATAAATATATTTAAGTGTCAATGATGGGTTGATGCACACCAGCGCTGAATACCGACCTTGCTGTTGCTGGCATTCAGAGTTGAGTCTTGCTTTCTGGCTCTTGCTAGAGATCAGTTGTACGAAAATTCAATCCTGACTCTAGACAGATAAATAACCCTCTTATAATTCAGGGAAGTTTTTTTCAGTTGGACAGGGTTTGTACACTATTGCTATTTCTGTATTTTTAAAGCTTCTTTTGACCTTTTCGTTAGGCCTGCAAATTTTTCAAGGCTTGTCAGTTTCTCTTAAGACAGCGACAGAAATTTGTAAATATCATTCAGATCAAAAGGTATCCCTCCACAATTGTCACTGCCCTCCTGAGGAAGAAATCCCAGGATTATGTCAGCGTTTTGTCCAGAATAATTTTCAGTAAGCAAAGACTGAATTAATGGAGCGGAGCTCTGTGGCCTTAAGCGCTTCTCCAAGCAAGGACAGGCTTATACATGCTTTTATGGCCGTGCTTGTCAGTAGATCTGCAAAAGTTCAGATAAACTCAGTTTTTCTCGTGCCTCTGGGTTTTTAGCTTGCCTGAGTTAGAATTGTAGAAAAGCTTTAAGGGAAAATGCAGAGAAGAGAAAAATGAGCAAACGGCTTCACAGATTGTGAATAGCGGAGTCGTGTCTTCCGTTTCTGTACCCTGATGCGCTTATAAATACAGTCTAGTCCGTGCAGTGTATTTGATCTATCCTTGAGCCTCATCTTTTATTTCTGGACCACTGCTGTTGGGAGCGGGACCTCGTAGCCTGTCCCGTCCCTAGCCTGTGCCACCAGGTTACCTTGCCCTGTCTGTCGATCAGCAGTTTTCCTGGCAAACCAAACGTGGTTTGGTTTCTGCCAGAGCCTTCCTCTGGGAGCTGTGAGCAGCGTGGAAATGTGGGGACTCGGCAACCTTCTCAAACCAGAAAATACCTTTGTCTATAGGAACGTATAAAGACAGTACCTGTATGCCTGCTGTTGCTTAAAGGTCAGATTCTTCTCAGGCCTGATCTCGGATTAATTAGATCTATGTCCTTCTCTTAGGCTACAAGATGCTTCCTATACCTACCCGTAGGATAAGACGCTACAGAAGCATTTGGGGAGGCTAAAGTTTCCATGCTTCTTTCTTGTCTTCCCAGCTCCTTTGTGTCCGCCAGCCTGCATGCTGGCCAGCGTGGCTTTGGGGAGTGGAGTTAATGCTTGTCTTGCTAGCGGAGCGCAGGTTTCAAAAGCCGTTGCCTGCTCTCTCACAGGGGTATAAAACCATTATCGCAGCGGAGTTTTGTATCGGTGTAAGTGCAAAGGCAGCAAATGGCAACGCATACCGCATTCATAACAAACAGATCAATCAAGGGAATGAGCTGTTTGCTGTCTCCCTGTTTGTCCATTCATCACTGCTAAGGAAAATGAGCGCTGCCTGACGTTGCCAGAAGTCCAGCAAGCACTAACAGATTTCCAACTTGAAATGCTTTTGTCCTTAATAGTTTATGAGTTTGTTCAGTTTATGCAGTCAATCCCTCATTGCAGATACTTGCCTCCTGTTAACGTCTGTGCTTCTAGTGGTGGCACGACATCAGGGAATTTACCAGGATGGTGTCCCGAGGTATTTTTCACAGCTGGAGGTTAGGGCTTCGCTCTGGGCACTGGCACCAATACTTTACACTATGCACGTGGTTTTGCATTCTCTGGTAATATTGCAGACAGCATCCTTGTCAGAGTGACATCATGATTTGAAACAGTAATTGGCTGCTTCTGTGTGCGAATTGTGCTGAAATCCCTTTGCTTTTCCCACAGAATCCCCAAAGTCCGCGAATGTCACTTCGCTCTCGAACCGTCAGCAGAAACGAACCGCCGCAGGAGACGAGCAGCAACGGTAGCTTCCAGAGGGTTTTTGTGGCAGGATTTTAATGAAAGTCATCACTTTGTTGGGAGGCTGACTGGGAAGTTTGCAAGATTGGCTAGTTAATTTCAGAGCCCAGTCGGAAAGACTCCTCTAATCTTTGACAAGCGAGGACTTGTTTCAAGAGATGAGCAGTTAGGAAGTTGTGTGCTGGAGTTGTTTTCCACCCTGGGAAGTGCACAGAAATGGAGATGGAGGGATGCGTGTTCTCCAGGTTATGGGAGGCCTAGCCGAACCCCGTTTCTGAAGCAAGCAGTTGCTCTGTATCTGTGCAGAACACAACAGCATTGCATTAGTGCAGACTGCATACCACAGATTACTTTAGACAGCTTTGCTTTATTTTGTATTCCTCGGTTTGAATGGCGCTGTGCGGTTGCTTGCTGAAAGCAAGAAAGGTCCTGCTGTGCATAATTCATGGCAGGGTTTTTTGCTATTTAGTAAGCTGCTAAATCTGTTGTCTGCTTTCAAAGCTGTGTTGGAAGGGACTTTTTTTCTGCTAGAACTAACTGTGTAACTATGTTTTCTTTCAGAAAACAACTTAAATAAGAACAGGGAGATCCAGGAACCACCCCAGAGTGCCAGGTATGTTCGTAGAATCATTCCGGTTGGCAGGTGCCTCTGGAGATCCGTAGTCCAGTTCAAAGCAGGTTCAACACTGAAACACCCTTAAATGGCTTCAGTCTTTTGTGACCATGAAACTTTTGCAATAAGCTTTCTCTGCCTCTACGAGAAGAGGATTTAATTTGTATCTTCTGTCACATTAGAAATTTTTTATTGGATATCTACTGGTGCATACACAATGAAATATCTTTTAAGCTAGGATAGTTTTATGACCTTTTTTTAAACCTGACTTTGAGACAATCAGGAGGATTTGCCATGGATGATGGACTGTAGCTTTCTTGCAGGAGAAAGCCAAGTTACAAAAGAGCTGTGGACGAGCGCTATGACAACCAGCACGCAGAAGATGGAGGGCTTTCTCCTCCCAGAAGAAAGACCCCATCCCCTACCTTTCCAGCCAGCAAAGTAAGATCCACGTAACCCTGATGCACTTCACCAAGACCCGTTTCTTACTCACGCTCCTGAGATTGTTTTTGTCGTTCCTCTCCTAGGTTGTGCGTCCTTTCAAAACATTTTTGCACACTGTGCAGAAGAACCAGCTCCTCATGACGCCAAGCTCCGTGGGGAGAAATGGAGTAATAAAATCTTTTATCAGGTACAACACTCCTCTCCAGTCTGATCCCAAGGTAAGACGAGACCGTTGTAAGCTACTATGTGATGGTCTGATGAGTGTCTAAGTTAAAGCACAGATGTGAAAGAAACTTTTCAACCCATATTAAACTAAGAAGTAACTTTAAGCTGTCTGTTCACACTTACATAAACTAAATGAAATTGTGATTAGGCAGCTTCCTAAAGAGTTCTAATTTGGACTCTAAGCTTTATTACTGTAGTGTTCCTCTGTGGTATTAGCAAGTAACAGCTGGGAAGGAAAACTGGGAAATGAAAATGGAGGGGATTTTGAATGCTGCAGTTGAGGTGTATATGTAACTGAAGGCTGCGCATCCAAAGTCTCCTTTCTAGGACTTTTCTAATGAGTGAGATCTGAGCAAATGCCTCTTAAATCCAAACTTCTGATGTTCTGAGGTTTTTCAGACCTTTGAAGCAGGAAGAAACATGAGGCTGTCCTGAATAGGAGACTGCTGGGTCAGTGAGACAAGTACGCCAGCGTCCAAATCTACTAGGCATCTTCTCAGTGTAGTGTAATTGTTGCAGCCAGCAAAGGCAAACAACGCACCTTTGCTGTTTGGGGGCAGATGCCTCTACCTATGCGATACCACCGCGAAGTTTACAGCATCACAGGGGAAGCTCCTGTACCCCAAACAGTGGTTGCTTGGGTGGATGGGGCTGGAGAAGATCTGGTTCTAGATTTCCAAAGGGCATTCATTTTCCCTGTGTTCTGCTTACACCCGGTCATAAATCATGATCATCTAATTACATGGGCTGGACTTGCAGTAGGAATACTACCTGCGTCGCTGATGGGCAGCCCTCACTCTTACCTGACCTGCGTTTAGATTTGGTATTTAACGCAGAAGAGAAGTCAGTGCTCAAGGAAAAGCAGGTTTCAACCAGCGAGCTGTAGCTCCTATTCTAGAAAAGCACTCTGGCAGTGTCGGGCAAGTCCGAGGGCGTAGCTTCGTGGCTGCGCCTAGGGACATGCTCGAAGCTGGCATGCCGAGCATAGGTTGCTCGTACTTCCAATACCCAACAACTTGCCTGCAAAATAAGGTAGTTCTAGGGCTTGTTTTCACTTGCAGGAGAGCTGGGGAGGGAGAGGAGGGCATGCTGCAGAAACTGGTTTTCCTGCATCTAGCTTATATCTGGCAGCCTGATATCAAAACCACTTCGTATCGCTTAAAGCTGTCACGGTTGTGCTGCTTGGAGTCTTGCTGTACTCCAGCTAAGAGAAGTCCGTCCTTAGGAAGCAGTGAGGGACTCGGGCTTCAGTCTCACTGGTGTTCCTGCTGCCGTTAGCGTCTGCATTGGCAGAGGAGCTAACAGATGAGAAAAGAGGCTTCTGACTCTTTGCGTCCTTTGTTGCTGTCAGTTCATTGAATGTTATATTTTAGGTTCCATTTCAGTGCGGGCAACTTCCCCTCAGGACTTTTTCTGTGTGGGGGCTAAACATAACTAAATAGCACCAGAGCAATAAGATATAGTCGTTAGTTTTAAATTAGCCAGTTTGGATACTAAGAACACTAATCGTTTACAACATGGAGCCCGGCATAAGGTAATCACTTGAATATTTCACTGTGCTTATCAGTGGGTTTGCGCTAAGACCAGGCCTGTCATAATTAGGCATCTGCATTATTAAATCTGGCATTAAATTAGTGTATCTTAATCTGTTTGCTGTGACTGTAGTGATGGCTGGATCCTGCTCTTCTAATTGGCAGGCTACTTAGGCTGAGTTAGCTGGACTGTTCAGAAAAATGAGAAAAATGCCCTGCGTTTCTGTCTAGATGACATATGGGGCTGGCTGTGTGCTCAAAACACGCTGTAAGCACTCTGTCTACTTGGTGGTGGTTTACCAGGAGATAAAGCTTTGTGGGAAGCAAAGATGCCAGTGGGAGCTCTGAGTTGAAGCAAGCAAGGTGTTTCCTAGAGCACCATCTGTCCCCTGCGCGCTGCAGGAAGTTAGTCTCACTGCCAAGCATTAGCGCTGCTTTTTTCGTTCTTTTTACCAGCATAAATCGCAGTGCTCTCTGTCTGCCGTCTCTGCGGGAGCTGCCTGGACTTCAGGAGCTGATGCTTCTGTTTCAACTTCCCAGCTTGTTCTCTTGCTCTCTAAGATTAGCACCCCTGCCTTGTTTTCCGTCGCGTCTGCTCCCAAACATCCGTGACCACATCACAGGCTACCTGAGCCCTGTTTCAGGGTTGTTACCTGGTTGTTACTTGGTTCTGGCTGCAGTTCCTTGGTCTTATCTCTGGGTCCTTACTTAACCTGAGCAAGTTGAGGTAGAAGGAAGCCCTGGCAGGTATGGGTATAATCACATTTCAATCCACCTCAGGAGAAGGAGAGACAGAAGCTAGAGACTCTGAGGAAAAAGCAAGAAGCCGAGCAGCTGAGAAAACAAAAACTGGAGGAAGAAAAGAAACGGCGGCTAGAAGAGGCAAAGCTGTGAGTATATGCTTTCTGCCTTGTCTGGACTGCTCTCTCTGCGCCTGTAGGTCCCTATATTGAGGTCTTCTATCTTGCAGAGCCCATACATGCAGCAAAAATTCTTGTCGGCTTGCTCTCACACCACAAAGACAGCATTTGTTCTCATAGTATCTATCTAGAATGCTAATGAAAAGTTAGCTCTCCTAGCTGACTGCTTCTTCAGCTTTTCGTCTTAAGTCCTCTGTCTCAGATGGAGCTTAAAAATATTGCTAATGTTTAAATGAATGGTGTTCTTGGTTCATTGAATTTCCTGCTGCCCGCGAGCTGTGTCTGTTGGCCTTGTATTTGAGCTGTAAGGAGCTCATCTAGCTGGACTACAGTGCTAACGTTGCCCTGTGTCCTGTAGGAAGCGCGAGGAGCGCCTGCGCAAAGTGCTGCAAGCTCGGGAACGGGCAGAGCAAATAGAGGAAGAGAGGAAAAGGCGCATTGAGCAGAAGATAGCTCTGTTTGATGAGAAGACTGAGAAGGTAAGGCCCAATATACCTATAGAGTTTATTTGGGAGAATAAATAATCTGTTGAGGTAGCTGTGATGCCACACGAGTGTGCCTTCCAGAAGGAGAGGAGCTGAGGCTGCTTGAAATCTGGAGAATGAACCGGAGAACAGTTGACTAAAGAACTTTCCAGAAACTCGGTGATTCTGAGTGACTGCCTTTCTCTTGGTTACAGCAAATGGCAGATGAAAACCCTTATTTTCCAGAATTATGAATCTAAATGGGCTTTATTAAGCCTCTGTTATTCAGATGGGAGAAGAACTTCAAGTAGATAAAGCCAGCCTAATGGCCCTGAGGCTTTATCTACTTGAAGTTGTTCTCCCATCTGACTAATAGATGGAGAGGTGAAAATAAACATCCTTCCTCCGGCCCTTTCTCGTATCTGAGACTTTCAGATAATTTGCGCATGTGACCGTAGCAGTAATTTGTCTGCTTTAATTATCTCCAGCTGCTTTTCTTATTTCATGGTTCTGAGAATATATTCTGATGGCTTTTGTGGTATTAGATCTATAAATACCAGAACAGGATCATCTCTTCCTGTGGAGATGTAAAAGAAGGTAATTTCCCTAAATATTACCTTTTTAAAATAAAGCACAGGTCCCATTAGCTCCTGGTGGCAAAAAAGGGAGCTCTTGCCCCGTGAGAGGGTGGGAGCTCTGCATCCTTGGGATTCACTGCTCTGATATTTCACATGCAGGGAGAGCTGTCCCATCGGAGACTTAGGTATTCACCTAGCTTGTGTGCGTGTCTTAGGTGCGGGAAGAAAGGCTGGCAGAAGAGAAGATCAAGAAGAAAGCAGCTGCCAAGAAAATGGAAGAAGCCGAGGCGCGGCGCAGGCACGATGAAGAGGCCAGAAAACAAAAAGCACTGCAGCAGGTCTGTGCTGGAGCCCATCCTGTCGTCCTGCGTGCAATTAGAATGGCCGCAATCTGCCATGGTCTTTGTGAGCAAGGAACCCAGCGGGGGCACTAACACGAACCAACTGAGTGAAAATTAGCGTAGCGAGGAGGCTTTGTCCTTAGAGCCCTCCGCAGTGTGGTGCTTCCCCTTGCAATATGCTGTAAGCTGTTAGTGGCGGTCGTGACCCACGCTTCTTCCGCAGTTCTGGGCAGATTCTTACTAAAGACCTCAATTTGTGGATCGGCAAGTATTAAACTCTCTCAGTTAAACCTGTCTCTCGGAGATCCAGAGCGTGGTGGCCATTAGGCCCTTTGGGGCACATTGTGGGCAGGGAAAGGCCAGCACTGAAACAGCTGGAGAGATGATGCACCTACCTTGAAAGCGCGGGGACTTCAGCCCTGCTGTGTACCGATGGGTGCCAGAAACTTGGGTCAAATAAGGTGTTCCTGCTCCCCTGTTCTGGAGCCTGTTTCTGTATGATGTAAGGTGGGTAATTGCCTTGTTGGGCTTACCAGGAGGAGGAGGAACGTCGGCACAAAGAGCTGATGCAGAAGAGGAAGGAAGAGGAGCAGGAACGTGCCAGGAAGATTGCTGAGCAGAGACAGGCAGAACAGGAGAGAGAGAAACAGCTGGCTGCAGAGAGAGAGCTGGAGAGGAGGAAGGAACAGGAGAGGATCCAGGCAGAAAGGTAAGACAATATCCATTTATGTACTAAATTCTGTGCTGGGACTTTGAAAAGAAGCAGGAACAGAGGGCACTAGTGAGAGGCCCAAGCAGCGAAGAGCTACTTTGTGCTGTTGGTGCAACTCTGGACCATCAGGTGTACGGAGCTGCCAAGCAGAAATTCTGGGCTCGATAATGTGGGAAGTGTGGTGGGGAGTGCACCGAAAAGCTGTGAGAGAGGGGGGCTGCAGCAGGCACCGGGTGGGAGGGTGCCCTGGGTGGTTTTGAGAGTAACGGTCTGTTGCTTTGATTCTCAGGCTACGTGAGCAGCAGGAGAAGGCTGCTCGCCTGCAGAAGGAAGCGTTGGCTGCTAAAGAACAGCTCCACAAGGAGACAGAGAAGAAAGTAAGTACTCTCTTTTTGTAGATGGGTAGAGCCACACGGATCGGACTTCAGTAGCTGTTACTGTTAGCAGCTGAGCTGTGAAGCTATTAAAACCCTGCCCAGTTGCACTTCTGAACTTGAGCCAACCAAAGGTGCTTTTACCCAGAGTCTGTCCTCCGTCCGTTTCAGAAGGTATGCTTGCGCTCTTTCGATGGCAGCAGCGCAAGAAGAAAGGGCAGGTAACGCACACGTTGAATGGAAGTGAGGTTTTCGGCTTTTCCCCCTTTCTGTGCCCTGGTGTATCTGTACCTCTCGATATCAAGCAATAATTAATCCCAGACTTTTCATAAGCAACATCTCAGTTTTACATTTGTGCCACCTTCAGCAGAACCACAAGTACAGACTGTCGACTGTCAGGTTATTTTCTACAACAGACATGCCAGCATGGATTAACTAAGCAGGTGGTTTTGCTCATGGTGTTGAAGAGGGAACTTTTGATGCCTTGGCAGTCCCTGCTATTTGAATAAAGCAACTGCAGCTGGATAGGCTCAGGTTTTTGCTTAACTCGCAGCATGCATTTTCACCGGAGAAGAGCTAAAGCCCACAGGTGTTGTTCAGGTCGCGTTTGGAATGTCCCTTCTGAAGGATTTGCACACAATAATTGCTGGGAATTGGTAGCAAACCCTTTGCTGTTTGGACTGCTGCTTTTTGGTTTATACAAGGTCTGTTACAACTTGCACTTGCGAGACGATTTGTGCGAAAGAACAGGAGGTTGGAATAGTTGATTGGAAATTGTCCAATGTTTGTCTGAAATCGTTGTCACTCCGCTTAGCAGGGCTGTGGTATTAGCAGGCTGACAGCAGCTCTCCAGCTGCCTTCAGGGAGCCGAATTCCTTGGTGGGGATCCCGGCGAGCTCCTCGCCCTCTCAGTGAGCTTTGTGGAGTTGACGGGCAGCTGGGGGTAGACCTGTGTACAAGTCGTCCTGCTGTTAACACTGGGTGGGGTTTATTTCGCTTAATTTTAGATGTCTGCTGTTTGAGTTAGCAGCCTCTCGGTTTCCTTGAGATCCAGCAGGAAAAACTAAGCATTCGTAGGGTGAGATTCTTTTGACCTGAGTGGGACAGTTACTGTACAACGGGATGACTTGGCCTCTAAAAACACTGCTTATTAATCTAAAGAGAGGCTAAGATCAGTAGCACAGACTTTTCTGTCCGCAGATGGTCACCTGGGTTCTGATGTTGATATCCTAAAGATAAAGTCAGTCGCAGGTTTTTGAAAGCATGAAGTCATTGCATTATGGGAGGAAGGCAACTAACGCTCTTAGATGGGACGGCCAATTTGTGCCGCTTTGTGAGGAAAGCTCAAACTGTTGCATTGCATTTGTTCACCGTCTGCACTGTGTTCAAAGTGCTCCTTAGCATCACAAGTAACAAAGACTTGCAATTAGATGCTTAGATGGTTTTTTTGCATATCAAAAAACCGGATCCCTGGATGAACAGCGTAGCTTAGTTCATAAGATTAATTCATTTGTGATGTCGGCTTGCCAGCAGGAGGAGCAGAGGCTAGTAGAGATGAAGAGGCAGGAGCAAGAACAGAAGAAACTGCCAGACAAACAAAAGGCTAAAGATATAGCCCAAACACAGCACCTAGAAAACAAAGAGGTAATTCTGTGCTCTCTGGTGGAATTTCTTTAAGGGATGACATCAGAGAACTTTGATTCCAGCACTGACATGCTGTCACGATGGGCGGTTTTACCCTCTGCTTTTTATATTCCCCTTCAATAACGAAGGGATTCGGTAAGCTTTTGTCCTGGTTATCTGAGGTTGACT
The DNA here is from genome assembly GCF_965183815.1 of Platalea leucorodia. Lineage (NCBI taxonomy): Eukaryota > Metazoa > Chordata > Aves > Pelecaniformes > Threskiornithidae > Platalea > Platalea leucorodia. The sequence continues at coordinate 73,483,723 of NC_138829.1, read as the reverse complement.
CCTGGTGGCCTTGAGTATTTAATCGACCTTTGGGGAGTGAAAAGGAGGGAAGTAGAGTATTTGCCAGGATTTTCTTGTTGTCAGGATAAGGCAGTGGCTGTTAAAGCTGCCTTGCCTTTCTAAGCTCTTTAAATAAATGCTGGCTGGACCTCCCAGGCAGCAGCAGTGCTGCAATAGCGTTATTTAAGCTCAAAGTTGGGAACAGCCACAGGATGGCAGCAGAGTCTGTGGAAGAGTACTGCATTTGTGCCTCGCTACCGAGGGAGCTTGAGACGATCCTGGAGGTCAGGTACGCGTCTTGAACACTGGAGGCCAATATATGGATCTTCATCTCCTTCCAAAGCTATACATTTTAATCTTTAAATGCAAAACCAGTGAAATATGAGTTAATGTTAATGGACACAAAGCCATGAAGGCAGCCTCTTATGGGGAAGAAAAACGGTTTCCAGCTGTGTAGAGATACTTGTCCCTCTAGTTAAGGACTGACGTGTTTCACAGCTAGTGAAATCCGCGGTTTTAAGTTTTTCGTCATCACTTGCATTTCCCTCAGTCATGCTGTTCCCATCAAAATCATGATAGTTTGTCTGGAGCTGATATGTGCGTATTCTCTACAAGGTAATATGCAGTTGAATGTTATTAAACAAGCCTGAAAGTTTGGTTGAAGAGTATTTAAGGCCCATTACTCGGCTCTAGCTTGGAGGATGTAACAACTCCATTTAAGCCTTGCTTGAACGGAACGGAACTGCTGTGTCTATATTCGATGCCTGTATTGCTGGCTTGTTCATGCCATACATAGCCAATTAAGCAGCCTAATTAAACAGGAGAAGGCTATGCAAAGTTGTAATTGGGTCAAAACTTTAGAACTTGGGTCAAGTTCTCGGGTCAAAACTTCAGGACTGCCAAACTTCAGGTTGTGCAGTTACGCAGTAAAGCAAGAGGCGGAATATTGAGGTATTCTGGGCTACAAGCGTCTCACCGCGACTCAGAAGCGTAGCAGCACTATTGCATCTAATGCCTGTGGAATATATTTGTCTTCTAGAATTCACCTGCCTGCAATTCCTACGAGATGACTCCACAGGCCCAGAAAGAGCGAAAGCCCCCCGCGATAAATCCCGACAACTACGGACTGGATCTGAACAGCGATGACTCTACTGATGACGAAAGCCAGCCTCGCAAGCCCGTCCCCGCCTGGGCAACTGGTATGTGTTAGCAGGTTGAAACCTGTCCTGAGATCCCCCAGCAAACCCTACTGCAGCTTTGCTCCAGTGGATAATAAGACCTGGTTTAAGATTTTGCCCGGTTCCTCCTACTTGCATGCTGCAGTTAAAGTGCTAACCTCTAGCAGCGTGGCCGGAGCGCTGAGACAAGGGCTTCTCTGCCACTTGGGGAGCTTCATGGGACAACATTGGGGAGCAACACTCCTTTAAACTGCCTTAACAGAGCTGCTAGTGTCACTCTGCCAGCGCGAACGGAGTCATTATGAACTGGTGCTCTGGCCTTGAGCCTGCTTGACACCGACTTATCTTTAAAAAGCAAAGTAATGCCAGATGTCACTGGCTGGGCTCCAGACGGGCGGCTGTTCTGGTTCTGTGAAATACTCCGTTCCATAATTTCATATTCTGCCTACCCCAGGGGAGCTAAGAAGCCACGGGGAAACTAATGGCATCTGCAGGAAGAGAAGCTGAGAAACCTCACCTCTTGCAACCTTATTCTAGTTCCTGGACAGAATTCAGTACACGCAATACTTGCCCTCCAAGTGATCTATGCTGGAGCTTTAGGCTTAAACAGGGTGCTTTAAATCCTCAGATACTGCAGGGTTTCTCCCATTTGTGATCTCAGTGTGATTGGAGATGAGGAGAGTAGGGACACATTGCAAACAAACAGCCTACACAGCAATTTCAATTAAAAACATTAATGAAAATTTAATCTTTTGTTTCTCCAGGGAATCAGCTTACCCAAGCTGTAGTCCGGCAGTACTACAACCCTCCCAATATTGACGCGATCTTTGGGGTGATTGCAAGCCCCAAGCTGGAGGACATCTTTTACAAAAGCAAACCGCGCTACTTCAAGCGCACGAGCTCTGCGGTGTGGAATTCCCCGCCATTTCCAGGTGCCAAATCGGTTCTAGGTCTGCCATTCAGCCTGAAAAAGTACTGAGGTGGGCAGGGGCTGTTCCCTGCGGAGCAGTGGGTTTGCGTGTCTGTCTCTCTAGGTGAGAAAAGAGTTACTGTTCAGTATCTGTAAATCTTTAGGTATTAGCGTTGAATAAATGTCAGCTCTTACTGGGCCTCTTGCATTTTCTGTTTTCAGGGCTTATTTTCTCAAACTTAGGCAAAACAGCAGGCTTTTGGGAGATACTGCCTCAGAAAGATGCATCTCCTTTTACCCTTAGCTTTAAGCTGGCAAAGATTTAGACCTTTAGGTCACGAGAGTGCATCACCTAAAGCTGTACGATCCTCCCCCTTCAGCCAAGCAGGCCTGCTGGTAGCTGCCAGCAGCAGGTGAACGCTGCCTGGCCGTGCTGCCCCTGCCCACCTCGTGGCTGAAGCCGAGTACTTGTCCAGCTGGGCACCCCGGCGCTCTTCTCGGCTAAAATCCCAGTGTGCACCTCTGATGTTCTCCAGAAGCAAGACATCAGCAGGTGTGGTCGTCATCATCTCCTGCAAATGGCAGAATGATTTCATTTTTCAGTAATACACTCGACGCCAACATCGAGTGCAATTACGTGCAGAAGCTAGATTGATACTTGTGTTATTACAGCTCGGGCTGAAATGCCCTGAGGATTTTATTGACCTTTCTTCAGTTGCTGGAGAGAGATGTGACCCTCCGTATAATCCCGTCTCCAGGAGTACCCAGGTAGCAGCAGCAGGCTGTGCTGGTTTAGGCTTTGTTAAGAGAAATTGTACAAAGGTTCTGATAGAACTTTGTTTCTCTAATTTAAATTCCGTGTCTGTGGCACAGACTAGATCGAAAGGATGAGTTTAACCGTAATCCCTGTCTTGCTCTTTTCTCCTCTTGGCCGTTTCACTTGTTCAGCATCAAAGCTGGTTTTATTTCTAGGCCTGTTTTGCACTTCGTGTTCAATAAGGCACTGTCAAATGGACTGTTACCAAAACAATTTCCTCTTAACAGCAAAGTAGCAGCTCAGAATGTCAGTGCCAAGAGCACTTGGTGTTTTACTCATTCTTTCTACACTTGACTTGCAAATGGCACAGCCGCCTGTGTTTTCTCTGTAACCAGCTCCCCTCCAGAGAGGGCAGAGCTCTCAGACCAGTACGTACCGGCAGATTTTAAGGGAAACAGTGATGTTCGTTTCTGTGGGTTGTCGTGGAAGCCTGTCTTCTGCAAATTAGGCAACCTCTATGGTTCTTACCTCAGATTCACCTTTTCCTTGTGGCTTGATTTGTTTTAAAGATGGGGGAGTGTTCGTGGCTGCGATTTCAGTACGCGAAAGACTGAAGAACACCGTTTCTATGTACATACAGCTTGGTCCTTCAAAAAAAAACACTGTACGGAGATTATACAATGTGTAAGGAGACGTCTGCCTTTCCTTGTGCATACAGTTAATGAACTCTTTGTAAGCAAATGTCTTTAAAATGACGTGGGGTTTTATATTTAAATACGTCGCCTGCTAGATGCTATGCTATTGATCAGTGTTTATATCTGCGAGATGACTGTACTTTGAGAGATGCTCTGTAGATTGAGTTTTGTATCTTAGAATGAACGTAACCTTTTTGTAAGAAAGCTTGTGGGAATGGCAAAAACTTTAAAGTCGAATGCTATTTGAATGTCTGACAGTTTGATAAAAGTGAGTTAAATCGTCTCCTCTGGGCTTCTCTTCTGGATTCATCACAGTGCCTGACCCTGAGCTGGGCCTCCCGCCTGCGGGCTGGATTTCAGTAGGTGTTGCACAGGCAGATGTTAGAAGTTGCTCCCGAGTGAAGACAGTCTTAACCATAAAACCCCGGTTATTCTGCTGTTGTCCAAGACAGATTGCTGGTGGCGTGCGGAGGTTATTCCGCCCCCCGGCTCCGAATCAGCTCTGCGTTCTGTTGCCCGTTCTGACTTATGGAGAAGTTTGATAAACGCATGGGTGACACAATGGCGAGACCCACCGAGCCTGTCGCTGCAGCCAGGGCCCAGCGGGAGCCATGGGGGGTAAAGAGGGCAGGCATGAAGCAGTATTTCCCAAGTGTGTGAACCTGGCCAGCAGTAATTTGCAACGCTTTATTCCACTGGGGGGAAAAACCCAATAATCTGATAATGTATTTTCTTTTCTAGTTACTGACGAGTCCAAAAAGGGGGTAGGGTGGGGTGGTGGTTAGCATTATCTCTTTAATCACGCTGAGTGCTAGATACTTTGTGAAAAAGGAATACTGGGAATTCAAACAGCCAGACAAAAGGTTGAGAGGGCAGATTCTTGGCCAAGAGAAAAGCCGTTTCCAGCCTTCAAGGACCACTTCAGCTTAGTAACAGTGGTAAAATCTGTAACTCTGACTTTCACCATCAGATATGACTTGCAACGACGAGGCAGATTCTGGCTTCAAGAAGGCCTCAAAGCAAACAGTCACAGTATCGCTTCTGAGCCATTTAACTCTTTATTACAAAATTACCTGAGATTTGTGCTTCTGTCAGATGCTCCAGGCTCCTCCTTGAAGGTAAGCAGAGTGGGACGACGTCTTGCAGACTTCAGCAGGTACGTAGAAAAAGCAGCTAGCCCCTCTGAGCTAAGCTGTCGTGGTTCACCATTGTTTAGAGCACTTTAAAAAAGAAAAGAAAAAAAGATGGGGACTTTTCTTACCAGGTCTCGGTAGCACACGATCAGGACCAGGAACGTGAGCCAGGGCCTCAGCACGTCCTCAGGATCACTGACGTTGCAAAGCGCTTCCTCCAGGTTTGTTTTCAGGTGGGATCCCAATCCTATTTGGGCTCAGAGGTGCTGGAAATCTAGCAAGAAAAGCTAGTTTCAAGTAAATAGAACTACTAAAAATCACTTCTAAGCATGCATGAGAGCTTGGCATCCCAGCCAAAGCCTTACTGAGCTTCGCTTCCCGTTGCCCCTGCCCACGTACACTTAGGACTTACTCTGGCATTCCCTTCCCGACATCAGACAGCCGAGTACCCTTTCTCCTTTGAATGACATTAAACCCAGCACGTGTGGCTGTTCCGCAGCTGGAGCGCAGCGGCGGCGTTTTGTGGCTGATGCCTTTCTGGGTCCTCCTTCCTCGGAGGATGTGGCCGTGCCCGAGGAGAACGGCCCCGTCCGAGGCAGCCGGCACTAAACCGCAGCTGGCAGCCGAGCAAGCACGAAAGGGTTGCAGGGTGGCTGGAAACGCGGTCTGGGTGTTGCCGCAGGCCTGGTTCAGGGTCTTCTCTAGTTTCTGCCTGTAACTTTCCGTTTCGCGGTGCCAGGAGCGCCTTCTCCGCCTCACCTGCTCCTGCCCCGAGCCCAGGTGGCTGCCTCTCCTCCAGCGCGTGTTTGCACTGCGCCCAGCACCGGCCCCGGGAACAGCAAACAAACGAACAATCCCCCGGGGCAGGTCAAGCCAGGGTCTGCTGCTGCTCGCCTGCAGAACATTGTGTTTGTTAAGCCTTTTGCTGTGCGCCTGCAGCCTCAAACGTTCGCTAATAAGGCGGTTGTCTTTGGTTGTGTCCTGTAGGAAGGTCGAGCTGTGCGTTCCCCTGAAGGCTTGGGGGCTCCCCTGTAGCCCCCGACCCTGGGCTAACGTCGTGCTCTGCAGCCGCGGCCCCGCCTGTCGCGGCCTGAGCCGCGCGTGCCTGCGGGACACCGGGGAACGGCACGCAGAATGGTTGCAAAAGCGTACAGGTTGTATGCACCTGGAAAGAAAAGAAATAAAAGGGAAGCAAAAAAAAAAAAAATTAAGTTTAGCTTAATGCTTGTGCGGTACAAAGTGAGAACGACGCGGGCACCGCTGCCAGGAGGCCTCCTTGGGGATGGCGAAGTGCCTGCGCCCGGAGAATTGCCTATGCTCAGAGTCCGAACATATTCAAAGCAAGAAAACCGGGCGGGTTGGGTGCGGTGCCATCGTCCCACAGCGCCGGCGGGTCCCCGTAGCGGGGACGGGCGCTGCGTGTCTTCCAGCGAGCAGACAATAACGGGCTGCGTACGCCAGGGAAGGATCCGCTCCCCTCCCGCTCATCACAGCCCTTGCTGAGCTGCTTGTCGCTAATCGGGGCAAATCTGAAATTCACACTCTTAAACTAGAATTGTATACATTCTTTGTTTAAAAGAGCACGAAAAAAACCCCTCATTTTCAAGGGCACCCTTGTTCACTCCCAGGGGGATCCACTCCAGGGATGCAAAAATGAGGACAAGCTCCTGCCGGGACAGCCGGTGGGAAAACCTCCCGGGAGCGTTTAAATTGAATTCCTTGGACTTGCAGCTTAGAAACCGAACAGCCCCAATGCAAAGCACGGGCTCAGCCCGCGTCCCGGGAAGCCTGCGATGCTCCGTGGTCATTTTGCGTTCAGGAGGCCAGACCCCCTCGGTGGAACGAGACGGAGAGCCGGGCTGGGTGGGATTGCGCCCGCGGCCCTGCTCCGGCCTCCCGCAGCGGGGCTGCCCGGGCACGGCGGGCGCCTTCGGAGGCCTTCTGAGAGCAGCAGCGTTAGGTCTGCAGCTCAAGAACCAGCCATCTGCGCCGAACGTTGCTTCAGCTGGCCAACCGTCCTTGAATTTTTACCTTAAAAACGTGCTTCACTTTTTTTTAAGTTCAGGAGTGACGCTGTGATATTATTCCAAAGATTATCAACGTGTCTGATGCAGCTGCCAGCTGGGCATTCACGGAGGCCATTTCTCCATGCCTCAGCAGTGCACGCTTGGCCGAGAGCAGCTGCTAAGCTGTATAGAAGCTTTGAAAGATGGTCTTCCTTAATGTGTGGTTATTGTCATTCATGCATCAGCCTATTTTTCATATATATATGTATTTCCAGGCCACCACAGATGAGGATACTTAAAAAGACACGTTAGTCCCTGCAGAATTGGAATTATAGAAGAGAAGCAAGGAAAACAATAGAAGAATAATTATTCTCTTGCACGAGAAGCGGCAGCAGTTCTGCATGAAATCACATCAGAAGGCTGGAACAAATGAGCTTGAAAGCGCCTTGGATAAAATGGCCTGATGCAGGTTCTTGGCTGCCGATTTTGCGGTTCTGCATCTTCCAGGGACAGAGCAATCTCACTCCTCGTGCTGAGCTCCCGAGCCCACGCATCCCGCACCTAATGTCAGCGCGAACTCTCGCTGACGGGGCGCGATGTTCGTTGTTCCAGGTCCCACGGCAGCAGCCGAGGAAAGCAGAGGTCACCCACATTTGTCATCTGCTCGCTTCATAAACAAGCATGACCTGGATCCAGTTTTAGTGCAGCTGCGTGACCTGTTGGGCCCATTCCTCCCCTCGCGTTGCACCGTCCCCACATATATACCCAGGTCCCTGCGCTGGCTCCAAAGGGCGCTCGCTGGCCTTCCCAGCTTGGCACACGACAGACAGAGAACGGCGCGCTCTGCCATGAAGCTGGCTGTTGCTCTTCTCATCGCCGTGGTGCTCTGCAGCTCCCTTGGTAAGTTTTGCCAATTAAAAAAAGAGAATTTTAAATTTTAAATTTTTTTTTTTTTTTTTTTTTAAAACCTTGAACTCATTAAACTTCTGCACAAAGTATTCAAACTATTCAGAGTGCCATTAAAACCCCCGGTAGAAACTACTCTAGGAAGCAACTGAAAGGCATCTTGATGCCTCGTTTAAGATTTGCCGAGAAAGCACGCCGTGTCCCTGCCGGCAGAGACGCAGCCCCCTCGATCGGCACCGGAGGCTTTGGTGATGACAGGGAAATTCAGCTAGGTCAGACGAAGAAGAAAATACCAACCACAGCAGCTTGTGGAAGGTATCCAAGAATTTATTTCACTTGGACACTTAGAGCAGGGTTCATCCGACTCAGTTTGGTCTCTGCACGGTGATGGCCAGTGTTCGCGTACCCACCCTGGCTCTCCTTCGACTCGAGGGACCGGGTGAGTCGGTGACGACGCGCCTCATGGCAGCCCGGCACCTACGCTCGGTCAGACGATCGTCCTGCTGGCTCCAGCGACTCGATCGGGCGCGGGGACTCAGCCGTAAGCAAAAGAACCCACCATTACTCTGTTGTTCAGTGCTGGGTAACTACTACCGTTACCTACCGTTACCTCCAGCCTTGGCTCCTTGAGCCCACTAAGGAGCCTCCTCTGAGGCAACACGGAGGCCAAAGGGCCAGAAACCAGAAAATAAACATGGGGAACGACGTAAACTTGGAAGGTGAAAACGCCTGTGGACCCAGCCGTGACGCGACGCGTTGAGGGGGCGGTGGCGAGCTCGCAGCCCGGTTAGCCCTCCCAGGCTACCCGCCGGGAGGGAGCTACCAGCAATTGGCGTAGGAGGAACGGCAGGGTGGGCAGCAGCAGGCTGCGCTCTCCACGTTACCTCGTCAGCTGAAGAACCTAAGGGTTTTATAAAAGCAGGTGAAGTACATGGATTTCAATCAATGTGGCTCTCACGTTAAACCCCATAAATTAAGAACAATAAAAGGAGAAAAAACCCCAGAATTTTACTAGAAGGGACAGAACTTAGCAGGCTGATGATTATTTTTTTTTTCAGTCAAGGCTTAGTGATTAAATCAAGACAACTCGTACAAAGAGAATATGGAAAGGAGATCAAATTGCACGAGTAGCCCTGGAAAACCCAGCAAGGTCTTGGAAGAACAGCACGTTAAGTGTAAATTCAAAATCAGCCTTTTTAGGCAGTTGTGCAGGTACGACATCAGAAGGCAACAAGGTTTGGACTTGAAGAAAAGAGATGAAGAGAGCAGAAACATTTTCAGTTTACTTTCATCTAAAATGCTGACAATTCCAGAGACAGGAGGAAAAATGTAATTACTGAATATTACAGGTAACCAGGGTGACGAATACACAGACATATTCAGAGAAGGGAGCTGAATGGTTTTTGGTATCTGGCTAGAGAACAGGGAATAACGTACGGAGCAAAGGTGCATGGAAAAGAGAAAAAAAATCCCACAAAGCCTGAGAAGAAGCTGGATCCAGAGAGAGAAGGGAAGACAGAAGAGAGGAGGGCTGAGGACCAGGCAGGCAGAAGCTTGTCCGTGACCGGTGGGATTCCACCCAGGGACCTGTGCCACAGAGCAGCTCCTGCCGTGGCAGCCTGTTTTCTCTGAAAGCTTTAAAAAAAAGCCCTGCAAGGCTGGGAACGCGCTCTGCAAACACTCGGTGTGACTTGGGTGTCGCTGGGGGGTGGAGGGGGTTAGAGGGTAGAGGCTGGATCAGAGCAGGCGAAGGGTTTGCTCATTGCACTCCACGTTGTCTTTCGTACCCCAGGGGCTGGCTCTGCTCATGAGATCGTCCCCAGCTTTCTCCAGACGCTGCTCGAAGGCTCTGCGGAGCAGCTGTACGCCGGGCCAATTTCTCAGTACAAAGTCGATGATGTGACCAGAGCCGCTCTGACCGCGTTGAAGGAATGTATCGACGGGCTTTCTCCTCAGCACGTAAAGGCCCTCCTCGCTCTGCTGGTAATTCAGTCCTTTTCTTGTCCCCAGAAACGCCTCTCACTGGGCAGCCGCGTACCACACCTGGGCACGCAGCACCCAGACACCCTCACTTAAGCACCCCTCGGCCCCGGGCCCCGTTGCGCACCCGCGCGAAGCCCCCACGCGCTTTGGGAGACCGTGCAGAAGCGACGGCTCCACAGCACGCGCGATCCTTGTCCTCTCGCCCAGAAGGGACGGGCGCGCCGAGCGCCCGCTGGAAGGCGCCTGCTTCACGCAGCCGCGTTTTTCGGAACGGAGCCGGGGCGAGAGCAAGCTGCCGGGCGCGAGCAAGGGTCGGGCGCAGGCGACGCTCGCTCTGCGCTGGCGTTGGCGCGGGGCCTGGCGGCACGTCCCGGCCCGGGCAGCGCCGGCGGGAGGGAGCCGGAGCCCCCACCCGAGCCCTGCCGGGGGCTCCAGCCGCGATCCGGAGCCCCGGCCCCAGCCGGGGCCGGCTCTGCTCTGCACGGGCCGTTTGGCAGCCCGCGCTCACTGCTCCCGCTTGCTCTTGCAGAGACTCGTGCGGGCAGAGGCTTGAATGCACAAGCGTCGGACCCAGCCGCTGACAACGCTTCTCCACCGCTTCCAGCTGCTGACGCCCGGCGCCTCCGGGGAAACGGCGACGACAAAACGCAGACGCCCAGGTGCTGGCAGGGCTTTTGCCGCGCTGCGGGCTGGGTGCTGCAGCCGGTCACCTGCCAGTCGAGCTTAGATCTGCCTCCTTCAGAGGTAACACGGGGGTCCAGATCAAGTTCAGATGATGCTTCAAAACTGCTTCTGTCCTCTGTTTTGGTAAATAAAGGTCTCGTTTTCTCCTCCTTGCTGTCAGGCGGAGACGCTGTTTGTTCTGACAGAGGCCAGCCAGCAGCACTATCAGATACACGGGCTCACCCGCCGCACGCACACGCACACACGCACGGGTCAGCAATTCGGCCCCGAGCGGCCGGCGGGAATCGCGCCCCAGCCAAGGCGGCTTTCTCCCCGTGCTGACCGCTTTTCCAACTGCAGCTGCACGCGTAAAAGCGAAGGAGGGGGAAAGAAAATCCTCTAGAAATAGTTTCATCCCGGGAACCAGTCCGAGCTCCCAGCCTTGGTTGCTCCCTGGATGGCTACGAGCGCACGGGCTCCCCAGGCGGCAGTTGCTTTGCTTGTTTTTCACGTGGATTTTCTGGTGTTTCCCAAGAAGCTGCTGTGGCAAATTGCAGGTCGGGGCCAAGCCAAATAAATACGCATCCTCAGAAAGGCTTAGCAGCTCCTTCAATTTCACAGAGGGTTTTTTTTTTTTTAATGTTTTTGTATTTTTGATCTTTTCGTAAACGTTTTGCTAATGTTTCTGTTCCGGACTCAGAGCCTTGTCAATTCCTAAGGCAACATAAATCTAGGGATTCCCTCTCTGTCAGGAGCTGGCAAGACACCAAAGCTCAGGGTACCGGGAACCACTCACTGAATATCTTTATTTTCCTCTGTCTCTCCCTGCTTAGTAACTGATCACTATAAAGTAATAGCGAACAAAAAGAAGGTTGTTGCAGACAGGGGGTCCCTCGACTGGAGAAGCCAGAGCGACCGAAACGAGAGCTTTGCTCTCTCACTGCCCTCCACCACCGCGATCGCGGCACAGACCTCTTGGGCCCAGCTCGCCCTCCCCAGGAAAGAACACGTGGGTTAAGGGACAGCCGGAAAGTAAGACACGAAACACAAATCCCAGGTGTTCAACTGTACATTCCTGTATTCTGTGACATCAACAACAACAAAGAAGCAGGGGGATGCAGCAAGCGGGTCAGACACCCGCGGGAAAGGAGCTGCCTAGAGGGAATGTCGGAGTCCGAAAGTGGGAGCGGGTGCCCGGGGCTTGATCAGCGTCACCTGGGAGGGGAAAAGTGAGAAGAAAAAAGATGTGCCCGTGGCGCCTTGCTCTCAGGAGGGCTTGTTCTCGGCGACGGCCGGCCAGCATCACCAGTCGGTGTGCGTGATTTGCCGTGCGCTGCCTGGGCACGCGTAGCGACCGCCCCGTCCCGCGGGCACGCTTGTTGGACGCCTCCCGCGTCAGCAGGGCATCGCTGCTGCTCTGCTGCCGCCGCCGCTCGGCGTTGCTCCCCTCTTTGGGGAGGAACGGGAAGGCAGGAGCGTTCCCAGAAGCCCCGTCGGAAGGGGGAGATGCTTAAGGGCCGGTCGTGGCAGAGCCGAGGAGGAGCGGCGGGCGGGCTGCCCTACCTTTCCCAGGCAGTAGCCTGCCGGCCCCGGCTTTGGCCGAGTGCTCTTGTGCGCTTGGGGTCACGTAATACAGGACCGTACGCTTGCACACCTGGGATTTGTGTTTCGTGTCTTACTTTCCGGCTGTCCCTTAACCCACGTGTTCTTTCCTGGGGAGGGCGAGCTGGGCCTGGTGTTGGCAAGCAGGATTTGGTGTTGGCAAGCAGGATTTGCCCTTGGGGGCTCTCTGTTAGCAAGGTTTAGGAATACCTCTGTGGTGCCGCTTCTGGGAGTTGGTCCTTGCAAATGAAGGCAGAGGGGCCTCTCCCCAGGGCGCAGAAGAAGCCGGGCAGACTCTCGTCTGCGCGCTTTCTGGGTCACGCAGAAAAGCTGGATGCCGGGCGCAGCCGGGGGGCGTCCTCAGATCCCCCCCGAGAAGCCCAATGCCCCGAGCTGAGCGAGGGGGCACCGTGGCCAGACCACGCAGCCTGGCGCTCAGCAAGAGAAGGGGCACTGGGGGAGTCTTTCCAGGGCAGCCGGTGGCCGAAAAGGGCTGGGCATCGGTCTGCTGGTGAGAGGCGGTCGGTGGTTGCCGGCACATCACTCGGCTTCCTTTTTTCCCCCCTGCACTTGTAAAACTGTCTTTATCTCGACCCTCGCGTTCTTCTCGCGTTTGCCCTTCCAGTTCTCTCGCCCACCCCGCTGCGGGGAAAGGAGGGGGCGAGTGGCGGGGGGGGCTCTGGTGCTGGCCAGGGTCAGCCCTCAGCTTCCAGCCTCGTTTGACAGCGATACAGAAACGGCCTTGCTCCAGGGCGAATGAATGCTGCGAAGGAGCTGTGACCGCCGGTTGCTGTGCCCGCGGTCGCCGGCAACGGGAGATCCCCGGCCCGGGGCTGGAGAGGCGATGGCGGCGAATGCCCAGCTTGCGCTTTGTATCGTGGGGTGCTTTTCCGAGAGGTCCGTGCCGCGATCCCGGCGCTGGAGGGCCGTGAGAGAGCAAAGCTCTCGTTTCAGTCGCTCTGGCTTCTCCAGTCGAGGGACCCCAGTGGCTGCAACGCTCTTCTTTTTGTTCAGGATTACTTTACAGTGATCAGTTACTAAGCAGGGAGAGAGAGAGAGGAAAATAAAGATATTCAGTGAGAGACAGGGAGCGCAGGGTTCATTACACTGACACATTCTATACAGAATAACTTTTATTTTTCTCCATTAACAATTAACACCCAAGTAAAGAGAAGCACGCAGCTAACAGAGGTGAAACACCGAATATCTAACATGCAGCTGCAGCAAAGAGGAACAACAGCTGCAGAACTGGAAGAACGACTGAAATCGGGTAGTTTTCTGAAGACATGGGAGTCGCAGGCCTCGGGGAAGCGGCACCGAATTCTTTGGGTTTGAAACACGAAGCAGGGGGATGCAGCAAGCGGGGTTTCCCAGCGCAGCGTGCGAGCGGGTCAGACACCCGCGGGGAGAGCGTTGATCTCAGCCAGTTTTAGCGCGGCGGGAAGAACCAGTGCTACCCCAGCGCTACGCGGCAATTCCTCTCTCGCTGTTCAGTGAGAAGCCTCGGAAGAGGCATCCAGACGTTCATCGTGGCTTTGGGAAGCGCTGAGCACCACATCTCCTCAAACACCGCTGGGAAACAGCACCGGGGCTTATCTTCGTGTTTTGCATGCCTAGTTTTTCAAGATTTTGGCAATTGTGACGGCTTCATGCCATCGCTAGCTAACACAAGGCACAATAAACACTCCTCATTATCACGCCAGTTTTTCTGGCCAACTTCTTGTCAGATCCGATTAGATCATTACTGTTTTTCTCTCGTCACGTAGCTAGCAAAGAGCTCGTAGTAGAAGTGTCAGCTCTGCCATTCCCTTCTTGCTCCCCTGCGCTCGCATTATTAGCGCGATCTGCAACGTGCAATTTCTTTGCAGGGATCTTTTTAAGCCTTTCATGCACTTTGTGAGGGTTAGTTCAGTTAAAACAAGGCACTAAGCCCCGCTACACCAGAACCCCCCATAAACGCCCCGATCGGGGCCTGTGGGAGCTGCGCTGTGTTGCAACGGAGCGGGAGCGAGCAGGAGTGCGGGGCTGCAGGGGTGCAGGGCTGTGGGGGTGCAGGGGTGCAGGGCTGCGGGGCTGCAGGGGTGCAGGGCCACAGGGGTGCAGGGGTGCGGGGCTGCGGGGCTGCAGGGGTGCAGGGCCACAGGGGTGCAGGGGTGCGGGGCTGCGGGGCTGCAGGGGTGCGGGGGTGCGGGGCTGCAGGGGTGCGGGGCCGCGGGGCTGTGGGGGCTGCAGGGGTGCGGGGGTGCAGGGGTGCGGGGGTGCAGGGGTGCGGGGCTGCAGGGGTGCGGGGCCGTGGGGCTGCGGGGCTGTGGGGGCTGCGGGGCTGCGGGGGTGCGGGGCTGCAGGGGTGCGGGGCCGTGGGGCTGCGAGGCTGCGGGGCTGCAGGGGTGCGGGGCTGCAGGGGTGCGGGGCCGTGGGGCTGCAGGGGTGCAGGGGTGCGGGGCTGCAGGGGTGCGGGGCTGCGGGGGCTGCAGGGCTGCGGGGGTGCAGGGGTGCGGGGGTGCAGGGGTGCGGGGCTGCAGGGGTGCGGGGGTGCGGGGCCGTGGGGCTGCGGGGGTGCGGGGGTGCGGGGCTGCAGGGGTGCGGGGCTGCAGGGGTGCGGGGCTGCGGGGCTCCTGCTCTGCGCCCCGGTGCCCGGCGGGCGACGCGGGGCTGTGCTGGCCCACGGCCGGGGAGGGCACTGCGGCAACCCGTGTCTTCAGCGTTAGTAAAGCTAAATGTCTTTATTTTTTAGGTAAAACCCCAGGCTCGCGTGTTTTCTTCTTGCACCAGAGAGCACTGAGCACCCCGCCTGTTAACCCGGGCCGCGCGGGCCCTGCCCCTCCTGCGCAACAGCAGCTTTTCACAAGCCGCCTCCCATCCCAACTTTTTTCCGTTTTTCTCCGATCCCTTTAGTGCCCCCCGAGCTCCAGGCGCCTTTTGCCGAGACGCTCCCCGTTCACCGCGGGGGTTTAAACCTTTCCCGAGCCCCGAGCGGGAAGATTTCAGCGGGGCTGCCGGGCCCCGGGCTCCCGGGAGCGGGGAGGCGGCAGCCCCGGCGGGGGCAATTAGCGCCGTTACCTGCGCGGCGATCGCCTCCCGCCCCGCGGCTCCCCGGGAGCATCGCCCTGCGCCGGGGCCGCCCCTCGGCCGAGGCGGCGCCGGGTGTCCCGGCCGTCCCGGCCGCCCCTCGGGGTAGCGGTCGCGGGGCGCGGCCGGAGCCCTCGCGGTGCCGCCGGTAACCGGTAACCGAGGGGCTCCGCCGGGGCCGGACGCGGGGCCGCCACGGACCGGCGGCGCCCCGCGCCCCCTGCGCGGTAACCGGTGACCCGCGGAGCGCGGCCCGCGCCCCCTGCGCGGGAGCCGGGCCGGGGGGGGGGGGGGGAGGCCGCGGCCTCGGGGGGCCGGGAGCGCGGCCCCCCCCCGCCCCAGCGCAGCCGCCGCTCGCCGCCCCCCGGCCGGGGCGGGGCCCCGTCGGCGCTGCGCACCCTCCTGCTGCGGGCGTTCCCCCGGGCTCCCGCCGCCCGCCTCCCCCGGGCTCCCCCCGCCCGCCTCCCCGGCTCTCTCCGTGGGCTTCCCCCCGCCCGGCTCCCGGGCTCCCGCCGCCCGGCTCCGTGGGCTCCCGCCGCCCGCCTTCCCGGCTCTCTCCGTGGGCTCCCGCCTCCCCGGCTCCGTGGGCTCCCGCCGCCCGCCTCCCCGGCTCTCTCCGTGGGCTCCCGCCGCCCGGCTCCCGGGCTCCCCGTGGGCTCCCCCCTCCCCGGCTCTCTCCGTGGGCTCCCGCCGCCCGCCTCCCCGTGGGCTCCCGGCTCCCCCCGGGCTCCCGCCGCCCGCCTCCCTGGCTCCCCCGGGCTCCCGCCGCCCGGCTCCCCGGCTCTCTCCGTGGGCTCCCGCCGCCCGCCTCCCCGGCTCCGTGGGCTCCCGGCTCCCCCCGGGCTCCCGCCGCCCGCCTCCCCAGCGGTGCGGCGTTGGCTGCCGTTAGGCATCGGCACGTGGCTGGAGCCCAGGCTTCGACGCACAGACCGCCAGTCTCCCCTGCAGACACCGGCAAAAGGCATCTCCCTGCAAGCTTCCCCGTCGGAGCGTTCCTTGGAGATCAAGGGAAAAGCCTTTCGGCATCGCCGCCCCTCCAGGCTGCCTTTCCCCTGCAGCGCTGGGGAGGAACCCTCCGAGGCCCCTTCCGACCCGGGCTGCCGCGCCATCCCGTCATCGTTGCCTTTTCAGACTGGGATCGGTGGTTCTTCCTCCTTAACTGCGGTGGTCTGGGGACTCGCCCGTGGTGCTGAGGCCCAGCCCGCGGCAAGAGGTCGCGCAGAGCGGCTCTGCGTCTGGCTGCGCCCCGGAGAGAAGCCACCCGTGTGCTCTGAAAAGGGACCGCCGAGATGGGCTGTGCGATTGCCGAAACGGGACCGCCGAGATGGGCTGTGCGGTTGCCGAAAAGGGACCGCCGAGATGGGCTGTGCCCGGAGGCAAGGCTGGGCCTGCGGGACGCTGGGCCGCGGGGTGAAAGCGCGTCGGGCAGGGCCAGACTGCGTTCCCGGGGCAGTGCTTGGCTCCGGTCAGCTGAAACGGCGCCGTCGGAGCGCTCGGCCTTGCTCACACTGTTGGGTCTCGGTGCTCTCCCCTCGTCCTCCTCTTGCAGTGTTTTGGTGAGGCGTAGGCGTGCAACAGGGAGAGCCGGTTGTCCGCAGCTGGAGCTGCACAGACGAGGTCTTGGGGGCTGTGTTGTTTTATCAGGTGCCCAGGGATGGAATGGATATGGATATAAATGGATCGAATCCATACTGCGAACGTTTTGCTGGCGAGCAGCAGCAATCCCGGTC
The DNA here is from genome assembly GCF_965183815.1 of Platalea leucorodia. NCBI lineage: Eukaryota > Metazoa > Chordata > Aves > Pelecaniformes > Threskiornithidae > Platalea > Platalea leucorodia. The sequence continues at coordinate 73,467,091 of NC_138829.1, read as the reverse complement.
TGGTTTCTACTCATCAGGGTTTCAGGGCCTGTCCTTCCTTGGATGCAGCGCTCCGAACGGCAAGGGTGGTTGTTCCAAAGCTGGTTCTGAGTGGCAGGCAACAATTAGCGAGTCCTTCCAAGCTCTGGTCCCAAGCACTTTGAGTACTACTGTAAATGTTTGGTTTGGATTGAATTCCCTACCGATTTTCCTCTCTCCGAGCGAAGGAGATGCCAGGGTTACGGGCTGGGAGTACCTTGAAACGCGGGCTGCAGGCTGGAACCCTCCCCGCTCACCGTTCACGCTCAGAGCGGCGCCGTTCCTACCAGCGGTCGGACCCGCCGTCGGGGGAGCGGGGGCAGATGTGAATTGTGCCGTGACCCCTTTCTGTGGCAGATCCAAGGATTAAGCTGGGCTATCCCGGGAGGCGTGTCGTGTCTTCTCACGGGATCGTACCGCTTTTCACACTGCGCTCTCCCTCCGCAGGCGTGTGTGATAGCGGGAGGCTGTCTCTGGGCTTGGGATGAAGAGAGGAAGAGGAGCTGGCGAGCGCGTTTTGTTCAGATGCATTTGTGCCTGGGGGCAAAGCTGGCCCGGGGGTGGAAGAGACGGGCAACGGGGGAACGCCTCTGCTGGCTCACCTTCCCTTCCCGTGGAGCAGCCCGTGCTCGAGAGCACAGATCCGTTTGTCCCAGAGAAGGGACGCTGTCCTTCCCTCGGTCCTCGCTGGGCCGGTGACTTCGTGCGGACTCAGGATCTCCAGTAGGAGAGCGTGAAGCTGCAGAGGAGTGGGGGGGAGCGTGGAACAAGACGAAGAGGGAGCCGTTTCCTTGGGCGTTGGGAAGGGACCCTGTCCCTTCTGGGACTGTCCTCTCCATCCCACCTGCAAAGGAGCAGCCGGGAGCTCTGGGGTTGGTGCAAATGTGCCGCCTGCCCAGTTTTCCCTTGTGAATCGCTGGGCATCCAGCCTCCCTTCAGGTTTTGGCTGTAGTCAGTGCTGCCGCTGAAATATCCCTTTTCCTCCGGGTGCCTCTGTGTGCCTGCTGGAGATGCGGAGAGGACCACAAGCGTGGTCCAAACGAGCCGACTGCCCAGCCCGTGCCCGGCGAGTGTTGGATCCCGTGCTGCCAGGACGGCCGCGCGTATCTGCAAAGCGGTCAGCACGGGGAGAAAGCCGCCTTGGCTGGGGCGCGATTCCCGCCGGCCGCTCGGGGCCGAATTGCTGACCCGTGCGTGTGTGCGTGTGCGTGCGGCGGGTGAGCCCGTGTATCTGATAGTGCTGCTGGCTGGCCTCTGTCAGAACAAACAGCGTCTCCGCCTGACAGCAAGGAGGAGAAAACGAGACCTTTATTTACCAAAACAGAGGACAGAAGCAGTTTTGAAGCATCATCTGAACTTGATCTGGACCCCCGTGTTACCTCTGAAGGAGGCAGATCTAAGCTCGACTGGCAGGTGACCGGCTGCAGCACCCAGCCCGCAGCGCGGCAAAAGCCCTGCCAGCACCTGGGCGTCTGCGTTTTGTCGTCGCCGTTTCCCCGGAGGCGCCGGGCGTCAGCAGCTGGAAGCGGTGGAGAAGCGTTGTCAGCGGCTGGGTCCGACGCTTGTGCATTCAAGCCTCTGCCCGCACGAGTCTCTGCAAGAGCAAGCGGGAGCAGTGAGCGCGGGCTGCCGAACGGCCCGTGCAGAGCAGAGCCGGCCCCGGCTGGGGCCGGGGCTCCGGATCGCGGCTGGAGCCCCCGGCAGGGCTCGGGTGGGGGCTCCGGCTCCGGCTCCCTCCCGCCGGCGCTGCCCGGGCCGGGACGTGCCGCCAGGCCCCGCGCCAACGCCAGCGCAGAGCGAGCGTCGCCTGCGCCCGACCCTTGCTCGCGCCCGGCAGCTTGCTCTCGCCCCGGCTCCGTTCCGAAAAACGCGGCTGCGTGAAGCAGGTGCCTTCCAGCGGGCGCTCGGCGCGCCCGTCCCTTCTGGGCGAGAGGACAAGGATCGCGCGTGCTGTGGAGCCGTCGCTTCTGCACGGTCTCCCAAAGCGCGTGGGGGCTTCGCGCGGGTGCGCAACGGGGCCCGGGGCCGAGGGGTGCTTAAGTGAGGGTGTCTGGGTGCTGCGTGCCCAGGTGTGGTACGCGGCTGCCCAGTGAGAGGCGTTTCTGGGGACAAGAAAAGGACTGAATTACCAGCAGAGCGAGGAGGGCCTTTACGTGCTGAGGAGAAAGCCCGTCGATACATTCCTTCAACGCGGTCAGAGCGGCTCTGGTCACATCATCGACTTTGTACTGAGAAATTGGCCCGGCGTACAGCTGCTCCGCAGAGCCTTCGAGCAGCGTCTGGAGAAAGCTCGGGACCAACGCGGCGTGCAGACCGGGAAGATAAACCCCGGTGCTGTTTCCCAGCGGTGTTTGAGGAGATGTGGTGCTCAGCGCTTCCCAAAGCCACGATGAACGTCTGGATGCCTCTTTTGAGGGCTTCTTATTGAATAGCGAGAGAGGAATTGCCGCGTAGCATTGGGGTAGCACTGGTTCTTCCCGCTGCGCTAAAACTGGCTGAGATAATGCATGGGGAAAAACAGGGAGCGAAAGTAAAACGTTGTCCTCTGTGAGAAAGTGCCGTGTGTCCGTCCGAGGGGACGGAGGGAGAGACAGGGAGCGCAGGGTTCATTACACTGACGCATTCTATACAGAATAACTTTTATTTTTCTTCATTAACAATTAATGCTGCTGCTCTGCTGCCGCCGCCGCTCGGCGTTGCTCCCCTCTTTGGGGAGGAACGGGAAGGCAGGAGCGTTCCCAGAAGCCCCGTCGGAAGGGGGAGATGCTTAAGGGCCGGTCGTGGCAGAGCCGAGGAGGAGCGGCGGGCGGGCTGCCCTACCTTTCCCAGGCAGTAGCCTGCCGGCCCCGGCTGCGGCGTTTGGTTGCCTCCAAGTCCGGTTTTGGTTCCCGTGGTGTACGCGGGAGCCCGTTTCTTGTAGACGTCCAGCTCCACCCTGGGGAAGGCAGCGGGACCTGGCGTCTGGGAGAGAGGCAGGAGGCTGCTGGGCGCCAAAGGCGGGTGGCGGCTCTTGGCGGCCGCCGCGGCGGCTGCGCTGGTTGAGCTGGCTGGGCAGAGCAGCGGCGCGAGAGGCACGGAGCGGCGGGAACAGGGGCGCCTCGCGTTGCCCTGCGGAGAGGCCGACTTCCCAGAGGAGGAGGGAGATTCCCGCTGGTGCCCACGGGCTTTGCCCTGGCGGAGAAGCGTGGCTCCCCTTGGAGAGGTCTTCGGCAAAGGCGCCGCGCTTCCTCTTCCCCGTCAGGGAGTAGCAGGGGCTGGCGCGGGCGTAGGCTGCGTTGGGCCCCGCCAGCCTGGGCAGGGTGTAGGCGCTGGGACCTGGGAGGGGAACGGGGGCGAGGGCGTGCGTGAGCCCTGCCGGGAGAGGAGCGGCGCCCGGCTGGCAGAGAAGCCGCCCGCCAGGCCGGCCGCGAGGCGCGGGACGAGGCCCTGCCCTCTGCCGACGCCTCCGCCCTGGGTCGCGGGCGGCACGTGTCGGCCGCTCCGAGCCCGGGCCGCCGGCTCTGCTGTGGGAGGGGAGAGGTCGGCGCTCCGGGCGTCGGGCGGCTTGGCAAGAGGCGGTTGCGTCCTGCCGCGCGGGCTTTTCCCCGGGCCCGCTGCCGGGCCAGACCCGGATGAAGTCTGCAGGGCAGAAACGGGCGCGAGGGAAACGCAGATGTGATCTGTGCGTGCGCTCTAGGAGCCGAGTGCTCTTGTGCGCTTGGGGTCACATAACACAGGACCGTACGCTTGCACACCTGCAATTTGTGTTTCGTGTCTTACTTTCCGGCTGTCCCTTAACCCACGTGTTCTTTCCTGGGGAGGGCGAGCTGGGCCCAAGAGGTCTGTGCCGCGATCGCGGTGGTGGAGGGCAGTGAGAGAGCAAAGCTCTCGTTTCAGTCGCTCTGGCTTCTCCAATCGAGGGACCCCTGTCTGTCTGCAAGATTCTTCAGATGCTCCCAATCTCTTCCAGCAGGAGTGTCCGTCTGTCTGTCCATCTCTCCGAGCTGTTTGGGGAGTTCATGGTGACTAGGCTTCTCAACTTCGATGCCGCAGAGACAGATGAAGCGACTTTTCCAAAGCCACGCTGGGAGCGTTGGGACAGCGATGGGAAGTTTGATTCCGCTGACTGCCTCAGCGGTGTGCAGGTATTTACACCTGCAGTGGAAGCGTCCCCGGGTTTTCGTGCCCCGGGGTTTTGTCCTTCGAAGCCAACGGCCCCAAGCATCACCCAGCCCTTTGTTTAGTGCCCACCAAGGGTTTTGTCCCTGACTTTGGTGGTTTGGGACCCTTCTGGGCTCTCTGTCGTTGCTGTCAGTCTGTCGCTGTCTCGTCCCACGCAGGGACAGCTCGGGGACTCCCTTCAGCGCGTGAAGCCCTGCTGTGCCGGCTCTCCCTGACCCTGCGGCCGCCCTTCATCCCGCCTGAGCCGTGGGATCCCTTTTTCCAGGGCCGGTGCTCAGAGGGCTGCTTCCCCGGCACGGCCCTTCCCCGACCCCAGGCCCAGGGCACTGCCTGCGCCCCTGCCCCTGCTCGGGTCCCCCCCCGTCCCCTTGCAGCCCCCTTGCTTGTGCGAGGCCCTGGGCGCCTGCGAGCTGCTTGCGAGGCGGCTGGGAGGGCGGCGGCCGGACAAGGCGCCGGGCGCCCCCAGGTTGCTCACGAGGGGGCTGGACGCTGCTTGGGTGCTCGTGCACGGCACCAGGCGCACACCGCGCGCTTGTGCGAGGGTCTGGGGGGGAGAGGAAGGGTGCTTGTGCGAGGGGCCGGGTCTGCCTCCCTCCCCGTGGGGACACAGGTGGCCAGGGGACGCAGGCATCAAGGTGACCCCCCTTCATCCCTGCACACCCCCGCCGCCCCCCAGGGACCCAGGCATCTGCCCCTGTTGTGTCCCGTCCCCTCCCCAGGCACAGGCAGGGGACACCAAGCACAGCTCACACATTTTATTTATTGTCCCCGACTGTGACAAGGGGGCTGTGCCCAGGGTGTTCCCAGGCGGCACAAGGGGATGTCACCAAGGTGGGGGGATGATACGGGGTGTCACTGGGGCCGCAGGGACAACACGGGGTGTCGGCACACGTTGAGGGTGTCACAGGGGTGCGGGGACAATGTGGGATGTTACTGGGGCTGGGGGGAAATGTGGGGTGTTACTGGGGCTGGGGGGGGGTGACAACGTGGGGTGACCCTGTGCGGGTGTGGGGACAGGGGCTGTCCCTGCCTGTTACCGTGGGTGGGGACAGGGGACATCCTTGTGTGTTGCCATGTGGGGGAGGACACACGGAGCGTCCCCATCTACGTGTGGGGACTCGCAGGGTACAGCTCTGTCCCCAGATATACAACAGGACCCAAGACGCGTCCCCTGTCCCCCCGCTATGCGATGCCACGTCCTGTACATCAACCCGTGTCCCCGTGTCCTACCCGCGCTCGCAGATGAGCTCGACGACGCTGTGCTCCATGGGGACGGGGTCGAGGCAGCGGTGGGCGGCGCTGGCGGCCACCTCGTCCAGCAGCCCCTGCACCACCCGCTCGTCGGCGGCGAAGCGCCAGAGGTAGAGCTGCAGGTAATGGCCGTCCACCTGCACCTGCTGCAGCCCGAAGCGCCCCAGCGTCCGCAGCCGCACGCACTCCAGCAGCGTCTTCAGGCTGATCTTGATGATCCCAGTCAGCACCGACACCTGGGGACAGCAGGGACATGTGGCACAGCGGGACAGGGATGCCCCCAGGGCAGGAAGGCCACGAGTCACATCTGCAGGGGGACTGGGGACACTGGGGACGCCCCTCTGCAGGCCAGCAGCTCCTAGGATCCTCTCATCCTGGTCACCAGGCCCCAGGGATCCCGTGAGTCCTGACACACGGGATGTGGGGACACTGGGGACATGGGGAACGGGGGCTCCTTCGGCCTGGATTCCTCAAGTGCAGGGAGGCCCCAAGTCCCACCAGCATGGGCACATGGGTGACACGAGGTGGGCAGTTCGGGGACGCGGGGACCGGGGGGACCCCTGGGGACCCGGGGATGTCCCCATGGCCTCACCTTGTTGAACTCAACAGGGCTGAAGATGTCGATGCGTTCGGAGAAGAGCTTCTGGATGTTGCTGAGCAGGTGGGTGTCCATGGGGGCGCTGGGGACGGTGACACCAGGACAGTCAGGGACACGGGGACAGCCAAGTATTTGAGAAAGCCAAGGGGTATGGGGGCAGGGACACAGGGACCGTCAGGAGACACCGGGATGGGGACAGAGAGATGGTCAGAGGATGCAGGGACGGTCAGGAGATACTGGGACTGTTTGGGGACACAAAGACGGGGAACGTGAGGCTGGGCGGTGGAGGTGGGGACAGTTGGGGAACGTGGGGATGGTCAAGGACACGGAGAGGAGACGATCGCGGGACTCAAGGCACGTGGGGATCGTCAGGGGATACTGGGACAGTTTGGGGACGTGACGAGGGCCACGGGAAAGGTGTAGCGGTTACCACAGGGGTGACAGAGGGAGCGCAGGGGTGACAGGGTGGCCCTGGGGGTGACCAGGGGTGGCCGAGAGGCGGCCTGGGTGACAGGGCTGACCTGGGGGTGTAGCTGGGGGCGTAGCGCCCAGGTGCCCGCGAGCTGCTGTAGACGGAGAAGGCGCGCCGGCTCGAGTCGCTGCTCTGCGCCCGCCGCACTCCCTCCTCGAAGAGCTGCCCCACCTGCGGCACCACACCCTCTCAGTGCTGGTGTCCCAGCATCCACCCAAATACCCTCTGGGACCCCCCCAAAGCCACCCCGGATCCCCCAAATCCTCTGTGACCCTCCCAAACCCTTCTGCGATCCCCCCAAGATCCTCAAGGACCCTATGGGGACCTCAGGCGTCCCCTCTTGACCCTTCAGGGACTTCAGCCCCCTGCCCCAGGACCCTCTGGGACTCCCAGGAACCCTCCGAGACATCTGGGAATGACCAGGGGACTTCAGGGACCCCTGCAGAGGCCCTCTGAAGACTTCCTAAAGTCCTCAAGGACCTTATGGGGACCTCGGGGCCTCTCCAGAGACCCTCTGGGATGTCTGGGACCCCCCACAGGACCTCAGGCCCCCCCCAGCCCCTCTGGGCTCCTGGTGTTGCCCCAACCTGCACATCAATAGCGGTGATGTCCTCGACCACGCGCTTCATGACAGCGCGAACGTTGCGGGGTTCGACGGTGCCCAACCAGTCACGCGTCTCCACGCTCTTCCTGAGCATCTGTGCCACCGCGGCGCCCTGGACCTGCACGTAGTGGTCGAGCAGCCGCTGCGCCGCCCCCCGCGCGTCCGCACACAGCGCCGGTCCCGGTGTCACCGCCGGGCCTGTGTCCTGGGGGTGCAAGGGACAGGGAGACATGCGGAGACACGCAGGAACACCCCCACGCCTCGGCGCACGGCGCTGTCCCCACCGTCGCCACTGGCCCGGTGGCCTGGGGACACAAGGGCCCCCCATGCCTCCGCCATCCGATGTCCTGGGGCACAGGGACATCAGGGGACATGTGGGATGCTCTCCAGGCCACTCCACCTGCAGCAGCATCACTGCCACCCTCATATCCTTGGAGCATCTGGGGGAACCTGGGGACACGCAGAAGCTCCTTGGGGACATTTGGGAGATGCTGGCACAGGTAAGGACCCTTCTGCCTCCACGTGCACTGCCATCCCCAGGGTCACAGCCTGGAGGGACATGGGGCACCAGCAGGGAGGGGGACCTGGGGACATCTGGAGGCACACAAAGATGAAAGGAAGATCCCCACACCTCCACATACACCATCGTCCCCACCACCGCATCCTGGGTGGGCACAGGGCCACAGAGGAACCTGGGGCCACTTGAGGTCCCATAGGGCCATTCGGAACCCTCTGGGGCCGTTCTGGGGACAATCGGGCCATTTTGGGCCCACTCAGGGATGTTTTGGGTGACACAGAAGGAAGATCCCCAGGCCTCCACGTGCACCATGGCACCCGCCACCGTGTCCTGAATGGACGCTGGGACACAGAGAGATGCTGAGCCATTTTGTGACATTTTGGGGACATTCAGGGTCCCTTTAGGGCCATTTTGGGGCCTACTGGGGCAGTTTTGGGGGCTCACCTGGGGAGGAAACTGCTCGTCGGTGAGCGTGAGGATGTAGCTGATGGTGGTGGCCTCATAGTCAAGACAGAGGCGGGCGAGGAGCAGCAGCAGGGCCGGGGGTGCGGCGGGGGCCCCCCGCTCAGCCGGGCCGTCGGCAAAGCCCCGGGCGGTGCGGCAGAGCCAGCGCACGAAGGCCACCACCAGCCCTTCGCGCACTGCCTCCATGCAGAACTCCCCCTGCGACCGAAAACAGGGGGTTACACCCCAAAAATACAACCCTGGGGCCACAAAACCCCACAAACTACCCCGTACGAGATCCACACCGCCCCAGCGACCCCCAAACTGCCCTGTGCAACCTCCAAATCGCCCATGACCCGCCTGGTCTGCCTTGCGCAAGCCCTGACCTGCCCTGCGCAACGCCCAAACTGCCCTGTGCCAACCCCAGATTGCCCCAGCGACCCCCCCAAACTGCCCCACGCCCCCCCCAGCCCACCTTGAAGTAGGGCAGGCTGGCAAAGGCGACGTCCTTGGCGGTGAAGAGCTGCACGTAGGCCAGGACAGCCTTGAGCTGGCCAAGGACGGAGGAGGCGAGCGTGGCCAGCAGGTCGGGCAGGCCGGGACCCTCCTTGCCGGGGGGCCGGGGGGCGGCCAGCGCCTGGCGCACATCGCCCAGGCACCCCAGGAAGAAGGTCTGCAGCGCCCGCAGGTAGCGGTCCACCCGCTCGCGCGCCGCCCGGGCCACCAGCGCGGCGCCCGCCTCGGCCCCGGCCGCGGGCAGCAGCTCGAGGAGGGCGCGGAGGCGGCGGTGGAAGCGGTCGAGCGCCCGCACCAGCAGCGAGGTGTCGCCCAGGCCCCGCTCCAGCGCCAGGCGCCGCTCCAGCAGCTCAAAGTAGCGGGTGGTGAGGGTGGCGGCGAAGGCTTCCAGGCGGCCGTCCCCAGCCCCCGGGCGCCCCTCGAAGAGGCTGCGGTACGAGGCCGCGAGGAGGCACAGGTTGCCCACGAAGGCCGAGCTGCCGCGGTCGACGAAGTCGAGGATGTCGGAGGCGGGGGGCGGCGTGGCGGCGGTGCCGGAGGGGTCAGCCGGGGGCAGCTCGGCCTCCAGCGCTGCCAGCTCGGCCTCGAGGCGGGCGCCGGCGTGGCTCAGGAACTCCTCGCACAGCTCCTCAGGTGGCTCTTCCAGCTGCAACAGCATCTCCACGCACTCGGTGAGCTCCTTGGGGTCCAAGGTGTCATCCCTGGGGGGGCGGGAAGTGATGGGGTTACTTGGGGACGGTGGCAGGTTCCGGGGTTAACAGTGGCACAGCAAGAAAGCAGGGAATAAGCAATAAAAGTCACCAGCAGGCTTCAGAGTAAACAGTAATTATTCAAAAAAACAAAGGGGAAAAAAAATACTTAATAGCATCAGCATATTCCGAAGTTAACAGTGGTTATAGCAATAAAAAACTCACTGAAGATCATCAGTGGGTTCCAGAGTTCACAATAATAATGAAAAATCACTGAGGCTCCTCAGTGGGTTCCCGAGTTATCCCCTTACCATAACCAGGTGACAAAACCCCACATCACGCTGCCTTTTAAAAGCTGTCGGTAGCGGTCACAATCCTCCCCCTTACCCTATGAACGTTCTGCGCCAGGGATGGCTCCTGGGGCTGCTATCAATATGCTCCAGGGTAAATGCCCCCCTCCCTAGGATGTTTCTTGGGGGCTGTTATCATTAGGCTCCAGATTTAACACCCCCGACCCCTTAAAAAACTGTCTCCTGTACCTCTGTAGGTTTCAGAGTTAACATACCACAACCACCACCACCCCTCCAAGAAGGCTGTTTACTGGAACGGCTATCATTAGTCTCCAGAATGAACACCTTCTCCCCCCCCCCCCGCTCTTTCCCCGAGCTGTCATCAGTAGGCTCCAGGGTGAACATCCCCTCAAACCCCATTTCCCAGCGCTGCCATCAGCAGGCTCCAGTGTGAACGCACCGGAGGCGTGCACGGAGGCGCTGGGCCAGGTCGGCCATGATGGCGTGGCTCTCGTCCTCGATGGCGCGGAAGGAGGGCAGGTGGCGGTAGTGGCGGAGCACGGCACGGGCGCGGGCGTGGCAGCGCAGGGCCCGCGCAGGCTCCGCCCCCGGTGCTGCCCACCGCCGCAGCCGCCCTGGCACCTCCACCAGGGACTGCAGCTTCCGCAGCAGCGCCTGCACCCCTGGGGGGCCGGGGGGGGGTTAGGGATGGGGGCAAGAAAGGGGCGGGGCCAGATCGCAGGGCAGGGCCAGCCGCTGGGGTGGGGTTAGCAAGTGTGGGTGGGGCCAGGAGCTGGATCTGCCCCCCTGGGGTGTCCCGCCCCCCCCGTTATCTGCCCCCGACACCCTGGATCTGACCCCTTGGGGTCTCCCAACACCCTGCTATCGGCCCCCAAACCCCCAGATCTGCCCCCTACCCCCAGATCTGCCCCCCCTTGGGGTCTCCCCACCCCCCTGGATCTGCCCCTCAGCCCTCCCCCCCATTATCTGCCCTCCAACCCCCCAGTTCTGCCCCATACCCCCCAAATCCGTCCCCCAAGGTCCCCCCAACCCCCTTCAATCTATCTCTGCCTATAAGATCTGCCCCCAGGGTCCCCTCAACCCCCAGATCTGTCCCTCAGCGCCCCAGATCTGCCCCCCAAGGCCTCCCCCAACCTCAAGATCTGCCCCCCAACACCCCAGACCTGCCCGCTCGGGTTCACCCCTCTCCCCGTACCGGCAAGCTGGGCGCCGCGGCGGTGCCGGTCCTGCAGCGCGGCGCTGACGCGGGCACTGGAGGTGCTGATAGCGGCCATGTTGGCAGCCAAATCGTCCATCTCTGCCTCCATGCGCCGGAAGTCAACCTTCATCTTTCGGATGGTGTCTGGGGAGAAGGAGCCGGCCGCCTGGGTCCCTCGGCTGCCCGGGGCCCCCCCAGTCCCTCCCGGCCGCCTGGGTTCCCCCCGCTGGGTGCTCACCAGTGGCGGAAATGAACTTGTTGTAGTTCTCGTAGAGCAGCGTCTGCATGTCGCTGTCGAGGGCGCGGATCTCCCGCCCCAGCGCGGCCTCCCGGGCCAAGAGCTGGCCCAGGGGGCACTCGCTGCGCACCTGCAGGGGGGAACAGTTGCCGCCAATCCCCCGGGGGCCTCAGCTGCCCCCTGAAGCCCTGACGCCCCCGGGCCCCTCAGGGCCGCGGCTGCCACCCGGGGAGCCCGAACTGCCCCCAGGCCCCTGGCCGCCCCCCGGGGCCCTCCTGGGGTCCTCAGCTGCCCCCCGGGAGCGCTAATTGCCCCCCGCCCCCCCCCAAATGCCCCCCTGGGGCTTCAGTATTGCCACTGCGGGGTCAAGGGTCACCTTCGTAAGGAACACTTCCGGGTCGAAGTGGGGCCCGTTGATGTCGGCGGGGTCCGGGGCCGCCTCCGCCGTCTCCGCCGCGGACGGCCCGTAGTACCGCTGGAGTGGCCCGTGGGGACGCCGCCACCCGCCGCCGCTGCCGGTGCCGCTGCCGGTGCCGGCCTCGGGGCTGCCCGCAGCCCCGGTCCCCGCCGCCTCCACCTCCGCCATCGCGCCGGCACTTCCGGTCCCGTCCGCTACTTCCGGCCCTGCCCCAAGCGTCACTTCCGCCGGAACATCCCCGTCGCCGCGGCAACCGGACGCCCTGCCTGCCATGGCGGCGGCGCCCCGGGCCCGGCTCCGGCTCCGGCTCCGGCTCCCCATGGCGGGGCCTTCGTCCTGGCCTGCCCCGGGGCCGCTCCCGGGGCCGCGGGCCCCCGCGGGGATGGAGGAGCGGCAGGGGACGCCAGCCCCCGAGGGGTGAGCAGCCGGTGGCGACCCCGTCCCTGGCCCCGTGTCCCCCGCCCTCCCTCCCCGCCGCTGCCCGCCTGCCCCGGTGCCTCCCCGGTGGCATTTCCCCATGACCCCCGTGGGTCTCGGTGCCCACGCCCCCCCCGGAGGGTCCCTCCCCGGGCCCCGGGCTGGCTGGGGACACCGCAGGGGACACGTCCCGTCCACTGGCACCTCCGCGCCGAGGGCTGGCAACGGGCCGCCAGCTGATGCCGGCCGCTGGAGCGCGACGCCGGAGACGCCGGGGACGGGGACATCGGCTCCAGCCGTCGCCTCGCCCGGGCAGGCGGCGGGGTCTCGTCGCTGCCCTTTGCCTCCAGCACGGGACCTTTCCGTTCAGAGGAGGCGCGGGAGGGCGCGCTCTGCCCGCCCCGAACTCCTGTCCTTGCCTCCCCGGGCCTCCCCGACGCGGGGACCGACGCCGAGCGGCGGCAGCAGCCGAGCAGCGATGCCCCGCCGGCGCGGGAGGCGTCCAACGAGCGTGCCCGCGGGACGGGCCCAGGCAGCGCACGGCAAATCACGCACACCGACTGGCGATGCCGGCCGGCCGCCGCCGAGGACAAGCCCTCCCGAGAGCAAGGCGCCACGGGCGCGTTTTTAAGTGTTTCTTCTCACTCTTCCCCTTCCAGGTGACGCTGATCAAGCCCCGGGCACCCGCAGCTTCCCCGAGACCTGCAGTCCCACCTTTGGACGACTAACTGCGTTCTACTAATTCCAGTAAACAACTAGGAGCACAGGGAGTCAGAAAGCGATTTCTTTCGGTATTTCTTGTCCATTATTACCAAAGGATTCTGCCGATGTTTGCCGCGGCGATCCCAGCTGCGCGATGCGCTTTAGCTGCTGCGTTACCGGTGGCACCCGCGTTCAGGGGCAGCACGGACCCCGCTGTGCAGCGCCAGCCCCCCTGACGGGCCGGAGATGCCCTTTCCGGGGGCGCCGCAAACCCACTCCTGAAACAACAGCGCACGTCCCAGCGCCGATTCTGGGTTTGTTACAACTTCCATAGAAACACCCCCAAATGTTTTGCCTATTCGCCTTGAGCTGGGTGTGTGTGTGTGTGTGCAAGATCTGCTTTCTCTAATATTTACGCCTCAGAAGAAACATTGTAAGGGGCAAGCAGGAAACCAAATCCACAGACTAAACAAACACCCCAATATTTAGATAACATGGAAGGGCTGGGTGGCGGGATATCTTCAAGCGTTTGTCCCGCGGCTAATGCTGCTACGCGTTTGATCCCGCGCCCCATCCTTCTGCTGCTTTCAACTACTGTGTTGCTGTTGTTGGGATTAACCCGTATTCTGAATTCTTTCTTCTCTCAGATTTTGCACTTCCTCGGCGCCTTCGCTGCTGCGCAAGTTCTTTTGCAACACGCCTGCGGGTTACGCACCCGAACTCAGTTTTTCCAAGAACTTCCCAATGTTGCAGCTCTGAGTTTCAGAGGGTTGAGCACAGTTACACGGTGCTGTAACCGGCTCCTGAAACGAGACTCCGTATGCAGATAAATACATATTTTTTAAAATCCTTTTTTTGAATTCTAGAGGAATTCAAAGGATCAGAGAGAGCCCCTTCCCAGCCCGGGCGGCTCTGCCCAAACCTCCCTATTCCAGTTCATTGAAGACGTGCCGTTTCTGGGGATGACGGTGCAATTGGGCTGTGAGGCAGCAGGTTCCCTACAGCGCAAGCAGAACAGCTGAGTGCTCTGACCTTGGTATTGAGCCTTGCTAACGCGTAAGTGCCAGGAAAAAAACACTTGAGCAAAAAATTCTAAACCCAGAGCTTTATTTACAACAGTAAAAGCCAACCAAAACCACCACTGTTGTGAAGACCAGGCTGCTCCAGTGGCCTTTCATCCGTCTTCTGTTTCGGAAAACCAAAACAAACTCGATCAATTCACCCGTCGTGCTCCCAAATGGAAGGAGTTCGGAGCTGCCCCATCTTACCAGAGAAGCAGGAAGCAGAACCAGAGAAAGTCGTTGCTGCCTCCTTTCTGCCCGCCTTCCCTGCACGTTTTTCCCCAAATGTGGCAAAAAAAGACACCTAATCCAGTTAGGGTGGTATTTTGTTTGCAGTTTGGTACAGCTGGAATAAAGGACAACACGGTCCGTTTCCAGACCCAGGCCCGGGTTAGCCAAGGACAAAGGAATTCCTAATGGGCGCAAGGGGAAGGCCAAGGGAAGCACCCAGCCGTTGATGAATACAGGCTTGCTGGAGAGGAGGAAGACTACAAAATCCGAGGAGGAATGCTTTAGTCCCGCAGAGGTGGTTGTTACAGGAAGGTAAGAGAACCAAACAAGCACAGACTTTCAAAAAGGAAAACCAGAAGAGGGGAGCAGCTGGTACAGAAAACAGACAAGATGAAACACAGCAGCTCTGCTCGGCTGCTCTGGGAAGTGACAGGTTATAGCACAGGCAGCGGAGGCTGGTCTGAAGAGAGAAAGAGCGTTTTATTTTAAATTCTTTTTTCTTTCTCCCAACAGGCACAGTATTTTTAAAGTTACAGATCTCTTGCTTCAGTCATAGGCAGACTTAAATAACTGAGCTACGGAAGAATACAGCTGGGGTCGGGACGCGAGCGAGCGGCCCGGTGAGCAGCCCAGCGAAAGGCAGGGAGGGTGAAGGGAAGATGGAGTTCCCAGATACGGCGCTCCCGGAGCTGCCTGCGCCGCCTCGGGAGAGGACATCTGGCACGCGCCGCGCGTTCACCGGGAACGACTGCTTTGTAAACAGAACTGTAGGGATGTGCCTTGCCACGCCCCTCACGAGCATCGCAGGCACGGGTCCCCAAAGCGCTACGAAAGGCAAAGCAAGAGTTTCTTAGGTTACCTTCTACATGAATAAATAAATAAACAAATCAGCCCTCCAACCAAATCCTTCCTTGACCTCCCACCGCCCCCCCAGCAGCACTGTTTAGGAGTCTCCCTTGACCTCAACCTCTGCCTTTAATTGCACAACATCTTCCCACAGTGCTCTAACAGCAGGGTACTGTAACAACTGAAATTACCTGGACCTTTTGCTATCAGATTTTCTTTACACTGATTTAATAGTCTAAGGGAGTACTGGAAGATACTGTATGCGTGTAAATCAACGTGGCTTACGGCCTTTGCCCCTCCTTTCTTGCAGGGTTCATCCCCGGCTTTACCCAGAAGGATGATCAAGAAGACCAAGCTAGCATTTAAATGAAGTCTTGCTCCTCTGCAACTCTTTGCTGCAGCAATTAGAGAGCATCAGGGTCCAGATCTACTGCTAATTTCATTTCAAAGCAGTACGGATTTCATTTCAAGCCAGGGACACCCAGGATACGAACAGGTCTCCAAGTCAAGGGGAAACTGAGACCAGGTATCAGCCGAGCGGCCACACTGGAACGTAAGTCACACGTTCATACTGCCAAATCTCGTAAATCAGCATCCTAAACTCTACAGCTTCCAAAGCTCGGCTGGTTTATTAAACTTTTGAGTATCGACAAGTCTCTGGATTTGCCAGCCACCTCTCACAAGCCTAGTACCGAATATCAGTAAGGGAGGTAACAGAAAAGTGGCCCTTCAAAACAGGCTGCAAGACATGGACGACAAGGCAAGAGATAAAGGTATAAGCGTTGAACAACATCAAAATCGTGTTATACGTGAAAATCCATTTAAAGTCAAAGAAACTCATTTTATAAAGAGATGTCTGAGGCCAGCCAGAACAACAACAAGAAGGCGGCGGAAAGAAAAGTTATTTGGAAGGTCTGTCTGGAACATCTCAAAGACTCCACCACAGGGCAGACTGCGAAAGGCGTCGAACAAGTCTGTCAATTGTTGTGGTTTTTGTTCTGTAAAGTGTGCCGAACACCAAGCTCAAGTCCCTGCTTTGGACACAAGATAGTAGAGGATGAAGAAAACGACAATCAGTCCTGCTGAAACAGAACAGAGCAACTTGCGATTATCCCTCCCGGACCGTGTCATGGTGGAGAAACGCTTCACACTGCCAGTTAGCAGGCCAGTCACACTCATAAAATCTGAATCCTGAATGGGAAAGAAAATTAAGATGGAAGCATTACAAACAGATGAATATAGCCCTGCGGAATCTCCCCCTTCCTGGCTAAAAACCATTTGCACAGTAGCCGTCCGTCTCTCCGCGCCCACCGCGTCTCTCTCGGAACGTCCTTCCCCTCCTGTGCTCCGGCTCCAGGAGCGGCACCGCTCCCACCACGCCCAACACAGGGAAACGAAAAGGACAGGGGAAGGGCTGTTCCAAAGGCCTCCCCAGCTGCCTCCCCTCTTTTAAAACAGGGTCAGGCTACCTGCTGCTGGACTGTTCAGTTGTACCTACGCCGCTTACCCTGCCTGGAACAGCTTTTTAACAGCGACTCTGCAAGTGAATGCTTCATCCAAAGGAAATGTCCCTACGTGAAGCTGGTGCCATTAATGTACACCGGGGCGGGCTCACAAGCACAGAAAAAGGTGCCGTTTCTTGCCATTAGTTCTATTTTTTCTTCAGCGTGTGCAACTCCACCAAAGGGTGGCAAACAATTCTCAAATTAACGCAGTTTAGGCATATTCATTTTGACTTCTGGTCTGGTTTCCTTATCCACAAACTACTTGGAGCTTCTGCTCATGTTGCTCCCGAAATGCTTCAAAACCTTCTCTGTAACAGAAGCACAATTTCATGCTGATTGGGGCATTCTTCTTTACGGTCTTTTGCCATTACACCTTTTATTCTGATTCTCTGTTCTAGTTTTCGGGCTGAGCAAATATCCATTTCAGCCAGTCCAACACTGTCAGCATACACCGTTATTAAGCTTCCAAGCTGAGCTTACACCTTTGACTCAACTGGTTTCAACACTACAATTATCTTTTCTCTCGCTTCCACGCACCAGCGCTCCAACACCCAGCACTTGCAGAAAAGGCTCTCCAAGCACCAGTGCTACGGTGCTAATCTCCTTCTCAAATCTCTGGGCTGGATTCCCTTCCTCTCGCAATTCAGTTAGCGAATTGCCTTTCTCCTAAAAAGCCTCGCAGGTACCCCCTCTGCTCCAGGAATGTGCTGTTCTGGCCTTTCCCCAGGGCACTGTGATTTCCATCAGCAACCACAGCTTAAGAGGCAGATTACTCTGGAAAGCGATTCTGGTTTTATCGGGTGTTGTGCGTCAGAAAGATAACAGAACAGGGCGCCGAGCAACCTGAGTGGACGCAGAGCATCAGCTTTGCTCCTTCCAAAGACGTCGGGGAACTACAAAGCCCTGACAGGCAGTCTGTGTTTCAGGTGTTACAGTAAGGAACCCCGACAGATTTATACAGCAATACCAAAAATCACGGGAGCAGCTGAGGAACAGGCCCATCTCCCAGCATTACCCACAGGAGGCAGCTCTTTAATCCCAGTAAGGAGCTCATCTCCGCGTCGCCCGTTCGGACAAAGCGATACCAGCAGCTGCTCAGAACCTGATGTTTATCAATCAAGAAGTCCACTGGAAACGGGTTTAGTTACATTCCCTGGTTTGCCAAACTGACCACTGGGCTCTAACTTTGTCTGCTAACTTTGAACTGCTATTAAACTTTCACAGTCAAGGTAACTGCTGAGAGCCAGCACAAAAAAGCCACGCTTTTTACATTTCACGGGTTCCTTACCATGCCATCCAGGTAACGGTTTTGGTCGTCAGCATCTTTGTCAATATCCAGAGCCAGCTACGCAGGATAAGGGAGGAAACGGTTATTAATGAACTTGTAATGTAGAGAGAACCTCTAACGCATCTAGTGCTGGTAACATTTGAAATGCACATTAGAAAAGCAAGCCGCTGCTTCTCCGTCTCCTACATAGACGGACAGAGGCTTGTTCGGTCGAGGGACAAAACAAGATTCTCATTTTGGTTTCAGGTTGTTGAACTTTTTCAGCTCTGGAGCGCTGAAAAGAAAGCTTGACTCTCTGAAACTGTCCTGTACAGGACAGGAGCATTTAAACGCTGGGAAACAACAGCAGGAATTCAGAGTCTTCCCTTCTACAAGGCAAGTCACTGACTTCTATTAAGCTCTAAATCAAAGTATTTGATGTTAGTAGGAGCAAACTAGCTTTACGAACATCACTCACAGAGATGTGTATTTTTCAAAACTAATTTACCTGCCTTTTCATTGTGACCTTTTCCCCGAGGAGGAGCGCTTAGCGATACCCCTCTGCGCAGCCTTTATGCTTCTCCCTGTGCCTAAAACTCCTTCCCCGAGTGCCGCAAAACCCACATCATTCCCATTAGATGATGTCCCTAAACCTCCAAAGGAAAGGCGAAATTCACAAAGCTGTCCCGGGCATTTCACAAGTGAAAGTTAACCATTATATCGCCCACAACTAGGAGTCATTAATACATAGGAAGCCCTCTGTTTTGGCCCCAGGCTTGCATCTCCGGCAAGACCCTGCACAAACAACCTGGACAGCCGATGCCCGTTCCTTCACCGCGGCACCTGGCGCGAGCTCGGCGACTCACCGACTTCAGCCTGGTGACCTTGCTGGCGAGGCTGTCTGCCATACGCTTGTTCTCTACGTCCAGCATATCCTCCACGGCATTTGGACTCTGACCTGGGGGGAGAAAAGAGGAGAATGTGGTTTATCTGGCCTGATACGAGTACCGGTGTATCTGCTCACCCAACGTGGCGGGCGAGGCAGAGCGAGCTCGTTGCCCAACTGGTCTCTGGCTTGCCACGGAGGCTGTTACAGCCGCCTCCCCGCGGGGTTTGCGCCACGAAACGCTCCCAGACTCTTTTTGACGAGCACACACCAAGCTTTCCCCCAACGGAGCGGCCAGAAACCCCGACAGGCGCCCGAGCCGCCACCGCGGCCCAGCGGCTCGAAGCAGCACAGGGGCTTCGTGCCCCAGCGACGCCTCCAGCGCTGCCCCAGTACGGGACTGGGGCGAAACCCAGCAAGTCCGGGGCCCAGGCCGCCTCAGCCGTGCCGGGCCCCCCCGGCCGTGCCTCCCCGGGGCCGCCCCCGCCGCGGGCCGCCCCCGCCGCGGGCCGCAGGCCTGAGGCGGCTCCCCAATGGCGGCGGGAGCGCCCGCCTCCCCTCGGGCCGCTCAAGCGGCGGCGGGGTCCCTCGCCCAGCCGCCCCCCGAACGGCCACGGCGGGGGACCGCCCGGCCCCGCCGGCCCCCGGCCCCTCACCTCGGCCCCACTCCGCCATGGCGGCCACCGGCCCCGCCTCGCCGGGCGGAGCCGCGCCGGCCCCCGCCTCCGCAAAATGTCCGCCGCCCTCCTCCGCGCTCCCCCCGCGGCGGGGCGCCTGGCTCCCGGGCGCGGCGGCGGCCGCTGCTCCGCTCCCGGCTGGTGCCGGGGCCCCGCAGGCCTGTCGCTGCGGGCCGGGCCCGTCCCCGCTGCCGGCCGGCCCCGGGCGCACGGCGGCGGCCTCGGCGGGGCACGGGCGGGGGAGGGCCGGGGCCAGGAAATGAGGCAGGAGGCCGGGGCGGCGGAGAGGAAGGCAGCGGCGCTTCCCTCCCCGCCCCGGCCCGCCGCCGCGCCCGGCTGCCTCCCCCTCCCCGGGCCGGCCCCCAGCCGCAGGGCCGAGGCCGCCGGCGCCGGGAGGGCGGCGGCCGGAGCCCCGGGGTGCCCGTGCCCCGCCCCGGCCCCGCCGCCCCGGCCCGTTTCGGCCGTCTCCGAGGGATTACGTGCCGCAGGTACCGCCAGCACCGGGCCCGGCTGTTTTGGGGCCAAAAAAGGGCTGGAAGGGGTTTTGCAAGGCGCAAAAAGCGGTCGGGGAGGGAGGTGAGCGTGCGGGGGGCGAGGCGGGGAGCGGGGCAGGTGCCGCCGCCTGCTCCCGCCGCCCCGCCGGCACGGAGCGGAGCCCGCCCGCTCCCTCGCCGCCCGCCCGGGCCAGCCCGGCCTCCGCTGCTCGCCGTGCGCCGCTGCCAGAACGCGGAGCGGGCGAGTAACCTGCTGTGGTCGCCCGAAGCCCTGCGGGCTCTCGGCGCAGAGCTGGCCCCCGGGGCCGGCGGGGGTGCTTGTCGTTAGGTGCGACCCGGGCTCGGTCCCATCGCAGAGCGCGGTGCGTAGCTACACCGAGTCTGAACAGAGGTACGAGCTCCCGTAGGTACTCAGGTTTGCTAGATTTTCCATCGTTTGGAGTTACTTTCCGACGCTGTGGACCGGCGTGGCCCTACAAGCTGTTAAACTTGTGCCTGCGTCTAAAATAATCTCATCGGCTGCGTCTCTGCGCATCTGCTCGTTTGCGTTATTATCGTGAGGCGCGTTGTCTTCCGCGATGGTATAAAGATTTGGGCGGCGGAGGCCAGCCGCCCCCCATACGTGCGTTTTCACTGCGTGTGCGGTCTATCTGCCGTAACCTGGTGCGCAGCCTGTCCCTGGCACAGCGACTGCAACGAAATCCTAATCATCTCTTTCCTTCCACCACCTTAAAAGGTAGCTCCACCTTGGGCCCGGAGGATGCTTCCCGGTCTGCCTGGCTTCCCTCTCCATCCCTTTCTACTCCACAGGAATGTTTCTGGGTGTTTTTTCTTCCCCTCCTGTGCAGTAACAGAAATCAGGCCAGCCAGGGGAGGAGGAGGAGGAGGCAGAGAGCTATTTCGGGGAGCTGCTGTTATCTGCTCTGTGTTAATCCCCTGGCGGGGTGGGGGGAAGGTTTTCCCTGGGTGCTTTACTGGGAGGGCATATATTAAGCGTTGAAAAGCAAAGAGGAAGAGGAGGATTAGAGGGAGAGAGAGGAAGCTGGCTGCTGGTTTTACTCGGGTTGTCCATCTGCTCTGCTTTTATGGATGCAACAGCGTGAGCAATCTCATTTGGGTTTTTTTGTGTTTTGGCTTTTTTCCCTCCTTCCTTTCTCCACCCCTTTCTCTCTCCCTCTCAGATATCTGTGCATCGAGGGCCTTGCGCATCAGCGTTATCCTGGAGCCCTTGAAGCCCCCTCGCTCCCCTTGCTCCTGGTTTCACCCCCTGCTGCAGCTGAGCTGTTGCGATAATGGAGCTCAGGGCTGTGGTAGCCACCGTGGAAAGTGGGGAGCAAGACACGGTTCTCAAGGTGCTTCAGATCTACAACCAGGAGGTGAGTGAGCGTCAGGCCTCTGCCTGACGTCGGCTGCTGCTGTTTACGAGCCTGCAAGCAGGCTGGCCATGTTGTGGGATTTCTGTGCCATCCGGCTGTCCCCAGTCTGTCTCCTCTGAGCGCATCTGTCTGCCTTACTGCCATTAAAATGTCTTTACTGTCTTTTACTTGCAGATGGTTTACTGCTTGATGTTTTGCTAGGAAGCAGCTAAGCAGCCCCTCTTTATCTTGGTTCCTTTGTATACTGGAAGTAAAGCATGTAGAAGGGATTATTATTATTATTATTATTATTATTATCCAGATCCCAAATAAAACCTGGCAGGGAGATAAACATCAGTGTGAAGACCAAGTAGGAGGAACTTTTATTTTAAGGCAAGGTTTGGAGGTAATAAAACTGAGGGCTGGGGCGGAGCTGCAGGTGGAACGGTTGTCGCGATTTGCAAGTAAAAGATCGTTAGAGGTGGACAGGGACGAGCTGCTGGAATTCGGTACAGGTGCCTGATCTGAAAGCTGACAATAAGAAGTAAAGAATGCATACAGAATATCAAAAGAAGAATGGCTGGGAAGCAATGATGGAAGTGTTTCTAGCCTTAAAGAGGCAAAAGATTATCTGTGGGGGTAAATCCCTTTTGAAATAGACTCTGGTTGTCAGGGAAATTTCCTTCCGAGGGTTTCCACCGGGGTAGGGCTGGCCCTGCGGATCTCCGTGACTCATTCTGCACCATTCCTGAGTAGGTGGGAAGCCAGCGGGGACAACCTGTGAATATTTTGCACGAGTGTGCAACTATTTCCAGCAGTCGGTTTTGAAACAGGGGAGATATTAGCTAAGAAGGAGCGGGGCCCTGTTAAAGACAGTCTGCAGGATTCACATCACCTACCGCAGGCGTAACGCTGGAGAAATTAGGAGTGCAAGCAGAGTTTGGTGTGTAACCAGCTTGAGGCATCAAACCACGATGTTTCCTGTCGAATTCCTCCAGCTGGATCCTTTGTCGGTGTATCAAGCGTAGGAAACTTGCGAGAATGTCAGTGGTTTTGCTAGCCCGTCTGGAAGAAATGGAGCAATCAAAGAGGATGATGAAACTGCAGATAAACTAAGCAACTTCCTTGCATCATTTTTTACTGTAAAAATTGGTGGTACTCTATCCTTTTTCTGGTGATACTTTTTAATTCACTATTGCATACGCAGTCAATTTTTGATTGCCAGGAATAAACTACAGCTGAAGCAAAAGCACAGATATGGCAAAAATATACATGAAGGAGATTACAGGAGCCCGCCAAGAAGATGCGGTAGGAAAAGAACAAGTGGCATGGCTGTCTGCAGAGCACATCGGTTCCAGGACTGAACCGCCAGTTCCTCGTAACGTGGTGCAGCAGCCTGTGCACGGATCAGCTCGCGGCGCTGAAGCACGAGGGGGCAGCCCCGGCACCGCGCTGCAGGCGTACGGCTGTCCGGCCCCCGCACCTCAGGTTTCTCCAGCAGCGTGTCGGCATCGCTTTGTCCGTCACGCCTTGCTCTAGGCTAGAAAGACCAAAGCCCTCCCTGGGATCTTGGTGACTGTGACACAGTTTGCAGATCAACGGTATCTTCTACTTTTAAGCAGACAGGAATTGGCAGCATGTAAAAAAGGGGGTGAATGGCAGGGGAGACTACAGTTGCAGAGTGAGCAAGTCAGGGAACACCCGTGATCTCCAAACGCTCAGTGCAGTCAGTCCCAGGCTTCCCTGGGCAGGGAATCGGGTAGAGTTAGACAGCTGGACAACTCGTGAGGTGATAAATACAGTGGGAGAGAAGCTCAGCTGGTCAGACCTATGGATAGGATAGCCATGAGCTGCGGTTACTCAAGAGCAGAATAAGTCCGGAGTATAAGAGTGATCGGTTGTGGTAGGGCTAGTTACTGTTATCGAGCAGCTCTGTAAGTGTAAGCAGTGTAACTCGGTAAAAGGTGACGGCGAGCGCTGAGAAAATGATGGGAGAATGATGATGCAATTATACCTGCATATCTCTATCTATAGATACAGCTGTATCTATACATATGTAATTAGTGTTTTATAAATTTTAAACATTTTAATTCTCAAAGCTCGGACCAAATGCGCTCTTGGTGTAAAGGAGGATTGCCTCATTCACTGGGAAGTGCTGCTTTTCACCAGGGCGCCTGTGATCCCCTGTGCTGTCTGGTTCATTGGAAGCAGACGTAGCCAGAGAGGAGACTGTCCATCGAAGAACAGCCAGAGTAGCGAGGAACGCAGAAACGGTTCCTGTGAACAAAGAGCAGGACTGTTTATTGAGGAAAGGAACGTGATGGAGGTGTAGAGATCAGGTCTCTTGTATTGAAAGAACAAGACCTAAATAACCACAGGGATCTGTTCGCAGGTAACAAGGAGACAGTACTTTCTGTCAGTCAGGAAAAGGAACGGTGAATACCAAGGGGAGAAACGTGTAGGCACAGCTTGGTGGTGTCACTGAGCAGAGGAATCAATGGCTATGACAGGATATTTGGATTGTGATGATGTGGGAGAGGGCAATGGGTGATATTCGTCACAAATGTTTTTCAAGGATGAAAAAGGAGGAGAAACAGAGGCCTCCACAATAGTGGGGATCTCGCTCAAGGAAAGCACTTCAGACCCGGTGGCATGGTCCATGTCTGGGCTTTTCAAACCAGATTCATTCCCGCTAGTTGTGCGGCACGTAGTTGGAGTTGCCTGAGTAGGAACAGTGGTGGAAAGAAAAGGCAGGGCTGAAACAAAAACCCCAGTGGCAGGGAAGTTTTCCTTTTGCCTTGTTCCTCAGGAGCTCGGGCTGCTTGTTACGAGCACCACGAATACTGTGGACCTCTGAGCGCTGTGGCACTCCTTGCCGCACTGGTTCCCTGCCTCGGTGCCAGCGGGGGCTGTTCTTGAGGCGATGGGTTTGCTTTTGCAGTGTGTTTGGACTTGCTGCTTTCCAGCTGAATGGCCCTTTCCTGCCTGGGGGGGAACAGTTTTGTGGATTTTTAACCTATTGCTTTATTTTGATTGTTTCTGTTTTGCCCCCACAGAAATCTCAGTGCTTCACTTTTGACGATGAGGAGCGGGAAGAGAGGAAGGTAGGCATGCTCTTTGGTTTCTTCCTCTAGGCAGATGGGTAAATCTGCTGCTCCCTACTCGTGTCCAGCAGGGCTTGGTGGTGGCAGCTCCTACAGGGAAAGAAATGAGTGGTTTTTCATTAACTTGGTTAGGGAATGGTATGCTCAGAGTATTTGCCTCCAATTTTTCCATCAGTAGTTGGTGGTTTAGGATAAAGGCCAGCGTTCTTCCAGTATTAGCAAGCCCTTTGGGTTCCGTGATGCATATAGTCTCAGCCACAGGTGTATAAAAAGCGTGATCCTTTGTGTTTGTGGCATGAGTCTGCTAGGCAAAGATCATAGCAACATGCAGACCTCTAGAGGGTAAGTGGTTTTGCTGGGAGCCAGCTGCAGGATTTGACTAAGGCTGTATGTTAACAGATACTTTAAGCTGCCGTAATCTGGCACTCAGTGGAAAGGAACGCTCCGGCCTGTTCATTTCTGCTCTTGCAGTCTTTCATGCCAGGGCAGACCTTTGCATGGCTGCACAGGGTTGGTGGGCTGATCTGCCTAAAGACCAACGCTTTTTTTTTCCTGGATTGTTTTCCAGCTGGATCAGTTTTGTGGGCCAGTTCATTGGTGGATTGCGCTAAGGGCTGTGTTAGCACATCAGGCGTGGACCAGGCAGCCAGGGTGGAGAACGGGACCTCTTTTGTCCGTGCTATTGCCAGCTAATGCTAGCATGAAGTTTTTCCAGCTACAGCCTGATGCGTAGGACCAGATCTCACAAGATCCGAGCGCTTTGCCTTGCACTGACTTGCTGTTTGAGCTGGGACTGTTACGCAGGCTGTGAATTCAGGCACAACCTCAGGGTGCTCCACTTTTGGGGCGTATGTCACGAAATATGGATTGAGCATTGCCATCTAGCTCCTGGTGCTCAGTTCTTCTGAAGGTTTAGCCCGGGGCGTGAGCTCTGAGATCTCTTTAACCTGAGTCAGTCAGAGGCTTTGGTTACTTACGACTGTATCGTCAACTCCTGTGTCTGTCTCCTCGTATGGAAGGAGAAGAGGAATGACTGTACTTCCTCGCTTCTCAAGGCTGTGATTGTGGGGCATACTTCATGAGCTAAGCCTTGTTCAGTTCTGCCAGCCTCACATTAAGGACTAAAATTCCTTTTTTCTTCATTCCTTCCCTCAGTCTTTTTACTATTGTGAAGTATAACTGATTAGGCTGTGTTAAGCCAATTACACTGCGTGATAGCAAACCTTGTAATCTTGGATTCTTTTGCTCTTGTAATATGCATGGAAAGACGCGCTCTGGTGTGGTGTGATGCTAGAGAGAGCTCGTGGGACCTTACCTCACCGAGGCGTGAACGTCTATGCGGTGGATTATAGTGTAACGTGAGGTGTTGCTACACGTGGTTCGAACCAAGCTGCGCTTGGTTGTGTGAAGCATTACCTTTGCTCTTGTACTCTTCCGTTGCTTGCTGTCACATCCGATGCTGTTAGCCGCAAGGGTTGGACTTTCAGCCGCTGCGAATTGGTGTTAGTGGAGCTCTGCCCGTCTGTACCTGCTGAGGATCTGGGCTAGTAGGTCTCCAGACAGCACTGAGGTTTAGGGAGGTACTACTTATTTGAATCTCCTGAGGCCTTTTCACCTCCTTTCCTAGGGCATCATGTTGTGTTCTCGCCTCGCTTGGGTCCTTTTCCCCTCCCTCGGCAGTTTTCTGACGCACCTCTCAACTTTTTCGGGCTGTTTCTGGAGCACCCAAAGCAGATGCCTCCCTAATCTTAAGGCTCTGGGTGGGAATACAGAACTTCTGGTAGATTGGTTGTTGCTCCTCAGTGAAGCCATAAGGGACTCTTTTGACCTGCCCTCTCTTAGCTTAATGCAGCTGTCAAGTAAACCGTGTTAGCCTGAACCATCCTAACCGTGGGTGAAGCTAAAATGTGCGATAGTAGCAGTTGCCTGTTCATACTCTCCCCTTACATCTCATACCCTCTCCCAGCCGTTCTTTGTTTCTTGCTGGGTGTCCTTGCTCGAACTGGGTCAGGGTCAGATGCCAGAGCCAAACGCTTCCCGAGTGCTGCCGAGTGCACGCCTGAACCAGAGCCATTAGCAGGCCCGTCTCTAGAAGACGCTCACATTTTTCAGGGCAGAGCATTACAGGGTGGTGGGGGAGCACCGAGAAGTGTCAGTGCATGAGGCATTGCTTGTTTCCAACCGCACAGAAAATGGCCCAGCTGCTGATCAAGTTCCTGGAAAGAGAGCTGCAGCCGTCCTGCCAGGTCACGTGCTTGGAAAGCATCCGCATCCTGTCCCGGGACAAATACTGCCTTGACCCTTTCGCCACCAAGGAAGGCCTGAAGACCCTCTCCAGGCACGCTGGCATTGATTACTCAGAGGAGCTCATCCGGGAGGTCCCAGACTTGGATGTAATCCTGGAATCCCTCAAATGTCTCTGCAACATTGTCTTCAGCAGCCCTAGGGCACAGGAGCTGACAGCTGAAGCCCGGCTGGTGGTGGGCCTGGCCAAGCGCATCAAACTGTACAACGAGAGGAGCCTTCCTCATGAGGTCAAGTTCTTTGACCTGCGTCTCCTGTTCCTGCTGACGGCGCTGAGAGTGGACATCCGGCAGCAGCTAGCCCAAGAGCTCAGGGGCATTAGCCTGATGACAGATACCCTGGAGCTGACCCTTGGTGTCAAGTGGATGGACCCCTACGAAGTTGCCACCGAGGAGGGACTTCTCCCACCTCTGCCTCGGCAGGAGACGGAGCGAGCCATGGAGATCCTGAAAGTGCTCTTCAATATCACCTTTGATTCCAGCAAGAGGGAGGTGGACGAGGTAAGCTCCTTGGGTGTCCCACCCCACTGCATTCGCGTGTCTCCAGGCTGTGGCTTGACTACGGGCTTTCTCCTCCACTTGCCTTTCCTCGTATTACATACTGGCCCTCATGCAGCCCCCGGGAACGTGTAAGGGTAGCAAGAGACTCGTGTGTCCGGACCTTCTGCCCTAGAGCACTGCCCCTATCCAATGCATCATTAACCCCTGAGACTGTTAGAGCATTAAAATTGAAAAGTTGGGCATTTTTCTGTCTTAATGACACGATTTGTTGCGCAAGTGGGAGAGCGGAGCCCCCAGGTAACTTGCTTCTGAGTGTGGCCTGGTACTCTTTCACCTTCTGGGCAAGGTCAACGGAAGGTGTGATGGAGAACATCTCTGGCTAAGCCATGGGCCTGTTTTGGGGCCTCTTCCAGCCCTTGGCTCAGTGTCGTAGAGTGAGGGGAAAGGTATCGGGCAGCAGGAAGACTGTGTGTTGACCTCAAAAGGAGAATCGGGAGGCTACCTCCACTCACACACCCTGCTGCCCGTTATCAGGCTGCCGGAGGGCGGGATGGGGCTGCGGGCTGCGGGGGCAGCAGGCTCTGGGGCGCGGAGGATCCCTTTTGCTGATCAAGGTTTTCATTTTCTGTTTTGGGGCCAGGAAGATGCTGCGTTGTACCGGCACTTGGGTGCCCTCCTGCGCCACTGCCTCATGATCTCTGCTGATGGAGAGGACCGGACAGAGGAGTTCCACAGGTCTTTGTTAGATAACTCGGTCGTGATCTTCACTAGAAACGGGCGTCCCCAAGGCAGATCCTGCCTGACCTTGGCATTAACATCCTCTGCTTGTTTGGCGATTGCTAAGGTCACTGCTGAGAAGCAGGCGTCTTTGGTTTGGCCTGCAGGTTCCTCGTGCTGCTAGAACTCGGAGGCAGCCCTGCCCTTCCCACAGCCAGATTACGTGCGCTACTGCCACAGCCTCCAGGGCTGCAGGAGGAAACGTTTTCTCCAGGCCTCCCTGACCCCAAGGGCCGTATCGACATCCTGCATCAACCTCCCCGGCAGTGCCACCCGCTTCAGTGGGCAACTTGCCAGAGCAGATGTTTGGTACTTTTTAATTAAAGAGTCCATGGGCTGGCCTTAATTAACTGTCTGTCTCTTGAGCCAGGCTGAGAAATTGCCTGTGTCGCACTGCTGAGCATTATTGGTCCAGGGGTGTCGGCTTTGAGCAGGTGACACCGTCCTGCACCCAAGAAAACGACAGTCGGAGGAATCCTAGGGAATGCATTGCATTGACCATCAGGGTGAGAATGAGCGATGCAGCAGGAGACCGTAGAGCCAGACCTTTGGCCGCCCAGATTGGTCCTACTTGGCCTCTGTGTCAAGATCGATGGTTTCTCAGTTGTCACTGAAGTCTCTTTGGACTCCCAGCAAATAGTTCAACTACTCAAAAAGCAGTTTAATTTATTCCCTTTTAGTGGTGTGAGGAGCTTGGGATGCAGCCCAAAGACAGCTTGGATCTCAGGGTCCTCACGCTCCTGGAAGTTAGTGATAAATCTTCATTTCTGGATAGCTGAAGAACTTCTGTGAACAGAGATCCATGACAATGTGTTCACTTCTCTTCTCTTTCATGTGTTCAGTCATACGGTTAACCTTTTGGGCAACCTGCCCCTGAAATGTCTGGATGTCCTCCTGACCCCGAAAGTCCGGCCAGGCTCGCTTGAGTACATGGGTGTCAACATGGATGCCGTCAGCATCCTGCTGGATTTCCTAGAGCGACGCCTTGACAGGGTAAGTTGAGAGGCTGCCGCGTGAGTTCGTCACTGCTCGTTTTCACAAGTTCACTGCAGGGCACCTTTCTTTCAGCCTGTATTCATCCTTGAAAAGCCCGGTGCCAACACCACAGGAGCACCAGCAGGGCATGGTTCGTTCGGAGATGTCCCTTTATGGAAGGGACAGTTTTGAGCAGAGGCAAAACTGTTACGGTTGGCAGGACTAAAACAACATCTGTCGACTGGGAGGGTAACTGCGTCATTGCTTTATGGACTGCAGGTAGCGAGATCAGTTGAACAGTAGATGATTAGCTGGGCGATTGAAATATCGGTGCTCTGTTTCCCTCAATAGCGATCCGATGGGCAGCTTCTGGAAGCCTGAATTTGCATTATTTTCAAGCTGGCTGTGGTTTTCAGTCTCTGGAGTTATTCCAAAGGGCTGCCAAATTTTACTGCAGCACTTCTCTACTCTGGATGCCCTGCACAAATATTTCTAGCAGTGCTGTGCCACAGGAGCGGCATCACTCCTCCTGCTTGAGGAGTGATGAAGCACTGAGATTCCTGCAGCAGAAGCTGGAAAGCTTTGGTGTCCGTCTTTTTCCCTGATGGTCTGTACTGATGTTCGCCACCACAAGCCAGACAGGTTGAGCTCAGTGTGACTAACGTGGCGTTTGTTTTGTGGATGCTTCTGCAGGGCCACAAGCTGAAGGAGAGTTTGACCCCTGTGCTGAACCTGCTGACTGAGAGCGCTCGAGTCCACCGCCAGACGAGGAAGTTCCTGAAGGCGAAGGTATGCTGTAGCTCAGCAGAAGTTGAATGATGCTGCGCTGAGGAGAGAGGAGAATAGCAAACACCTGATTATTGCCATCCTCCAAACAGACCTCCTCTCTCTCTGCTAGGTTCTGATATATGAGTGGTTGAGGCCTTTGGTACCCACAGTGTTTTTTCCACGTCTCCCACGCTCTGTGGATTTATTAGTTTTAGCTGATTTGTAAAACGCATGTACATTTTCCCCTGTCTGACCTGCCGTTGCTGTTCCAGCTCCACTGATCACCCCTCACTGTGGCCTTGTAGGTGCTGCCGCCGCTCCGGGACGTGAGGAATCGGCCGGAGGTGGGGAACTCGCTGCGGAACAAGCTGGTGCGTTTGATGACCCACATCGACACCGACGTGAAGCACTGCGCGGCAGAGTTCCTCTTCGTGCTCTGCAAGGAGAGCGGTGAGTTGCAGGGGCTTGTCGTGGGCTTTGGTGACAAGGAGTCCTGGAGCCTGGCCTCTGGGCAAGCCAGGGAGAGTGGGACGGGTGACCCTTTGCAGCCAACAGGAGCTTCTCTCTTCCCTTGGGCCAGATACCCTGAGTAGGGAAAAGTGGAGAGTATCCAAGTGGTCTGTGGGAAGGAGTGGCTGTCTCATGCCAGCGGTGAGCAAAAAGCTCTGCTGGAGGACACCCCAACGCCCTGCAGGCAACCCGGCCTGCATTCAGACCCCCGCCCCGTGCCATTCCTGGTGCACAGCGCGGGAGCCTTGCTCCCTCTCGCAGAGTTCAAAGAAGCGTTGGCATTTCTGGGTCTCCGTGGCCTTGCACGGATCTTGCTGTTGGGGCACACGGGAGCAAAGAGCGCTGGAGAGGCAGGAGGGGAAGCACAGGGTGGTCTCTCTCCCCTTCTCCCGGCAGTGTCACGGTTTGTGAAGTACACGGGTTACGGGAACGCAGCTGGGCTCCTGGCAGCACGAGGCCTCATGGCTGGTGGTCGGGAAGAGGGAGAGTACTCGGAAGATGAAGACACAGACACTGAGGAGTACAAAGAGGCAAAACCCAAGTAAAGAAGTCTGCTCCCCCTCTTCCTACACCTTCTTCCCACACCTGCACTGCCCCTTTCTTCATCCGCCTTCCTGCCATCTCCCTTGTCCTGCTCTTTCATGTGCGCATTTCCTTCTGCATTACTTAGCAGTTTCACCCCTAGCTTTGATGTCCTGTCCCACCCTCTCTGCCTGTTCCCTGGGCGAAACGCCTCCCTGGCCAAGCTGCTCGTGGTGTGGGTGGTCACCGGGGCAGATACTGGGTCCCTGCAGCTGGGGACAGCCTCTAGAGCAAAGGGGGTTCCTTCAGCCGGAGCCCATTCCGCACCAGAGCTGTTCAGGGTGTGCCCGTGGCAGCACATCCCTCTCTAATCCATATCTTGCACCTGTTTTGGCATCCGCACGTCTCAGTACAGTGGCAGGCTTTTACTGTGCGCTGGGAGAAGGGTGGTCCCTCCTGGCAGCGGGTTTGCAAGTGCCAATTACTCCTCTCCATCTCCAGAGCCCTGTGCTGCTGGAGTGAGCTGGCTGCTGCTTTTTCTTTTTCTTTTTTTTGTTTTCTTTACCTGCCAGTGGGTGGTGGTAACTCGAGGATGAGGGTGTGCAGGGAGGGCTGTAGGGCTGTGCTCAGCTGTGGGTCCCATACTTTCTAGCGTCCTGGTCAATGTGGTCTGCAGGCTGGGTTTGGGCTTTCCTTTTCTGTGTTAGCTTTTTGCCTCCTGGCTTCAGGAGAGGGAAGGAGTGCCACCTGCCCTTGTGCGCCTGGTTTAAAACTGCACTGTGGAATTGGCAGGATGGGGGTGTTGCTCACGCCAGAGAAATGGTAGGGATTTGTAAGGGGGGACGACCGTGCGCAGGACACAGAAAGAGGTCGGAAGCACCACGCTGCAGTGCGATAGCGCTGGGGGCTAACTACGCGCAGCAGCGACAGTCAGCCTTGCCATCGTGTTCCTGTGCTCAGTAGAGGCAAAGGAGGTTTTTAAGCAGCCCTTTTGTCGCTCCTCTGCTTTACCTCCCTCCTTTACCCAGCCTCGCTCTTCTTTTTGCAGCATTAACCCTGTGACGGGACGCGTCGAGGAGAAACTACCCAACCCCATGGAAGGGATGACTGAAGAGCAGAAGGAATACGAAGCCATGAAGTTAGTCAACATGTTTGACAAATTGTCCAGGTACTAGAAAACTGTGTGTGTTCATGTCTGCGTTACACCTGCCTGTCTGTGACTGACATTCATCACAGAACTTTCTTTGAGCGTATTCCCAAGGCCACCACTGCCTGAAGGGATGTAAGAGAGAGAGTGGGGGAGATACGTGGGGAAATATTTCCTTAAGCTGGGCTCGGCTACGTGCAGGGGAAGGCACTGCAGGCCCCACACACCTCTTTGACATGATGGCGTACTGTGAAATTCCTCTACGTGCCTGCACTGTGTTTGCAAGCACCTTCTGCCTCGCCAGGTTTGGCCCCGTGCTCCCTAAGAACAGCAGCCGCTGTCCTGGCAAGGCTGCTCCGTAGGAAGCAGCGTTGTGGGGACAGATGGCAGCCAGTGCCACCAAGTCCCTTTCCCTGCAGGAGTCCTTTCATCCATCATTAATAGGTGCCACCGAGAAGAACCCCGAGCCTGCAGCTGGGTTCAGACCACCCCAAGGGCGGGAGGGAAAAGGGCAGCGCGTTTACCACATGTATTTCCATCGTGCGTTAGAGGGAGAGGAGCACTGATGCCAGCGCTAGTTTTCCTCTGGCAATCCTGTAGCACGCAAACAGGTCCCTAAAACTGAGCCTATTCCAGGGAACCTGAGAATGGCAACACTTGGGGACTGTGCTTCCAGCCGTCGCCTCAGCGTGCTGGAGTGTTTATGGCTGGAAATGTCCCCCACGTCTAAAAAGGGATCCTTGAAGGTGGCCCGGGGCTGTTCTGGGCTGCCTCGGGGCAGTTTCCACAAGCCCCACGTTCCTGCTGTAGTACTCGTCTGTTCCTGCAGTGTCTGCTGCAAATTTGTGTTGCCTTCCCCCCTCTCCTCCCTGGTTGCAGAGAGCAAGTCATCCAGCCCATGGGCATCACGCCGAGCGGCAACCTGGCCCCCATGGAGAACGCCATCCACGATATGGCTGAAGAGAGGTCGTCGTCCGACTCGGACCTGGGGCTGGACTGATCCAGACCTCTCGCCCCAGCCTCGGAGAGCTGGGGAGCCTCCGTCCGCTCTCCCTCCAGAACTGGTGCTGTACCCAGAGGCTAGTGCTGGGCCAGGACTCTCCCTGTGGGATCTGGATCCAGCCTGGACCCCTCAGTCCACAACAAGGAACACCTCCTGCCTCCTTCTCGGCTCCATAACCACCTCTCCTTCAGAGGGTCTCCATGGCCCGGCTCCACCTTGGTCTCTCCTGTCGGCAGCCTTGAGGATTTCAGGCTCCAAATTGCTTCCAGGACTTTCCAGTAGGATTTTTTTTTTTAAATACGTGATGTTTGGGAAGGTGGGGGGGATCTTTCTGTCACGCCATCAGGGTTCAGTGATCTGCAGAGCATCTTGTATACGTGCCGACACTTGCGTGGCCGCTCATCGGCGTCGCTGTCCGTGGCTACGTGTGGCCGGCGCCGCTCCCCGGGACCGCGGCTGGGAAGGGGGGGCTGCAGGGAGGGGGGGAGCGGTTACTCGCGGCACTTCTTGGGGAGCGCTGCCCGCGGGCTGTGTCGGCACGCTGCACCCACCTCACCCGCGGGTAGCCGTACGCGTGCGTGCTCCGTATGGCTGCGAGCGTGGCGGTGTCCGTGCAAAACTGGGGGTGTGCGGACTTACGAGTGCGTGCGCGAGCGCAGAGGGGAGCAGCGGTGCGTGCGCTGCAGGGAGGCGCGTAAAGGCTTTGGGTGAAGCTTCCAGCGTTCCCATCGGCCGCAGGAGAGAAACGCGCAGGTGGCTGCCGGGAGCACGGGTGTTCAGTCTCCGGCACCATGCAATGTTCCTGTTACCACGGAGTTTAGTTTTTGGCGTTAGCCTTTCCCCATCTCACGCTTTCCAAATGAAAGGCCAAAATCCCTGCTTTCTGCTGCCTCCTTGGCTTCCCCACAGGTCTGCTGCTGTTTGCACCCAGGGGCTGGCGTTGGTCCTGTCCTTCGCTGTGGCTTAGATTTGTCTTTTTTTCTGTTTTCTTTAAAAAGAAAAAAAAAAATCAAAATTGTTTTAAAGAAAATCTTCCAGTTTGTCTCATGTACCAGAGTTCCAAAGCGCATTAGCACAAGTAGGAATGCAGAAGTGATGCTAGAATAAAGAAAACCTGACAAACGGGCGCGTGGCAGCGATTCATTGAACGCGATGGCCCTGGGCAAGTAGGGAAGTATCTGTGCGTGTCTGACTGGCGCACGGTTCTGCTCCGATCACCCTGAACTTCACAGTGTTATTTGGGAGGTAAAATTGTCGCATTAAAGTGGGGCGAAGCCAGCACCCTCCCCTCGAGCGGAGGGTTTGCAAGCGTTCCTGCCCGTGTATTTTTAGGAGTCGATGCTTGCTTTCTGAAGACCGTCCCTGTGGGGTGAAAAACTGAAGGTGTGCTCCGTTTAGTTTAGTTCTTCAGGGATTAAGAATTTTTTTCAGTCGTCATGATTAAAGTTCCAGGCTCTCCCGGGGGCACGCAATATTCATGTAAAACTGACCCGCTAAGATTCACGGGTAGGCTTCTGTCATGAGAACAGCTTCAGCGTATCGCAGCTGGAGTTTTTAGGCCAACTGCACCTCTCCTTTTTTTTAAGGGCTAGCAAAAAAGCCCACCCCAAGCCTTCTGTGCGAAAACGCAGACCTCTCATCTCTGTACAGCTGTTCAAGCTCTCCAAAGCTTTCCGTGCAACAGGAAAAGCGGAGGGGGTATTTCTAATGCAACGCTTCCGATGTTGTTGTGTTCTAGCTTCCTGTCGTGCTTAAAGCCCTGACCCGCGACGGGCAGGCCCTGCTTTGAAAAGCCGCGGTGCAGGGGCTGAGCTGGTGGAGTCACGGCATCGTTTGGGCTGGAACAGACCCCTAAGATCGTCAAGTCCAACCAGCCCGGCACGGGCCGCTTCTGGGGTAAGGGTTTGTAAGCAGGGTAGGGTTTAAAACCAACGCGTTGCCACCGTTTTCGGTGTGAAGCAACGTGCCACGAGGCTCCGGGTGCTCTGCAAAGTGAGAGAACGGCCTTCTGCTTTTCCCGAGGCTGCGCATTCAGACGCGGCGGCTGGGCCGGTCCCGGCCGCGAGCAGGAACGCGCAGCTACGTTTGCGCCACGCGCTTGGATGAGCGAGTCTGCGCGTCTGGACGGGGACGCGCGCAAGCCTTTCCTCGAGGAAGCAGCTCGGGCACAAGTGCCGCGCTCTGCTCCCAAAGCATCGGCAGCAGATGTGCCAGGCTTCTGCGGGGTCCCTAGAGC
This sequence comes from Platalea leucorodia, assembly GCF_965183815.1. Lineage (NCBI taxonomy): Eukaryota > Metazoa > Chordata > Aves > Pelecaniformes > Threskiornithidae > Platalea > Platalea leucorodia. Next base: position 73,432,369 of record NC_138829.1, on the reverse strand, counting down.
CGGTCTGATTTAGAGTATATGAGTTTTGGGTCCAAACACTGCTAATTCGACAAACAGCCATAGGACGGCGTTTTGAGGCTCTGGCTCTGCCCTGGGAAGAGCTTTCAGGCACAGAAGTCAGTCACGGTGTTCCCGTGTTGCGTTACAAGACACAGCTCTGCGCTCAAGGGCTTTTATTCCCTCGCTCGGGTTTTCTGGGGTTTAGCGTTAACCGTAACAAATCGGTGGCGGGAAACGCTTTGCATTTTGTTGTGCTGTTCAGAGCTGGTGCCGACTGGGATCGCCTCCGGAAGAGTCGCTGTGATGAACAGATGGGTCAGCGGCTGGGTGCGACGTCAGTCCCCGCGGCCAAGCCTGGGTGCTGGGCTGCTGACAGCCATGCCCTGTTGCAGGGAGGAGGCTCTGCCACACCTGGGATGGGCAACGTATGTCTGCTAGGGAAGGCGCAGGATGTCGCTGCGGTGCTTGGACCCATACTGCCTCTCCCTGGGATGGCGTTTACAGGGGAAAGGCACTTGTGCAAGGTTAAAAAGAAGAAGAAAAGAAAAAAAAAAAAAATTAAAAAAAGCAGGTGAAAAGTGTGTTGGTGGTGGGGACAGAATGTGTTCAAGTGCTAGGGAAGGTGTGAAGTTTACAGAAGAACCAGTAGGTGACATCAGCAAAAGAATTAAAACTCTTTTTATTATTAAATAATTAACACTACAGTGATTCAAAGCTCTTCCAGCAGCTTGAGCTGGCATTCCTGAACAGGAATCGTCCCGATTAGCAGAGATTTCGTCTGAAGAATGACCACTACAGCTCTGCAGCAGCTGAAAGATGGTGACCAAGAGAAGAGCGTCCGAGGAGGAGCTGTGGAAGGCGGTGGTGGGTGCTCCGTCCGGCGGGGGAGCTGGAATACTCACTCCAGACCGAAGCGATTCTGCCCTGCCCTAAGGCCTGATCTTTATGCCGTTTTCAGCTCCTGATTCTTGAAAACCAGGCCCGCGGAGGCTGGACGGCTCCGAAAGGGAGGCCAGACAAGCTGGCACGAGCCCTGGAGCTCCCGGCCGCTGACTGGCCGCGTGGCTCGACATGGTCAAACGGCGTGCTGACGCCGTGGAAGAGGAAAGCCTCTCCTAGCGGGTGCCGAAATGAGGTAAGGAGGAGGGAGCGGTGCTCAGTGGCTACGTCAACTGTTCTGAAGTCTCGGGTAGGAAAGCCTTCACGTGCAGAACCAGTTTGCAGCCTGGCATTTGGGCTTCACTCCCTTCGGCCTCCCTCCCTCGGCGGGCGAAGGCCTCTCTGCTCTGCGTCCAGGCTGGCTGGGCTGAGCCGCGAGCATCCCCTCCTGCCCAGCGTGCCGGTCCCGGGTGGGGTTGCTGCTGCAGAGCCGGACGGCCTCTTCCACGGCTCCCTGCTCCTCTGTCTCTGTCCGTGCTGGGCACAACGTCTCCTTTTCAAGGTGAACATCGCTCTCCAGCGGCAGGGAGCCAGCTCTCCTATTTCTCTTTCGCATCCAGCTAAAAATAGAAAGAGCACACAGTGTTTACTAGGGTGCGCGAAACCTTCCAGCCCGCCAGCTCAGCCAGCGATGCGTCCTAGCACCCCAGTCCCAGAGCAAGGAGGAGCGTGTTTTTCATGCTTTACCACATTTGCATCAGCTTTATCCATCAGCGATTTAGAGCAGCGCAAGCATTAAGCTACGGGCTGGCTCACTTACAAAGGCAAAATGGCTTGTAGTGAAAAATCAAGAACCTGACCAAAGGACTAATCGTTCCTGTTCATTCCTGCCCCACGATCTGACGAAAGTAAGAACAACCTGAATGTTAAAACTGGAATCTTGAAGCCAGATTTTCTCTGGGGTCAGAAGTCACATACGGACAGTATTAACCCTTAAAAATACAAGGGGCTGCTTGCTACAGCGAGCTGGCAGAGCCCTACTGCAGACAACGCAGCGGTGCCCATTTACGCAAGCGGAAGAGTTGGCCCAGCCCGCGAGTTACAACTTCTGCTTAAATGGAAAAAAAAAAAAAAAAAAGTTTAAAAAGCGTTTGATGCCAAATGTGGAAAAATCTTCCCAGCAGGTCTGAAGTGATGTAATACCCAACGCTAGCACGAAACTCAAAGTGATGAAGAAGTGGCTCTCCTACAATTTCTCACTTCTGAAGATCTCAAAAGATGACAGATTTAATGGCACAGGGAACTAAATGATCGGGGGGGGGAAGTCAAGGCTCCAGTCAGCAATTCAGCGCTGTCGGGTGGAACGAGCACCCTCGCTCCTGCCTGCTGCTCGTCGCGCGTCCGGCCACTGCAGCACCTTCTTCGGTCTCGGCCATAGCGCAATTGGAGCCTCCCTTTCATTACTATTATTACTTATTTCTCACGATGGTCAGAAAAACCACTGGAAATGAAACGAAAGCAATAACTGAGTGTACAGAAAGTGGAAAGCTCCGCTAAGGTGATGCGTGGCTCGGCCCCTTGGTTTATTTCAGCAATTATTTGTGTTACCGTGGCATTAACAGCATCACGGGCTCGCAGCCAGGGAAAAAGGAGCGTAAAAACCAACGCCCGAACGGCAGCATCAGCACCCGAGAGCGTGCCCTGCTGCCCGTCTGCGCGCTCGGTGGAGCTTTCCAGTCTCCTCACGCGCGTCGGAGGGAAGCACTGCCTGAAGAAGAGACTGCCAGTGTTTTGTGGCGTTCAAGTGCAAAGGTGAGTCCTCTGCTGACTTAAAGATTATACTGGATTAATTTAACACAGGTGACAGGGATTTTCTGGTTGGTCACTTCCAGCTCCAGGAAACTCAGCCTTCATCTATGGGGCTTTTTCAGTGTGGTTGGGAACAAATAAAAAAAAAAAATAGGTGAAATCAACAGAAAGCTTTTCAGTAATCAAGCGGGGCACTGCTGGAAGCAGCACTAAAGCACTCTCATTCAACCCGAAGCCTGGCCTTTTCCATGCTCTTCCTATTTCATCTGAATGTAGATCCGCATCCTCCCCTTCTGTACCACTGAACGTTCGGCCACGCAGCACCCTGCTCCGTGGCACCTTCACTGGGAAACAGCACTGAGGTTTGCCTTGGTTGTTTTTTTTTTTTTTTTTAACCTCTTTGCACTTTTCTGTGGTCCTTTTCTCTGAATGCAGACTGCAGGCCTGGCCGTGCCTGTGGTGCAAGTCTGACCCCAGCAAGCGCAAACCTGCTCCCCCCCGGAATAACTCCAGCACGAGGAAGGCAGAGGCTGAGGGAGGGAGACGGGGCTCTGAGCCCCTTCCCACCTTTTCTTTTTCCTTCCGAATTAGTGTTTGCATCTCTTCGCTCCAGTCCAGCAGCTCCACCAGCTTCTCGACCCCGCTGACCACGTCCCCCAGCTGGGCTACGTCATTGTAGCGTTGCTGCCAGGCGAAGGGTCCCACGAGATCTCGGTTGATCAGGACTCGGGGAACGGAGCTGCGAACAGCTCCTGCCAGGCTGGCAAAGGGCTCCACCTAAAGGAAGGCAACCCGAAGGAGCAGAGACGTCACCCGCTGAGGGGCACCGCGGGCACGAACTCACTGCGCGCTAAGCTTGTAACCGCTGTGGTTAAGCGTTCTCCCACCGGGGGCTAAGCTACCCCGGCTCTGAACAGGTTGCGGATGTCACCGGTTATCCGGTGGCCTTTCCTCAGGCAGCTGCAAAACTCATCTCTTGCTCTCCAGGTGCCCACCTTTACCAGGAGCACACAGGGGGTCGCCCAGAGGGGGTCTCCCAGAGTGCATGCACCCTATTTCTTACCCTGCCACCTCAAATTTTGCCTCAATAACCCAGTTTCTCGCCTTTTCCTCTAAGCCCTCTCTCTCCTCCGGAGTCCCCTCAGGCCCCGTTTTCCGTGTGCCTTTTTGTCCTTGCGAGCGGGGGTTTCCCTTGGTCCCAGACCTCCAGGGACGTTCCGATGACGAAAAGCAGGTCTGCCATGGGGAAGTCTGTCATGTGCAGGAAGAAGCGCTGCGGGAGCTCCTCGCCAAAGAACACAATGTCAGGCTTGACGACTCCAGTGCAGACGGGGCAGTGAGGGACCTTGTCTGCCATGACGTCCCCCTGAAGCAAGAGCACCCAACACCGCTCGTTACGGGGCAGCGCGTCCCTGCACAGCAGGGTCAGAACGACAACACATCCTCGCAGCAACATCCAGCCCCAAGTCTGGTCCCCTCCAATAAAACCTCTTAGCCCTGAAGGCAAAACAACAGGCCTACAACAGCTTCTCCTCCTCGCGTTAATCTATGTGTCAATGCCCAGCCGCGACCACTCACCCTGAAGTCCTCTCCGGGGAACTTCCTTCGACAGACCGTGCAAGTGGCAGTGGCAAAGGTGCCGTGGGCTTCCACCAGTCTATCGGGAGGGATCCCGGCAACTGGAACACAGTGCGTGGGAGAGGACCAGCTCAGCGTGAGGTGAACCACAAACTCCCCATTCACCGGGCATTTCCCCAGTCCCGCCTCCTGTTCTGCTTCTCACCCTCATCTCTGCCTGCCGCTCTGCTGCTGAGAGATGGGGAAAAGAAAACTCACCTCTCTCCAGCCCGTCAATGTTCTGGGTATAGAGGCGCAGGAGGAGCCCTTTGTCGTGCAGGAGTCTCAGGAAATAGTGGGCGTAGTTGGGTCTGTAGTTGCCAGGGTAGAGCTCCTTGGCCAAAGTGAAAAAGGGCTTCGGGTTGGCAAAGAAATACACCAGTTCGAAGATGGCTTCTGGGTAGGGGATGTTGTACTGCTCAAGGTTACTGTAGAGGCCGCTCCCCGGGGACCTGCAAAGAGAGGAGCGGGGCTGGTAGTCAGAACGCAGGAGGAGATGCCACCCACCACAGAGCCAGACCAAGGCATGACGGAGCAGCCGGCCAGGCCCCTGGTTCTCTCTGGCTGCTTTGTGCTGCCCGTTGGGTGTCGGGAGAGCAGCTCAAACTACCTCTGCACAGAAGGAGAACCTGCCTCACAGCCCTGCCCTACGGGCACCCCGCCTCCTCCTGGCTGCAGAGGTGCGCCCGCAGTCGGAGGAAGGGAAGGCTGCGCTGATGTGCCGTGAGGCCCGTGCTCTCTTCCAGCTGGAGCATCTCGAACCCGCGCCACGGCCACATTGGCTCCTCTCTGGTGGCCAAGGTGGTGCGGTGAGTGCGGCCACAAAATCGAGCAACAGGCGTGACTTAACCGTCCTGGAGACCTGGGCCAAGGAACGGCCCAAAGTCCGAGTGGTGACGCCAGCTGCCTTTGGCTGGGGAAGGAGGATCAGCAGGCACGGAAGCTCCTGTGCCTAGTCTAGCCTGGCACAGATAAACAAAACGGAGGGGTGAGAGGAGCAGCAGGCACCAGCATTGTCCAAGCTGAAGATCTTGGCCCTCCCAGCACTGAAAAAGGACAAATGAAACGATGGAGGCATCACCTGAAATCCGGGATGCCACTGGGGGTGCTAATCCCAGCGCCGGCCATCACCACCACTCGGCGACACTCCTTCTTCCGAATTAGCTCTGCCACGTCCCGCAGGGTGAGCTTCTGCTTCCCGCCGTCATCTCCCCACCTGCCCGTTCCTAAAATGGCTCTGGCAGCAGCAGACAACGAGAAGGGCCTGGTCCCTTGGGTCCTGCTCGGAACAGAGAGAAGCACAGCAGGGAGCCTACTGGCAGCGAGCTCAGCTGAGAACTGCTCAGGGGGAGGAAACCACCCCAAGATTTTTGCAGAAAGCTCTCCGTGGGCAGGACTGTGTGCTAGTGCGTAACAAGGAGAAAGCTTAACCCTTAGTCCAATGCATACCCCAGGAGCAGACACCTTCCGTTGCACTTTCTCATGCAGATCTAAAAATAGCAAATCACTGGTGCCCCTAAGAGAGGGGTTTTTTGGGCAGGGGGTGGACACAGGGCCGTGGGAACAGTGGCACTGGGCCTCACAAGTCCGATAGTCGATTTACACTGCTCTGGGGATAAGGAAGACTCTTTTCTACGTCCTGAGTTTCAACAGGGTGGTGCAGCCACCCTGGGACAACGCCGCCCTGGTTAGCACAGGCATTTCCAGTTCTGTATTCCCCCAAGGGCTCTGCCTTGAGAGAGCTCCACGCGTAAATGCAAGCGCCTAAAGGAATCGCAGGTCAGCGCTACGCACAGCTGGGGCAGAACAGTCGTCGTCATCTCAAGGAACGGCCGCTCCCCAGACCATTGCGCTTGCTGGCGCAGGACGCCGTGGGCCGTCCAGAGAAGGCGTGGGGGTGCGAGGAGCCAAGGGAGAGCGGCTGGACCTCGGCGGCCCGCAAACAGCAGCTACCGGGCCGCCGCTGCCGACTGCGGCCTCGTCTTCCCAAGGGCACGGCTCTGCCTGGCCAGGCCCGCCGCCGGGCAGCCCGGGTCACGGTCTGGCACCCGCTACCGTTTCGCTGGCGACTCTCCCCGGGGCCAGCTCTGCCTTCCCGGGACGGCGGCCCGCCTGCCTGTTCGGACAGGAGCGGCGGTGCCCCCGTGCCCTGCCTCCAGCGAGCCCCGCCGTCCCTCCCCTTCGGCAGCCCGGGGCGGAGGCCTGGGGGGCCCCGGCCCTGCCGGCCCTACCTGCGCGCTGCGGGGCCGGCCGCCCCCGGGCCGTCCCCGGAGCGAAGGGAGAGCCGGGCCGGGCCGCCCGGGCCGCCGCCGCCGCCATCCCCGGGGCCGCGCTCCCACAGGCGCCTCCATGCTGCGGGGAAGCAGAGAGAGGACGTTGGGGGAGAACCGGGCCCCCGGGCCCGCGCCCGCCCCGCAGCGCCCTTCCCCACGCCCGGCCCCGGCCCCGGCCCGCCGGGCCTCACCGGCCGCCAGGACCCCGCCGCCGCGCCGCGCCCCCCGCTCCATGGCCGGGGCAGCGGCCGCGCTCCCCGCCGGGCGCCCGCCGCCGCGCTACCGCACTCTCCCGAGTAGGCGCGCCCGCCGCGGCGGCCGCCCCCGGGGCAGCGCCCCCCCCCGTCCCCCCCGCCCCCGGGGCAGCGCCCCCCCCCGCCCCCGCCCCGCCCCCGCCCCGCCGTTTTGGGCCGTTTCGGGGATTTCGGGGCGGGAGGGGGGAGGCGTTGCCATGGCTACGGCGGGGCGGGGAGGGCGATCGCCGCGGGGCCCTACGGTACCCAGCGTGCGCCGCGCGGCGCCGGAAGTGAGTGTGCATTTCCGGCGGGCGCGAGCGCGGGGGCGGCCGGGTGCTGGCGTCGCTGCCCGCTGCCTCCCTCCCTGCGGCCGCCGCCATGAAGGACGTGCCCGGCTTCCTGCAGCAGAGCCAGAGCTCGGGGCCGGGGCAGGCCGCCGTGTGGCACCGCCTGGAGGAGCTCTACAACAAGAAGTGAGCTGGGGCGGCGGCGGGGGGGTCGCCGCTGTGGTAAGGCCTGCCCCGGGCGGGGGGCCGCTGCCCTCGGCGGGGCCGGCCCGGCTCTCCCGGGCGTCCCGGGGCGCTGCTGTGGGGCCCTGCCCCTCCGCACAGCCCGCGGGGGCGGCCGTCTGCGGGCCCGGCTGTGGCGCAGGGAGCGGGGCGCCGGTGCGGTGCGAGGTGCCGGGCTGAGGAGCCCGCCCGGGGCCGGGCTGCTCCCTCTGTCCTTCCCCTGGCTTAGCGGTGGTTTAACCAGCGTGTACGTAGCCGGGGAAAAGCAGGGAGCTGATTTCCGTGTGATTTTCCTTGATTTTCCTAGCATAACTTTCTGTCAGTGTGCGGGGGGGGGGGGGGTGTCTCTGCCACCGGTTTTTGTTTCTGGTCCGTCTCCGCCCTTAGTCACAGCAGCCGCAGGGGCAGGCGGGTTCAGCAGACTCTTGAGTGTGGAACACGGGGTACGGCAGGCGTTGAGGGCCTGATATAAAGCGTGAACTCACCAAGCGACCTTCTTGTTTCTTAAGGCTCTGGCACCAGCTGACTCTGCAAGTGTTGGACTTTGTTCAGGACCCTTGCTTTGCCCAAGGAGATGGACTCATCAAGGTGAAGTGCTTGATTGTGCCCAAGTGTTTTATCTTTTCGTAGCAAAGACAAACGACGGTATTTTTGTGCTAGTGAAAAATAAGCAGCCTGTGACTTGTCTCTGGGGAATTATTAAACGAAGTGAATTCAGCTGTCTGGGGTCCATGCACTCGTGAGTGTGCAGGATTTTGTCGGTGTATGAAAATTCTGCTAAAATTAAATGTGTCAATTTTAGCAGTTTTAAAATGATTCTTTAATTTCATTCACTTGAGGGTTTGTTTTTTTTTTTGGAGGAGGGTGCAGGGGGAGCCTTTTTCTTTTCCTTTTGTAACAAGGGGTTTACAACTGCAAGCGTAGGATGGATTGTCAGGTGTTCACAAGTGCTTCGAAGTATTCAGTAAGTTATTTCACCCCCTGTCTGGGAACTTCTTCCATTTATGAAGATAACGTGTACTCGGTCCAGAGTTGCATATTCTCTGGATGCTACAAGTAATCAAGTATTTTGCTCTCTTTTGTGTTTTTAGGTTAAAATTCAGTTCCCCAGGAGGTAGTTATTTCCATGATAAAGAGCCGTGGGTTTCCAGAGACAGTCTCTTTTCTGAATGCGTGCAGAGAGAAACTTGAAAGCTCTAGGCCTGTGCTCCCGGTACAGCGATAACCAAAGGCACGCACGAGGCCAGCCCGTAGCAGGGGGGCGTTGTGTTGTAGTCCCTGCTAGCTTGTGAGTCTCCTGAATCGCTCCTTGCAGTTGGAAGGAGCCTGCAGAGACAGAATTATCGAAAATGAGCAATTTTTGGCTCGGGGATTCTGTGCAGTGTAGATGCTTCTGTATTGGGTGCCCGCTACTTTGTCGGAAAACTGAATTGGGGTACAGTGAAAAGTGAGTGTTGCAGCTGAAATATCCCTTTGCCCTGACTGTCGGTATCTTTGTGCCTACAGCTGTATGAGAACTTCATCAGTGAGTTTGAACACAGGTGAGTGAGTTTGCCTGGTTTTTAGGTTTGTTTTTAGGTAACCTGCTGTTGACTGAGCCTGTTCTGACAGTGAGGTTTTTGTTCCAGGGTGAACCCCTTGTCCCTGGTAGAGATCATTCTTCATGTGGTCAGACAGATGACAGGTAAGTGTCCTTACCTGGCACTTACGGTGTTTTTTAGCAACTGATGCCTATGAAATGTAACCAGTTAATAGTAACAGCTAAATCTTCACTGTTAAGCTGTTGTCTTTCTGGTGTATTGAAAAGGGAAAGCACTAACTCAAGAGCTTAAATAATTACCTCTACATAGAGTAGCAAATCTACTGCTTCGCTGGAGAAGTGGCTGATGAGCAGAAAGCCCGACCTACGATAGCAGCACCTTTTGAAGGCTGAGCGGTACACTGTAGAAAAAATATATTGCAGTCTTCATGAATCCAGTAAAGGATTTATTTCTAGATTGAGATTTAGTTCCATGGGAATTCCTGATAGTGCTGCCTTTTTTTTTTTCTTTTTCTCCTTCAGATCCCAATGTGGCCCTTACTTTTCTGGAAAAGACTCGAGAAAAGGTATTTTTGAAATTGCTTTTCCTGGTAGTCCACCTACAGGAATAATTTTGCGTGTGAACGTATATGGCAGAGCTGAAGCGGCAGACGTGTGTATGTTGAAGGCTATGCTGGAGAATACCTGCTCCTTTTCTCAGTGAACAGCTCTCTGTTTTAGTGCAGAAACACGTTAACAAATGAAATGCAACCAACGCGGTCTAGGTTTCTAGAGCCTACCTGGCTGCAAGGGTAACACTCTCTAAACACGTATCTTTGTGAAACTGCAGGTAAAAAGCAGCGATGAAGCTGTCATTTTGTGTAAAACAGCCATTGGGGCGCTCAAGCTGAACATCGGAGACCTGCAGGTCACCAAGGTGAGGTGATGACTTGAGTAGTCCAAGCGTTCGGATGTTTGGGAGCGCTGTGACACGCTTCAGCGGTTCCTGCAGCGTGGGCGTGCCCGTGTCTGTGCTTCAGTTTTGAATGAGAAGATGATAAATTTGCAGCTCCTGGGATTTCCAGGAAGACCTGCGGTTCTGATTTACATCTTAGAGGCTGTAAAAATGCTAGTACAGTACTTATGGCCGAATCGCTGAACTTTCAATAAGGTTCTGATGCACGTAGCCTTTGAGGCGCTGTTGCTTAGCGGTGGCCTGCAGCTGGTCACTGCAGCTGTTGCTGTGCACAGCTCAGAAGAGAGGGGAAAAACTATCCCAGTTTGGAGTTTCGAGGGTCTCGTGAATACAGCAGTATGTACGCTGCTTGTCGGTGAGCTGCGAACGATGACTGGCTTAGCGCATGCTCTCCTGCGCTAGGCGTGTTGTTTATTTCATCTCTTGGCTTTTTTTAGAACCATCTCTTAAAGCTGAAGTTTTTTCACGCAGTGCAGCTTTATGTCTCTTAGAGCAAGTACAAAGTTTGGTGGATATAAGTATATATAAAGCATGTGTGTATAAGTATAGCTGCAGGGTTGGGTTTTTTGTGTTTTGGTCTTTTTTTTTTTTACCTAACCACTATGTAAAGGAAGAATGCCATTGCTTTATCTTTAATACTGTGGTAGTGGCTTTGGCTCTGGTCCACGTGCTCTGCTGCTGAGTGGATGTTACTTCTGGACCACACAGGAATGGGGCAGCCCTTACAGCGGGGAAGTAGAAGGCTGGGAGAGCACGGCTGTGTGTGAGGTGTAGCTTCACCTTAACAGACAGGTTTTCACCCCCCTCTAGGAGACCATTGAGGAGGTTGAGGAGATGCTGAACAACCTCCCTGGGGTGACTTCAGTTCACAGCCGCTTCTATGATCTCTCCAGCAAGTACTACCAGACGATTGGGAACCATGCCTCTTACTATAAGGACGCTCTGCGGTTTCTGGGATGCATTGATGTTAAAGATCTGCCGGGTAACTCCTCCTTTGCCAAGCATAGAAAGTCCCAGGTTTCATTCTCTGTTTCATCCCTTCAATCTGAACAAATGCACTGGCAGAGAACAGCTTTCTCTCAACATTGCTTTGAGTCTGCTGTGGTTGGGCCAGGATCTAGCTAGAAAGAGGAAGAACCCGCAAGAAGAATGGCCGAGTAGGATTCTGCTCCTGAGCTGCGTTGAGGTGATGGAAGGAGGGAAGTGCCCCCACCAGAAGGGACAGCTTGTTCTAGTTCCCAAAAATCTTCAATACCGATTGAGAAAGTGGCCCTTTTGTGCTGCTGCGGTGGTTGCTGCAGGCTTCCAGATTTCAGGCTTGGGAGAGGATGACAAGGAGGGCTGAGAATGACTTGGTGTAGGCACAGAGAGGAGGGTGAGGGAGGGGTTGGTGGGGCTTAGACTGCTGCTTCATCCAAACTATTTTTGTTTTGGTTTTTTATTTGGTTATTCTTTGGTTTTGTTTTTGTTTTTCCAGTCTCGGAGCAGCAGGAGAGAGCCTTTACCCTGGGACTGGCAGGGCTCTTGGGAGAAGGTGTTTATAACTTTGGGGAGCTGGTAAGTTGATGCTGCATTGCTTCACTTGTTGAGTATCAGGAATTGACTTTACCCTATTAATGCTGTCCTGCCTGGTTTCTGCAGCTCATGCACCCTGTTCTGGAGTCCCTGAGAAACACGGATCGGCAGTGGCTGATTGACACGCTTTATGCCTTCAACAGTGGTAACGTGGAGACATTTCAGGCTTTGAAGTCGGCGTGGGGTCAGCAGGTGAGTGAATGAGTTGCTATATTGCTTAAGGCCTGGGCTCAGTACTTGCAGAGGACACTTAGATTCTGTGGACCTTTACCTTAAGGATTCCTGACTCTGGAGCGTTGGTATAATTTTAATTATAGAAGCAGTAATGTTTCTTTCATCTTGATACATATCACTAGTTTTCTTTTGGCTTCCCTCTGTGTCTGGGTGATTGAAAGAAGTAAAGAGAAATCTCTCGTGATCCAAGGGGAAGGCAAACAAAACCGTCATGCAGTCCTGCACGGGAAGATAATCTCTGATTTAATTTCCATAATGCCGTTCACTCAGTAGTAAACTGCTTCCCATGTAAAATAGTGGTTTTCCCTTGTGTTCTAGGAAGTTTGAGGAAAACAGTGGTGTTGGATATTAACTACACTGGCTATACCAGAAATTATTGACATAGCAGTAATTTACAGGTCGACTTGTGTGTCCGCTTGTGCAAGGCTGCGGCCTTTGGTAAAAGGTTGCCTGCCGTGTGAAGTGCGGCCTTTAATCGTGCAGTTCTTACGGTTTGCTTTGTGGAACGGGTAGCAAGTAGTGGGTGGGTTGTGATGGCCGCCTCCCTCCTAAGTGAGGGTAGTGGGTCCCTGTGTGGCTTACTCCTGTGCGTAGCATGCTGTTCTCCCCGGGGCAGGCGGGGGAAGTAGTAATGAACTTATTTGTTCCACTTCATCCTCTTACAGCCAGATCTGGCCGCAAATGAAGCGCTTCTGCTGCAAAAGATTCAACTGTTATGTCTGATGGAGGTGAGCTGAGAACTGTGATGCGTTAAATGTGGGAGATGGCAGGGGACTGCTCCAACCGCCTTTTGGTGGGGGTAGCGCTGGTAAATACTCTGTTCTCTGCTGGGGGCAGCCATTCGCTCCTCTTGGAGAAACTCGTGGGTATAAATAGGTGACTGCAAAATTTGCCTCTAGGTGGTGCCAAAAGGCAAGTACGGCTAGGGAAAAAGCCTCGTGGGGTACTACTTGTTTGCAATTTCAAGGGGGTGTGTGTTCTTTCAGGCAGGATATGGAGGTGGGAAGGAAAAGAGCAAGCTTTGTATCTTGCGGGTGGTATCGGAAATGGTAACTCTTAAAGTATGTTCTAGTATAACAGACAGATGACTTTCACCCGACCGGTGGAGATCACGTTGTTGCCTAGGAAATCCGCTGCTTGGAGCAGCGAGTTGTGTGTGTGGAGGAGGGAGCGGTACTACTCCTTTCTGCTGACATAAATGCATTTTTCTGTGAAGTATTTTAATTAAATATGAGAAATGGAGTTGCTGCTGCAGATTGAGAACTCAGCGGGGCAGTCGGAGGGAAGCTGTGCGCGCTGTTGGGGAAAAAACTAAAACTGCATGGGATTTATTTTTTGCTTTGTTTACTTGAATTCAGATGACTTTCACCCGACCGGCCAACCACAGACAGCTCACTTTTGAAGAGATTGCTAAGAGTGCCAAAGTCACTGTGAATGAGGTGAGTTCAGGTTTAGCCAAACTTACTAACGTCTAAGTTCTGAAGATCTAAAAGTGTCTGGATAGACCCACTCCCATAGGTAAACTCTAAGTAGAAATGTGCTCCCCTGTTCTTGGGCATTTGGAGAACTTTTTTCTTGGTTAAGAAGAAATTAACTGCTTGGTGCTCCTGTTTCTTGGCAAGTCAGAATCGTTTAGGTTGGAAAAGACCTTTAAGATCATCAAGTCCAACCATTAACTTAGCACCGCCAAGTCCGCCACTAAATCATGTCCCTAAGCACCGCATCTCCACGTCTTTTAAATACCTCTTACCTGCCGCGTGACTGCCTTTTCGGTACGGGAAGACTGATGAGGTATCCCCAAGCTGCCTCTTATCTAGGCTGAACAAATACAATTTCTTTATAATGCCAAGTTCTCAGCCTCCCAAGCTCGGTGGCCCGTTGCTGGACTCTCCGGTTTTGCAGTGCCCCCCCTCAAGCTGAAAGGGGGTGATGCAGAAGAGCGCGGTGTCGCGGGTGTGCTCCAACAAGTGCCGAGCGGAACAGTCCCGGCCTTCCATGTGCTGGCTGTGGTCTTGCTGCTGCAGACCAGGACGCAGTTCCCCTTTGTTGCTACAGGGGCACGCCCCTGCCTCTTGCACAGTTTGCTGTCCCCCCGACTCTGCTCCTTCCCATCAGCGTGCTCCGCTGAGTGTGCTCGGCGTATACCGCAGCCCGTCAGGCCTCCGTCTGCGCCGCTGCTGGGGATCGTTCGGTCCCGGCTGCAGGACGCCGTGATAGCTTCGCTGTACTTCATGTGACTCATGTTAGCCCAGTCTATCCAGGTCTCTCTTCGTGGTAGCTCTTGTTTCCAGCACATCTACCTCTCCCTAGCGGGTTGGTGTCATCTGTGAAGTTGTCATCCGGCTAGCTTAAAGATAATTAAATCATTAAATCGTAGTCTGGGTATCAGACCCAGGATCGACCCCTAAGGAGCGCTACTTGTGACCAGCTGCCTGTTCAACTGCAAGCCGCTAGCCACTGCCATTTGAGCTCGGTAGTTCAGCAGATTTTCCGCTCATCTTGTGGTCCTTCTGCCTGTCCTGTGGCTTCCCAGCTTGTCAACAAGGATGTGGTAGATGGTCTCGTTGAGCCCTTTGCCAAGAGAAAGGTACGGGGCACCTACAGCGCTCCCTCTGACCGCTGAGCAAGTTCGTTAATTTAAAAAGGCAACCACAGCGGTCAAGCACATGTCACCTGTGGTAAATCCACGTTGACTTTTTCCAATTACCTTGTTCCTCCTGGGATTTCAGAGAAAAGAAAATAAATCTACTCTTAGGGAAAAGAACTTTCTCCTGTATGTTTAGATGTCGAGTCTCAAGGCAGTATGCTAACCTAAAAGAGGGTGGGTGTGAGAGCGGCTGCAGTTGCTCTTCATTTTATTGTGTGTAGTAAACAGTCTTCCAAAAACTAGTGCCATTTAAAGGTTTTATTCATCTCGGGGGAAGCTGGGTGATCCTCAAGTGTTTCCTTGAATTATTATTTTATTTTTAGGTGGAACTGCTGGTGATGAAGGCTCTCTCGGTAGGCTTGGTAAAGGGCAGTATTGATGAAGTCGATAAGAGGGTGCACATGACATGGGTGCAGCCACGCGTGTTGGATCTACAACAGGTAATGACCAGGTTGAACGTTAGGGCAGTACTAACTTGGTTTGTCATGCGAGGTGACCTGGAAATTAAAATAAGAACTATGAAGGGTTACTGTCTGAGAATTAGCCTCCCTCGTGCTGCTTGAAGATGCTCCGGGAACGAGGACGTGTATCAGCTTTTCCTCATTCCTTTTTACGTTGCTGCCTTTACCTTTTACTTTGGGTATGTGGTGCACTTTGTGTTTTGCAGTAAGTAGTTAGAAACCTGTCAGGAAATGGAAGAGACGTGTCGCTAATATGCTATTCTGAAAGCCACACAAACCACCACAAAACACAAACGCTGTGACGGTGTTGTCCAGACGGTTGCAGACATCTGTGTGGCTGCTTCGAGCCTAAATGCATGAAACAAAATCTTGGCGTTTCTGGGTTGTAGGTGGCACGCTTGTCTTGGGAAGAGAGAAGTTCAGGGTGATAAAGACGAAGGTGCTGCAAGAGCTGGGGTTGTTCAGCCTGGAGGAGAGAAGGCTGCAGGGACACCTTATCGCCGCCTTTCAGTACTTAAAGGGGGCTTATAAGACGGACGGGGACAGGCTTTTTAGCAGGGCCTGTAGCGATAGGACAAGGGGTGATGGTTTTAAACTGAAAGAGGGGAGATTCAGACTGGATAGAAGGAAGAAATTTTCTATGCTGAGGGTGGTGAAGCACTGGCACACGTTGCCCAGAGAGGTGGGAGATGCCCCATCCCTGGAAACCTTCAAGGCCAGGCTGGACGGGGCTGTGAGCAGCCTGATGCAGTTGGAGATGTCCCTGCCCATGGAAGGGGGATGGACTGGATGGCCTTGAAAGGTCCCTTCCATCCCAAAGCATTCTGTGATTCTATGGTCCTTGTAACACTTCAGGAGACTGTATAGGCTGCCTTTACCTTAAAAAAAAAAAAAAAAAATCAGTACATGGAATGCTAGCTGCAAACAATTCCTTTTGTGCCTTTCTTTGAACATTGCTGTTTTGATGGTAAAAGATGTTGAGTAGCACCCTTTCTAGATGCGTGGGGTTTTGAGAAGTTGTTTGGGATCTCAAGTGTTTGTCCTTAACGGTGAGTGTCGGTATTTCCAGTAGTTGAGGCATTAAAGTTATTGTGGGCTTGCCTTGCAGATCAAGGGGATGAAAGACCGCCTGGAGTTCTGGTGCACGGACGTGAGGAGCATGGAGATGTTGGTGGAGCACCAAGCTCACGACATCCTAACATAGAGGACCTTGCACTACCCCGGGAGAGCAATTGCTGCTGCTGCTAGCAGCACTCAGACCACTGACTCTGTACTGAATTATATTGAAGGGGGGTGGGCGGGCAGAGGGGAGAGCAGCTTTGTGACGCTTGTTCGGAGGAGTAAGTGGCCTTTCGCTGTGTAACCCTTTGGTGCTTGGAGTCAAGATTTCCCTATGCGCTGACATTAGTGGCACTGCCCACGAGAGCTCCCATCCTGCTCTCCTAACGGAGGACGCAGGCTCCGGTGGCTGATCTGTCAGTCTTGTTACCAAACCGTTGTGGGAGGACGTGCTGCTGGTCGCATGTTGCGGGAGCGGAGGCTGTTGGCGGGGCGCGGGGGCAGCAGCAGCTCCCTTTCGAACGCGGGCTGGAGAGGTGCCTGACCGTGCGAGGTCTGTCCCAGAGGTACCGGCCTCGGCGGGGCGCGACCTTCCCGGCAGCCTCTTGCCCCCGCAGCAGCCCAAAGGCAGCACTACTGAAATCATCTTTCTCCTTTCGCCCTTTCTCCACAACCCCTCCTCCTCATCTGCAGTAGAGGGAGTGTTTACTCCATCAAAGGGTTTTTTCCAGGATTACCGTTTAGTGGATGTGTTTTTATATACTTTTGGGGGTGGTTGTCTTTTACGAACACTTTGTGCTAAAGTGAGGTGCAGCAGTATTGCTGGAATAAACTTCTCTGCCTTCCCTTTTCTGTAGTTCCTGTGTTTGTCGTCTTCGTAACTTGCAGTTGAGCCTCTGTTTAAAAACACACTTCCTTTTAGGTTGAGTGTTACAAAAAGCCTTTTCCCACGAACAATGCAGACTGAAACTGTCTGTTAAGCACGGGTGGGGTTGGTACGGAGTTTACTTAGCACGTAGTACCCGGTATGTACTATGGCAAGTCCCTTTCTTTTGTGGGAAGCTGCAGTCCTGATGCCTTTTCTCAAGTTGAGTAAGCATTATGGTCTGCAAAGGACTAAATACGCCCTGAGACAACAAGTTTTTGTTCTGCTTTTGCCTCTTAACAACCGCTGCTTTAAAAGCTTTCTGTAATGTAATTGTTTTGCCCTATTGCTGCTGCGAAGTCTTTACAGGGATGGAAGATAATTGTGCACAGGGAGAATTTGAAACAAACGCAGACCTGACCTGGAGGCTACCTCAAGCCGCCATTTGGATGGCAGCGCTCCTAATTAGAAGGCAGTAAGAGCAAACTCCGCGCAGGTTTGTAACAGTAACTCTGAATTGAAGGGGGTCACGTTCCCACGCCTGCCTAAATTCCTCGGGATGTAAGTGGATTTTTAAATGCTGCTGCCGAGGCATCCACGGTCAGGTCTTGCTTCGCAGCGCCAGTTTGATTGCTGCTGCGATTCAGGAGCTCTAGTTAGCAGTTTGGTCCTCTGATGTCACTCTAACAGCCTGTACTGCTGGAATTGTTACACTTTGCATGCTTTTTCGAGTTTGCTGTCTTGACTCTGAGGGTTTAATGCTGGCAACGGAAAAAAGAAAGCATGTGGCTGACGCTAGGCTGCTCTGCGGGTGCAAGGATGCTTCAGGCAAGGGAGACCTCAGCTTTTTAAAAACAGCAACAAAATCAACTTGTCAGACCCTGCACCTGGTCACCCTCCACCCTTCTGCCTCCCTAATCGGTTCTGCCCTGAAGTTCTCGCTGGTTTGGAGTTGTTCAGTCCTGAACGCCTGCCCCTTCCCTGTCCGGCCGCGGGGGCTTGTGCTGCCCTCGCTCCCTCGGCCGCGGGAGCGTGCGCCGAGCCACGTTGTTTTCTCCTCCTGCGTTGTGTGATTTGACTTTCCCTGGTTCACGCTTCATCTTGTCTTCCAAAGCTCGTTCCTGGTGCCGTGTTTACTGACTTCGGAACAGCGCGCGGAGGAGACGGGCGTTCTGATCAGGAAAGCATTTCCTTTGTTTCATAGCGAAGGACAGGAAAAGGGCTGCAGAAAGCACAATCTCCGTGGTCGCGTCATGTCGCTGCGAGTAAGCGAAATGCCACCCCTGCGGCAAAGCTAACGCCTCGTAGGGCTGCTGTCGCTGCAGGTGAGCATCGAAAAACCCTGCAGCGTTACCCTTGAAGCGGCGCTGAAGTCCTCTCCTGAGAGCACTTGCACACCCTCTTGTGCTCTGGGGAGCGCGCGCTCCTGTGTAAATTTTGGAGCAGCCGATGCAGCGAGCGTGAAGCTCTGCAGCGAGCTACGGCAGCTGGTGCAGAGGTTTTTCCAAGCTCTCTGGAAGTGTTATTTGCTACCCAGACCTCCCTGCGTGGAACAAGTGCTGGCTGCCTGCCGCCCTACCACAAATAACCGGGGAAATCTGGTCCGCGTTTGGGGGGCGGAGAGGTTCTTTGGGTGGGAGGAAGAGCAGTCGGATGCGCAGCGCCCCGACTGCAGGCCATTTTAAATGTCGCTTACAGCCTTTGAGTATTCTCTTGCTAGGAATTTAACTTGATTTTGCTTCCTTGCTAACGCTGAGAGTGGTTCCTTGGTATCTGCCCTGTGCTTCGCTGCAACTGTACAAGGTAAAAGCTCCGGCGGGAAATACGCCTCCCTGCTGCAATCTCCTCAAGGAATACCGCCGGCGTATTCCTGCGCTGCCCAGCAGCAGGGTTACAGATCCCTTCCCCTGCGAACAAGCACAGGGTTGAAGCAGAACAAACGAGCCATTACGCTGAATGCTAATGTGAATTTTAATGCACAAACTCGGAGGGTTCCTTCCCGGTGAAGGCCCGTTTTGCGGTCTTATCTTCGCTCATGCTTCTGCACTCACGGGGTGCAGGTTGTTCTTGCCACTTCTTAATTTGACCTGCTCTTGTAGTGCTCCACGTGTGCCAGGATCCAGGCTGTCGGTATCAGGAAGCACGCGGACATCACGGAAAACGCGATGACTTGCTCCTGCCGGCGGGAGAAACAGAAGAATTAGTGGGATGGCTGCGTGACGGCCACGTTGTATGCGGGGCTCCTGGGGCGGTCACACGCTGGTGCTGCCTCGTGCAACGGATCAAGCGCGCTTGTCCCTGCTCCTTGCTCTTCCCAGCCCCCGGCTGTCGGGTGGACGCACCCCGGGGCCTTGGGAGGGAGATCGGGGCAAGCACAGCACCTTCCACCAGCGGTGGGCCAAGCGGGCTGCTCTCCAGGTTTGTTTCCATCGCTCCGTGTTTCTCTGTCGTGATACTCACTGGGAAATCGGAGCAACTTGTGACCTTCAGTCCGCAGCGAGCTTGGGCTCCAAGTGTTTCCAAAAGCAGCTGCGCCTGACTTTCAAATGACTTTGAGGTGTGAATTGCAACCAGCAGCAGCCTCTCCTATTTCTGGTCCACCAGGGCAGCGCTTAACCCCTTGCACTGTCATCTTTATTTCTTTTTTTATTTGGCTAGAAAAAGAGTCTCCAGGCTCGTGGAGCACTTTGTGGCAGACCTCGGAAAGGCGGCATGGGCTGAACTCCACAAGCAAGGGGTGGAGGTGAAACCCAGCCGGATTTCTGGTGAAAAGCGCCTTTTTCCAGCTCGTGCCACCCGGCCCAGGAGGGTCTGCGGGGCCGGAGCCGCTCCTCTTTTGGTGGGGATCGTCCCCAGAGGGAGGAATGACGGAGGGCCCCAGAAGCTGTGGCTCTGCGATGGCAGCAGACCCTGTCCTTGCCCACGGGGCCCCCCGCTTTGGGGTGAGTGTCCCAGGAAAGGGGGGGGCCGGGGCCCAGGTCTGTCCCTGTGCTGGCGGGGTGCCTGGGGGGACTGCCGGTGCCGCTGCCCCTCCTCTGAGGTCCTGGGGCTGCCCCATGGCTTCCCCCCCCGGGGGCACCCTGGGCTGCGGGGACCCCTCGGCAGGTACCCTAAAGCCCAAAGGCTAAAAAGGGGGCCGAGAGGATAAAATAAAATGGAAGGAAGAGCCAGAAGGGGGGAGCGGGGCCTGTCCCCCCCATGGGGGTGCGGGCTGGAGCTTGCACTGCTCTGGGGGCGCCTTTCCTCCTTTCCCCCCCCTCTCCCCTTTTGCTTTCCCTCCCCACAGAAACAATCTGGCAATAACGGGGGGGGCTGCGCCCCTCCGACACCCTCGGACCCGGGCGGCCCGTGGCAGCGGTGGCTTCCCCCCTTTCCAGCCCCCCGCAGGCTACTCACAGCAGCGGAGAGCGGGTGCTCGGGTGGCTTGGAGGTGACCTGCGCCCGGGGGACCCGCGGGGTCCGCAGCACGGTGGCCAGCAGCCGGGAGCCCCGCTGAACGCCCCACATGGCGGCGGCAGGGCGAGCGTGCCGCGCTCACTGCGGCCGGCTGCAGCTGCCCGGGCCGTCACCACCGCCCTCCCGCTGCCACCCCTCCTGGGCACGGGGCCTGCCGCTCCCCAGGGGCACAGCTGCGGGAAGCCCTTAAACGGCAAGATTTCCCCAAATGGATCACTACTTAATTTTTTTTTCTTCCCTTAAACATGTGTGTGGGTTTTGGTGTTTTTTTTTTTTTTTTTTTCTTTTTCCTCAGCAGCACCCAACTCCCCATGCCGCTGAGGTCAAAAACTGTGTCCCCAGCCAGCAAGGGGGGACCTCTCTGCCACGCTCTGCTGGAGAGCAGACCTCTTCTCTTGGGCTTTTTAAAATTTATAACACTCAAAGCACAACGTGCTCTTTTGTAAGCTGTTGCAGACGTGGTGCCTGATCTTCTCTCTCTGAGCACAGCGAGCAGCACCTTGCCCATCCCGGCCGTGGCGGTGGCTTCTCCATCTTTTGCTGCCCAGTGTTTGCACGGGCTCAGACCCGCGTACGCGGTGGTGTCTGTCCAGCAACCTGTCGGCCACCGACCGTCCGAGGTGCTGACGGATCTGCTGTGCCAGCGTTTGATCCAGCTGGGCTGGAGTTTGCAAAAGCAACTTCCAACTTGCCCCAGCCTCGGAGCAGAAGTGGCTGAAAGCCTTGAGCCTGGGTCTTGTTCCTCCGATATGTGGATGCTTGTCCATGGGAGAAGCAGTGCCCTTTTCAACTCCAACACGTGCCTGCTTCGCTGAATAGCCCGGCTTTGTCCTTCTCTCCCTTAAAATCGGCTCTGCAGAAAGTTTGCCAGGACTCGTACGGACCTGCTGAGTTCTCCTTCCCCGAGTCGGGGATGCCACCTTCCTCTCCCTGACTTTCCTTGCAGCTCCTGGGGCTTCATGGTCGCGGCAGGCTCTTCTGCGGGATGAAGTCGGGTCTTGTCTTTAGAAGGAGGTCGGAGCTCTTTTCCCAGAAGAACCGTCTCGGGAAGGTGCAGGCTTTTACCTTAAAGCGGCACGACGGGCTGCACGGGCCGTGACTGGTCAAGCACAGGTTTGTTATGAAAGATGACTGCTGGAATTTAAAAGCAGTAGCAGAATCCTCTTACCTTGTATCTGCTGCTTGCAGCTGGCTTTCCAACGGATTTCCCTTTGATTCCCTGCTCGTCAGAGCCTTTTTCCTACCAGCTGGCAGTCGGCAATCTGTGCAGCAGAGACAGAGCTGGGGGATGGAGCCTCCGGCAGCAACGAGTTTTCTTTTGCGCAGTTCCACAAAACGCCTGCCTCTGAGAAAGGGGACCCTCGAGGATCCCCCCCAGATGGCACCTCACACATCTGCCTCCCCCTTAGCCTTGGGTGGTTTTCTAGAGCAAGCCCGTGTTCTGCTGTGCCTCGGTGCTGCTGCTAGTGCCGGCGCTGCTGAGCTGCCTGGCCTTGGGAGCAGCTCTTCCTTCTCCTTCTCCGGAGAAGCACCCAGGCACAGCCGCCTCCCTCCGCCTCACCCCGGCTGCTTGCGGGCCGTGGGCGCCTCTAGCTCTGTTTCTGTTAGCCTAGACCCAATGCTAAAGAAGGACCTTTCTGCTCGGGGAACTGCTCAAGCGAGGGCTGCAGTGCCCCTCTGCCGTTCGCTAGCACCGACGCAGGCATCTCAAACCCCCTCTTGCCACCGACCCTCGCGTTTTAGGGTGCAAAGGAGTGGGAGCGTCCCTGTGCCTCGCTCCCTTCCTGAAAGCCTACCGAGGAACCTCTTTTGCTCCTGTAGATCAAGCTGCTTGTCTCTGGCAAAAGCTCGCGCTGAGGAGCCTTGCTGGGCTTAACGGGGTGACAGCAAGAGTGGCCACGTCGACCCGGGGCAGCTGTGAAAGGCTTGGCTGTGTTTTCTGTGAACAGGAGGAGGAGAAGCTTGCTGAGGAGCAAAGCCTTGCCAATTTTGTTTTGAACAGGAGCTAAAGAAAAGGACCAATTGAAATCCTGGGGAAACGGCTGGTGGTAAAGATGTGGTCAATGGAGTTCCCCTGAAATTCTTAGAGAAACTTGCCCGTGCTGTGACTTCTCCAGGAGAAAAACATGTCGTGCAGGTGAATAAGGAAAAAAAAGCCTTCAGAAGCCCCCCACCCCGGGCCTCGCTGGGCTCCCCGCTCCGAGGTGTGCGGGGGAGCCCGCCCGCTCCCTGCGGCTTGGACGCGTTCGCCTCTGCCGCAGGCTCAGCCCGTGCCTGGGACCAGCCGGTGGTCGCGGAGATTAAAGACAAGACTAAATTAAACTTGCTGTGGCAAGGTGTGAGTTTAGATCCTTGAATACGAAAGGAGGAGAGCTGGGAGCAAATATTAATGGTTGGGCTCTGCCCTTCCCCGCCTGTGGGGGTTTCTCCAAGGCGCCTCTCGGGTATCTGCAGCAATAGGGCTGATCCCGCACGGCTCTGCCACGCAGAGAGCATCCGCCGCTCCGCTGCGTTCCCGGGAAGCTGGTGAGGAGAGGACCGGGAGCAGCTGACACAGGAGCGCTCTTTGACCCTTTTCACCTCTCGTTTTGGTAAGGAAGGCGTGCAGCAGCTCTTTTTCTTAACCCGGATACCCTTGCCGGCCTCCTCCTTTTCCTCAGCTTCCTCCCGGGGTGTTTTTTGGCAGGAAGGCCGCTCCAGGACACGTTACCGTGTGTGCCCATGGAAAACCTTCCCTTCGGTCCTGTTTAGCATGGCTGGACCCGGAGCTGGGACAAACACCACGGCCTTTACCTGTGCCCCCCAGTCTCTTCCCCACAAGCTGACGCCACCTTTCCAGCGCGTTCCTCCTGACTCAGGCGATGGCCGTAGCTGTTCTCCTGGCGGCTGGCAGTGGTGGGCTTGAGGCTGAATCCGGAGGGGCTCGTCCCGCCTTGCTCCGGAGGAGGCGGTGAGGAGCTTTCGCCTTCCCCAGGCAGCAGCCGGCAGCGAGACGCGGTGTCTTTCACTGCTCCTGGACTGAGCAGACGCATTTTGCTTCCTTAACGCTGGTGGCAGCTTTGCTCGAGTCGGACGTTGGCTTTTCCGTGGATTTATGGAGAGGAGAACAGATGTGTAGTATCCATCCTGTAAACGCTGGGTTGTTCCATAAGGTAATCCTCCCCTCTGAGCAGCAGGGCAGAGGCAGCAGGTTGGTGAGAGGCACGGCATCTGGCTGCGGTGCTCTCCGCGTCTCCCCTGCTCCACGAGGGCAGGACCATAGATCCTCCTGCTAAGAGAGGTTGGTTTCTACAAGGACCAAACGTGCTGCACAGGGACGGGCAGGACAGAGAACCGCTGATGCGATGGCCCTCCGACACCTGCGGGACACGGGCTGTGCTCGATGGGGGCTGAGCAGGGGACCTCGAAGATGCTCCCGCTGCAGGAGTGTGAGGGCTGACGAGCAAAAGCTGGGGCTGCCCCACGCTTGGGCTGAGCCCGGAGATGGTCACAGCGTGGGGAAGGGAGCAGGAAAGGCTTTGGGACAGAGGAGACGTAGGATCGAGTAGCAGGTGGATCGGGGAGCCTCCATCTTCTAGTGAGTGTTGCCAAGGGAGCTGGAGGCATGTCTGGGATCCAGGGGGAATATTCCTTTAGATCCACAATACCTCGCTCCCCCCACCCTTCCCCGAGCTTGGGTTTGCAAGGCAATGCTGCCGTGCTGTCCCGTACTCGCCGTGTCTGATGGGGGGCGAGTGTCGACGGAGAGGCCGTCGCGCCCGTTGCTGAAGGGCATGGCAGGGCGTGGGGTGGATTTGGGCTGTTGCGTTCAACAGTAATGGGAGCTGCTTTTTGGCTCGCCTGCGACACAAGGCAGCCGGAGCTCTGCCAGCTCCAGAAAAGGTCCGCAGGGAAGAGGATAGCTTGAGCCTTTGCCGCGGTCGGAGGACACGCGCCCAGCACCGTGACTGCCAGCTGCCTCGGGGACTCGCACCGGTCGCGCTCGGTGACGGATGTCTGCGGAGAACCGCGTTGCAGCGAGGCGAGAGCCGGGGCGCGGGCACGCCGGGGCGGAGAGCTGGCTGGGGCCGGGTGCCGCGGCCAAGGCGGTGCAGCCCTGGTGCACGGCGGAGCTCAGCCCGGGAAGGGCGGGCACGTCCCTGTGTCACGGCAGGTGAGCTGGGGCAGCTTGGTAAAGCGCGGCTCTGTCTGTAACCGGGCTTTAGAAGCGGTGGGAGATGTCAGGGGCTGGGAGAAGCGGGGCTGGGTGCCAGCGGTGCCCCTGCGGCGCGGAGGTCGGGGCGGGATGCTCGCCGGCACCGGTGCTGCGCCCGGAAAAGCGCGCTGCGGTGCGGGCAGCGGGCTCACGGGGAGGAAGCCGGGAAAAGCGCGCCAAAGCTGAGGCCCGCATCCGCTCCCTCCGAAAGCGGGCGAGGGAAGGGGTTAGAGCGCGGCTGGGGACAAAGGCGGTTATCGCACGTAGCTCCTGCTGCGGAGGCGTGCGTGCCGCTCCCCCGCGCGCCGGCCGGGGCGCAGCCGCAGCTCTCCACCCAGGCCGTGGCTGCGTTTCTCAGGCAGCTTTTAGACGATAAATCAGCGGCGAGTGGTTTTTCTCTCTCAGTTCCTCCTTCCCCGGAGAACAGGGCAGCCCTGGGATCTCCGCGCTCCCTGCTGTAGGCAATGAGCTCATCTGGGCAAACACCTGCATGTCAAGGTTTATTTATTTTTTTATTATTATTTTTTTTTTAAGAAGGGGGAAAAAAAGTGGTTTCCTTCCTTCCCCAGCTGGGTAACTTCCGTCCTGCCTCCCGCACGGGTGCCCCGCGGCAGCCGCCTCCGCCTGCGCGGCCAGAGCTCACGCTCAGCCCCGGACCAAAGGCAAGACCTAACCTCCTCGCTTTCCGCACCCCTTTTGCTTTTGTTTTGTTTTTTAACTTCCCTGAAGGCAGGAGGAGGATTTTTCTCACAATTCAACCTTGGGCGCTGCCGGGCGTGCGGAAGCCGAGCCCTTGCCGAGAGCTGCCAGCAGCCAGCCGCTGTCGGGGAGGGATTTTGGGGACTGCCGGCCTGGCTGGGTGGGCTCCCGCTGCTCTCGGGCCGCCCCAGCTGCCTTTCCAGTGCCTGGCTTTATCGTTTCTCTATCATTCTAGTGCTTAGCACTGTCAGGCGCCAGCCACAGCTCCCTTTTGTAAGGTGCTGTTTATATGTGTCTGTCTGTGTATATATCTTTAATATATTTTTATATATACATTCTATATAAATATCTCTCTATGTATTTGTATATATCAATGAAATAAAAAGCTACTACCCCAGCAAGCCAGTAACTGAAGCTGAGCTAGAGATGCAGGAGCGAGGGGGAGCACAGGGGTCCAGTGAGCTGGGAGATGGGGAGGCACCGGGGCCGCAGAAGGGTATTTAATAGTGTCACGGAACAGCGTTGGGAGGAAGAGGAGGAAAGAAGAGGAAGGTGGCTGGCTTGTACTGGGAGAAACTGGTGAGATCCTGCCACAGAGAGGGCGGCAGCAGAGAAAGGGGGGGGAATCGGAGACGTGAGAAAGGCGATGGGTCGGTGCGGCTTGGGTGAGCCGGAGGAGCTGCCTCGCTTGGCTGGGAGGCGGCTGGAGCCGAGAGGGAGCGAGGGAAGCTGCAAAGGGGGAGATGAGCCCGGGCGGAGGAGAGCTGCCCCAGGCGCTGGGAGGAAAGCTGGGATGGAGGGAAACTGCTGGTAGAGGCGCTGGTGGTGATCAGAAGGGAGACCGAAAGAAACGGAGACCCTAGGAACGCCATGGGGCAGGTGAGCAGCCGGCCTTGCCGCTGACCGGGGTCTTACCAGAAGGCTGCAGAGAGAGAAGCAGCTTGCAGCCCCTGCTTTTGGCTGGCGTCCTACACGGCCGCGCTCAGCCTGCCCCGAGTCTGTCCGTTCAACCCTTGTACCTGACTCTGTTGTTGTTCTGCAGCTCCGGTTGGTAAAAATGGCTGATGGCAAAGAGGACCCTGCCGTGTTCACCTCCGCTTCTCTGCCCTCGGACCCGCGGCTGCTGGCTACGGTGACTAATGCTTACCTGGGCACCCGCGTGTACCGGGACATCCTCCACGTCAACGGCGTGTACAACGGGGCGGTGGGAGACACGCACCGTGCCGACATCCCCAGCCCCGTCAACGTTAGGATGACGGTGCCCGGTGCAGACAGCCTGGCTGAGACCTTCACCTTGAACACCCGGACGGGTAAAGAGCAGAGCACGGGCAGGGATCTCCCTGTCCTGCTGCCTCCTTTCAGATCCCTGCCTTGGGCACCCATCGCTCTTTCCCTCTAACTGCTGGTGACCCTCTTCTAGAAGTCGAGAGTCTCTTTGCCTGTGCTGCCTCTTCCACAAGGTCACGTCTGTCTTCTCCCCATTCTCCGTTCACCTGCGGGGGGGTGCTCTTCTGAAGCCATGTTGGAGCAAGCGGAAAATTCCCCTTTCTTGTGAGAATAAGAGCGATTTTCAGGCTGTATCTCAGTCCCTGCTGGAGCCAGGCTCGGCAAACGGTGTTTAATCATGAAGCCTGGTAAAATATTTTATAGCACAAATCATTTCTCGGTGGCTTGGCCAGAGTCAGTGTTAACAGTGTTGGCCAGACAAAAGCTGTGTTTGGATCTGGACCTGGGAAAGGCAGTTCCTTTGCCAGTAGGAACCAGTAGATAGGGCAGAAGTGGGAGTCCGGGGCAGAACATCAGGAGCTGATGGTTCAAAAGGCTGATGGCTCTCGCTGTGGTTACAGGAACCTTCAGCCATGTGCTTCGCTCAACTGATTTTAAAGCCACCCATCAGATCTACGCTCACCATTCCCTTGTCCACTTGATGGCCTTCAGCATCTCCATCCGACGATCAGCTCACACCACCCAACCCATCGCGGTCCAGCTCCAGACTCCTTTCGTGCCAAAGAGCCAGGACTTGGACCTGACCCCGGGGCCAGACTTCCAGGGAGCACAGTGAGTTTCGATCACGGGGGGACCTTGCCCTGAGTACATCCTTCGCGGGCTGTTGCACGTTGCCCTGCTCACCGTTAGGAAACTGCAAAAGTAAGGCTAGAGCTAGACTGAAATGGTAAGTAGCGTGGAGGCTTGTGCAAACCTGCTTCTTCTTGGCAGGTATATTAAAAAAAAAACCCAAAATTAAGTATAGAAACATTTTTATTCGTTGTAACTCCAGAATTATTACTTATACTGACATGTAAAAGAGCAACGAAGGCCCCAGGGACAAGATGTGATTGCAAAGAAATGAGTTTGGGGAAGACAGGGAGTTTGGAGGAGATGACCTCTAAACATGGCTTGCTGGGACTGGGGACCAGTTGTAAGGAATTTCAGTCTCCCGCGCTTTGGGGGTGGGACGGCAGCTGAGCTGAAGCGTGGGGACGAGGGGGCTTCCATCCTAGGTGGGAACGGGAGCCTGATGCTCAGCGGCTGGGGAGGTCCCCTCTGCCTGGGTGGACGTGCCCAGAGTCCCACCTGCTCCGCTCTCCCTTTCCCCGTCGCTTGCCCTCTCCTGCAGCTACGTCTACGGGAGGACGCTGGTTCCCGAGGTGGAGGGGGGACCCCGTCCCACAGTTCACATGCTCTGGACTCCCGTGCCGGAAGCCTTGACGTTGCGCGGGGAGGAGCCGGAGCGATCCTGGGAGTTCCTGACGGCCGTGGCCGAGAGCGAAGAGGAGGCGAAGAGGAGCTACAGCGAAGGGCTGGCCCTCATTGCTGCTGGCTCCCTGCACTCCTCCCACGTCCACGCGTGGGCCACGCTGTGGCGAGGCTGCTGCATAGACCTGGACGGACCTCTGCCGTTGAGGCAGGCCCTCTACGGGTGTCTCTACTACCTGCTGAGCGCCCTCCCGCCCCCCGGGAACCTGGGCTTCCTCTTCCATGGCATCAGCCCTGGCGGCTTGTCCAACGGCACTCAGGGCGAGTGCTATTGGGGACACGTCTTCTGGGACCAGGTGGGTGGAGGCCACGCTAGCTGGTAACCCGGGGGCTTTGCACAGCCCCTGGGACGGAGGAGACTCAGCAGGAGGCTGCTGGGGGGCCTCCTTACCCCCAGGTGGGGGTACCTTGGCACCAGCCTCTTGGGGGGAAAGCATCCTCCTACTCCTTTCGTGACAGCTACCCAGACCCAGCTTGGTCCCTGGGGTAACTCCTCTGGGTTGTCCTCTAACTCAGAAGCAAATTGCCTAAATCGAAGCTAGATGCCTGGGGCTGCTGCGTAGCCAGTGGGGGCGAGGGGCCAGGAGAGACCCCGCCGCAGGGCAGCCCCCTTCCCCAGGCTGAGGTCTGGGGCTAGGAGAGTTCAGGTTGCTCACCCAAGGGAGCTTCAGTGACTAGCTTAGAGCACGGCCGCCAACTTCTGCTGTTTAAAGTGAAGCGAGTTGAAACCTGCCCTTCTCCTCCCACCTTCAGTGACATCGGCGAGCCCTAGTTTGCCTGAACTACTGAAAAAGCAGACGTGTTTTCTGTGATGGGCACATTCAGCTTTTAAACGTAGGTTTGGTGTGTACCCAGCTGGGCTGGGTGGCTTTGCCCCAGCCAGGGGCTTAGATCTGCTCTCGGAGCAGCCGTGCCAAACGGGTGCACAGCTCTGCAGCTGGATAACGATCGCGTGGCGTGAGCAGGAGACGCTGCTGGATGGTGTCGAGGCTCCTGTGCTAAACCCAGCCTGGGCTTTCAGTGAGCAAGGGCTTCTCAGTCCTGTGGACCATGAGTCCTTTCTTCCTGGTGACGCGTGTGGTTTTGACCCTCTCCATAGCCTCTGGCTTTGGAGGACTCCTGCCTCCCTTCTCCTGCGTGATGGGAGGTCCTGCTGCGATCATCCTAGTGAGATACCAGAGAATAGCAGGCATGGGCAGGAATGGTCCCTTGTGGATTTATCCCTTTTAATGAGCCCAAGGGACAGCACCTTTAAGTAGTAGCAAAATCATGGTCAGAGCGTTTGGGATGGGGGCAGACTCGAAGGGTGAAACTGGTGTGAGCATTTGGGTGCCCCACCAGCCAATCCCACCATCTTGCCTTGCTTGGATGTTTCCAGGACACCTGGATGTTCCCAAACATTCTGCTG
Organism: Platalea leucorodia; assembly: GCF_965183815.1. Lineage (NCBI taxonomy): Eukaryota > Metazoa > Chordata > Aves > Pelecaniformes > Threskiornithidae > Platalea > Platalea leucorodia. The sequence goes on along the minus strand of NC_138829.1, from coordinate 73,403,195 downwards.
TTTTATCCTGAAGCTGCCCGAGCCATCCTGGAGTACCGGATTCGCACGCTGGAAGGAGCCTTGCGCAACGCGCAGGAGCAAGGCTACAAGGTGGGGACAGAGATGTTGGGCGGAGGGCAATGCAGCCCAGCCACCGTCACCCAGGAGGGCAGCGCGGTGTTGCCCTTCCTCTCTGGCTCTGGTTTTAGCCAGGGGCTGTGAGCAGGGCATTGCCTGCAGGTGGTGGACTGGGGAGAGCATCTCGAGATGTTGTGCTCAGCAGCCTCGGGGATGTCTTCTCCTGGCAGGGTGCTAAGTTCCCATGGGAGAGCGCAGCCACTGGCCGGGAAGTTTGCCCTGAGGAGATCTATGGAGCCCAAGAAATCCACGTCACTGGGGACGTTCTGATGGCCTTTGAGCAGTATTATCGTACCACGCAGGTAAAGGGAACGCGTGCCACCTGGATGGCCCGGTGGCAAGGCCTGCAGGGCATCTGGTGACTGTCACTGTCTCTTCCAAGAGAAACTCTGCTGTTGTCTGCTCCCGTCAGAATTGCCGGTAGCACCCCGGGGTGCCTTCTTCAGCCCTGCCTCCTCTGTCCTCGCTCCTTGTGGGCAGCTCAGCGTCCTGTTGGCTCAATCCAGGCCAGTTTTCTGACCTTTTCTCCTGCTCCATCCGTCTCCTTAAAGCTTCTGTCCTCTTGCTGAGTTCGGATCTGGTTGAGGCTTCCTCAAGTCCCTGTTTCTCTCTGGCTTTGGCTCCCTCCAGGACCAGAAGCTGTTCAGGGAGGATGGAGGCTGGAAGCTGGTGGGTGCCGTGGCTCAGTACTGGTGCAGCAGGATGGTGTGGAGCGAGGAGGAGCAATGCTACCACATCAAAGGTACTTCTGCAACTGCCAGACCTGTTTGTAGGGAAGGGGTTTGTGAGCAGAGGCTCGGAGCCCCTCCAGCCAGACGTGGATGGGAGTGCGCAGGCTCTTCGGTCTCCTGCCCTCTGGAATATCTCACAGATAATGTTTGTGTCTGCGTGAACACGGGACGAGATGCTCAGCTCTCTTCCAACGCCACAGTGTCGGTTGTTTTTTCTCTCAGCCCCTCGCCACTCATAGGGCACCTCTGAATGTCTCCCTCCACGGTGGTACAAGCCGATGCCACAAGCATGGGTGCCTTCAGATCTGCTGTTGCGACTGGTGGCACTTAGGAAACAGTGCAAAGGCTTTAGAGAAGAAGGACTTATCTTTTCTAAGAGACCTGGGTTTAAATCCCCCAGGTGTCTGCAGTTTAATCCCTTGAAGGATGTCTGGTGCTGTTGGTGCTGAACAAGTACAGCTGCTGATATGTCTGGCAGGGCAAAGCGGCTCTCGGCAGGCAGCAATCCTGCTGAAGCACGTTATGTTAACGAGTGCAAGCTACCACTGATGGGCTGCTTCTGAAAGGGGACGCTGGGGGAGAAAACGAGAAGAGAAGGAGAGGTGTTTGTGGGAGGAGGGTCTGGAGGAGAAGGCTGGATTAGAGCCAAGGAGTCCCGATGACTGGGGTGATCGGAGCTAGAAGAGCCCCTGGGGTTGCTGCAGGCTGGCTCTTGGTGCAAGGATCTTTGGAGACAGCCCCAGTGCCCCCAAAGGAGTCACATATTTAAATGTCTGTTTTCACATTTCTCTTGGGAAGTGGCTGTCTCTCCTCCTGGGGACAATCTGCACGAAAGCAGCAGCAAAGGGAGGAGCTGAGCTTGTAGCTAGGGTAAGGTTTAATGACTTGATTGGCTTGATTGAATGACTTGAAGGTCACCTTGCCTGTGAAGCGAGGGGGGTGCCCTCAGGCTGAGGTATCTGCTGCCCATCAGCCGAAGCTGTAAGCCAGGTTGTCTCTCTTTTGCAACAAGCACCGCTTAGTTCTCCTCCATTGAGTGTTGCACCGAGATCGCTGTGGGACCCTGCCGGGAGCAGAGAGGCGACACCTCGCCGCGCAGGCGGGCATCGCTGCCATGGGAGGGGTCCCCTTCCCCGAGGAGGGGCACAAAGCCATGCCAAACCTCGGGTCTGCTGCGGTGCGAAGTGTCCCCTTCCTCTTCCTCCAGGTGTCATGCCTCCAGACGAGTATCATTACCGGGTTGATAACTCTGTTTACACCAACGCCGTGGCCCAGCGCAGGTAACGCGCATGCCTTCTTGAAGCCTGGCCCATCTCTTCTTTTCTGCCTAGCAATCTGGCAGGGGCAGGAGGCAGCAGGGCTCCCGCGTGGGACACACCTTGCCTCTCTTCGCATCCCTCTGTCCGAGCTGGTCTCCTTTGCCTGCCCTTGCAGGCAGCAGAAGGAAGCAGGTGGTCCCGTGGGGGTTCATCCGACCTGCTTCAGGTGTCCACATGAGATTGAGAGGCATTTCACTTCACAGGAGGGTTTCTGTCCCTGCGTTTTACGAGATGTCTATACAATTGCCAGCTGCAGACATCTAAAGCTAGTGGAACGGACTCCCAAGTCCAGCGATAAAAGCTGTTTTCTCAAGCTTAAGCTTTGACCCGTGTTCTTTCGGAGAAGCTGTTTCTTTGCAGTTATGGTTCAATTAGTACTTTCTGTTCCCTTTCTTCTCTTCCCCTCTCCGAGGGGGTCACAGGCACCCATGCCTGACATAAAGCATTGTTCCTCACTTCTTCTCAGCTTAAATTTTGCAGCTGATGTTGCTCGGGACTTCTTGATCCCTGTGCCAGAGGAGTGGGTGGACTGTGCCAAGAAAGTCAAAGTGCCCTTTGATGCAGAGAAGAAATATCATCCCGAGTACGATGGTTACAGCCCAGGTGAGCGAAGGGGCGGCAGCAGACCTTTGAGTTGGCCACTGCTCTTGCTTTGTAAGCCTGCGAGACGCGGGGCTCTGGCTGGTTCAAACGCGGGAACGGCGGCTGAATGGCTGGCCGAAATAAAAATCTCTAGCGTTGCTCTCCAAGTGCAGCATTTGGGTTGCCAGTGTGGAGAGCCCGGCTTGTAGATGTTTTTTCTGCCTCTTGGCGGATCGTTTCTCACTAGTGGGCTCATAAAATTAGGGAATTTGGGAACACAGAGATTAGGAGGAGACTTTTAGTACTGGGCTGGGGGTGACATGGTTGGTACGAACCCACTGCTGACAGTTAGGGCTATCTTTCCAAGGTCAAGTGCTGTGCATTGCCCCTTCGGCAGCCCCTGGCCCTCTGGCAGTGAAGGGGCCGGTTCCAGTGGAAAGGCATGCCCGGTTTAGTGCCCCTTTTCTCACAGTTATGGGCAGGGTAATCCGGGTGCACGGGGTCGTGGGAGCTGTTCCTTTGCACCTGAAGTTTAGGTGACACCAGCCTGGGTGCCGTCACCTTAAGGCTGTGCCAGCGTCCTGCCTTGACACAGCTTCCAGCAAAGACAGCACCGAGCACAGACCGTAAGCTGCTCTTCTGGTCTGCCTTTAGCCAGGCAGCAATGAGCTGCCCTCCCTGCAGCTCCGCAGCCTTGCCCCTGTTGATGTGGCGTTTGTTGTTCATAAACTTATTATGATTCTGTCATAAACTTATTATGATTCTGTCATAAACTTATTATGATTCCGTGTGAGTCAGGTTTGTTCCTCGTACGAGTAAATAGACAATCAGTCTGCCAGGTACTCCCAGCTGGCATCCGTGGTCTGACCGGCTCCTGTCCCCAGGGGAGCCTGTGAAGCAAGCTGACGTTGTCTTGCTTGGATTCCCGCTGATGCACCCCATGAGCGCTGAAGTCCGGAGAAACGACCTGGAGATGTACGAACCCGTCACCGAGCTGGATGGGCCAGCCATGACCTGGGTAAGGAGAGGGGCGAAGCCCGCGGCGGGATTCACCCACGAGGTGGCCGTTTCCAGCCGAGTTAGTCGCTGCCGGCCCCGTCAGCGGGCACGATCTGTCAGACCTGCTTTCAGCTCTAAGGGGCTGTGGACAGTGCAGAGGTAGAGATGTGCGCTGCAGATGCCTGCTCCGGGTCAGAGGGAGGCCAGCCGCGGTGCCACCAGAAGCTTTTGCGGTATTGCCACCCCTGGGGGAGGCAGCAGCCGGTGAAAGGCCGTTTTTCTCTCCTGCAGAGCATGTTTGCAGTGGGCTGGCTGGAGCTCAAGGAGGCGCAGAGAGCCCAGAGCCAACTGAACAAGTGTTTCAGCAACATCACGGAGCCCTTCAAGGTCAGCCGCGTGGCGTGGGTGGGTGCTTCCCCGTGACAAACGCCTCTCGTTTCTCTTGCTTGCCCCTAAGTGCTCACATCACGCTGAGAGGCACCGCTTGGGCTGGAGCCTGTGCCGACGGCGCGTGTGGTCACTCGGTTATTGTTGCATTGAGCCGGGTGGCTGCACGCTCTGTCTCTTCTCTGCGTGCTTCCAAAGAGCAGTAAGGAGGCACCTGCTTCCTACCAGGCAATACAAAGCCATGGGGCGGTATCGTGCTCGCCCCAGGCTTCCTTCTGCCTGCCGGGGATGGGAAAGGGAATGGAGACGGTGGTGTTGAGAGATGCGTCAGAGCCCACCCACCGCCTCACGCCAGGATGGCAGCAGGGCACGGTCACTGCAACACCCCACGTATGTGACAGTGACGATGATAAGCATATTCAAATCCATGACACTGTATGAAGAGTCCCAGTGCGACTGCTGAGTCATTTCTTTCTCTTGCTGGAGCAGGTCTGGGTGGAGAACTCGGATGGGTCAGGAGCTGTGAACTTCTTGACGGGGATGGGCGGATTCTTGCAAGCTGTCCTCTTTGGCTACACAGGGTTCAGGTGAGACCTATGTCACGTTGCATTTCATTTCTAAGGAACTGCATGTCACTTGAAACCTTCCTGTTTAGCTGGAGCGATGCGTTTTTGCTCATGAAAAAGAAAGGAACTTGCAGCATCCAGAATATCCTCCAAAGCTCCCAGCAGGTAACGAAGAAATAGGAACATTAACGATCCCAGATGAACTGTGGATACTGGGGACAGTTAGTTGCTGGCGGAGAGCAGGGTGGAGTTACCAGAAATGATAAGCTTTGGTCCATTTCTCCTCCAGCTACATCAGTGTTGAAAGCCACTGACTTCAAAAGGAGTCAAAGCTAAGCCAGCACTGAGCTCTCCAACACTAGTTGCCACCCTCAGTGAAGAGGGCCGCCTCTGTGTGATCTCAGGATTGCGGCTAGCCCGGATCATTTTGACATCTGCCTATCCGAAACACATCCAGACCTGCCTGCTCCGTAGGTGGCTGCAGCTTTGGTTTCTTCACTAACTGTGGATGAAGCTTAAACACTACGATCCACCGATTACACTGGCCTTTTGGTTAACTAATGGAAGCGAAAGTCCATACAACCACCTTGCAGGCAAATACGAGACTGCTTCTTATTATACCTTGTACACTGTGGCCTTTCTAAGGGGACCTTTGTAAATGGAGAGCCCGGTCCTCCACCACCACACTGAGCTGCCGTAGGCCTGTTCCCGCTTTAAAGACTGGAAACAGATTTGGAATGGGTAAGAGCCTCTCTCTGGGTCACTTGATGAGTTAGCTTCCCAAATGCGCAACTAAATGTCATTCCCTAAGTCCGTCCTCTGGCTTAGCTATAACATCATCCTATCTCCTTTGGATGCGGTGTGGAAGGACCTTCTGCAGCCCGACTCAAGCACTCTGCCATCTGCACACGTGTGGCTCTGCAAGCCTCTGTGGAGGAAAGTGCTCAGCTGGCATCGCCACAGCATTAAAATATCTTAGAAAAAAACATTAAGCTGTTCATATAACTTCAAAGCTGTGTCTCATACCCAAAGCAGGCGGGTGGTTTCAACCCTGAAGCAACAGTCTCTTGAGTGAGTCTCTTAGTTTGACTGAGGACGGATCAAACTGACAAGCCTTTTGATTTTCAGCGAAACCTTCTAGCACTAACTATGTGTTTTTACTCTGTGTGTGTGGCCAGAAGCTGCTGAGAAACCCACCAGTTTCTTGGTGGAGCTGGGTGTGAGCTACCGTATTCCCAGCTGAAAACCGTAATCTCAGCTTTTGCGCGGCTCGAAGGTCTTCAGATGCTGTGTGTGTCAGGTTGGGCCCCTCTCGGCACAGGCTCAAGCCACAGGCTTTGGGGCTCCAGCCAACCTTCCACAGATGTTGAGATGACATTCATGCAGCCCTCAAGCCTGCGCTCTTGCCTTGCCCGTTGTAAACCACGGACCTTGGCTGGTGCGCTGGCCTGCCGCTGAGGCTCTCCGGTCTCTTGAGCCTCTCTTGAGTCCTCTCCAGTCCATTGAGCCCTCTCAACAGACTGGAGATGATGGTTAAGAGCTCTCACATGTCAAGATTTGAGTAGCAGGTAACAGTGACCATTGTTTTTTCTCATCCAAAGCCAAAACACACAAATGGGCTCCGTCTGACTTGGGGTAAGGGCTTGGAGAAAGGACTCAAGCCGTTTGCTTGATTTTTATCTTTTGGTGAAGGAGCACATATAGTGCTGAGTTTAAAGCCCTTCAAACCGGCAGGAGTGGGAGCTGATGCGGGTTTCTGAACGTCACCTTGCTGACTCACCCGGAGGGAAAGTAAAAACCGAGCTGTGCGGACACATCTTTGTGAGATGGCAAATTACAGAGGAGCGGGGCAGGGCTAGCAGTCAGGCGTGTCTTGCCATTTAATTGAGCAGAGCAGCACTTCCAGGGGCATCTCCACCAGGCGTGAGGTGAGCTCCCGTCTCCTCACCGCTGTCGTGTAGCTTTCAGAGCAACGGCAGATGAGAACGGATACTTGCTGCTAGGTACTTCGGCTGAAGCTGAACTTGCATCCTAAAAAATCCCAGCTACAGCCATCTCCTGAGCTCCTCACGTGGCTGGAGCTCAGTTCCAGCACATGGCCCAGAGCCTGCGCCCGCAGGTTCGTGTGACCAGACTTCAGTGGCAATCCCTGCTTGGGCTCCGTGGCCACCGCTGCTCGTTCCTGTGCCCTCTTCCCTTCCCCATCTCAGAGCAGGGTATTCCCGAAATTTTGCCAGCGTAGCAGCTGATGAAGCCACCCTCTGAACATGAGTGGGGAACTGAGCTGCCTTAAAAAAAGAAATGTTTTTTTCTGAACTGAAAGAGGGCCAGGAATGCCTTAGGGTGCTGGGCTGCGAAATCATGACCCGAGTAGATCTTCACCAGACGCTTCATCAGTGTGTTCGGGATTTGCCGGGAGATCCTCGGGATACACCAAGGACTCCTCCTGCCCGCAGACGCACGGAGTGACGGGGGGGCCTCTGGGATGTGCGAGGCTGTGCTGTCTGGGGAGGCGGCCGGCCCTGCGAAGCTGCCTTGCCCTGTGGCCACCCTTTGCTCCCACCGCTGACCTGCTCCTGCCTTCCCAGGATCACAAGGACCAGCCTCCGCTTCGACCCTGTTCTTCCCGATGACATCAACAAGTTGAAAGTCACCGGTGTCTCCTACTTCGGCAACAAACTGAAGTTCACCATCACCAAAGAAGAGATCAGGATCAAAGTGACCGAGCCTCCCCGGGCGCCCCCGGCATCTCCCCTGGAAGCTGTGCTGGAGGGGTCGGGGCAGCGGTTCCCCCTGCGTGAAGGTACGGTGTCACCGCCTAAAACAAAGGGCTCGGTTGCCTAAAACAGAGACAAGCTGGGGAGAAGCCATTCCCATATCTCACGCAGGTTGGGTTTTGTTGTAGGGCAGAGCGTCTCTTTCGCCGCGGCGGCCGGCTGGATTCAGAGATCATCCACCAAGGCGTTTTAAACCTTGGTTGATCTGGGTTTTACCCACCAAAGCAGCGGAAGAGTTGAAGAGCAGATGCTGGCAGAGGGGGAAGGTAACGGTGGGGTGGAAGGCGGGGGTCCCAGCCTGTGCCATACACCCTTTGCCCCCGGGGGACCCTGCGTGCCGTCTTTCTTTGTGGCCCTGGGGAGGGGTGGGGGGCTCGGAGCTCTCACCATGGCTAGGGTGGCAGCAGCTCCCCGAGCGATGCTGAGCTCCCTTATCTAAGCTGGGGGGCACTGAGACCGTGAACTCCCGCTCACCTGCCTTCAACATCTCTCACTTAGCAGAGGAGACAACATCAAGCCTGAAAGGGACTGTTTTAAATGAGTTTTCTAAACACCCATGACTCGTTTATGCTTTAAACCTCTGCATTTATAAGGGTGCCCCTGGCTGATAAATCTGTATTTAGTCCAGCCTGTACGTGTACTGCCTCCCAGCTGCTCCAGCACGTCCGGGCTCGGTCCTCGCCTTTTCCCAGCCGCCTGCCTTGCTCAGGGGGCTCAAGGGGCTGTGGAGGCTCGGCCCCCACTGTTTCACCACGTCACCCCTGCCCGCCAGCGCCCAAAAAGCGGAGGATCCCTGGGCTGCAGCGCATGGCTGCCTCTGGGGTTTCAATACAGCGAGCGACCGGGCCCCCAGATCCTGCTGAGCCCCTAAGGAGGAGCCCTGCCAAGGCAGCGTGGGGCCGCGGGCAGCGCTGCGGGGCGGGCGGAAGGAAGGCTGGGGCTGAGCGTTATTCTGGCACTAATATTAGTCACAAAATACAGAGCCAAAAGCGTTTTAGCCCCGTTTGGGCAGCGCATGGCTCCTTTTCTTTTGAGTTACTTGGCAAATAACATCCCTATCGTGTTTAACCCCTTATCTACATTATCATCTCTCTTTTCAAGCAGTTTTGGAGCTAAAGCCCTTCTAACTTGCTGTTTGAAGGGCTATAGGAAGCCCAGGCATCGGTTATCGTTAATATTATGCCTGATGACGATAAGTGCAGCGCTTTTCTCGGGTCTGAGCAGAGTCCTCCTCCAGCCAACTAGCTTCAGGGCGAGCAAAGACCTGCTGTGTGTTTGCTGAAGGCATTTTCAGTGTCCGAGAAAGCCCGGCGGGAGAGGATGGGGAGGGCTGTGGCCATGTACGCCTGCAAAGGGGGGGCTTGATACCCCCAGCACCCAGCCGTGCACCTCGCAGCATCGCCCCCTCCTGCATCCCCCTTCCCGGGGGTGGTCTGGGTGCCCCCTTCCCCAGCCCCGCGCCTTTGCTGGAGCAGACGCGGGTCAAAGCGAGGGGCTGGCGGAGGCACTCCCTGCCCCACCGCCGTCTGCCCTCGCTAAACCAATTCCGTGGCTGAATCCCGCGGAGTTTATAAAAAGCTCCGGGGCCGCTCCCTGCCGCAGGCAGCATGTGGGAACGCTTAGGGAAGGAGGCAAAGCGACTCCCCCGCCTTATAATTACGCTGGCTCTCCTTCAGGCCTCCTCAAAAGTTACCCAACCCCTAATTAGCAGCAGCTCTCGGCAGCAGGGCAGGGCAAGCGGCCCCCTCCGTCCCCTCGCCCCCCATAACAGCCCCGTGGGCTGCATTTGGGTTTGGATTTTGATGGGGCTGGGGCTAAAGCCCAGCTCTGAGCCAGGTCCCAGGTGGCCCTAAAGGGGGGTTTCCCCCCGAAAAAGGGATCCTTTTAGTCCAGTTTCCAAAAGGAGCCGGCTTTCTCCCGGGGAGGGCAATAGCGAGGGACAGCACAGAGCAGGGGGTTGCATCCTGCGCTCATCCCCTCTGTCCCTGGCTGGGGACCTGCTGGGGGACGTCTGCTTTACTGCAATGAGTTTGCAAGTCTCGGCTGCCCTTGGAGGGGACGACATCTCATCTGCTTGAGCCTCTCCCCATGGGGCCAAGAAACTTCTCTGCTTCTTTCCCCTCCTCAGTCGCAGGTGGGGCCCCGATGGCCTGTGGCTGGTTTAGGCTGGGTGGCTCTGAGGGTCAGAGAGATTATAACTTCTGGCTGCAGGGAGCACGATCAGAGCAAAAAAGCTGTGTTTATATTGTCCCTTTAGCACCCCCCTGCACTACACACAGGCACGCAGAAGACTCGCAGTGTGTGAAACAGTTTAATGCTTTAAATAGTAATCACCGAGGCTGGAGGGATGCTGTGCTCCACACGGGACAAAGGGAGTTAAAAAAACAGGGTAAACAAAAGTGATCAAGCTGCCCCAAGGAGCGTGGCCGGGAGCCGGGGTCCGTCACCACGGGGCTGGGGTGCTGGAGCGGGCAGGGGAGGGTGAGGGGAGACGCAGCGGTGTGGGAGAGGCCGGTGGGGCTGCGTCCCCCCGGCCACGCGCTGCCTGGTCGGCGTGAAAGCTTGCGGACGTGGCCCCGGGTGGCGGAGATGGGTGGTGGCTGGGTTATGCTGGACCAGTGGTCTTTCTGGGGGGGCCACCAGCAATGCGAAGGAGTTTCTACAAGCCCTTCGCCCACCGGTCACTTGTCCTCGTCATCGCTCCCGCTGAACTGGTAGGTGAAGAAGCCGACGGACTCCTGGGCGAGCTTGGAGAGGTGGACGACACCCGTGATGACCAGGGCGGCGAGCAGCAGCGGCAGCACCACGCTCCCTGCCGTGGCCAGGGTGTTGTAGCACCTGGCCTTGGAGCTGAAGCGCCGAGCGGCCTCCACGTCCCCGGCCACTTTCCGGTCCCGCGCCTGCAACAGCCGAGAGATGGGGTGGCAGTGCCCGGGCTGCCCGCGGCTCCCTCCCCGTGCCTCCTCCCAGCCTGGCTACGTGGCTTCGGCACCCTCGCAGCCCACAATTTAGCCCTCGGGGCAGTGCCACGCCACCAGCCAGCTCCCTGCCAGCCAAGAGGGTGGCCATCCATCCCTCCATCCCTCCCTGCCCGCCAGCTCCGCACGCTCCTGCTCCCCCAGCCCCGCTGCCTTTGCTGCTGGGATTTTCCCTTCTGCTTCTCTCTCGCTTCTTTCGGAGCCTCGCTGGCTCCAGCCCTCGCTTTCCGCCGTCTCTCCTGGCCCAGTCCAGCTGGAGCTGCTCCTGCCAGAGGGCAGGTGGAGGGGCTGGGGACATCATCTAGGAATGTCCCCTCCGGCGGTGGCAGGAGGCTGTGGTGATCGAGGGGGTCTCACAGCCTTGTTAATAGGTGGCAGGAAAAGCGTGGGGGCTTTACCAGGTGGTGGTGTCACCTGCAAGCAGCCTCCGGGGGGTGTTGGGCTCTTGTCCCCCACCCCGGCCCTCCCAGGCAGTTATTTCAGGTGCTCCGTGTCTCCTCGCAGCCCGTCCCTCGGCATCAGCGCGGGGAGGGCTGCCGGCTGACCCCAAACGTTCAGTCTCCCGTCCCCACTCGGCGCCCATACCTTGACGGAGAAGGCGAGCGCCACGAAGCCGAGGCAGCAGAAGTTCATGTAGATGGTGTTGAAGATGGACCAGACGAGGTGGTCGCGGGGCAGCGGGGAGGCGCCGCTGGTGGGAGACGGCTCCCGCTTGTGGGCCGGCGCGGGCAGGTAGTCCTCCCGCGGGTAGGAGGTGTCCATGGCCACGGAGAGGGGCACCCCGCGGCTCTCCTGCTCCACCAGCCTGGCTGGGGGAGCGGGGCAGGGCAGCCCCTTTATATAGTCCTTGTCCACGGTACGGCCTCGTCTCCTCTATATATAAACCCGAGAAATTACAGCCCTCCCGGGCTGTGGTTATCAGACATGCTTGGCTGGGAGCTAGGAGAAACAAACTTGGTTTTGCGAGCCTACGGGCTTTTTATACCCAGCCTTCCTCCTGCGATGAGGAGCACAGACGGCTCCAGCGTGACGGAGGGAGAGGCCGAGCGCGGCGGGAGAACTGTCGGGATGGAGCCACGGGATGACTTTGAAGCCAGGTGACCGCTGCCCCGAGGGGCCGACAGGAGACAGACCCTCAGTGCCAGGGTCTCTCGCTGCGCCAGCCCGCACCAGTACCTGCAGCCCAATCCCTCCAGGTGGTCTTGGCTGGGAAGACCCCTCGTTCGCAGCACGTTTGGGCCGCCGGGTGCATTAAATGGGAACTTAATACCAAAATGTGGAAAAGCTACTTCTATGGGGCTCCCTGGAAGTGGGAGGGGACGGGGCTGTGTGGTGGGATGGGGTGCGTGTGGCCAGAAAAACATGGGGTTTTTTTTCTTTCCTTCTTCTGTTATGTCTAAACTTTTAGGAAGAAACTTATCTGGGTTCTGGGCTGGAAGCGCTCTGCACTGCGGTGGGGATGGAGGCAGAGCTGTGGAGCCGGCAGCGGGAGGAGGAGGCGGCTGTCCTGAAGACGCGCGAGGACCCTCTTCTCCTTCCCCACTGTGAGTAAGGCGACAGCGAGGGGCTTTGGCAGGACGAGCTTTATTTGTGGCAACAGTGACCTGCTAACAGCTCGGTTAAACACCAAAAAGCCCAGCGGCTCCCTGCCGAGGCGCACAAGCGAAGAAGAAAAGCCCGTCCCACCCATCCCCTTCCATGCGATGGCCGTGCCGGGACACCCAGGGGTGCAGGCAGCAAGGGGACAGGGCGTCGCTCTCTTTCCCCCGTGCCGTGTGCCCAAAGTGGGGACACGGGGACATCTGGAGAGGAGGAGGAGGAGCGGGGAGGAGAAGCACCCCACGGGGTGGCAGCAAGCAGGTCGGTGGCCGCGCGGCGGTCAGGTGAAGATGATGTTGGCGACGATGGCGGTGACGATGGCCACCACGGTGAGGACCAGCAGCACGGAGCAGACGATGTTCCACACCCTGGCACGGGCACCGTGCTGCCGGGCACCCTCCAGGTCCCCCAGCACCTTGCAGTCGCGGGCCTGTGGGGGCAAATGGGGGGCGGGCAGCAGGGGGGGACCCGCCGGGGGGCGCGGCCCGGCCCGGGGGTGGCCGCAAGGTGGTGCTGGGTCCTCAGGGACGCGGTGCTGGGACCTCAGGGACGCGGTATCGCCCCGGGACGGGGGCACTGCCCGTCCCCCCCGCCCGCAGTCCCGGCTCTCGGGGCGGGCAGGCTCGGCGGGGGACCGGACCGGGGGGTCCCAGGGCAGGGTGGCATCGGGGGGTGCTGGGATGGGAGACCGGGTCTGGGGGTCCCGGGATGGGAGGGGGGTCTGGGGCGGGGGTGGGGGATCGGAGGGGCCCGGGGCGGTGTCGGAGAGGGCTGGGGCGGGGGGGCCGGCATCGGAGGGGGGGTCTCAGTGCAGAGGTGGGGTCGGGGGGGTCCCGGGCTGGGTTGGCTCCGGGGACCAGGCTGGGCTGGCTCGGGGGGTCCCGGGAGGAGCTGGCTGGGGGGCGGGCTGGGCGGGGGTCCCGGCAGGGCTGGGCCAGTGGAGCGGGGGCGGCGGGTGGGGGTCCCCGGCCCGGCCCCGCTCTCACCTTGATGGAGAAGACGAGCGCGGGGAGGCAGAGGCAGCCCAGGTAGGCGATCCCGTAGCCCACCAGGACGTTGAGGAGGGACCAGACCACGTAGTCCCGGGGCTGCCCGTCGGGGCCGGCGGCGGGGGTCGCCCCTCGCCCGGGGGCCGGCAGCGGGCTGGCCGCCTCCGCCTGCCGGGGCTTCATGGCCGCGCCGAGCCGGGAGCCGAGGGGCCGGAGCGGCGGGGAGGCGAAGGCGGCCCCGCACCGCCCTCAGCGCCCGCCCGGGCCCCCAGCGCGGGCGGAGCGGCCCGACGGGCCCGGCCCCCCCACGCCCCCCGGCTCCTCCGGCCCCCCTGGTCCCCCGGCTCCCCCCGGCCCCCCCACCCCCCCCCGACCCCTCCGGCTCCCCCCGGGCCCCCCACACCCCCGGCTCCCCCGGCCCCCCCACACCCCCCGGCCCCCCCGGCCCCCGGGGCTCGGCCCCTCCTCGGCGGGCGGCACCGCCACCCGCGGCACGGCCACCCGCGTCCCCGTACCCCCCGGCGGGTGTGGGGCAGCTTCGGGGCTCAGAGGGGACACCGGGGACCTCGGGGGCTCACAAGCCAAATCTCCCCTTCGGAGAGCCCCTCCCCTGGCAGCGAGGGGTGGGGAGATGGCACCGAGGTGGGGCAGGGACGGGCGTGGGCTCGGCGGACGGTTTCAGGGCGCCGAGATGAGGGGCGGGCGGCGCAGGGAGCGGCGGGACCCCCAGCTCCCCCGCCGCGCCCCGGCTGCCTCGGCAGCGGAGCCCGGCGGCCCCCTCCCCGCCGCGGCCATCGCCGCCTGGGGTGGAAGATAACGCGGGCAGGAGGAAGCACAGAGATCGGTCCCGGAGGCATGTGCGGCATCTCTCGGTGCCCCAGAAGCCCAGGGAGGACGCGTGTGTTTATATTTAACTAACAGCACCAACACGGCACTCCTTTCCAAGCCCCTTTCCTGCTGCTCTTCCTCCCCCAGCCCTGCCTCCCCGCTCCGCGGAGTTACGGGGTAGCCCCGGCCCCCCGAGGTGGGGATGCCTGGGGGGAATAACGCCTCCCAAAACCCGAAAGCATGACATTTCCAAGGAGAAGGGCGGGGAAGGAGCTTTATTTGCTGTGAGCTCACCCCATGGGCTCGTGCTGAAGAGCGTTGTCTCAGTCAGGGTGCGCCAGGAGGGTGCCTGAGGACACCCCCTTGCCCAGTGGCAGTGGGGAGGAAGGTGCCACGGGGGCCGCACGGCTCCCCCACGGGCGAGGCGGGTGGGTTTCGGATGAGCGGGGCGGAGGGGAAGGAAAAAAGGAGGCCCCGGTGCTGCTGCTCCTCGGTGGGATGGGGTTAGCGGCGGCTGCCCGCCTGAAAGCTGTTGTAGTACAGAGCCAGCAGCACGATACAGATGATGGTACCCACGATGCCCAGGCAGCACGCCGCGATGTTCAGATGCTTGGCTGTCCTCCCGTAGCTGTCGGCAGCTCCCGGATCCCGGGCAATTTTCCTATCTCTGGCCTGTGGATTGGGAGAGGGAGATGGGCAGTGAAACAGCACGAGCCAGAGGCGGTGGTGGCGATGGCGATGGGCTGAGGGGACATCCCGGTCTCCCGCGCCACCGAGCAGCTGGCCTGGCCGAAGCCTGGCACCGGGATCCACTGGGCTCTGCCACAACCTCAAGAAACCCACCCCGACGCGGGGGAAAGGGAGCTCGCGGCAGCCTGGAAGTGCTTTCTTAATGGCTTATTAAAAGCCATTACGCTTGGCAACGCGCGGCGCAGTCCTCTTGGGGGGCAGGGGCAGGAGGGGGAGAGCCGGGCAGAAGAGGGGCTCCGGTTGGGAGCGCCCACACGGCAGCGCCCACACGGCGCTTCCGCGGTGCCGGCAGATACTGACGCGCACCACTCTATGGTTATCAGGTCGCCCATTTAAAATGATTCGCTTTCAAGGTAATAAAGGAGAAAGTGCGCAGGGAGCAGCCATTTCTTATCTCAGGTAGGGGCAGAGCCTCATGGTGGTTTCGGGAGCGCCACAGAAGGGAGCCGGGAGCCGGCTGCCTGCCTTATCCCCCCGGCGGGAGACGGTTTGGGCCTCGCTCGAGTCTGCGGGAGCAGAGCTGGACCCGCCATGCTGCCTGGGTCCCCCTTTCCCAAAGCACCAAAGGAGGACGGGCCGCTCTCGAACGGTAGCTTTGCCGGGGACGTTGGGTGCGGAGTGGCGTGGTGGGGCTGGATGCGGCAGGAGGGAGCGGGGGGAAGGATGGGGAGCGAGGTGGGGACGGGGTGATTTGGGGCAGGGTGGGACAAGATGGGACAGGAAGAGATGGGATTAGGGAGCCCTGGCATGGGGGCAGGCAGCAGGCAGGACCCCCGAGCCGGGCAGGGGGTGGTGGGATGGGAGTGACTTTCCCCTCACCTTGATGGAGAAGACGAGTGCGATGAAGCCCAGGCAGAGGGGGTTGCAGAACATAGCATTGAAGAAGGACCAGAGCACAAAGTCCCGGGGGGTGGGGACGGGCTCCGGCTGAACAAAAGAGGTGATGGTGGAACCGAAGGCGGTGGCTGGGGAACCTGCCCCGTTCTGGCCGTAGGGCTGCATGTTGATGCTGACGGCGCGGGGGAAGTTCTCCATGGCAGCCCGGCGCTGTCGAGGAGCAGAGGCACAGGTGCCTGGGCTAGCCACAGGCGAGGAGAAGGGTTTGCCAGGGTGGGGCCACCCCGCCTGACATCACGCAGGGCACCGGGGCGGGCACAGCGGCGCTCTCGGGGACGGGCCGTGGGGTGGGGTGGGCTCCCTGGGCGGGCTCAGGGCTTAGGGCCAGGCGGAGGGGAGAGCCATAGCCCCTGGCATGGTCTGGGGAGCAGGTGGACAGGGGTCCCTGCGGGTCGGGCGATGCCACGGGGCCGATGCCTTGCCTATTCCTCTTTGCTTTTTGCCCTCTCACACTGATAAGCGATTTCTGCCCTGGGCAAGTCAGGTTACTCAGTCACAGTGGGGACATGTGGCACGGGAGGACAGCAGGGACACGCCACTGGTGGAGGGGCAGCCACCAGCCCCCCGAAACCCCCTCCCCAGCTGCAAACCAGTGCCGAGGGCTTGATCCCCATCTGCGGAGGCCAAAGCCAGCAGCAGCGGCGGGGGCCACCCAACCGCTGGGTTTGCATGTTGGGTTCCGAGGGGTTTCTCCTCCCTTTGGTTTCGCCATCCCTGATGAGGTCTTGCAGCCGTGAAGAGGTCTTGTGGCTGCCAAAAGAAGGTTGAGGGGTAGAAAAAAAAAGAAGAAAGCATCAAGAAAGCAGCAGGGAGGTAAAAATCATCTGAATCAAAAAACCAGCAAGGCACGGAGCTACAAACTATGTGGGTTTTGGAAACATCAGCATCCGTCCTGCTTGGTGGCCAGCTCCCGGAGGCCGAGAGGCTGACAAGTGAAACATAGCCCTGATACCTTTTTTGAGAAATGGGTTTTTCCCCGCTCAGGAAGAGGGGAGGGTTTGTGCCAGGAGGAGGGCAAAAGCGTTCATCACCTGCGCTCGCTGCGGCGCGGGTTTTCTGGCCACCCTGCTAATTTGGGTGTAGATCTGAAAGTCCTGGCCCCTGGCGCCACTTGCCCGGCACCCGCAGGAAGCCAAAGACCGGTTTTCTTTTCTTTTCCTCAGCTATTTCTCTGTTGGCACGGGGCCGTGCCTTGAGGTTACCGAGGTTGTCAGGTCGTGGTGACAATTAAGGAACTGCTGCGGGAAGCGGGGAGGCTGGCAGGGATGGGCAAGGGGGGGATGGAGGAGGGCTCGCCGGGGATTTCAGGGGAGCGTTCGCAGTCCAGCCCCAACGCCCGATGTGTGGCACTGCGGAAAAAGCTGCTTGCGGGGCGTTCCCCGTTTTGGGGTGCTGGGGCCCCTCCATGGGGCACCGCCTGCTTCTCCAGCTCGTGCGGAGGCGAGGGGACCCGCGGTGTTGGGATGCTGGCCTGGGGCAACCGGCAGCCGCAAGGATCAAGTGCAGCCAGGTTGTTCCTTGTCCGTCGTTTCCGAGTGTCCGTTTAGGGATCCCGTTTCCCACCACCCCCGGCACAAGCGGGGTTACAGCTGGTGTCTCACCCACCTGAGCTCAGCACCAACCACCCACCGAAATTCCCACCTCCCTGCCCGTGTTTCCAGCTTCTTAGTTTATTTGCCCGTGCACCGGAACAAACGAGATACTAGAAAGCAGAGAGACGAAAGTTCAACCCACATTGCTGCTGCCGGCCGGGTGCCTCTGCCCGGCCCCGGTCCCCGCACGCCCCCGGCCCCTGGGGAGCTGGTTCGGTCCCCGGGGATGCTCATGAGCGGGGCCGGGCAGAGTTAGGGGGACGCGGTGGGTGACGGCTTTTGGGGCACGTGCCGGAGGGAGGGTGCAGGAAAGCGAAACGCCAGGGCAGCGGGTGGCTTTTGCGCGCCTGGAGGGAAGGGTCTGCGAGGCGAATGCGGGACCCTGAGGCTTGCGGGAGGCTTGTTTGGCTGGGTTGAGAGCGGCTCGCTGGGTTAGACGGCTCACCGAGGGCTGGCGCGGGTCCCGCCGCTTGTTCGGCGCTCGCTTCTGGCAGCGTGGCCGGAAGGTTCAAGGGCTCGGTGGCTGCTTGCCAAAAGCCTGAAGCAATTTCCGTGAGAGCACGAACAGGCTGTTCTCCTCCTCCGAGCACCGCTGCCCTGCTCCTCCCCACGGCGGGGCGGCAGCCGCCAGATCCAGTCCATTTACCCCAGAAAAAGGACTTTGCTCTCCCCGTTTTCAAAGCCCCCCTGCGCGGGTGTCGGCTGGGATAGAGTCGTGCTGCTGGCGGGCATGTCGGTGGCCGCCGAGCCAGGTGGGCAGCCCTGTTTGCAACCGGGAGCACGTGCTTGTTTGCTCTTACGGGAAGCAGCAGAGGAATATGTGATTCACTGGGAGGCTGGTGCCAGGGATCCTGCAACAAATAACCGTTGTGTTTTGCGGGCGGGATTTCTGACATCTTAGTCATAAGCGCAGCTTCTTGGCAGGAGCCTTATGTTCCTGGGAAGAGGAATAAAAAAAAAAGGCTTTTTTTCCCATCCTCTCGGGGCCCCAGCCCCGAGGACCTGAGCCTGCTGAGGGTGAGGAGCGCGAAGGCTTCCAGCGGGCTGGGGAAAGGGGAAGCCAGGCCAACCGCATAGTTGAAGCTCTGCCAGATGGACCTCAGCCAGGATTTTTCGCGGGGTCTTGCCCGGGTCACTTCGGACACTGCCAAAGGCGGGCAGCCGAGTGCCATGTGCCGGCAGCCCTGGAGGCGCGAGGATTGCTGCCCGCTTCCCAGCCCGCCTTACATCGAGGCGGCGGGGGCGGCTCGCCTAAGGCTTGATGCTGGAAAAGCTCAGGAGGGGAGGAGAGAGGGGTCGCCGTCTCGCTTTGCCCCAAAAGCAGCCCTGCCTGGCGGGCATCCCCATCACCCGGCGGTCCCAGCGCCGCCCCAGCCCTCCGGGCTGAGTTGTACGGCTCTCTCCTGCAGCCAGGCGAGTTGGGATGGAGCCACACCGCCCCCAGCTTCCCTTTCCCTCTGGAAGCCTCTCCCGGCTTCCGCCGCCCCGCGCATGGCTGCGGGGAGTCATGCTTGAGCTCATCGTGCTCAAGCCCTTTGCACAGCCTCCCCCCCAAATCAAGCTCCTACCCCCCTCCCGAGGGTCGGCGAGGATCGGGGTGCTCCTGGTGACACTCCGGCGAAGATGAGGTGCTACCCGCATCCTCAGGGTGAGCCTTACAACTGCTTTGCATCCCGTATGGGTGCCTCTTCCCCACGAGTACCCGGGTTCACCGAGCCTGGCGCATCCTTGAGCATCACCTCTGCGATGCTCCGTGCCCCGGGACAATTTCCCTCTGCAGGTACGTCCCGAGGGCGGGCACCGTTTCCCAGGCAGCCAAGCTGGGGGGGGACCCGAATCACCCCCTGCCAAAACGAAACTGAGCTGGGGGCAAAAGTGAAAGAAACCTTTATTTGAACCAGGTTTTCTCTGAACCAGGTGCTTCTCCTTAGGATTATTCTTAGAGGCACTTGAGGCTACAAAATCAGAGCGAAGCGGCAAGCAGAAAAGCACGCTCTTTCCCTTTGCTACAGCCAGTTTTTGGGTGCTCAGCTCCTGCCAGAGGAGAGGTGTTTCAGGCACCTCCAGGCAGGCCAACGAGGGCGGCCATCAGAGAGGGCTCCATAGGGGCTTTGAGCAGCGAGGAAAGCGGGACGGGACCCCAGCGGGCTCCGGGGGGGGCGCATGGAGGACATCCCCCCGCTCCGAGGGGTGGCGGGGGCTCCTAGCAGACGTGAGGGGGGATGCTCTGCCTGTGGAGCCCGGGAAGGGCTAAGTGGGGCCGAGGAAGGAGTGAGGCTCCTGCTGGCTGTGGAAGAGGTTCACCGCGGCGATGGTGCCGCTGGCGATCAGGGCGATGATGAGGATGACGAGGAAGATGTTGAGCAGCAGGGCGGTGATGTTCAGGTACTTGGCGGTGGAGCCGTAGCTGAGCGCCCCGCTGTAGTCGCCGAGGACTTTGCGGTCCCTGGACTGGGGAGAGGCAGAGGGGAGTCAGTGGGGTTGGGGAGCCAGCGGAGGGGGACGCCCGGGGGGCTCCGGGCTGCAGCCGGGTGGGAGGGGTGCTGGCAGGGCTGCGCAAGCCCGAGCTGCCGCGCTGGGCTGAGCTCCCCCCGTAACAGCAGGAGCACCCTGGGGTGCCAGCCGCCCCCCCGCCCCAGCCCCTGCCTTCTGCAGAGCTTCCAGCCAGGGCCAGGGCTCGGGGGGCGCAGGGGTGCATGGAGCGGGGGCTTTGCGGGGTCCATGGGGCACCCTTGGGTTGGGGGCTCTGGGGGGTCCATGGTGCTACCTGGGCTTGGGGCTCTGGGGGGTCTGTGGGGCTCTGGGGGGGTGCTTTGGGCACCCCAGGGTTGGGGCTCAGGGGGGTCCATGGGTCTCCCTGGGCTGGGGCGTCTCTGTGGGCTCCATGGGGGCTCAGTGGGGTCCATGGGGCACCCCGAGGTTGGGGGCTCAGTGGGGTCCATGAGGGCTCCGTGGGGTCCCTGGGGCACCCCGGGGTGGGGTCCACAGAGCTCCCTGCCTTTGGGGGCTCAGTGGGGTCCATGGGGCACCCTGGGGTCGGGGGCTCAGTGAGGTCCACAGGGCTCCCTGCCTTTGGGGGCTCCATGAGGTCGGGGACTCTGTGGGCTCCATGGGGGCTCCGTGGGGCCCATGGGGCACGTCGGGGGGGGGGTCTCAGTGGGGTCCCGGGGGCCGCCCCCGCCGCCGCCCCCCGCCGCCCCCCGCACCTTGACGGAGAAGACGAGCGCCATGAAGCCCAGGCAGCAGACGTTGGCGTAGAGCGCGGTGCAGAGGGACCAGGCCAGGTGGTCGCGGGGCGGCGGCGGCGGCGGCGGCGGCTCCACCGACACGACGGCGCTCGGCGGCAGCCGCTCCATGTCCAGCCCCTCGGGCAGCGGCTCGTAGGGCGGCAGCCGCTGGCCCAGCGGCCGCTCCATGCTCGCGGGCTCGGGCCGGGGCCGGGGCTGCGGCGGGGCGGCGCCGGGGCGGGCGGGCGGCCGGCGGCGGTTTCGTTTACCCGAGACCGAGGATGGGACGGGACGGGGCGGGGCCGGGCACCCCCTCGCCGGGGAGGGACCCCCCGCCGCTGCCCCGGGGCCGGCTTTGGGCGGGACGGGCTCGATTCGCTCCGGGGGAGCGGGCAGGGGGCTGCGGCGTGGGTGCGAGCTGGGAGCGGCGCCGGCAACCGGCAAGCGGCGATGGCGGGGCGTCGGGGCCTCGTCCGCCCCCCGCCAGCCAGCGAGCGGACGGGGGCCCGGGGGGCCGGGGGCCCGGGGGGCACGGGGGGCCGGGGGGGCACGGGGGGCCCCGCTGGCCCCAATGACCCCGGTGACCTCAGGGGTGTCCCACGCTGCACGACGTCACGCGCGGCGTGTGAAACCGGGGGACGTTGGGAGCGATGGCGCCTGGCTTCCCCAGCAGCCATCCGGCGCGACGCAGCCCCGCTTCCCTGGGGATGGCCGAGCGCCTGCCTGCCCTTGGGAAGCGGCGAATTCCTCGCCTTGCCCTGCTTGCCTGCGCAGCTTTGGCTTTACCTGTGACCCTGTCTTTGCCTCAGCCCACGAGTGCCTCACTTTTACCCTCCCGATTCGCTGCCCCATCCCGGCGCAGGGGAGCGAGCGAGCGGCTGGCTGGGGCTGAGCTGCCGGCGTGGTTAACCCACGCCAGTCCTTCTTGGCGCCCAGCGTGGGGCTCGAAGGGTTTGAGATAACGACAGATTTGACTGAAATGTGCTAGATTGAATTTATAGCCGTTACTGCTGTCTAGCTGTTAGTCGGCAGGCTTCTGTGCTTGCCACGGGGCTTGCTTGCCTCACTGTGTATTAGAGTCCAATGCTCATTAGTGGCCGCTTTTTGCTTTCGCTGCTTGCTGGACTGCTGTGCTGCTTATCATCTCACTCTGCTGTGCCTGGGAACATTGTGATAACAGCCGTGGCGATGCGCCTGGGCTGGCAGATGGCCAGGGCATAGCCACGGTGTCTGTGCTGCTGTACTGGACGGGCTGGGACTCCAGTGGGAACTCGAGACGCAGGGACTGTCACCTGTGGATGAGTCCATGCGGGAGCAGGACACCCCGAAGCGTCTGTGGCCATGGATAAGTCCGTGCCACAGCAGGTATAGCCCTGGAGAGACTGTGGCGCATCGCTAAGGCTCCACTTGGAGCAGGTACACCCCTAAGGGACTGCAGTCTGTGGATAAGTCCCAGCTGGAGCAGGGACAAGGGTAGGAGTTCATTGCAACGTTAAACCCGATGGTCTGGTCCAAAGGGGCCCGGGGTGGAGATTGTAATGGAAATACCTTTAAATTGTTGTAACTCATTATTTGAGTTGGATGTTATGGGAATTACCACAGCAGGAACCACCTGAACCAGTGGAGGAGAAGCCTTACAAGAAGCAGTGCAAGCGCAGCGGTGACCTGAGCTGAGCTGGCTTTGGAGCCCAGTAACCACCCAGCACAGCGCCTGAGCCACCACCGTCACAGATGGAGCCCAGAGTCGGGACTAAATGAGCTCAGTGGACATGGGTGGACATTTTACAGACACTTTACAGGTCCATAGATTTGGGGAATGAGATCTGTGTATTGTATCAGAGGACGGGAAGGGGGGTGGTGGGTAATGAGGGTGCATTGGATAGTGTGGGACCTGAGCGTGATGTAAACGGTGTGGAATAAGGGGTGGAGAACGTGCTCGTTTTGGCTGAGGTAATTTTCTTCCTAGTAGCCAGTGTAGGGCTGTGTTTCGGATTTGTGCCGGAGTGAGTGCTGATAACACAGGGGTGTTCTCGTTCCTGCTGAGCGGTGCTGACACCGAGTCCAGGCCTTTTCTGCCTCTCCCCGCACCGCGGCAGCGAGCAGGCTGGGGCACGAGGAGCTGGGAGGGGACGCGGCCGGGACAGCTGCCCCCAGCTGCCCAAAGGGACATGCCACACCGTATGGCGTCATGCTCGGCGTGTAAAGCTGGGGGAAGAAGGAGGAAGGGGGGGACATTCGGAGCGATGGCGTTTGTCTCCCCAAGTAACCGTGATGGAGCCCTGCTTTCCTGGGGATGGCTGAGCACCTGCCCGCCGAGGGGAAGGAGCCAATGAATTCCTTGCTTTGCTTTGCTTGCATGCACGGCTTTTGCTTTACCTGTTAAACTGTCTTTATCTCAGCCCATGAGTTTTCTCACTTTTACCCTTCCAATTCTCTCCCCCGTCCCACTGGGGGGGAGCGAGCGGCTGGGGGGGGCTTAGTGCTGGCCAGGGTTAAACCACAACACCCCTTCTTTCTTTGTTCCCCTTCTTTCTTTGCCCCCTTCTTACCTTCTTTTTCTTTCTTCCCTTCTTTGCCCCAGTTTCCCCCTTCTTTCTTTACTCTGTTCTTTCCCCCTTCATTGCCCCCTTCTTTCCTTGTCCGCTTCTTTCCCCCCTTCTTTTCCCATCCCCTTCTTTCCCCCCTTCTTTCCCCATCCCCTTCTTTCCCCCCTTCTTTCCTTGTCCCTTTCCTTGTCCCTTTCCTTGTCCCTTTCCTTGTCCCTTTCCTTGTCCTCTCGCAGGGTGGCCCAACCGCGAGCGTTTCAGGGTGCTTGCTGAAGAAGCCCTGGATGAGGTGCCCGCCGCACGGCACTGGGAACCCCCCTTCCCTCCCCGCTTTCAGCCCCGAACCCCAGCTCCCCGCTGCCGGCAGTTTGGACTTTCAGTGCGTGCCAGCGGTTGAGCCTGATGGGATCCAACTTCCCGGCCCCTAAAATGCCTGGCTGCACCGAGGGGAAAGGCTTTTGGCGGCGGAAGCCCTGGCCGGGATTATCGTCCCTTTGGCACGGTGCGGATCGCCACTCCCTGATTTTTCGAAGGGGGGGATTCTTCCCGGAAACCTCGTCAAGGCAGGGCTGAGCGCATCGCTGGGCGGGAGGCGGGATGTCGTGCGAAGGGCTCCGGCTTGTTCCTGCTTGTGAAATCCCCAGATCCCGCTGCCTGGGGGGAGAGTGGCTTTGAGCAGCCCCGGGACGGGCTGCGGCTGGCTCTGAGCTCGTCCCCTCTGCCTCTGTCCCCTCTAAGGCAGCCCTTTACTGGGTCCAAGCGGCCAGGAGCAAACTCCACTCTTGCAGAGGGACCCAAGCCTGGCTCCGACTCCGTCCCCCATAAAGACGGGGTGAGCCGGAAGGTGCCACTTGTCGGGGACATCGTTTGGGACCCGTGAAAAGCCCCGTGAAAAGCCCCGTGCTGGCTCCCGGCGATCCCCGAGGGCACCATCCCCCTTACGAAAATTCCCTGCCCTGACTATTGTACCAGTCTTTATAGTGTGACAGTGTATTAACTTTGTTACTATGTCTTAATTCACGTTACACACTGTAATATAAGGAGGTAATAAAATTTTACTGGCAACTCTGGGATTGTTCATGCTTAAATAAGACAAACTAAAGGACAGCCCGGCCCTGGAAAGAAGGACTTTGCTTCTCAGAAGCTTCAAACCATCCACGAATGATAAAGGATACCCTGGGACAGCCATGATAACGCCAGCGTCCTAGCCCCTCCGACACGGCTTTGAAACCCTTCCAGCGTTGCCTGGCATCAGAGCGGTAACTCTGGCAAGACTGGCTCCCGGGCCCTCTGGATCGGTAGACAAGCAGCAAGAATGCTGCAAAACTGGAGCTGCTTTGCAAAACTTGGCTATGATTAGGAATCGGTAGCGTGGGTGCTAGTGATTAGCCAAGTCGTCTGGTACCTGAACGACTGAAGCATTAACGGAGCAGCAACCGCCCAAGGGTGTAAGAACCCCGTGCAAGGGCGCATTCGGGCGCCCCAGCTCCTCGTGTGCACGAGTATTTGCTTTTGTAATTCTGCACTTTGCATCCCAGCCTGTCTCCTTGGTCGGCACAGGCCAGTCACAAATTTTTGGGGACATCCCACCGGCGTGCCCAGACCTCCCGGGCCCCCACAGGGCCGCTGGAGCGCGGAAGGAGGCTGAACTTCGGTCCCCTGGCCGAAGGCTGTGCAAACAGCCGTGCCCTGGCCGCGGCCTCCCGCTCCCTTTGCTGGGGAGGTGCAAAAAATGGGGGGAATAAGGGCTTAATTTGTGCGGATGCCCATGTTCCGCATCCGTTGGGAGAGCCTTGTGCAGAGATCCCCTTCATCCCGGCCTCCTCCTCCTCCTGGCTGGGCAGCCCTGCAAGCCCCCGGCCGCCCCAGCCCGTGGTGGGGCTCGGGGGGACTTCGCTTCCTAACCAGGACCCAGCTTCCAGCTCTGCCCCTTTCCCCGCCTGTTTGTCTAAATTGGGTTTAATTACGAGCTAATCAACCTGCCGCATCCGTAAGGGAGCTGAGCGCAGGGCAACGCAAACCAGGGCACTGGTGCCCTCTAGTTTTCCCAGCTGCAAATGTATTTTTTTCTCTATAACTGATTTCTCGCGCGTTTGTGTCCCAGCCGCAGGCTGCAGCAAGGAGGAGCTGCTGCCTCAACTGGGAGCGGGAAGGGGGAAAAAACCAAAACCAAACAAAACCCGATGGTTTCGCCACCTCCAGCCGTGCAGGGGTGCAGTGAGCTGTGGCCGGTCTCAGCCTGGCTGAGCACGGGTGGCCCGGGGGCGCAGGGCCGTGGCCCCCAGGGGCGGCCCTGGCGAGCGGCTCCTCCGAGGCGGCGCGGTCCGTAACCCTCCGGCGGCGAGGCCTTCGTCGCTGCCGGCGTAATTAAGTCACAATTAATTGTTAATTACCGTTAGGCTTTGCACAGGGCGAGCTACCGCCCTCACGCCTCCAGGCGGCAGAGGCGGCCTTGGCTCCGGGGGTCCCTGCACCCAGCGAGGGGGATCCTGGGGATCCCAGCTCCCATGGGATCCCTGCACCCAGCGAGGGGGATCCTGGGGATCCCTGTACCCAGGAGATCCCTGCACCCAACAAGGGGGATCCCGGGGATCCCTGTACCCATGGGATCTCTGCACCCAGCGAGGGGGATCCTGGGGATCCCTGTACCCAGCATAGAGGATCCTGGGGATCCGAGCCCCCATGGGATCCCTGCACCCAGCGAGGGGGATCCCGGGGATCCGAGCCCCCATGGGATCCCTGCACCCAGCAAGGGGGATCCCGGGGATCCCAGTCCCCATGGGATCCCTGCACCCAGTAAGGGGGGATCGGGAGGATCCCAGCACCCAGCAAGGGGGGATCCGGCGATCCCTGCACCCCGTGAGGGGGGAGCGGGGGGACCCTCGCACCGGTGAGGGGGGGATCCGCCCCCGCCGCGGACCGGACCGGGCCCCGCAG
Organism: Platalea leucorodia; assembly: GCF_965183815.1. NCBI lineage: Eukaryota > Metazoa > Chordata > Aves > Pelecaniformes > Threskiornithidae > Platalea > Platalea leucorodia. The sequence goes on along the minus strand of NC_138829.1, from coordinate 73,377,374 downwards.
CCCCCTGCCGCGGCCGCGCGGGAACGTACCATCCCCGCCGCGGGGGGGGGGGGGAGAGGTCGGCGGGCGGCCCCGCCGAGGCCCGCGTCACTCGCCCTGCCGGCCCCGCCGGGCCCCGCGGCACGGAGAGCCCTGCTGCTCCCGCCCCACCGCCGCGCCGCCCTCCCGCCGCGCAGGGACAGGGACGGGGACGGAACGGGGACACGGTGTCCCCCCCCGCGCCCCGCATGGCCTCGCCCGCGGCGCCTCGCGGGGATGCCGGCCCGTTGGCGTGGAGACGCGCGGCGCCTCCGCGGGCTCCTCCCCCGCGGGGCGCCCATTGGCGGCGGGCCCGCGCCGGGCGTCTCTCGATTGGCGGGCGGTGCCGTCGCTCGTGCTGAGGGGGCGTGGCCCGGCGCGGCACCCCCCGCCCGCCGCGGCCCCGCTCATTCATTCCCCACCCGCGGGTGCCGGCGCGACGGGGCGGCGGCGATGCACCGGGCGGCCGGGGGTCACCGCGCCGAGCCGCGCCGCCGCCCCGCTGCCCTCGCAGCCGGCCCGTAACGAGCGGGCTGGGCCGGGCGGGGGGCCCGATGGGCCGGGGCTAGGCCGGCGGCGGCGGCGGCGGCGGCGGCGGGGGCGATGCGGGCGGCAGGATGCCGCGGCTCCCGGTGAAGAAGCTCCGGAAGCAGCTGAAGCTGCTGCTGCTGCTGGTGCTGCTCACCTTCGCCGTCTGGTTCACCTACCTCCACATCAGCCTGGTGCGCCAGGGCCGCGCCCTGCGCCTCCCCTTCGCCTACGGCAGAGGTAACCGGGGGGGACGCGGGCGGCCCCCCCTCCGACCGGGGACAGCACCGGGGGGGCCCCCGACCCCCATCATCCCGCGGTGCGAGGCCTCGGTGGCGTTTGGGGGTCCCCCCAAAGGGCGGTGGGTCCCCCCCCACCGCGCGGGGCTCCCGGAGCATCCCCCGGCCCGGCGGGGGCTTCCCTCCCGCAGCGCCCCGGGGGGCGCGGGGAGAGCGGGACCCCGCCTCGGCACCGCGCCCCGGCCTCGCTCCCTCCCTCCAGGGGTCGGGGGGGCCGGAGGAGGCCCGGGAGGGACCCCCGAACCGGTCGGGGTTCGTCATTCCCCGCCTCGAGCGGCTCCGTCCTCATTTTTCCGCCCGCCGCTTTGGCCGCGGTGACAAAGAAGGCCATTTATAGCCACTCGTCGCTGCCTGGAAGGGCAAACCCAACCCTCCCATCCTTTCCCAACACTTTCTCAGCCTGTGCTTCTCCAGCGGGAAAAAAAATCCTTCCTCCTCCAGCCCTCGGCTAACGCCTGGGGATGCTGCGACCCGGGATGCTGCGACCCGGGATGCTCCGGCCCGGCCGATCCGGAGGGGCAGGTGCTGGCGCTCGCCCTGCGGTTCAGCTTCGTGGTTAATTGCTCCCGGCTTTACCCTGGCAGACCTCCTTGGGCTGCTGGGGTGGCACAGAACTACACGAAATATTGGCGGGTGAAACTTGAGCTGTAACATTCCTGTTCGGGCTGAACTCGCCTAGTGGTTTTTGTCCTAAAAAAATTAGAAAGAAATAAGAGTTAGTGCTTATTTAGGCAAGAAATGGCTTTCCTGAGCAGGTCAGAGCAGTTCTGGAGGCCGGGGAAGCCTCTCAGCTGGCAAACCCAAAGTTTCCGACCATAGCGGCAGCATGATCCTGCAAATTTTTGGGCCTTACGGTGAAATTGGGATAATGCTAATAAGAGAAGCAGGAAATGAGGCTGCTTGTGCATCGCCTCGAAGGAGCGGCTACGGGGAGGCTGCGCCGCTTGTTTTCTCCGCTGCAGGGTCCTGCTTAATGGAAAAGCCACAAGTTACAGAAGTCTAACCGCGAGCGGCTGCCCCGTGTCCCGGCGATTATCCTGGTGTTAAGGAGGGCCCAGTCCTTCCTCTTTTGGGACTGGCAGCCTGGGGCCGGGGGGAGATGGCATGGGATCGCCAGCCCTGCGGACGGCGGGCTGGGAAAACCGCGGATTGGGGTCCCCCCGGGTGTCGGGATGCAGTGGTGTGAGGGTGAGAGGAGATTTTCCTCTGTGGCTTCATCCAGGGAGGATGCACAGGGCGACGCCTGCGTGCCGGCGAGCAAGCGCCTGCCCTGGGTGCGTTTTTGGGTGCTGACCCGATGGGTGCCTATTCCCGCTCTCCCCCGCCTCCTCCCTACGTGCCCGGGATCCCAGCCTGCCCCTCGGGACGCTCCGAGGGGGGCCGTAGGGTTTGCTGTGGCAGCGAGGAGATGCACGGCCGCGCACAGCCCTGCTCCGGCTCGCAGCGGGGAAGCCCTGTGGCTGCAGCGCAGCTGGGCAGCTGTGAGCCGGCAGCGGTCGGCGCATGGCTTTGGGGGAGAAGGGGGTCCGTGGGTGGTGGGGAGGGAGATGGGGGTGTGCGGTGGATGGGACGGCGTGGGGGGATCGTGGCTTGGGAGGTGCCAGGTGAGGACCATGCTCCAGTGGTGTTTTCTGCTGGTCCGGTGATGGGGTTTGGATTTGCCCCATGCCATGGGGAGCACGGGCACCTTCTCTGGCTGGGGTGCAGCGAGGTGGGTGCTTCCCCAGGGAAGCTGGACCTCTCCTGGGCTGCATCATGCCCCTCTCTGCTGTCCGGGACCGGAGATGCTGTTCCTTGCACTGGGATTTTCCAGTCGGTGCCTAAAGCCTGGGCAAACGTGTGGCAAAGCTGGAGTTTAGGTCCCGCTGAGCCTGTTTTTGAAATGTGGGGATGGAGAGGGGTTGGGTGGAGACTGGGGAAGGGATTCGGTCGCGCGTCGATGGACCCTAGTCCTGCTGCTGCAGCCCAGCAGAGAGCCGGAGTGGGAGAGCCAGGGAGCCGTTTTAGTTGGAAAAATATTGAATGGAATAGAAAAAAAAAAAAAGGGGGAATAAAAAAAAAAATCTAAGGAAAAAATAATATATTCAAGAAGAAGCTCGGTGCAAGAGTTTGGGGGGAGAGGGAAGGGTTTGGGGCTGAGCCATGGGGAGAGCTGAAAGGCAGAGCTGTGCTGGAGGGGGGCGCCGGGGCAGCCCCCCTCGACCTGCAGATGTTTTCCCCCTCCACCTCACTTGTGTTGAAGCTGCCTTCGTGTCATGCTGGGGGAAAAGCTTGGTTCCCGTGGCCACGGGGGTCCCGCCGCAGTGGGGATGGGGTTTGCTCTCCTCCATCTCCCAGCTTTTGCCAGAGATGTCCCCCAAGCCGGTGGTGGAGCTTATTTAATTTAATTTAATTTAATATTCCCCAGGGCTTAGCAGGTGTCCCTGGGCTGGGGCGAGCAAGCGGGGGTGTGTGTGTGTGTGTGTGTGCATGTGTCACCGTGCCCTCCTGGCTCGCGTGTCTCCTTTCTCCTCCCTGATCCGCATGGCTGTGGGATCCCTCTCCAGCTGGGACCCCGCTGTGGGGAGCTCGGTGTGTCCTGGTCCCAGACCCCTTAGGGATGGGGGGACACTTGTCCCCAGAGGGGGAGAGGTGGCTGGGGAGGATGCAGGGCTCTTCAGCATCACCGCAAGGGTCTGGGCACCAAAAGCTGTCTGAGACTTGGAGATGATTTTTTTTTTTTTGTGGCCACTGTGAGCCAGTACCTGTCTGCCGGCTGCTGAGGATGCTGCCTGGCTTGCGTCAGCTGGCAGAGGATGTATGAAAAAAAGGTTAATTACTCATTAAATGAAGTGTCACCAAGCAGATGTACTTTCTGGAGGCTGAAGGTGCAGGGCATGAGGCTTTTTGGTAGCTTGGGGGGGTGTAAGGTGGGGAGGACCCGGCCAGGCGGCGGTGGTGGGGTCTGTGCGTGTCGAGGAGGACGGCGAAGGCGCGGGGGGATTATTCAGGGGTACCGGTGTCCCCCCGGCCCAGCCGGCGGTCGCCTGTGGAGCTGGAGCATCCGGGGACTCGGCTGGGAACTGTGCTGGTGTTATGTCCCTGATAAAATAACCCCCCTTTTCTTATCTTCTACAAGTAGATAATTACCCTTCTCTGCCTAATTGAACACACAGATTCCTCATCTGAAATAATGAGGCCATTACGGTGTTCTCCCGGCTGGAAACTGCTCCGAGTCAATGGGGTGGAAATGCTGGCATGCCAGGTGGAAAGGAAAAAAAAGGAAGAAGGGAAAAAAATTACAGTAAAAATCTAAATTGGCTCTTAGCAGGGGTGCGGGGCTGGTCCTGCTCCCCCGGCAGCCGTCTCCTCGGGCAGTGATTTAGCACGTGGGGGTATCGCGGCGGCGCTGGGAGCCAGGTTTCAGGAAGGTTTCGCGACCGGGGGAGCGCGGGCTGTGTGCTGGAGGAGGCGAGGAGGATGCTAAACCCAATTCACAGCGAAAGCGGGGCCGTCTGGGGAGGAAAACCCAGCTGGGCTTCTTGATGCCCACGGGACGCGGCTCTGCCCGGGTCTGGCTGCGTGCGTCCCCCTGAACTTTGGAAGAAGAGCCTGGGGGAGCAGGGGACACCCCGCTGCCGTGGTCCGGAGGGCTCCCTAACACGCGCTGAGCCAGAGGCAGCGATGGCTTGGATGCTCTTTGTTCGCCTCAGCCCACCGCTGCCTGCGGAGCCTCGTCCTCGCCTGTCCCTGCCTGGGCACCCGTCCGGCGGGGCCTCGCACGCGGGGAGGGTGGCAGGGAGAAGGGCTGGGATGACGTGCAGCAGCGTTTCCCCCGAGCTGCAGGGGATAACGCATCTCTTTTGGACAGAGCGGTTGTGATGTAGCCTTTGATTTTAATTGGGAGGCTGAAACGCTGCAAACAGCGGTGGGTTTCAGTCCTTTTGTCAGGGATGCCGGGAGCAGGTAGGGAAGAGGATGAGCAAGAGCCCTTTGAAGAGGAAGGGCAGGGGGGTTTGCGAGGAGGCTGGGTGCTGCCTTTTTTTCTCTTGGCATCGCCCCGCTCTCCTATCCCTGCTAGAAAAGGCTGCTAGAAAAGGACAGACACCCCCTCGGCGCGGGGTCCCGGTGCGGGGAACGCTGGTCCCATCCCTGCTGCCGAAAAGGGAGGTTTGGAGCCAGGGGAGTGAATTGGTTTTGGTGTCACCGGGAGAGTTTCTTTGGCCGGGAAGCCCTGCAGCCCTCGTCTTCCTCGCCGGGCTGTGGCCTGGTTTGCCCTGGGCTCCTTGCCCTGCTCCTCTCAGGTGTGCCACTGAATCGGCTCTTTGTCACTGCGCCGGACCTGCCGAGAGCGAGCCGGATGGAAAAGGAGGCGGGTGGACGGACAAGCGAGCCCTGTCCTGTGCTTGGGAGGGGCTGTGAGCGTCTCGGGGCTTTTTGGCAGGTGATGGGGGAGAAGTATGGGAAAAATTTGGCAGGTGCCTATTTTGGGTTATTCAAAGGCAAACATTTGGCTGTTCAAAGGCACGACTGGCTTTGAACCACCCTGCAGCAGCACCTCTCCCCAGCCCGGCTGCGGCCCGGTCCCCTTGGCATCCGGGGGGTCCCCAAAAAAGCCCCTTGAAGCCAGGGGAGGTGGGAAATTGCAGGGCTTGATAGCGAAGCAAAACCAAATGGGTTACGCCGGTGTGATTTGTCCTTAACTCTGCCCTCCCGCTGCTGGTTGCTGCAGCTCTGCTCGCCGCTGGTTGGGGGGCTAAGGGCTTGCTGTGATGCACCCCAGCGGTGGGGCAGGGCAGGGTGCCTGGGCCTGATCCTGTCTCTGCTCCGGCCATCTCTCCCTGGTGTTGCGGCGCACTGGAGCGACGGCGTGGGGACCCTGAGCTGGGCTCGGTGCCGGAGCTGGTCCTCTTGCCCACAGCTGTGACCAGTAGGGCAGGGCACGGGGGGAGCCTGGATCTGACCCCGTACCCAGGGAAAAGGGCTTTATAACCCTGGCCCTGGGTCCTGCTGCCTCTGCCCGAAACACTCGGGTGTGGGGTGGGCGAGGGTGGGAGCGGATCCCTGGGGATTCACCCTGCGCGCCCCAGAGTTTCGGGCGCAGAGCGTGTGACGGCAGGAGCCGGGATGCGGTTTATTTCTAGGGGTGCTTCGCCCTTTGCTCTGCCCTCCTGGGAGCTGCGCGGTCCCTCCCCGGGGCAGGGATGTTGTGGGTGCCTTTGTCGCTCCGGTTGCTGCAGAAATCCCAGGCCCCAGGCAGAGGGGATGGTTTCGGCACGTGCGTGTCCATGTGGGGATGGGTCAGCGGGTCCCACTGGACCTCGGTGACAGCAGAAGAAGAGAGCAAAGCGCTCTGTCCCTTCATCGCTCCTCAGCCATGGAGGCTCTTCCAAGTCCTGGCAGCTTAAGTCCTTTTAAAAACATAAAAAAAAAAAAGACATAAAGCACCCTGATAAAAAATATTCCCCATCCCCTTTAATGTGGACATTTGCTGTCAATTAATTTCCTGCGCTGTTTTCCTGTTCTATTGAAGTCTCCTTTCACGGCGGAGCTGTTGGTGCTCTGCAGTGAGCTGGGGTCACTGGTTGCCTCCTCTGTGTCTGGGAGAGAGGCGGATCCGTTTGGAAGGGCCTCCGGAAAGCCTGGCTGGCCAAGTGCTGGGGCGGCAGGCCCCTCAGCACACAGCACTTCTCCAGCCTCGACGTGCCGTGATGGAGTTGAGCGGCTTTCGGAGCATCCCAGTGAGGCCATCGGAGGACCCGTAGCTCTGCTCATCCAGCACAGCATCCCGGGGGATTTGGCGTGGCGGGGACCTTTGCCCGCTGCCTGTGTCCGCCGGGCTCGGAGGGATGCGGGGAGGCGAGCGCATCCCCAGCGGGCGCCAGCTGCGCGGCCACGGTCACAGCCCTCTCTGTGCCGCCGGCTTCGGCGTCAAAGAGGCGATTGAGGGAGCGCGGCGGCGGAGGGGGGGCGAGGAGCAGGTGGGCCCTGGCGTGCCGGGACCGGCCGCGGCGGCACGATGCTGAGGAGCCCTGTCCCGCAGCCGGCCGGCTCAATGCCCTCCGAGCCCGCGGCAGCGCCGGGCACGGCACCGCTCTGGCAGTGGGTGCTTGGGTGGCCGTGGCTGTGCTGGGAGGTGCCGCGGGTTACCCATATGGGCGTCTTGGTGGGTGACACACGTCTTGACCGCTGCCATCGCGTTCAGCTTCCCCTTGCCCGGAGGTGACGGCTGTGAGGGCTGGGGCAGGCATGTTGGCTTTTTATTAGGAAAACGCTCTGCTCCGAAGGCGTAGCTGCTGTCCGTCTGGAGATGCTCAAGGAGGGCAAAACACTTTCCACACCCTGCGGTACGGGCTTTTCCCAAGCACCAGGAGCTCTTTGTGTTGGTGTTTGGGGAGCTTTATCCTTCCCAGCACCGCTGTGCGTCTCCCCTCCATCCCATCCCGGCACTGTGCCGTGGCTGAGCCTCTCCGGAGCTGCTCTTTGGGAGGAGACGAGCAGCCGCCCCGAGGTATCGAGGTATCGGTGGCTGGTTGCCTTGGCAATGGCAGGACCGAGGGCTTTCGGCTGGGCAAGGAGGCGGGTGGGAGCTGGCTGCTGACCGGCAGGACCGCACAAGTGCGATGCGCGGGAGGATTTTGGGGAACGGATGGTCCCTGCAGAGGGGTAGAGCTCAGCCGAATTCACTGCCAAATTAAAGCGAAGGAAAAGGTTAAAAGCACCTGGGGCTGGTGGAGATAAACCAGATGCTGGCTGAAACAGGTTGGAGAGCTGGCAGGTGAAATGGTCAACCCCGTGGGCTGTCTGCAGGGCAGCGTGGAGGTCGGAGGCTGAAATACTTTTAGACTGAGATAAATTATGCCTGATTCCCAGCGCATCACAGGCTACGAGTAACCTTCTCCGGAGGCTGTGTCCCGGGAAGCGAAACCTTCGTGCCAAGGGCTGTGAGGGAGCATCGTCCCCATTGAAATGGGCAGGGCGGGGGGACGGGTGCGTGGTCCGGCCGGAGCCACTCCAGCACGGCTTGGAGCTGGGGCAAAATGAAACAGTGCTGGAGGAGATGGAGGGCAAGGGATGTGCGGTGAGGTGCGAGCTGGGGGAAAATGGGGCAGATCTGGGTGCTGCCAGTGCGCAGGAGGGATTCGGGACCCTGAGTTGAGCGTGGAAATGTCGGGGCTGCCTCTCCTGGAGGGTGTCCGTCAGCTTGAGTGGTCTCATGGCAGCTCCATCGCTGGCCCTGAGCGGTTCGGCATTGATTTCCATTGTGCTGGCTGAGAGGGATGTCACAGAGTGGGTAAACAGCATGAAATGAATTGGTTTGGGGGAGGCAGGAAAAAAAATCCCCTCGCTCCTCTAGTTCCCTTGGCGTCTGTGCCTTGAGGCAGCGACCCAGGGGCTGGAACGAAATGCTTTTCTCAGCCGGCGGCAGGTCGAAGTGCCACCAAAGCAGGCAGGGAAGGGCTGCCCGGGGGGCTGATCCTGCACCCCTGCCTGCATCCCCATCGCAGTCACGAGCCCCGTTCTCCTCCACCCCATCAATGTCATCTCCTGTCGCCCGGCCCGTGTGAGCACCCGCCGCCCGGGTTTCCCCGGCTGCCGTGGAGCGGGCAGCGCTGCGGGCAGCGCGGTGGTTTTTTCCCTGGTGGGCAGCGCTGCGTTTTTGCGGCGGTGGAAGGGGGTTTGCAATATTGACTCCTTGCTGGCTAATTATAATTGCTTAACAGCTCGTTAGGAGGGTCGGTGGAGGGATGCTCACATGTCTCTTCTCTGGCGGCTGACTCGGAGGCTGCGTCTGCACTGGAGAGCACCACGCTGTTGGTAATTAAACCGGTGGGTTTAATAAAAATGCCAACACTGCCACCTTTGCTGCAGCTCTGTCTGGGTTTAAATGTCACCTCGCTTCACGTGGCTGCTCCTTCTGCTCCCCCCAGGCCCCATCACAGCAGGCTGCCCCCGTTCAGCCCTTGGGGGCTGAGCCCCGAGGGATGGGCTCGGTTTTCTGCCCCGTGGCAGCATCCTGGGAGGATGTGCAGGGGCGTGGAGCGGTCCTGCGGTGGTCCTGCGTGGCCGGAGGGATGCCACTGTTCACGTTGCAGGGGAAAACAGGCGCGTTAGCAGCTCTCGGGGCTGAGGACGGGCACCAGAGCCCTGGGAGGGGGCTGCCCACTCTCTCTGCCCACTCTCCTTCCCGCTGGCTCCTGCGGAGGTGGGCACCTCCCCGGGCATCGCTCTGCTGCCGGTCCTGATGTGGTTTCGGACTCATTTGTTACTGGCTGCCAGGCTCGTGTCCTGTGTGAAGGTGGGGAGAGATCAGCCTGAATTCCCCCGGGGTGTAAACGCAGTTTAACACCATCGCTTTTGCAGCTGGGGATCTGGCGTCTCTCCTCGCTGGTAAGGACTTGTTGGGCAGAGACCTGCTCCCCCGAGCTGCCCCGTTCCTCGCCCTGGGAAGGTGTCGGAGTTGGGCTGCCCTCCTTTGCTGTTCCCTGAACCCACGGCAGATGCTCGGGATGGTTCTCCCTGAGCTGCTCGCCCGCTTGCTGCATCCCTGGTGCGTCTTCTGGCTCACGATGCCGCCTTCGTCCCTCTTTTACCGCCATCCTCCCCACACAGGTACCACATCTCGCTGGGGCTTGGTGTTCCCCTTCAGCACGGTCGTAGCTTCATGTGCCACCACGCTTTTCCCAAGAGCAGGGCTGTTTTTCTCCCCCACTTTCTTTGCAGGCTCATTGGTTTGGTAGGGTTTGAGTTCTCTTTTTCTATGGGGAGAGGGGGGATGGATGTGATGGTCTGGATGGGCAAGGGTTTCTTTACGGAAGCCTTGCAGTGTTTCTGAGCCATGTGGACAGACTCAGAGTAGCCAGACTGGATGCTGGAGAAGCTTTGTCCCTCTGCCGTCCTTCTGGATTTGGAGAGCTCGAAAGCATCCCGCAGAAGTTCGGAGATCAGAGGCAGCCAGGACATGCACAGACCTCGCTTGGGTGGGGGGCCTCCAAAGATGTCAGCTCAGACTTGGGGGCACTCAGCATGCCCGAAACCTGGTCCTCAGTGTCCTGACCTTCACAGTGGTGTCCTGGTGTTTCCAGCACATTCCTGAGCAGCGCTTCCTTGTGGCACGGAGATGCAGGGCATCCATCCCATCCCAGCTCCTCTGTGGCCTTTCCTCTTGTATTTGTATCCTCTGAGGAAGGCGAGGTAGCAGCTTGTGCCCATGAAGGTCCCTCGGCAATCTCCTGTGTTGGTCCCAAGGTCTCCTGCAGCAGCTGGCAGCGGGAATTAAGGGAATTAACCCAGGCTCTCGTGTTTTCCAGCCTCCAAAGGCTTTGCCTGGTTTTTGAGCGTCAGAGCTGGCTGCTCTGGCAGGCTCTGTCCCCAAGCCAAAAAGGAGGAGCAGCCCTGTGTCGCTGGGAAGTGCAACGTGGGATGAAGTTATCCCTCGGGGTGGGCAGCCCGGGACCGGTGCTCGTCCTGCATCTCACCCCATCACCCATCCCTCGGCTTCGGGGTGTGCTGGGGAGCAGCTTTGGGATGCTGAGGAGAGCAGCAAATCCCAGGCTCGTGTTTCTGTGAGTAGCAAACCCACCTCCAGCTCTGGGTTAGAGCAGAGGGCTTGGCGTCGGTGGGGATGCTCTGAGCTCTGGCTCTGGCTCTGGCTGGATTTCCCCTTGCCTTTCCCCATCTCCTGTGCATGGGCCATGGTGCTGCTTCCCAGCTCATCTTTTTAGCAGGAGGTAGGGATCCAGGGTAAGATGCAGCTCTGAACATGCCTAGATGGTTTTGGCAACCCGTTGCAGCCCAGTCCACCGGCATTTCAGGGATGGACGGTGGCGAGGCTGCTCGCAGCTGGGCTAGAGGCAGCTCCGGCTTGCTTTGGCATCTCCCATCCAGCGCGGATTTTGCTGCAGGAATGGGAAGACAGGGGAGCAGATGGTCACCCCCAGGGGGGATTTCTTGGAGCACTGAGCTAAATCCATCCATCTCCCTTTCCATCGCTCCGGTCACGGTTTGCTCATCGGGGCAGCTGGTGGGGAACCATAGGCTCCTGCGTGCAGCGGGCGTCTCCTCCTGCGGCCGGGCTGCCCTGCGTCCCCCGGGGCACAGTGCCGTGCCCCACCGAGGGAAACCAAACCACAGTTCCTGGGACGCCCCATGGGGCACTTCCAAATCGCAGCTTATATGCTTTTTTTTTTTTAGCACAAGATTTTGGGTGTTTGAGCTCAGACGTGATGTTTTCCTGGAATATCATCATTTTTCCAGTCCCAGCCAGCTTGCCTGCATCTTTATCAGGGCTTTGCAGGGGCTGGGAGCAGAGCCGCAGGCGTAGCTGGAGCTGGGCTGAGCACACCAAGGCATTCCCCGACCGCCATCTCATCCCGGCAGTTTCTCCCTGGTGGCTCCCTCCGTTCTGTACGTGCTTGCCTGATGGCCAGGACCAGCATCCCACCTGACATATCCCCATGGGACCCTTCCTGTTGAGCAGCCGGAGCTTATCGGTGCCGAGCATACAGCTGGAGGGCAGGAGCCAGGGGTTTTGGGAATCCCAGCCTTTTGCGGATGCTCCTGTGAGCTCCCCGCCCTTTGTGCTGAGGGAGCTCAGCTTGCTGGGCTGTGTCTGGGTTTGTCCCTGGGTGATTGGTCTGGGAGCGCGGTAGGTGAGAGCAGAGCAAGCTTGCAGCAAGCGACCGTGGAGGGGAGACTCATTAGAAGCAATTAGGAGATGCAGGAGGAAGCGTAAGCGAGGGGCATCTCTAACCACGTTGGAGGGTTTGGAAAGGGTCCAGAAAGCTGCAAGAGAAATCCCGGCTCCGAAACCCAACCGAAGAAAGGGGCTGTGTTCAGGGCGAGCGAGCTGCGTGCTGTCAGCTGAGCAGGAGGGGAAGAGGAGGGAGGTGGGGAGGCCGGAGTTCGCGGCGTGAAAGGCCCTCTGTGCTTCCCGGCGGAGGGGGAGGCGGCACGAAGCGGGTTTACATGACCGTGATAACAGGGAAACTCATCTCCCCCGGGGAGGCATCGCCCTGGTTTCTGTGCCGTGTGATGGGGTTGGTGCTTGGTCCCTTGCACCCATGGTCTCATCCCGAGGACCGCTCCCGGCCCTGGCTCGTTCTCTGGAGGCTGCCGTGACTCAGAGCTGGTTCGTGCGATGGCGTGAGCATCTCCTGCCCCCTCCTTGTGCTGCTCTGAAAGCTTTAGCATTGCGCTCGCTGGGGGAATTGCTCTTAATGCATTCCTGCCGAGCATCCCTGGGGTAATGCCGTCCCCTGAGCGAGCAGGTCCCTTGCTCGTCCTCCAGACCTTCCCCCATCCTCTCAGCCCCTGCTACCCGCCTTTACGCGGCTCTTTCTGGTCCTTGAAAAAGAGAAAGAGGCAGGTTAGCAGAACTGATCAGCGTGGTGGCGCTGGCTGTGCATCCCGGGGGGATGCTGGGGGAGCAGCCGGGCTGGGCACGGCTGGCGAGGGGTCCCGGAGGGCGTTGCGAGGATGCGTAGGACGAAACCAAGCCATGGGGAAACCGAAATCCCCCTTCCTCCCAGCGCTGCTTTCTCCCTCCTCTTCTTCTCGTACCCCCTGACCCGCTCCTCTCTCGCAGGGGTGAGGTTCAGACCAAAGGGGCTTGTTTTTTTGGGGGGAGCAAAGTGATGCTCTTTGGTACAAGGTGCTGGCCTTTCCCTCCCCTTATCAAGGGGGGTGTTTATTTCCAGTTCCCACACGGGCTGATTAGCATTTGGGTGTTTGGCTAAGGCTGCTCTTGACTTTTCTATCCAATATTTGAATTGCACGGGAATAAACATTGGCGCAGAAGCTTGGAAGCCTTTTTCTGGGGCTCTGCGGGCGCTTTCGCTCCTCCTGGGATGCAGGCGCCTCTCGGAGCGAGGACTTGCCTCCCCGCTGAGAAGAGAGAGGGTTTTGCTGAAGGCACGCAGGTTTTGAGCCTCAGTGTTACTTAAACCCTGTCAGAGCAGCAGTGGCATTTAATTTAGATGCAAACCAAAGTAAGGAGCACAAGCCCTGTCCTGCTCCTTTACGGTGGCTGAGAGGAGCTGCTGGAGCTTGAGAGGGTCCCTGATGAGGATGGAGCTGGGTGATGGGGACAGAGAGCAAGCGGGGGGCTCATGGCTTTGGGCCTTGAGAGCCTCCAAGGACAGAGCCTGCACAGCCTTGCTGAGGGGAACGCGTGTTTTTTCCCCGCTTTGCTCCAATTTATATCAAATAACCTCGCTCCAATTTACCTGATGCCTTCTAGCAGGGGCCCAAACCCGAGTGTGGTACCCAGAGGTGAGCAAAAAGCCATCCCCTGGGGATGCAGCCTGGGATGCTGCTGGCTCAGGTTTGCTTGCCAGGACCCAGGTTTTGGCGGCAGAGGCCCTTATGGGAGTTTAGTCCGTCCCGGGGACAGGACTTGCAGCGTGGCACCCCCAGCCTGCATCGCAAATGGATGCTGAGCCAGCAAACCTGGTGGAAGAGCGGTTCGTCTCCTCCAAGGCCGGGCGAGATACCCTGCGTGGGTACCGCAGAGCTGGCCGCTGCATCCCAGCCCTTGGCCGGTCCCTTGGGAGCATTGAGCTCCTACTCATGGCCATGATTAATCCACAGATCAGCGTGGGGGGGAATAACGCTGTCCCCAGTGCTCTGTGCCGGAGCAGCAGCATCTGCGGCCTCAGCACAGCGAGGATCAGCTTTATTTCCACCGCCTGTGCTGGCAGGAGCATCCCTAGGAGTGATGGGGGGGTCTGGAGAGTGGAGCAGACGAAAGGAGAGCGCTGGATCCGGTCCCGCTCCTCCCTGCGATGCTCCCCATCACCCTCCGTGGGGCCGCGGGAGGGACGATGCGGGGATGGAGACGGGCGAGGGGAGGAGGGCGGCTGGAGGGAGGCAGGGAGCTGCCAGGAGAGAGCTGGAGCTGCCAGGGGCTGAAGAATGGCTGAGAGCAGAAGAAGGGGCTTTAGAGCTTAATTTCCTGTCCCCGCGGTGGGGATGGGATTTGTGCTGCCATCTCCAAGGAGACGCCGGCTGCGCGGCCGCTGGAATACTAATGGCACGGGAGGCGTGCGGCGGGAGGTCCGGGGGCACCCCAGGCCCCTCCTTGGCTGGGCTGCAGGGTCCGAAGCCACCCCGGCAGCTCCCACTGCCGCAGCCACCGAGGCTGTTCTGCTTTGGGGGGGTAGGGCACCCCCAGGACTTGCTGTTGGGGGGAAGGAGGGTGTGGAGGGGTGGGGGTGCATCTTGCCATACCCTTGGGAGGGTGTTGGTGACCCCCTTGCCGTCATGCCCGTGGCCGGGGGACAGGGCTGCACCGCTGCTTGCGACGTCTGGGGATCCCCCTTATTGAGATACGGGGGCGGCTGGGTTTTGGGGGGACCCATGGGTGTTCACGGTGGTGGCTGTTAGACACCCACCTCTCCGAGCATCGCGTTGAGCTTCCCCTGATGCCAGTTTGAAACATGGATGCCAGAAGGGACGGTCGAGCTGCGGCAGCGGAGGAGCTGCTGTGTCAGCTCCCTCCATCTGACCCTGGTTTTGGGGTGCCTGTCTAAAAAATTCAGAGGCACCCATCTGCTGTGGCAGAGAAAGGGGATGTGCTCCCCCAAAATAACTAATACGCTTTCTAAGTCTGCGCCATTATTTTGGGGGAAGTTGATTATTTTAATGCTGGGCAGCAAGGGCGGTTTAGAATAACCCCTCCCTTTGCAGCCCGTGGAAGATGGGTGTGAGCTGCAGAGGGGCGTCCGTAGGTTGGGAATAATTAATGCAGCACACGGTAACGAAGTCATCTGCGATGGGGCTGTTAGTGAGGTCTTCATGGCGGTGCCTTTAGCGTGGTGTTGGGGGGTGGGAAGATGGGTTTGGGGAGAATATGTCTGCGGGGGCTTGGAGCCGGTGTGCGCTGGGCAGAGCCGTGGGATGCTCCGGGAGAGCCGGGGGCCGGAGGGGCAGGGGAGCAGGGATGCGTCCCCAAGGGCGGACGTGGGGTGAGATCCCACAGGAGCTTATCCTGGCCGTCCCTTATGTAAAGGGCTGCGAGCTGGGCTGCGGGGGGTGTAATTAAACCTGGTGCTGATGAGCTGCTGCAAGCTGCTTAGTACAAATGTGGGGAGGGCAATCGCAGCCGGAGCCCCCCCGCTGTCATCCCCCCGGGAGCAGTGGCGATGGCAGCGCCTGCCCTTCCCCGTGCCGGGGCGAGGGGGTGTCCCCAAAAGAGGAGCGGCGTTGACGGGTGGGGAGGACATGGGAGGTGGCTGTGGTCTCACTCCTTCTTCTGCTCCCCTCGCAGATGGCGAGAGGCTGGGGGAGGTGACTGATCCCGGCAGGCGGCCGGCAGCGGCCCAGGCGTCGGCACGGCAGAGGAAAGCCGAGGACTCCAGCGAGAGCCACGAGGAGGAGCCGATGGTAATTGGAGAGCGGTGGGGTGGGAAGGGACCTACGGAGGTCGCTGGTCCAAGTCCCCTACCCAACGCACAGCCAAGTGGAGCAGGGTGCTCCAGGCCTTGTCCAGCCGAGTAGATCCAAGGATGGAGAGGGCACAACCTCTTTGGTTCTGCTCAGCAACCCTCATGGTGGATAAAAGAAATCCCTAATATCCCAGTGAAACTTCTAGTGTTGTGCCTTGTGCCTCTTGCCTTGTCGCTGTGCTCCTCTGAGAAGCATCTGGCGTCATCCTCTGCGCACCCCCCTCTTGCGTAGCTGCCGATGGCAATAAGGTCCTGCTTTGCTGGGCAAAGCCACCATCTCCTGTGTCCTGGATTAATCATCATCGAATCCCTGCGCCCAGAGCCCTCTTGGTGCCCATCTCTTTATCCCTAGCCCTGCCCGGTGCCTTTCACAGCCACTGGACATCTACAGCATCGCTGGCTCTGCAATTAAAAGCCCAACCCGCCTTCAGCGAAGAACCACCCCCCGTTTCCAGCTGCGGGGAGCTGGGCTGTGAATAGTCCCCTCTGTTGGGGCAGGCGGGGGAAAAGGTCACTCCAGTTTGAAAGCAAAAGGACTCTGCAAACCGGAGCAAAAAAACGCTCCTTCAAAAAAGGAGATGGAAAACTTTCCTCCCAGCGCGCTCCGAACTGCAGATCTTGCTGTTGGCACAGCCGGCCCTTTATCTTTGGGGCAGGGCAGGGATGCCGGTAGCTTGTCATCGCCACCCCTCTCACCCAAGGGATGGAGACCCATTCCGCTCCTTCTCCACAGAGGGACAGAGAGGTTTTTCCAGGCACTGGGGGTGGAGAGCCGTGTGCTGGTAAGGAGAGCCAGCTTCAGGCTGGGCAGCACTTAGGCGGTGAGCAACATGGATGGGGAAGGGGCCGATTGCGCCTGGCTGGCTGGCAGGGGTGGGCGAGAGAGGACGACCCCTGCTCTGATCTCTCTCAGCTTCTCATAAACGAGGGACAGATGGACAAAGGAGAAAAACGTGGTGCCCAGAGAAAGCACGGGATGGTGCTGGGTGAGGACGGAGGGGGCAGCGGGAATCGCATGTTGGCTTTCCCCGGGAGAAGGGTGAATCCTTCCAACAAGCGTGGCACAATTATGCCGCCTCCCTAATAACGTCTTGCAAGGGCACCGCTCCCCTCCTCCAGGACGCTAATGAGTTCGTTTAGGCAAAGTTTGCTAATTATTTCTTTGGCACTGTGCATCCTAATGGGCTGTGCTTTGTCGATGCTGCGGTGGTTCTTGCCTGGGCTCGGAGCTGGGCTCTGCTCTCAGAGAGGGTCGGCTCCGCTCTTCGGGGGGTGGCACGGTCCCTCCTTGCCCGGCTGAGGCCATGGGGGACGATGACAGTGAATCCTCCTGGATTGACAGCCATGCCCCCCTCGGTCCCAGCCCTGGAGAGGGCCGGTGCTGAGTGCAGGCGTCACCAGCCTGACGATGGGCTGTGACACCAGCCAGCTCCCCGTGCGACGGGCGCAGCTTCCCATCACCCAGGCGAGGGACAGAGTGGCAGGTCGGTGGGTGCTTTAGAGAGGGTCGGTGGGTGCTGCAGCGAGGGCCGATGGCTCTTCCCCCGCCACGTGCCGGCTGGTCCCTCGTCCCTCCTCCGCCCGTGCTCCCTGGGATGTGATGGCAGAGAGTTGGGGCCCGTGCCCACGGGATGGCACGGGCTCGCTCCGGCTCTGCCTGCGGCTGCCAATGTGGTGGAAGAGGAGGGTGCTCTGGGTGGGCTCCAGAAGCGCCCGGCTCTTTCTTGCCACCCGTCACCTTTTCGCCAAGCGGGGGGCAGTGAGTGCTCACCTAATCCCTCTAAATTACAAGACACAAGCAATCGGATTAACCTAATCCCCTTTAAAGGAAGAGGGGGAGCAGAGAAACATCCCGCTTCCTCCGCCCGTGAGCAGATGCAGAGATTGCTTCTGCTCTTTTGGAGACGGAGACCAAAATACTCTGTTTCCAGCAGCCTGTCAGACTGGGCAAATACTTCGGGTGAACAGAAAACTCACTGTTTGGGAGAAGTTTCTCTCCTTGGCAGAGGAAGGGAAATGAGTTAGCTGGAACATTTTGAAACTCTGCTCCCCAGGACACGTTGCTAATTTTTTTTTCTGCCTCCTCCTGCCCCTGCTTTCCTTTGCCATTAGCCTTGAAAGCTTTTGCCTTGGTTTGGCAATGCTTGAACATCCCAAATGAGATGTTTAGATCTAGGGAGGCCTCCTGCAAGCACGGCCGGGCTGGCCCTGATCCCTGCCGTCTCTCATCTCTCCCTCCTGCTTCCTCGGCAGAACGACGGGCAGGACTTGGATGGCTGGTTTTCCAGAGGCCAACGGTCCAACCGGGCCACCACGCACCCCAAACTCAACCTGACCAAGCAGGCTTTGCCCTGGAACGAGCAGGTGAGAGGGCGGGGAGCAGCAGAGGGGGTGACGGTGGAGGAGGAGGACACCCCGCTCATCTCCCTCTCTTGTCCCGCAGTACAAAGGCAAGGCAAACTTGCACGTCTTCGAAGACTGGTGCGGAGGGGCTGTGAGGCACCTGAGGAAGAACCTCCATTTTCCACTCTTTCCCCACGTGAGTCCCGGGCCTGGTGGCGGTGGGTCGGAGGGAGGGTCCGCTCGTCCCTCTCTGGCTGCTGCTGGGTCTCCACTGGCTGTGGGCTTGGCCCTCAAGACCTTTGCTTGAAGGCTTTTTGCTTTGGTTCAGGGCAGGTAATTCCCAGCAGAGCAAGAATGGAGGGAGAGGAGGGTGGTGATGGGACCTCCACGTCCCCTCTGGTGCCAGGGGCATGGGACCCCGGGATAAGAAGGAGGAGGTGGGCTGGGGGATGTTGGTGCCAGGCACGAGCCCGGGCATGAACTGTTCAGGCTTTCACGTCTCTGTCTCTCCTCCGCAGACCCGCACCACAGTAAAGAAGCTGGCTGTGTCGCCCAAGTGGAAGAACTACGGGCTGAGGATTTTTGGCTACATCCACCCCTTCAAGGATGGTGAGTGACGGAGCTTGGCCTCTTGTCCCCCTGCAGCAACGTGGAGAAGCTGCCTCCTTCTGCCTTCTTGGGCCACACGAGGACAGAAAGGCTCTCGGAGGCAGTCCCCAAACCCCCGGCTCCCGGGCAGGAGAGTCTTCTGGAGCAGAGACCCTTTTCCCCAGTTGCTTTGAAGGGAGACGAAGCCCCAATCCCACCCAGGACGGAGCCACGATGTGGGGTCTGGGGTGGCCCCGTTACCTCTGTCCATCCCTCCCTGTTTCCCCATCTCACAATGAGGCACGGGGGCTGAGCCCATGCCACTGGGGCTGCTGTGTCCCTCTGTGCTGACCTTCTCCTTTTGCTCTCCCCAGGGGATTTCCAGTTTTCTGTGGCATCGGATGACAATTCAGAGTTCTGGCTCAGCTCCGACGAGAGTCCGTCCAACTCCCGGCTGGCTGCGTTCGTGGGCAAGGTACGCGCCGTTGTCCTCGACCCTCTGCCTTTCCCCGCACCAGGGGTGGTCGAGCTCCCACCGAGGGCGTCTCCTCCCTCGGGGTGCCTCGCTCCTTGCTCCCAGCATGCTGATAACCATCCCGAGTGCCTTTTGGGGATCCCTAGTGCTCAATTAACCATGTTTCAAACCCATGGGCACTCTTTAGCCACCACTCATTCTCTCTTCTACAAGTCCCTGTGCTGCAACAGCTCTTAAAGGGGGTGTGCAGGGTCCGTGCGTGACTTTGCCAGAGGCAGCTCTCCTGTTCCTTTGCCCCCTTGGGAAATGCCGGGCTATTTCAGCCTGGTCCCATCTCTGCCCTTGGCCAGGTCTGGTTTGGCTTCTGAAGGACCATCTGCCCCTTGGTCCCATCCTAGTTGTAGCTACCAAAGACCAGCTTATGTCCCAGAATAGGAGATGTAATATTTGCTCCTGGATTTTCTTGGCATTAACTCCTATAACTGGAAACCCTGTGGTCCGTCGTCGCACCCATGCGTTTTTGGGCTCTTGGTGTTGTTGGCCCGTGACAAGTTCTTGTGGCAGGAGTGCCACCAGTTGGGGAGAAGCAGGTCCTGGGATAGAGCTCCTGGGATATCCTCCTGCCTGAGGAGCCTTTCTGCAGCGTGGCATGGTGCCCGATGGAGGTGGAGGAGAGATTCTCGCAGCCTGAGGGGTTTGGGCCTCGTGCCCGCTTGGCCCATGGTGTCCCCGGTGCTCACACGCTCCTTCCTTCCCCCAGCTGGGCACCGAGTGGACGGCGCCGGGAGAGTTCACCAAATTCAGCTCGCAAGTCTCCAAGCCTCTACAGTAAGTGTGTCCTTGTTCCCGCTGCCCGTTCCGGGTGGACGGAGTCGGGGAGACGGAGCTGCTGGCTCCACGCTGACTCTGACCAGTTCCTCCTCCCCAGGAGGAGACCCCGGCCATGGTCTCTTACCAAAAGGCACGTGGGGTCTGGGCTGGACAGGAGCTCAACCAACCGTGCCCCCAGGGTCCATGGCCTGAAGGTGCTGGGGGCTGCAGCCACCTCTGCAGATGGTGAGGTGGGGATGGGGGATCCCCCCGATCTCATGAAGCTTCTCAGCAGTGGGATGGGGGAGCAGACACCCACATCGCCCAGCCTGTCTCCTTGCCACAGGAAGGCTTAGCCATGTGTCAGGAAGACTGAGAGGGTTTCCCGAGATGGCTTCTCTGGCAGGGGAGCTCCATTGCCCTGGCAGTGGTAGCAGTCAGCTCAGCAATGACTTCTAACCGGCTCCTTCCCCTCTCGCACAGCCTCATGTCCTCCAGACGCTACTACTTCGAGCTGCTCCACAAACAAGATGACCGAGGTTCAGACCACGTGGAAGTTGGCGTGAGTAAACGTCCCCATGCCGTGCTCCTTTCGAGGCTTGTCCTGGCAAGAGCCAGTGCCAGGGCTTTTTCCGATGCGCGTTAAAATGCCTTATCCTGGAGCAAAGCCACGATTTCCCCCCTCCCGTGGCTGCCAGCAGCTCAGCCCACAGAGGGGATGGAGTCAGCGTTGCTTCGATGGAGCTAGGGCTCATCTCCCCATCTCCCTGGGCTATTCCTGTGCAGGACGCCTGGCACGGGCTGTTTTTCTCCATGCTCATCCAATCCTTTCGTGCTGATGGTCTTTCGGGAGCTAAACACCCTGCCGTCCCTCACTTGTGCTCCTGCCTTGCTGATGTGCTCCCGTAATGGATGCTAAAGGAGCAGCCCCTCTGCTCCGGGCTCCAGCGGCGCTGGGACACCCCGTTCCCCATGGCGAGTCCCATCCCTTCTCCTTTCTCCTTGGCCTTCTGCAGAAGGGCTGGCAGAGGGAGAAAGGCCCCCCATGGGCTGCTTCTCTGAGGAGCCCATTGCCATGGGCGAGGAGAGCCCAGACCGTGTAAGGTCGGAGCAGGCAGGTCCCCAGACACCACCTGCGAGCGGCAGCCCACCTTGCTGGCTTGCATCCCACGCTCGCTGGTGGGAGAGATGGCCGAGATGATGGAGTGGGGCCCCCCCTTTTTTTTTTTTTTCTTTCCCCCCTTAGAGATACCATGAGTTTCAAATCTGAACTTGTCTGCCTTGGCTGCACAACCCTGGCAAAGCCTGGAGCGTGTGTGTTGGGAGCTTGGGCTGTCTTTGGGAGGGGAAGATGTTGGCTCGTTAGCAAAGGTTTCTTTTCTCCCAAGCAGTCATTAATCATTGGAGTCAAACTTGTGCCAGCAAAGCATCAGAGAGGCTGACTACACCCCTTCCTCGCTGGCTCTCTCCTCCCCGTCGCTCAGCCTCGCCCTCCCAGGGCTCCGGCTCAGTCCGTCCCGATAAGATCTGCATTTCTGCCGTGAAAAACAAATAGATGGGGGAGACATTTTTTTGCTGGGGGGAGGGAAGCCTTTCAGATGTTTAGAAAGAAACAACAACAACAAAAAAAGCAGGACCCTAATGCATCTCTCCCTGTGGGTATTGAAGGACTTGTCCGGACAAAGGCTCGAGACATGCTTTTGAAATGCACGTAGGTAAATCGGTGCAGGCAGCTATGAAGACCCTCTTACGTCAACGCAAACTCGTCTGCTGTTAATGTGCGTTCGTGCAGCACTGGAGCGAGGCGCGGGAAGGAGAGGCGGTGGTGCAGGTCTCGGTGTGTGTCGGCTTTGGCTCAGGTCCGTGATGGGTGCTGTGGCCTCCCTGCTTCGTTCCCCGAGGTTGAAGGGGGGCGTGTGGAGAAGCCGCCCCGTGCCCCGGCATCGTCCCTCCGCTGTGAGGCAGGACGCTTGGCTGTGCTGCCTCCCGTGATGTTATTGATGCTGATGCGGGGCTGGATCTGGCCCGCCTGGCCCAGGGGACCACGGGTGGCCGTGTGGCAGTCCCGAGAGGGAAGCAGCCTGAGCCTGTGCCCCACCTCTGGGAGCCTTCCCCTCTCTGACCCTGCAGGGGATGCCTGCTAATCCCACATCACCTGGGGTGAAGGCAGGAGATGGGCCTGGGTCCGTGCTGGGGCAGGATCAGTCCTCTCCCTTGTTTCTCTCCTGCAGGGCCGGGGCTGGGATCGGCGCAGGCGAGCTTCTGGGAGCTGAGGGCAGGGGAGGACCCATCCTAGGGTGCCTGGGGTTGGGCAGCTGCATCCTGAACCCCTGCCACCCTCCCACTCATTCTCCATCTCCTTTTATTTTTTTCCTAGTGGCGAGTTTTCCTCCCCAGCTTGAAGTTCGAAGTGATCGACTCCTCCTACATCTCTCTGTACACAGGTAAGGGCCACGCGTGGCCGCCTGCAGCCGCAGCAAGCAAGCTCTCAGGGGGGCTGTACGTGTTGGTGCAGCCGGGGAGAGATGGCACCAGAGCCCGGGAAGGAAACCAGACCCTGGGAAATCAGATCCTGGGGGAAGATCTCAGCCCCTCAACCCCCGCAGAGCTTCTGCTGGGTGTAAGGAAGGAGGCAAGGGGCTGCGGTGGGTAGGGGTGACGCTGGGAGCATGCTGTCACCCTCCTAAAAATGGGATGCGGAGGTGATGCGCCATGGAAACACAGCTCTCCTGGTGCTCCAGCCTCGTCCCTGCTAATGAGACCACGGAGGGCTGGCTCCTTGGCCTGGCCCTGAGTTATGAGGAGCTGTCGTGTAAGCAGGGATGGATGGCGCAAGGTTTAATTAAATCTATAGATCTTCTGCTTCCTGCCCCTTCCCTGGCAGCAAGAAAGGACTTGATAGATGGGTCCTGCCCCAGTGCTCGATACGCTGGAGGACTGGTCATCAAACACGCCCTGGAAGGTGTCGATAAGGCAGGAGGGGACAGGCAA
This sequence comes from Platalea leucorodia, assembly GCF_965183815.1. NCBI lineage: Eukaryota > Metazoa > Chordata > Aves > Pelecaniformes > Threskiornithidae > Platalea > Platalea leucorodia. Next base: position 73,354,896 of record NC_138829.1, on the reverse strand, counting down.
CAAGCGGGGATCAATGGGGAGAAGAGGGATAGAGGGGTATTGCTGGTATTGATGCAGGTGCCCATGAGACGGATGAAGTGCAGATAAATCCCCCCCAACCGCTGTCCGTCAGTGCCGGCTCTTTCTGCTTCTCTTTCCTGCTTCCCAGCTTCCTCAGACCCCGGCAGCATCCCGGGGCAAAGCCACATCACTGGTGGGGAGCCCATCCCCGTGGCATGGGGGACGCCAGCAGCACGCAGAGCATCCTCCTTCCTTCCCTTTCCCTGGGCTTTTCCAGGGGTTGCAGCCCGACCTCAGCCAGCTGCACGGAGGCCTTTGGGGAGCCCTTCCCTGCTGCAAGCAGAAGAATTTGGGGCTTGGGAAAGGGGGTCGTGTTTGCTGCAGGACCTGCCTGCTTCCCCACAGCTCTGCAGCAGGCAGGGCTGCCTGGAAAGGGAGCACCCTTGGGTGCTCGGGGCAGGCGGCTCAGAGCATGGCCAAGGTGACCGGAGCAAGGTGACCTCCCTCGGGGAGGTCTGGGGGCTGGTTGATAGCCAAGGACAACATGCCACCTTCGTCCCTGAATAGGAGGCAAAACAAGCTCGTGTTGCATTTACCTGCACCTCTGCGGGGAAGAACATTCACGGTTTAACTCCTGTGTCCTTGGGAGTTAAAGCCGCGAGCGTTCCCACCCCTTGTCTTTGAGCGTGGTGAGCGGTGCGGTAATCGGAGCCGGGCTGCTTGCCTGAGATCAGTTTTACCCTTCTCCTCTCTGTGCTCATTAGTTGATGGCAATAATCATTAGGCTGATTAGTCATGGGGTCTGTGAGCTTGTGAGAGGGCTGGAGGAGCTGGGTTTGCCCTCGTGCCCTTGTTCCCCTGGGAGCCAGAGGAATCCACAGTCCTCCGAGCCCTCTTGGTGGGAGTGATGGAGAGGTTGGGAAGTGCCACCTTGGAGGATGCTCCTGGGACAATGCTCTGTATGCCCGTGGGGTTCAGCTCCTGTCCTGGCCTTCTTCAGATGAATCGTCCCTGAAGATGAACCACGTGGAGCACATCCCGCAGACCTTGGCCAGCCACAGCGGGAGCTACCTCTGGGAGGCACAGCAAGATGAGCACGGGGCTGACATGCTGAAGTCTGACCCCAGGGACACCTTCTTCCTCAGTAAGTGGCTGGGACCAGACCCTCGCACATCTCCATGGGGCTTTGGTGGAGAAAAAAGGCAGGACCTGGCTGCCCCGGGCACCCAGAGCATCCCTCCTACCTTCTGCCCATCTCTGGGGTGGAGGGTGTCTCTGCTGGGGCCTATAGGGGGGCAAGCTGGGATGGTTTGGGCTACAGACTATAAGGTGGCTGGGCTAGGGGGTGGTAGGGCACGGCTTGGGGCTGAGCCGTGGCTGCTTCTCCTCAGCCCCTGCGATCGAGGCCTCCCGAGTGGAGAACGTGCTGGTGCCCTGTGCCTACAGCCCCACCTACGTGGTGAAGGACTTCCCCATCGCCCGCTACCAGGGCCTGCAATTTGTAAGTGTCTCCCCGCAACGGGGACGGGGTCACGCTCCCGTGGAAGACATGGCGAAGCAAAGCACTTTGCCCCCACCCCAGGACAGGGACGTTTCCACCTGGTTAAAATCCAGGAGAAAATGTCCCTTGCTGGAGGCCCAGGCTGAGCTTCCCCATCTTGACCCAAAAGGCTTTGGATTAAAAGCCTTGCAGGGTGTTTGAGATGCTGGGGGTCACCTGGGTGTTGAGGGGCTGTGCCGGTGGCCTCAGGTCCACAGCTCCTAGCCCTGCTGGCCCCCGCTTCCTCGGAGCGAGCCCGCTCTGCGCCGGGGTGACGGTGGTGTGGTCATCTCCCCAGGTCTACCTCTCGTTCGTGTACCCCAACGACTTCACACGCCTCACTCACATGGAGACGGAGAACAAGTGCTTCTACAGGGAGTCCCCCCTCTACCTGGAGAAGTAAGTGTTGGGGTGCCAGCATTTGGGGGTGGTACGTGGAGGGGGAGGAACGGGCTGATGCCAACAGGGCGCTCAAAGAGCTGTAGAAATGGCGCCGAGATGATGCATCCTCAGCTGTGTGTCCCTGAGCTCCGTCCCCATGGAAGGGCCACCTCCAGGCTGGCTGTTTTCCCATCTCTCGGGCATGTAACAGCTTGAGACCTGGCAGTGCTCCTAGATTTTGGGAATCCCAGCTCCCTTTGGAGCTGGGCTGTGCCTCGGTGCCTGTGCTGCAGCCGGGGATGTTCCTCCCTACGCACAGGCGGGCTCCCGTGTGTGCGAGCACGTCCCTTTGCACGTACGCCCCTCCCTTATCTCCGGGACCTCATCTTTCCTCTCTGTCTCCCAGGTTTGGTTTTTATAAGTACATGAAGATGGATGAAGAGGAGGAGGATCCACGCCAGCGAGCGTTTCTCTTCCTCAACCCAGACAGTGAGTCACCGCTCCCCGCTGGCAGCTTTTTGGGCATCTCTCGGCAGCTTGGCACGGGGCTGAGCGCCCGGCGTCCTCACCCACCAGCCCATCCGCTTGGAGCTGCGGCTCATCAGGATGCCTCCAGCGATGCCGGGGGGCTCGAGGAGGGCAGGGCTGTGCGGAGCAGCTCACCTCCGAGCAGTCCTGCGTGCCCCGTGGTCACGCATCCCGCTCGGCTCAGCCACAAAGCACTGTGGGATATGGGAAGCGGGTGCTAGGGTTGGGATTCGTCCTCCCTGCTTCTTGAAGCCGTGTACCCACATCTCCTGGGTTGGCTGGGTCAGTGGGCAGCCGGATACGACTGGACCTGGGGTGGAGTCAGGATGCTCACGGGGACCCGCGGGAGCCAGGTTGGTCAGAGCCTGCCTTGCTGTCAGTTTGCAGCCTGGCAGAGCCCTGGCAGGCTAGGTTTGCTCCCGGATGAAATAAGAGTGGTGCCAAGATGCAGCCAAGGTTTGGAGGGGTTAATGGGCAGAGCCGGGAGCTGCCAGCCCTGGTGAGCATCCGTCAGTGCCTGCCAGCCCTGTCTCCCTTGCCCAGCGGCCGTTTGCAGGTTAATCTCTTGCTGGAGACAAGCTTTGCCTCCTTGTCTTGGGCCAGCATGCTGCAGGGGAAGTGTGCGCCGAGCGGCCGGGACCCTTGGGGTATTTATCTCTGCCTTTACTCCCTAGATTTCCTCGAGGATGAGGAGGAGGAGGAAGGAGTGGACAGCCCTGAGCCCACAGACCCACCTCTCGAAGCCAAGGAGAAGAGCTTTGGGCCAGTACCCAGAGCCAAGGGGAAAGAGACCCCACCGGTCACCGGGGATTATGGAGACGACCTGGACTATTACAGCTTTCGCCGCAAGCAGGGCCAGGCCCGGGACGAGGCGAGCACGCCTGGGCAGCCAGGAAGATGGAGCGCATCCCACCAGGCCAGCACCAGCCCGGCGGCCATCCACGAGGACCTCCATGGCGAGGAGGACATGGGCCCCGCGCCGGAGCAGGTCCATGGGCGGATGCTCAGTTGGTTACCCCAGGATCCCAGCGAGGGCGAGGAGGATGAACTGGGGCTGCTGGCATCTTCGAAGCGTGCCGGGGCTCTGAGCCTCCAACCCCACCTCTCTGTTCCCATCTTTGGTGGCAAAGCCAAAACGCCAGGTCCCAGCAAGCCTGCAGCACCCAGGGAGGACAAAAAGCCCCAGAAAGCCCAGGAGAAGGTCTACGTGACCAGGCTGCAGCCGAGGAAGCGCAAAGCCCCGGCCCAGGAGCCGGTCTTCCCTGGCATCTTCCTTTACCCAAAACCTGTGAAGAAAGTCCATCTTCGCTCCAGGACCCCTCAGAAGCATCCCATCACCTCCAGCAAGCTCCGTGCCGTCCCTGGCCGCCGGACCCCCTGGCTCCTGAGCAACATCTCCAAGGAGAGGGACCCTGCCAGGCGGAAGAGCGTGCGGGCGGGTGGCAGGAGGTGGGAACATCCATCCAAGCTGGGGACTGAGTGGCAGGCGCTGCCCAGCCTCCTCGCCCTGGGGACCGAAGGGCTCTTCAGTAGGGAGACTCATGAGGACACGACCCCTGCCCCGGGCAGGACAGCGGCCACCACCGATTACAACTCCTCTGAGGCCACCCGCTCGGAGGGGACGCGGGTGACATCCTTTCTGAAGATGTCAGAAACGACAGCATCCCAGCAGGAGGAGGGAAAGGGCCAGGAGGAAGAGGAGGAGGAGGAAGAAGAGGTGTCGGACTACAGCTACGAGGCCGGGGAGCTGCAGCAGAGCTGGCTGGAGGACTCCATCAACTGGCAGAGGACATTCAGCGTCAGCTCAGTGGACTTCGAACTCCTGCGCTCCGACTGGAACGACCTGCGCTGCAATGTGTCGGGCAACCTGCAGCTGAGCGAGAGTGAGGTCATCGACGTGGTGGCACAGTACATGGAGAAGCTCAACGAGAAGAATGGAGGGTAGGGAGTGAGCGGGACATGGGCGGGAGGTTGGGAGGACGTGCCTTCACCCCGCTTGGCTTCTTGGGGTTGGGTGAGCTGGATGGTGGGTTCAGACCAACCCCTCGAGCAAGGGAGCTGTGGGGAGCAGCGCTCACGGTGATGGTGCTTTCAAGTGCTTCTCCTTTCCCCGTAGCATCTACACCCTCCTGAGGATCGTCAACGTGGAGAAGCGTCGGGACACGGCCCGGGGGAACCGCTACCTGCTGGAGCTGGAGCTGGCGGAGCGGGGCCAGCGGACAGTGCGGCTCTCCGAGTACGTCTACGTCCTCTTGCACCAGGGCAAGCAGGACGACAGCGCCGAGGCCAACCCCGAAGGGCCAGCCCTGGGGGCCACCGAGCCCCAGCCAAGCACCTGGAGCATCCTCTACGGAAGACCTGTCCTGTGCCGGCCCCTGCGGCTCAGCTGGAAGCAGGACGTCATGGTGCACTTCGTGGTACCTGGTAGGTGACGGCGTCTCTGCAGGGTCTCTGCTGCTCCCTCTGCCCTCAGCATCCTCCGGCGGGAGGAAGGCAACCCCTTTGCTCCCCGGTTGTGTCCTCCAGGCTGGCCCAAGGGGGATGAGGTTCCCTCTTCTCATGAGATGCTGAGGTTATCACTTCTCATCAGAAGGGGTGTTGGTTTGGTTGGGAAGGGGGTGCTCTTGGGACCCCCGTGGTGAGCCTGAGGGACGTTTGTGGCTGTGTCTGGCAGTGAAGAACCAAGCCCGCTGGGTCCAGCAGTTCATCTCGGACATGGCCCACCTGTATGGGGCTACGAAGGACACCAACTTCAACGTCATCCTGGTGGACTTCGACAGCGATGACATGGATGTCGAGAAAGCCCTACGGGATGCCCAGCTGCCCCGGTAAGGCACCCCACGCAAGCTCTGGGTCCCACCCTGCTCCCCCCGAGGCTGCTGAGGGGGGTCTGCGGGGCTCCTCGTGGTGGGACAGGCCATGCTGGTGGTGCTCGCACAACCTGCCGCTCCTTCCCCAGCCTGGCACAGGTCGCCGCCTCACTGCCCCTCTCTTCCTCCTCCTTTTTGGGGGTTTTAAACCCGTTTCCCACATGGAGGAGACGGGGATGCAGAAACCTCCTGTGCCTCCGTGGGGGGACCCTCAGCATGAGTTGTAGGCATCTGACCCCCTTCCTGAGAAGGTCCCCTCTCCTCACTGATGGTCCCTGTCCCCCTCTTGGCTGTGTCCCTTTCGGTCACCAGCACTAACCCCTGTCCTCTCTCCTCAGCTACCAGTACCTGCGGCGCACGGGGAACTTCGAGCGCTCGGCCGGGCTGCAGGCTGGTGTGGACATGGTCGAGGTGAGGCGGGGGAGAGGAACCAGCTCTTGCCTTGGCTTCGCTCCCGGAGCTGTTCTGCCCTCATCCTCCCGCTTGTGTCTGTCCCCTCCCATAGGACGGGCACAGCATCGTGTTCCTCTGCGACCTGCACATCCATTTCCCCCCCAATATCCTGGACAGCATCCGGAAGCACTGCGTGGAGGGGAAGCTGGCCTACGCGCCCATCGTCATGAGGCTGAGCTGCGGCAGCTCCCCGCGGGAGCCCAACGGTGAGCACGGTCCCCTCTGCCCTGGAAAACGTCCCCTGCCTGCCCAAGGAGAGCTGTGGCTCTGGGTTTGGGTGACAGCCGGGCTCGGATGTGCGGGGAGGATGGGTTTGTTTTGCTCTGGCAAGATGGGATTCAAGCCCAAGGGTGCCCGAGGCGCACTGGGTGCAGTGCCCCCCAAAACCAGGCTGTCACCCGGTGCATCCTCATGGGAGGTGGTGGGGACAGACCCGTGGTGGGAAGAGGGGCTGGGATGGGCTGTTCCCGTGGTTCCCAGGTGGGGGGGGAGAGTGCAGGGGTGATGGCCTGGGGATTTGGGGTCCCCCCACACCCCTTGCCTCATTGCTCTCCCTCCTCCAGGCTACTGGGAGGTGAACGGCTTTGGCCTCTTCGGCATCTACAAGTCGGACTTCGACCGCGTGGGAGGGATGAACACGGAGGAGTTCAGAGACCGCTGGGGTGGGGAGGACTGGGAGCTCCTGGACAGGTGAGGCTGGGGGTCCCGGCAGCCCTGTACCCCCCGGGGCAGGGCTGGCCACGCGGATTTGGGCCCGTCCCCTGGGAAACCCTCCCTCCCCTCCATCGAGCTGGCTGAAGGCTGGGGTGGGGTGGTGGGAAGGGGCAAAGCCTCCCTTTAGGAGGGCCGCAGCCCTGAGCGGCTGTCCCTCTGTCCGGCTGCAGGGTCCTTCAGAGCGGGCTGGAGGTGGAGCGCTTGCGTCTCAGGAACTTTTACCATTACTACCACTCCAAGCGTGGCATGTGGAACGCCCGCAGCAAGAAGCCACCCAAGGACTAGCGCCCTGAGCCCGGCCCGTAGCCACCGACCCCCCCGTGCCCACCGGAGGCAGGCCGCTGCTGGCACCCGGTTGTCCCCGATCTCCGCCGACGCGCCTCGGTGCCGGCACGGAGGGCACCCGTAAACGAACCGCGGTTATTTTGGGGAGGGGGGGAGCGGGGAGGGCGAAAGCGGGTGGTGATTTTTTTCTTAAGGGTCTAATTTCTTAGTCAGAAATGAATTTATTAACTCATTAGCGCCGGGACAATGGGCGTCCTGCTGTCGGGAGGGGTAAAGCCTCCAGGCTGATCCCCGGAGCCGGTGAGTCCCTGGGGCTGTGCTGCCCGGTGATGCCGGAAGTGGAAAAGCGGGACCCAGGCTTGCAGCTGGCGCTCGCTCCGCAGCCCCTGTGCTGGGTCGCCCCCCAAAACGCCCAGCACCCTGTCCCTGTGCCAGGCTGCAGAGCTGAGCTTTTTGGGGGGGCTGCTGGTATCCGCAGGAGGCTGCAGGTGCTACGAGCCCGCTGGGGCTGCCCAAAGCCTCCCGCTCCCCTCCCCAGGACCCGTGGAGGGGGAGAAGGGGTTCGGCTCTGCCCTGCTGCACGGGGCCACGCGCTGCGGCCGTACGGGGTGGGGGGCAGAGCCCCTTGGCCACGGGCTGGCATTGCCTGCGCCCGGGGGCTGGGCTGGGGGGGGCAGGGCAGAGCCCAGAGCAGGTACGGGAGCAGGGGGAGAGCAAATGATGTTTCCAAGCTAATTTCTGTGAAATTATGAGGTAGGAAGCTGTTTTCAGGAGGTTTCGTCTGTTTTGGGTTTTTTTTTTATTCTTAAAAAATAAAATCAATGTCTTGGCTGGGATTTCCTTCCCCTCCCATCACCCTCGTGCCTTGGCAGGGATGCGGTCCCCAGGCGGGTGTAGGGCACAAAAAGCCAGGCTGGCCTCTGTCCCTCTCCCCCCCAAGTGCCCTTGCAGTGGCAGGCTGGGAGGATGCTTTTGCCCACCCGAAATCACCGCTGCAGTTTGTAGCACCCAGGAGGGCTCAGGGAGCCCTGACCCGATGGCCTGCTCTGCCGGAGGGAGCAGCCTTGCCCCGGGCTTGCCGGGAGCTCGCCGGGGAGCGTGCCGGTGGAAGCATTGGGGTGAGCCTGGCTGGCATGGGAGGAAAGGTCAGAAACCCCTAGGCAGGGCTCCCCGCGCTCCCGGTGGGACTGAGCAGGAGGACGAGGCTGGGTATGGGGCACGGATCCGCTCTTTGGTGGGAGTGGGCAGCAGCGGCATTGCAAGGGGCCCCTTTGCTGTTTCATGCAGCGAGGAGGAGGCGGCAGCCGTGGTTTTGATGCCCGGATGCACGCCTGGGCTTGCAGGGAGGTTGCTGAGCCTCCGCCCCACACCTGGGCTCCACCCGGGCAGCTGCCTGCACCCCACACGCCGCGTTGGGGGGCTCGTCCCCGTGTCCCCCCAGGGCTGGTGAGCTGCGGGGAGAGCCACGAGCCGCCCCACTCGCTCCCGCGCACCATTGCGCGCTTGTTCTCAGGACGGCCGTGTTTGCACCAGCTCTTTGCTCGCCTTCTGCCCTTGCACGTGGACGTGCCTGGCTACACGCAGCGCCTCGTGGGCTCCAGCAAACCCGCTTTGCCGCGGGCCCGGCTGCTGTGAGCATCTCCTGCTCCTCAGCCGGGTCACCCTGTCCCTGCAAATCCCCTGGGCTGCGACCACCGTGTCCTTGCTGCCCTCCACCATGAGCTTTCAACAACCTTGAGCACCCCTGGGAGAGCTGAAATAGCCCCGGAGTTTCCCCCCTGAGTGTTTTATTCTCTGTCTGCGTCCCCCGGGCTCTGTTTGAGCATCTGCTGAGTTATGGGGTGAGGATGGAGGTGGTGGGCTCGGCAACCTGCTTAGCATCAGAAAACGGCCACAAGCTGGGGCTCTGGGGCCCTTTTACCCCAAATTTGGTATTTCTGGCCCCAGGATTTGCCGGGAGGAGACAGCGGGTTTTTCTCTCCATGCTGCCTGTTTTTTCCAGCACTTTGGAAGCGCTTTGTTGTGGGCCAGGGCTCTGCCTGCTGTGCCAGGAGTTGGCCTGTGGGCTGAGAAGTCCCGGGCAGGGCGGGTGGCCCCGCGGTCCCCTGGGGCCAGCAGCGGGATCCCGAAAGCCGCCTTTCCTGAGGCATAACTTTTCCAGCCACTTCCCAGCCAGGCGAGCTCGCAAAGCCACCAGCATCGGAGCGGGCACCGGGCTCGGCCAAATCCAGAGCTGCCGCTGATGCTGGAAGGGACTGGTGCCACCCGTGCCATCCCCACTGGGGACACTGGTCCAGCCTGCTGGGAGCAATTTGGAGCTGGCAGTGGTGTCTGCTGGGTGCAGCGCCAGCAGCAAAACACCGGAGGGTTTTGTTTCTCCAGCAAGTGGCTGAGCCGCGGTCACAGGGACGACGTGGGGACCATGGGGAGCCTCTCCCCACCCAGCCAGGCGTTGGAGCCCCGAGGGACAGCGGGGTGCAGGCAGGTCCCTGCTTTTGGAGGAGCTGAAACCACCGGGCTGAGAATGGGCCACGCGTGACAGCAGTGGCCGGGTGGAGGGTCCTGGGCAGTCTCCTGCCCTACGCTGGGCTTTGCCGGGGGGTCACCTCTCAGCAGCCCCCAGTGAGCGCTGGGTGCGGCGTGGAGCCCGGGCTGCGGTGCCGGTGGAAGCGATGGCCCCCAAAACTGGTTTGGCCCGTTTCAAACGCTCCCTCTCGGCTTATCTGGCTTCAAAGGGCTCCTGCTCCATCCCACACATGCAAACATATGCTCCCTGTGAACCCCCGGGCCCGGGGGAGCCCCCTGCACCCTAAAAACCGTGCCTCCCCTCGATCTTCTTCTTTTGGCAGCCCCAAAACCTTCCTTGTCGCACCCGTGGGTGCCCCGTGCTTGGGGGTTCAAGGGGATGCGGTGGAAAGGACATGTTGGACCATGGCCATGGTGGTGGCGACCGATGGTGATTTCTTGGAGCATCACAAAGGCAGCTGAGACGCGGCTCCGCTGCCCGGGATGGGGCAGCCGCGACCCCCGGGCGCCCCACCGGCATCTCGGCCGTGCCGAGGCTTTTTGTGGAGCTGCCACAAGCCCCAAAAGCGTAAACTTGGCTGCGAGGCGAGCGGGTTTCGAGCGCACATGCAAAACAACGGCGAAGAGACTGGTTGGGTAAGCTCCCGGGGCGGGCCCGCGCCGTGGCCCCACGCCCCCCGCACCGGCCCCGCCGCAGACGGCATCGCCCACCCCGTGCTGGGGCACCCGGCACCCGTGTAGCACCCAGGGGTGCACCCGCCTGCCCGGGAGGATGCTGCAGGGCAACGGCCCTCCGGGGCCACCCAACAAGGTACGTGCCGGCCGGTCCCACACCCCTCGGCGCGGCTGTCCCCAGCGCGGGTCCCCGGGGAAAGCCGGTGGCACCTGCCCTGCCGCCAGTCCCCAGGAGAGCGTGGATGCCGGATCCGGCAGCTGCCTGCTCCTGGCCAGCTTTGGCCAAGAGGCTTTTTTTTCTTCTCGTGCCTCAGTTTCCCCAGCGTGGCTCTTGGCACACGTGCGCTGTGGCCAGGCTGCGTGGTGCTGCATTGGCCACTCCCTGCTTGAAAGGCTGATGGCAGCGGCAGCCACAGGCTTCCCTGGGGACCCGGCTTTGGGGACAGGCACTCGGTGGTGCTCGGGGAGGGGAGAGGACAGCGCGCACCCAGGAGCTGGGGTCTCCCTGGGGACGTGGCTCTGTCACCCCATGGAGGAAGGGATATGGGTGCCTCCAGGCTGGGGGGTCACAGACCACTTTAGGGACCCCCAGAGCGAGTTTATTTAACCCTGTGTCACCCTGACCGTGGCTGGATCCCCTCGGGAATCCCCCAGTTGCGCTCCAAATGTGGGGAGGTTTTGTGCCGATTTGCTGCTTTTTGAGCATCCCAGTGCATCCCTGCTCCCACCCACCGCTTTCCCCTGTTAACGAGCCACTTTACAGGGCGAGCGCTGCCGCTTTCGGCTTCAAACCTGCCTCAACCCCCCCAAGCCCCCCATGTCCCCCCATTTTCTATCTTTAAGCTGCAGGGCAGTGTCACACTGCGGGGACGGGGGCTTGGGAGGCAGGCAGAGCCTGAGGGAACGGGGCTGCCAGCGGGCTCGGGGCCATCCCTGGGAGCCCCTTCGTCCCCCGGGGCCGTCCCAAGCCCCTCGGTGCCTGGCACGGGGACGGCGGGCAAGCGTCGGCTTGCCGAGGGAGCGAACCGCCCTCCCCGCCTGCTCCCGGGGGGGAACCTGTGATTCACCGGGGCTCGGAGGACTGGGAGCGCCCCGCGGAGCCCTGCCAAACCCGGAGCACCCGCCGACGCTCCCCGTGTGGGTGGTGCTGAGGTGGGAGCAGGGGGGGCCCTTGTGGGTCTCCCTGGGTGCCGTACCCCGAAAGGGTCAGGTGTGACCCCTAAGCAAAGGGGGGGCTCCCAGTAAACCCATGAAGTCCCTGGACCCCCCCCCAGGGCCGGGGAGGTGAGTCCCCCCCTGCATCGGTCCCCGGGCACGATGCAATGGTGGCACCGGGGTTTGCAGCCCAGTGGGGTTTGGGGGGGCTACCAAAGCAGGGACCAGCACCCCAAAGCACTCGCCCGCAGCTCTTGCCACCCCGCCCCGGCATCGGCGGCTGCTCCTGCTGATGGCAGCACATTCCTCAGGGACGGCCGCCCTTTTCACCCTCCTAACGAAGCACAAAAGCCGTCCTGGCGTTGTCATCACCGTCCCGGTGCTGTCATCACTGGGTGTCGTAAGCCCCAGCCAGCTCACCGGCCGGCAAAGCCCCGAAAGCTTCTGCCAGGCGGGTTCGGAGCGGCGACGCTGAGCGCGGAGCCGTGGCTCGCTGCGGAGCTGAGGCCGCGTCGCCACGCTCGCCTTCAAACGGCCAAAGCCAGCACCGGCTTCTCTGGCTGATGCGCTGTGCCGGAGCCGACGGGCAAAACGCCCCGTGCCCACGAGCAGGGGCAGAGCCCGAGCACCCGGGCATGGCTGTGAACGGGCACGACTCGGTTCAGGAGTGAGCGGCTGGGTTAGCGAGCCAGAGGCTGAGGGAGAGCAGCGTGAAACACCACCGCGGGGGTTTCGGGAGCCCTTCCCGAGCGCAGCGGGCTGGGGGGTACGTGGCGTCCCCCACCCCGGCCATGCCGAGGTCGGCCGGGGCGGCTCGGCGAGTGGGGCGAGCCTAATTACTACCTGTGCGGTGGCAGCGGCTGAGTCACCCCGCGTTCGTTGCCGCCGGGCCTGCCGGCGCTGAGCTGCCCCTTTTTTTTTTTTTCATTGTTATTGTTGTTTTTTAATTCCCCGGCTGATTTGAAAAGCAAAGCAGGGAGGGCCCGGCCAGTAATTACTGCCAATTAGCCCCCGCTCCGGCCCTTTGGCAAGCCGGCCCCTCTCCCTGGAGGGGTTGTGGTGGTGGGCAGCCCGCGGAGGCTGGGGCCAGCGGAGGGGCTGCCCAGGGGTCCGGGGCTCCCCTGGGAGGCCATGGCGGGTCTGGGGCTCGCCAGAGGGACGATGCGGGGGTCTGGGGCTTGGTGACGGGGCCATGTGGGGGTGCAGGGCTGGCTGGGGATCTTGCCCAGGGGTCCAGGGCTCTCCGGGGAGGTTGCCTGGGGGTCTTGGGCTCGTTGGAGTGACAATGCAGGGGTCTGGGGCTCACTGGCGGGACCATGCGGGGGTCCGGGGCTCTCCAGTGTGGCCATGGGTAGGTCTGGGGCTCGCTGGCAGGGCTGCCCAGGAGTCTGGGGGTCAGTGAGGAGGCTGCTGGGGGGGATCTGGCTCTCCGCGCTGGGGCTGTGGGTACGACCACCCTGGACCCCCCCGTAGTGTCCGCCTCCCTTGTGCCCTCGTCCCCGCGAGGTCACCCCTGGGTGCCTCCAACGCCAGCGGTGACGTTGGCGGCGGGGGCCCGGTGCAGCACCCTCCTTCCCGCCGGCGGCAGTGGCCGAGGCGTGGCGGCGGCGGGGCGGGACGGGTGCCTCCCAACGGCTCAGGGAAGCCGCCGCCGCCGCCACGCTCACCTGCGCAGGGCGGCCTCGCTCACCTTGGCCTCTGCACCGCCACCATGCAGGAGACTAACACCTTCTTGCTGTCGGCCCTGCAGCCCGAGGCCGGCGTCTGCTCGCTGGCCTTGCCCTCGGACCGGCAGCTGGACGGCAGGAGCCGGGAGGCGGCCGAGGCCCAGCGGCTGCGCAGCGCCCGCGTCCAGGAGCAGGTCCGCATCCGCATGATGCTGAGGGGGCAAGCGGCCGCCCGCCCCGAGGTCCCCGACCACGCCGACGGCAGCAGAGGTGGGAGAACCCCCGGGTGCACGTGTCGGAACAGGCGGCGGGAGCCCCTCGGCCGGCGGTGGGCTTCGGCTCGCGCCCTGGCTTGGGGCTGGGGGGTTGCCCCCCACACCCCGGCCGAGCCCCCCGCCGCACCCCCAGCACCGGGAATGGGGGCGGCGCAGCCCCGGCGTGGGCTTGTTTCACCCCACTCGGGGGTCGTGCCTCAGTTTCCCGACCTGTCCCTGGGGGGGATTTGCACTGGAGGGGTCCCGCACCCCGCTTGGGGCTGGGGGGAAGGTTTTTCTTGCCCGGGCAGATCCCTCCCCGTCCCCCCCAGCCTCTGAGCGGCGCCGCTGGCTGGGCTCCAAGTTCCTCCATTTAATGTCTGCACTCGCGGCCTCCGCCCTGCTCCTTCACCTGGCACCGGCGCGGGGTTTCACCGAGCCCCCCGATCCGAGGTGCTGGGGGACCTTGGCGGTGGGGAGAGACCCCCCCTCAGCACCCCGAGGGCAGCCCCGAGCGCGGGTGTGAGTCACGCTCCCATCACCGCCGGGGCTGGCGGCGTCCTCCGGTCCCCACCGGTGCCCCAGGGCGGTGGCGAGGTGGGAGGGCGGCGCGGGGTGCAGTGGGGCGGCCGGGTCCCTGCTGGGCTCCCGTTCCCTGGGTGCCGGAGCCGGGGCCGGCTTTGGGGGGGGATGCCCGAGCTGCCGATCTGGCTACAGCAGAGGGGACCGGGCTGAGCTGCCGCATCCCCACCGAGGTGGCAATCACTCCCCTCGCCATCAGGGCACGATGAAAGGTGGGGAGGTCACCGCTCAGCGCAGCCTCTCCTGCTCCCCGCTGCCGGCAGGCAAGCGAAGGCAGTGTCCTTTGGCTCCCTCGTCCCCCTCAGCACCGCTGGCACTGCTGTGGCTTCTGAAGCGGGTCCCCCCAGGATGAGCTGGGGACAATCTTTGGTCCCCGAGACCACCCCTTTGGCCGCCCGGCGCTCACGTTGATCCCTCCGTCTCTGTCCCGTAGGTGGTCAGTACGGCACGACCCTGCACTCCTCCTTCAGCTCCCGCTCCCAGAGCAATGGCTTGGACACCAAACCCTCGGTACGTACTGGGGGGGGGGGGGTTGTCCCCCACCCCGCACTGGCACCCATCACTGTGGCAGCTGGGGATGCCGGCGGAGACCCAGATGCCGGCTGTAGCTTTAGTTGTGCCAAGGGAGGCTCCTAGCTCCGTCCTTTCCTCTCCCCGTGGTGGGGATGGAGGGACAGGCTTGCAGGCACCCCCTGACCCCGCACTTTCCCCCTGCAGCTGTATCAGCCGCTGGCCAAGAAGGATTTTGGCACGCTGAAGGGCAGCAGCTGGTCCTCGCGCTCGGCGGTGGACCTCACTCCGCACAAGCGGATGGCGACCATCAGCAACGGGGGCCTGGCGAAGGGCCAGGGCTACAGCGCTGGCTATGCCATGTCGCAGGCCACCAACACCTCGCCGCGGCCCAGCTCCTTCCACGAGCGCAACTACCGGTCCCGGCAGAACTTCGACACCCTCTCGCTGCGCTCCCTGCGGCTGGCCGACGGGCCGCTCCAGCCCACCGCCATCGCGGATGACCGCTATAGCGTCATCTCAGAGCAGCTGGACCCCGTGGGTCACCGTCCCCTCTACAAAAGCCAAGGCAATGGCGGCTTCACCCGCTCCTACACCTTCGAGAGGCAGATGAGCGCCGGCTCCGCCACCAAGGCCGCCTCCGACTGGCTGGACGGCAGCGAGGTGACCCAGAGCCGCACCATTCGGGCACCCGCCATGCGCACGCTCCAGCGCTTCCAGAGCAACAACCGGTCACGGCTTAGCACCGGCTCCTTCGGCAGCATCCAGGCGGCCTCGCAGGCGGGCATGGGGAGCTCGTACATGGGGATGGTGGAGCACAGCTCCCGCGCGCCCTCCGTGCGCAGCCTGGCCGAGTCCAGCCACCGCCTCCAGGACCAGCGCGCCATGGAGATGTACAATGGGCACAGCACGCTGCTCAGCCACGCGTCGGGGGGGTGAGTGCCACCAGGGCTGGTCCGGCACCAGCTTAGTCCTTGTCCCCACCTTAGTCACTTGGCCGGTTGAGGGCAAAACCCTCCCTCTTTTGCCTGCTGTTACCTTGCTGCAAGGGATGCAGGAGGGGTGAGATGGTGGGCACAATTTGGCCCCATAGTGATGGACTGTGGCATGAGGACCTCCAAGCATGTCCTGCATGTGGCCTTTGCTCCTCTCATGGACACATCCTGAGACACGAGGGTACGAAGATGCTTATTCAGCTGGGTCCGGAGTCCCGTGCCCCAGGAGTGTGGCAGGGAGGGAGATGGGTTGACAGGTCTCCTCCAAGATGCGGGACGTGGTGGGGTGCAGAGGTGGAGGACCCCTATGGGGTGCTCTGCTCGGGCTCTTCCTCACCTGCCTGTGGCTTCCAGGTTTGACGACATCGACCTGCCCTCCGCAGTGAAATACCTGATAGCCAGCGACCCTAACCTGCAGGTCCTGGGTGCTGCCTACCTCCAGCACAAATGCTACAGTGACAGCAACGCCAAGAAGCAGGTGAGCACCCAGGAGCCAAAAGGGAAGGGGCTGTCCTCAGCCCCTCTGCCATGGTGGGGCACCCCGGGGAGGGTGGAGGAGATGGAGGGAGCCCCAGCAGAACAGGAGAGCGGCTGGGCGTCTCAACCCGACCGGGCTCTCCCCTCCCAGGCCCGCAGCCTCCAGGCCATGCCCAAGCTGGTGAAGCTGTTCAACAGCCCCAACCAGGAGGTGCAGCGCCATGCCACGGGCGCCATGCGCAACCTCATCTACGACAACGCTGAGAACAAGCTGGCGCTGGTGGAGGAGAACGGGATCTACGAGCTCATGCGGACACTGCGGGAGCCGGACGATGAGCTCCGCAAGAATGTCACAGGTCGGAGATGATGGCGGGGCGGGCAGGGGTCCTTGTCCCCTGGGGGCAGCACGTGGTGCCCCCACCCCGTGAGTAAAGCTGGGATGACGTTTCACAGGGATGCGCTCTTTGCATCCTTGTTACCCAGCCTGTCCCAGGGCTGCTCCTGGCTGCGGGTGGTCAGTGTGAGCCCCCTGGGGAGGACAGTCGGGGTGGACATGCTCTCCAGCCATTCTTGGGACTGAGGATCCCCCTCCCTGCAGGGATCCTGTGGAATCTCTCCTCCAGCGACAACCTGAAAGATCGCCTGGCCCGGGACACGCTGGAGCAGCTCACAGACCTGGTCCTGGTCCCCCTCTCCGGGCTGGGGGGCTCGGGTGTCATCCAGCAGAACCCCTCGGAGGCGGAGATCTTCTACAACTCCACGGGCTTCCTCAGGTACCTGCTCTGGGCCGGCTCCGATCCTCCCACTGCGGGTGAAGTTTTGGGTAGAGAAAGAGACACCATCTGTGGCGCATACATAGGGAGCGAGGTCCCCAGGGCTCGTTTCTGGGGTCCCCTATCCCTTGCAGCACTTGTGCCTCAAGGCAAAGCCTGGTCAGCCTCCTGGGAGAGGTATTAGCTGCCCTCCCCGCAGTGCTGCCCAGTGGCCGGAGGGGTTGGCCGGGGGGAAGCCCCTTCTTGCCATGATGGACCCGTGTTCCCTGTGCAGGAATCTCAGCTCTGCCAGCCAGCAGACTCGGCAGAAGATGCGCGAGTGCCACGGGCTGGTGGACTCCATGATCCACTATGTGAACAGCTCCCTGGAAGTGGGCAAGTCAGAGGACAAGGTGAGCCCCGGGAGCTGAGTGCTGGGAGGGTTTGGGTGCCCTCAGACGGGGTGTTGCTCCCTCCCTCCTGGTGGCCACCTGGCCATCATGGTGCAAAGGCACATCTTGATGTGATGGTGGGAAAACCAATCTGGCTCTGTCTGGGCTTACTGGGCATAGTAGGGCATTGCTGGTGTCATCGGGGTGATGCTTGCCACGGAGCCCCATGGGATCGCGCCCCAGGGGATGTGCCAGCTGGAGGTGCCCTGGCAGGCAGCACAAGGACTGACACCCTCATGTCCTATCTCCCCCCATCAGAGCGTGGAGAATGCCGTCTGCGTCCTGCGCAACCTCTCCTACCGCCTGTACGACGAAATGCCCCCGTCCTCCCTCCAGCGCCTGGAAGGCCACAGGAGGAACAACAGCAGCATGGTGACGGGGGAGCTGGTGGGCTGCTTCAGCCCCCAGAGCAAGAAAGCACGCGAGGTCAGCGGCTGGGAAGTGGTGGGCACCATGACGGCTGTGTCACCTGGGGCGGGGTTGGCACCGCAAAGCAGCTGGCGGTGGAGGTGACGCTGGGGTGGAGGTAGACGCCAGCCTCGGCTGATGGGTGGGACACACGGGTGAGCTCAGCAGAGGGTGAATCAGGTGTGTGGTGTGAATTAGGGTGCCGAACCCCCGCTTCGCCATGCCACGGGGCGTGACGCAGCCGGGGTGACCTGCTGGTTCGCTGCCAGCCTGGAGCTGCCCAACGGTCGAGGCCGGGTGCGTGGGGAAAACGGGACGCACGCAGCGAGGGATGCTGCAGATGGGAACATCCCCATGAGTCTAACAGCGCTGCCCCCATCCCCACAGCACTACCTGAATGCGGACATCGTCACCTTCACGGAGGTCTCCAAGGACCCCAAGGGCATGGAGTGGCTCTGGAACCCGCAGATCGTGGGCATCTACAACCGGCTGCTGCAGCGCTGCGAGCTCAACAAGCACACGACAGAGGCGGCCTCGGGCGCCCTGCAGAACATCACTGCTGGGGACCGCAGGGTGAGGGCACGGGAGGGGAACGTCCCCCGGGGCTCGCCCCGTCTTGCCTGGCTGTGCCCACCGCCTGGCCAGTCACAGCTGTGCCCGGGGAGGGGCTGCACCTCCCTGCGGTTGGTACCAGCCTTTCCTGGGTGGGGGACGTGGCTGTCACGCCACTCACCACCTGGACATGGTCACCCTGACCTGGCCCCGTTGAGCAAGAGGAGGAGGAGGAAGAAGATGGGGTGGGAGGAGGAGGAGGCAGCCGGCAGGTCCCTGGTGGGTGTCTCCAAGTGGGTGTTTGCCTCGGCAGTGGGCGGGCGTGCTGAGCCGGCTGGCCCTGGAGCAGGAGCGCATCCTGAACCCCGTGCTGGACCGCGTCCGCACCGCCGACCATCACCAGCTGCGCTCCCTGACGGGGCTCATCCGCAACCTGTCCCGCCACGCCCGCAATAAGGACGAGATGTGTGAGTGCCGGGGAGGGACGGGCAGGGCTGGGGCTGCAGGGAGGAGCCCGACGGATGCCCTTCACCCTTTTCCGCCTTGGTCTGGCCTCCAGTTACCTCTGGCCACGTCTCAGCACCTTCCTGCCGGCTGCGTCCCTGCTCACGGCTGAGTGCGCGGTGGCCGGTCCATCCCCAGTAACTGAACACCCCCCCCACGTTCTGCTCTGCCTCCAACCCCGCCATCTCACTTGGCTTTGCCCCTGTCCCCCACCTCCTCTCCCAGGTGCCAGGGAGTCTCAGCAGAGGCTGCAGAGAGCAAAGGGCTTGAAGATGTCCCTGGTGCTGCCCCGCAGGTCCTTGGCTGGACCCTCTGTCCCCTCACTGCCCCCGAGAGGTTGCAGGGTTCGTACCCAGGCTGCCATGTGTCCTCTGGGTCTGGCCACCAGCTCTGACATGATGCCTTTGCCCACCAGCGACCAAGGTGGTCAGCCACTTGATCGAGAAGCTGCCGGGGAGCATGGGGGACAAGGCGCTGCCCGCCGACGTCATCGTGAACATCATCGCGGTCCTCAACAACCTGGTGGTGGAGAGCCCCATGGCCGCCCGTGACATCGTTTACTTTGATGGCCTCAGGAAGCTCTTCTACATCAAGAAGAGAAGGGACAGGTGGGAGCTCCCTGTCCACTCTGCCGTCCCAGCTTGGGCCTGGGGTCCAGTCCTGCTTCCTCCCCTGGTCCAGCGAGGTGGAAGAGGGTCACAACCAGTTTCCCTTCCCAAGGCTTGGTGGTGGGAGTCCCCAGACCAGCTCAGGGTGGCCTCGTGGCTCCCTTCCAGACCTTTGCCACCTCCTCAGGACACCCCACCACGGGGTTGCCCATCGCTGCAGCTACCTTCTTCCCATCTGAGTGCTTCTCACCTCTCCTGCCAGAAGCACTTGCCACCCTGCCCATTGCGGTGGGCTCCAGCCTTTAGTCTTCTGCCTCTTCCCACCATCGCTAAGTCTTCAGCCCCTCCAGGCCTTTCTGGGGTGGTATCCTTGGGCTGATGGGCACCATCCCGTGCCCAGCGGTACCCAAAGCTCATTGCATCCTGTCCCTGTCCCAGCTCGGACAACGAGAAGTCCTCCAGAGCAGCAGCCAGCCTCCTGGGCAACATGTGGCAATACACCAAGCTCCACCGGGACTTCAAGATGGTAGGTACCACCCTCCGGTGCCTCCTCCAGCCGGCGGGGTGCTGGGGTGGGCCCTGAGGGTGGATCCCAAGGGAGTCAAGGCCAGGGGCTTCACCACGGAAAGCCACGCCACCCAAATGCTCCCAGGCATACGATGGGCCCCAGCTCCACGCCTCCCCCTCCTGAAGGGGTGGGGACATCCCCAGAGCATCATCCCTGTGGTGGCACCTGCACCAGTGGGGACAGCCACGTGCCCAACATGGGGACAGCGTGGCCCTGTCAGTGCCAGAGCAGAGCGGGTTTGTGTTTGCATTCCCACCATCCAGCGAGGCGTGGGCAGGGGTGTCCTCGGGCAGGAAAGGTGACGGCGCTGGCGTCCCCGCCGTGACGGGTGTCCTGTCTCCTTGCAGAAGGGGTACCGGAAGGAGGACTTCCTCGGCCTGTGAGGACAACCCCCGGGAGCCGGACTGCCCAGCCCTGCCTCTCCCCGCTGGGATGCTCCTTGCCGCCAGCCGTGCCTTGGAGAGGCTGCTCGCCGCCGGACCCCTGCTCCGTAGCGTAGTCCCTGCCGCGTCCCTCGCGCCTCCCGCCTCCGCCAGGTCCCCCTTCCCTGGGCGGGGGGACACTTGTCCTCCCTCCTGCCGCAGCCTTAAACCCAGCAACTGCTTTTGGCTCTGCTGGGATCCCAGTTAGTTGGGGACAGCCCCTGGGGACCCTGCCTGCTCCTTGGAAGCCGGCTGCAAAGCTCAGCTTGTCTCATGGCTCGGCGGAGGGGAAGGAGCTGCAGGGCTTTGGGGAGGCTCCTGCAAAGCAATGCTGGTGGGGAGGGGGGCTTTGGGGGGCACGCCATCCCAACTCCCCGATCCGCGGTGCACCGGGAGCTGGGAGGGTGCTGGGGCCACCACGCCGTGGGTTGCACATGCTCTGCCCTGGCTGGGTGGGGATGGGGCTTTGCATAGTTCAGGGGGTTTGTGGGAGGTCTGAGGTGGCTTCCCAAATTTTTATGAGGTTGGCACTGTGGCTGTAAGGTGCTGGGAAGCAGTGTCGGCGACGCGGTGCTGAGTCCCCCCTTTGCCGGGGTGTGGGGGACTGTGACTGAGGCTGCCCATGCCCTCGCTGCAAGAAGCCGGGGGATCTCTGAGCCACACCATCGCCCTCCGTACACCCCGCGGGACTGTCCCTGTGCAGGCAGAGCTGCTGCTCCTTGCCGGCTGCTCTGCTCAGGGCTGGGCCTGGCCAGTGCTGCGTAAGCAAGATTTGTGCAGGGCTAGCCGGCTCGTGTTTGCTGGGCGGCGTCTACCCGCGGGGTGGGGAGATGCCCTTGGTGCCCGGCGCGGCTGGCGCAGGTGGGGCAGCGGGTCCAAAGCTCTCCCTGCCGTGGTGGTGGCCAGGCCAGGCCGGGTTGCACGGGTGGGCTGCGGGGTGGCTTCGGACTGCCGGTGGGTTTGGGGCTGGGTGGGGAGATCCTGTGCTTGGGGGGCATTGCGCACCCTATTTGGGAAATGAGGTAGAGTAGGTACAGGGGGTGGGAGGGCAGGGGAGACTGGGCAGCGCTGCCAGGAGGGGCCGCATCCAGGGCTGGTGTAGCTCCCGGACATGCTGGGACCCGGCGCTGTTCAGGCTGGGGCGTCACGGTGCGTTTGTCTCCCCAGCTCCCCGTGTACAAGCTCCCCGAGCCCTGTGTATCCCTGAAATAAAGGCCTTGAACGATGCCTGCTGCCCCCGTGCTCGGCCGGCACGCGGGAGGGGAGGAGAGCACCCTGTGTGGGAGAGCTCACCCTGCAGTGCCACCCCGCTCGCCGCTCCAAGTCAGCGTGGTGGGGACACCGGTGCGGGGATGCCAGCACGGGGACGGGATGCAGCACAGAGACGGGACCCAGCACAGCGCTGCCTGCCCCGCTGCCCATGGCAGGGAGAGACCCGCCGGTGGCACCCGCGTCCCCGCAGATGGACGAGACCCTCTCGGAGCAGCAGCATTTTATTGCCACGGGGGTTTCTGTGGGAGAGAGGGTGCTGCAGCTGCTCCCATCGGGCATTTCGCAGCCACTGGGACTGGGGCACGTTGCTTCTTGGAGAGCATCACCCATCCCAACGTTTGTCCATCACGCAGGAAAAATGTCCCTGCTGCCCACGGCGAGGGAGGGGGGCCCAGCACCCAAGGGTGCCCAGGCACTGCGGGCAGGGGTGTCCCCTGGTGATGGTTTTCCACCACAGAGTGTGCTGCCAGAAGGGGCCAGCTCCTGTCTTTCCCACCAAGACCTTGGCTTTGGTCCCATCATAAATCCCGGGCTCCTCTGTCCCTGATCTGGGTCCGTGTGGCCCCACGGGGAAGGGGCACGCTGCCTTTGCTGGCCTGCGGCCCTATTCAGATGTCATCCTCCGTCACCAGGCAGTAGAAGTCCGTGCGGGCGCTGTAGTTGCGTGATCCCAGGTCTGAGATGTCGAGCTCGGGTCTCTGGCCGTCCCTCAGCTGTGTGTCCTCCGTCGTGCCGGCAGCCGAAGCCATGGGAGCGCCGAGGCCGCCGATGCGGGGAGGCGGGGGGCTTCTGAAAGCACACCCTCGGAGGCCTGGAAGGAGCAGGGAGGTGGGTTTTAGGCAGTGGGGAAGGGGCTAAACCCAGCCCGCCTGCCACGGGAGGGTGAAGCAAAGCCCAAAGGTGACCTGCAGTGCGCATCTGCCCCCCCAGGAGAAGCAGCAGTGGACAAGGACCTGTACCAAGGTCCCCATCTGGGTGGAGGTCTCCACCGCTGTCCAGGTAGCTGCTGTGCAGGATCAGCATGGGGTCCTTGTCCTCCTGCAGCTGGGTCTGCGGGTCCCCCATGGTCCCCTGGAAGGACACCTTGCGGGGCAGGGCCAGGCACAGCTCCTTCCAGAAGTCCGATGATGGGGTCTGTGTGGGGCAGGGAGGAGATGAGCTGTGTCGGGACCACCACGAAGCCAAACCCAGCCCCGCACGGGGCTGGGGAAGGCTTTCTGGGGCTCGGCTCACTCTTCCCGGCACCGGGAGCTCAGCCAAGGCGAGGGCTGTTCTCCCGGCATGGCAGCGCGCCCACACGCTGGTGGAGAAACCGGCCCAACCTGCTGAAACGCTCCCGAGGGCTCCAGCTCCCAGCCTGGCCCTGAAATGGCCACAGCAGCCACGGGCCAAAGCTTCGCTCCGAGAGCTGGGGCTTCACGCTGGCGCCTCGGCTGGGGCAGACCCCGGAGTGGCACGGGGCTCCTGCAAGTCTGGGGAGCGAGCACCCAGATCTGGGGCTGTTTCTGGTGGGTTTTTTTTTAAATTGCCTCTAAAAGACAGGTGCCCCAACCTGCTTTTGAGGAGCACTGAAGCACAGGGAGCAGCCCTGGAGCATCACGGGGAGGCTGACGCAAAACAGGAGGCTGGGGATGGAAATGGGGGTGCCAGCAGGAGGGGGTCCTGCTCCGCTCTCACCATGGAGCCAGCTCGCCACACCAGCAAGGTCACCGCGCTCCGGTGCTGCTTCAGCAGGCTGATGGCGGGGTGGGCAATCTCCCGGTACTGGCTCTCGAAGACAATGAAGATGGGTTTCTTGGAAAGCTCCAGCAGCCTCCAAAGCCCTTCCCTGTGAGACAGGCGTGTGGCAGGAGGGCAAAGGACGCACTGGCCCCTCTCCCCCGGCAGCAGGCAGGAGCCGCTCCTACCTGAAGCTGCTGTTGCACCAGTCTTGCTCCAGGTACGCGATGGAGAGGACCACGATGAGACGCCGGCACCGGCTCACGTTCATGATCAGGTCAGCCGACGGCTCTGCGGGCAAAGGGATTTCAAGCCCCCAGGTGCTGGTGTCGCGCCTCTGCCCGACCCCACGCAGGTCCGGTGCCTACCGGAGTTGGGCAGGATGGTTTGCTCATCCAGGAAGAGCTTGTAGCCGTAGCGGTTCTCCAGCTGCGGCTTCACGATGAAGTGGACAAACTTTCGGTCATCCGGGGCGGTGGCGTGGGAGACGTAGGCGTCGTACAGCTTCCCATCTGGGGAGAGCCATGGGGAAGGGGGGTGTAATGCCGGGGAGGGCTCTGCACGTCGGCAAGCCCCTGGCCCGGGGGAGGCTTTTCCCAAGGTGGGCACTGCCTCCGTGCCCTTCTCCGGCGGCTCACCGTTGATCTCCAGCTCGCCGTAGCGGTTCCGGTACCAGAGGAGCACGCTCAGGCGGCATCGGACATAGAGCCCGGCCAGAAGCACCAGGAGCGCCAGGACCAGGAGGGCTGCCAGCACCGCGGGCACGTGCCCTGCCGCCTCTGCAAGGACAGGGAAGGGCACGCTGAGTGTGGCCGGTGGCCCCTGGCCCAGGTTTTCTACGTTTGTGCCGCAGTACACTGCCCTGGGAGAGGCAGCGATGATCCCCATGGGGCTGCCAGTCCTGCCCTGTGTAAGCGGGTCCTCCTTGGAGGTGTCCCTTCTCTGTCCCTGGCATGTCCCTACCCACTCGCCGCAGGGTGAAGGTGGCCGTGGTGTTGCTGACCCAGCAGGCAAACACCCCAAAGTCGGCATCGTGCGTGAGGTTGAGCTGCAGGACGCTGGCGAGGAGCTGCTCCGAGGCATTTTGGGCAAACCTGGGGGGAGACAGGACCCCCGTGGGTTGGGCCGTGTGGTGACCCGTGCTGACAGACAGACAGACGGATGGATATCCCCCAGAGTGGGCTCCTTACCAGGTAGTGTCCTGGCTGCTCTCGCTGCCCAGCCATTGCCCGTCTTTGCTCCAGGTGGGGACGGGCTCGCAGTGCTCCGCGGCCGCCCAGCGCACGGTGCAGTTCAGCGCTATCTGGCTCCCCAGCGCCAGCTCCAGTGTCTCATTCGCGGCCGGGGCGAGGATTTCGGGGACCACGCTGCAAAGGTCTGGGGGCACAGCAGGAAGGGGGTTTCAGATGGGAAGGCTGAGCCACCTCCCAGCTGGGCAGGCAACTGTCGTAGCCGTCCTGGCTTCCCCGGAAAAACAAGCTCTGCCGCGGGGGTCTGGCAGCGAGCGGCACTTGCGGCTGTTTTGCAACAGGCTGAGCTGGTTTTTGGGGCTGGGAGAGACCCTCACCCACAAAGCTGGGGCGGCGAGCCGGACCACTTGCCGTGCCTGCCAGCCAGGGGTCCTTCCCAGCTGAAAACGGGTGAAAGTTTCAATTTTGCAGCTTACCTGCCATGGTGTGCTCAGGCGACGTGCAGGGGAGCTGCCGGCATCACCAGCGGCCACCTGCGGCAGGAGGGCCCCTGTGGCACGGCGTCGTCCCGGGGGCAAAGTCCGCCTGCCACCGCCGCAGGGCAGGCTGGGCCTGGAACGGATCAGAAACGGCTCTGTGAGCGCTGGCTGCTCCGGGCTGGGCCGGCACAGGGAGCGCCCGGGCGGTCCCCATCGCTCCCCGCAGCGATTTGGGTCTGGGGAGCGGCGGGTGCCACTCTGGGGTAAAGCCAGAGCCGTGTCCCAGCTACGGCTTGGTGGCCACTGTGTCGCCTGCCCTCCCTGCGCAGCGCTGACTCACAGCCTGGCCTTCCCGACGGCGAATTTACAGGCGGGAGGTGATTAATGACCAACCGGGGGCTGCAGGATGTTAAAAAAGTGGCTTCGGCTCAAACCAGAGGCCGGCGAGGGGAAAGGAGCCATGTGTGTAGCTCAGCCACGGGGCGTGCGACACCTCCCCGTGAAACCACGGCGAGCCGCCCCTGTGGCCGCCTTGGGGGGGCTCAGCGGGACCCCCTTCATGCTACCAACACCCCGGCTTGGCTGCAGTGCTGCTTCCAGCCTGCCGTGCCCATTGAAATTGCTCATTAAACAGCAGGGCGGTTTATTTATAGAAACACGGGCTTCCTATCTCGTGAGCTCTCATAGCATTGAGCTACGCCAAGTGGTTGCCAACCTGCCGCCGTGCCTGGGGAGAGGCACAGCCGCACGACGTGCCGCGGGGGCAGGGGGGGAGCGCGAGGATGGCGCGGGGGGACCAGGGGACCAGCCCCCGGCTGGCATCGTGCGATCGGTGGCAGTGCTGCTGCAATAGCCCCGCGGGAAGAGGGGGCCCAGGGAGGACACCCCGCACCCGCCGATAAACCACAGCGGTGCCAAGGGGCACTGGGAGCAAACGGTGAAGCAGAGCCCGGTGCTGGGGTTGGGCTCCTCCGTCCCCAAGCACCCGCAGAGCCGCCGGTGCGGGCGGTGCGTCCGCTGGGGCCGATGTGGGAATAACAAGGTCGTCACGTTGCCGGTGTTTCTGCAAGGCGGCACGACTGTAAACACATCCAGCATAACTGCTGGGGCCAGGAGGGATAAAAATCTCTCTCAGCTGCCTCTTTGCCCCAGAGCTTCATTGCTCTCGGTTGCAAACTGGTTCTGGGTAGCAGCAGGGCTGGTGAGGCTGGGCTCGTCCCTGGAGAAACGGCGTCTCTGCTGCCGGGGCGGAACGGGAAGGGGGGAGGTCGGCAGCGCTGCTCTGCCGTGGGCAGCGGTGGAGGCACCTTGCTTCCCTTTGGCACAGCAGCCCTGGCGCCGGGCGTGGGGTGAAACTCTGGGTCAAGGTACGCGAGGGACGCTTGTAACGTGTTCAGCTTGAGCAGCTGGAAAG
This sequence comes from Platalea leucorodia, assembly GCF_965183815.1. Taxonomy (NCBI): domain Eukaryota; kingdom Metazoa; phylum Chordata; class Aves; order Pelecaniformes; family Threskiornithidae; genus Platalea; species Platalea leucorodia. The sequence goes on along the minus strand of NC_138829.1, from coordinate 73,328,944 downwards.
CGATTTATACCTAAAGTATTAACTGGGTTTCTCCGCGGCCAGGGACGGAAGAGCAAAGGATGGAGACGAGCCAGCCCGCCCGGCTTTCGCACGGGGAAGGGGATGGGAGATGCTTCACCAGGGTGGCGTGGGGCTTCCTCTGCCTGGTGGGGATGCTCCGGCTCTGCTCGGTCCTGCCCGGAAGGGTCGCTCGTAAATTGTTTCACTCTGATGGTTGGAAATAAGGAAGCCCCAACAAGGTGCAGACTGGCCGGAGACCTCGGGGAGGCCCTGAACGCCTCCCCGCCCCGTGGAGGGGCGCAGCCAGCCAGGGCCCCTTTGCTCTGGGGCGTGAAATGGCGCCGGGTGCCCAAAGGGCAGCTGGGTGTCAGGGCTGCTGCCTGCCAGGGAGGAGGAGCACAGGTAACAGGAGCAGCACGCTCCCGTTCCCTGCGTCTTGGGGTTGGGGACACCCCGGGCTTGTAGCACTCCACGCGCGGCAGAGGACACCAGGGCGGCACGGTGGCAGGGCAGCCGCGGGGCTGCGTACGCCGAGGGGGCGAGCGGGGCCAGAGAGCTGGGGGGGAGCAGCAGGGCTTGTGGGGAGAGAGTGAAACCCTGCTGACCCCGGCCGAGACGGCATCGACGCGGAAAGGGACGCGGAGGAGAGCTGCATTTACCTTGGGAGCTCCCCCGGTGCCCCGGCCGCAGGCCAGTCGCCTCCCTGTGCGCCGCTCCAGCCGACTGGACCTGCCAGATCACTGCTTGCTTTTCCTCTCTTTTTTTCTTTTTAAATAATTTATTTATTTCCCCCCCTCCCCGGTTCAGCCCCTGCCCTGCGCCGGGCTCTCCCGCCGCCCCAATCGCCGGGCGCCAGGCCCGCAGAGGGGTTGGCCGTCCCTCCTCCCGCTGCTCCACCTCCGTCTCCACCTGAACCTGTGGGGGAAAAAAACCAAATAACTCTGGCTTCAGGAGAGGGGAAAAGGAAAAAAAAAGAGGAAAAAAAAAAAGGAGAGGGAAGGCAACCCACCCAGCCTGCTGGCCCAGCAGCCCCGGGGAGCCGGTGCACGCAGGTTGCACAAGGCTCCCGAGGCAGAGGAGGAGCCCCCCGGCTCTCCATGGCTGGAAAAGCCCATGGAGGTGTCGGGGCAAGAGGAAACCCGCAGCCAGCACCTGCCGACACCGGTAATACCAGCTCCCCGGGCCACGGCGGCAGCCGGGGGCTCGCACTGGCGTGTGCCTGGGGGCTTTGGGGCGTCTGTTCAATGCAGCGCCGCGGGGAGAGCCTGCGTTTTGGGGCCACGGTTTGCTGAGCACCGGCAAACTCGATACTCTCAGGCTTCATTACAGTGAGTTACTGATGGCGGGCGGCGGGGGGAGGCCGGGCAGCCGGTGGCTCTGCCCACGGCGCCTTGGGGTCTCCTGTCTGTTCCCGTCTCCGTGATTTTAAAAGCTTCTTTGCAAGGTGAAACCGGTACCGCGGGGCAGCTCCTCTGGCTGGCGCTGGCCGCGGGGCACCGGGCCCAGCCGTGGCCGCTCGCGAAGAGCCACTGCCCGCTTGTGCTAATGACCGAGGCGGCGATGGGAGGCCGGGGCTGCGCTCGTACCAGCACCAACGCCTGGCGCTGCAACCGGCCTCAGCCGGCGCAGGAGAAACGGACCTGACCCGCAGCCGCTGAGCAGGGAAAGCACGCGCTTTGGGGCCAAAAAGGGGAGGAACGAGGGTGTTTTCCCCCTGCAAGGCCCCGGCGCAAGCGGCACGGGAGGCTCGGGGTGGCGTCGGGGCCCTGGCACCTTTGCCGGGCTCCTCAGCGGCGGCTTTCGCAGCTCCCCGCTGGGACCGGCTCCTTCGGCTTCCCACAGTCCCCGAGTTGGGGAAAAATGGTTCTAACTTCGCCTTTGCAGAAAAAAAGAAGAAATAAGCCTGCTCCAGCCAAAACTCTGTCTGTCCTGACTCTGAGACTGTCTGACAGACTCCGGGCCGAGTCTGTCCTGACTCCGGCAGCGGTACGGGGTCAGCAGCGGCAGAGCTGTGACCCTGCCCCGGGCTGCGGCAGAGCTGTGCCCTGCCAGCGGGCCGTGGCTGGGGTCGGCGCGGCTGGGGAAGCAGGCGGCTCTGCCCCGGCTCGGATCTGAATCCCCTGCCAAAATCCTCTTGAGCGGAGGCTGTCGCCTTCAGACGCTGCGCCACGCCGGGGCCGGTGAGCCCGTCCTGCCTGCTGCTGCACCCCGGCCCGAGGTGAGCGGGCGCTGCTGCGGCGCCAGCGGCTCCCGGCGAGCTAGCGGGTGAGTGAAAATTACTGTGTCGCGTGAGCTCGCTAATAGCCAATTCTCGATGCATTTAACAGCTTGCAGCTAATTAGATTTAAGCTACTCAGAGCTGCCAGGTGACTGCGTTCCAAGGCCATTGATACAATATGAAACCAGGGTTCGCTTCCAAGTCCCAGAAACGAGAGTATTGCTACAGGCTGAGGTGCCACCAGCAACAGACCCTTAACCACAGCCGCTGCTCCTCTCCGAGGAGGCACAGCGGGCGCTGGCTTTTTGCTCTTACACCGGGGCCGAGGACTCCCCGGGTGCGCGGCTGCTCCGAGCCCTCAAGCGAGCTGAAAGCGACGTGGCCTCTCGCACCGCGTGCGGCTTCCTACAGCGGGAACCGGTCTCATCACGGGAAGAAGCATCACCGCGCAGGCTTGTACGGCGCTGGGGCTCTAGCCACAGCAGGGGCTTGGACCAGTCTGACTTTTAATTACAGAACAAATCAAATCAGCGCTAATGAAACAGTTGTTCCTGAGCTGTGGTGCTCAGGTTTGCTTCTCTGCGTCTTTCGGAGCTCCTTCACGCTGTGGCACCCTCGTAGGTCCCACGTTTCATTCCCTTTATCCCCACAATTCACCTCGACACAGGAGGCTCCCATTGTCATTTTACAGAGGAGGGGATGAAAGGGTGGAGCTGGAGCTGGAACTTACAAACCAGTTAGCAGTTTCTGGTTCTTGTAAAGAAAAATGACTCTATTGCTTTGAAACGCTCTAGTGGATTTGCCCTGGAGTTTACAAGGACCATAAGAAGGCTGGAAACAGCTGCGGCCACCTGTCCCATGCTACTGCCTTCCTTGTTAGCTGAAATTAGGAAAAATTAAGAGAAAAGCTTTTTCCCCGTGCATTGCAAACCCAGCTCAGCGAGGCTGCGTGGGCCTGACGTGAGGTGGGGGGGGGGATCTGGGCATCCAAGGGCTGTTTGTGCACCCGATGCCGAGCGAAGAGGCACGTGTTTGAGGGCACGTTAGCGTTCCTGGGCAGCGTTACCGTTCCTGGGCAGCCATGACAAAGACTTTGTTCCTTAAGGACAAATAACCCTGCCTCGAGTCGGTAAATGAGTCGCTAAAGGTAGAGCCGGCAGAGAGCACGGCTAAGAGGCCGGGAACGCGCGTGTATGAGAAAAGTCGGGGTGCTGGCTGTGACGCCGGCCCCCGCGGGAGGCAGCCCCGGCTCTCTGCCTGCAGCTGCGGGGAGCAGGGGGCGGCCGCAGCCCGCGCTGCGGGGCCGTAGGGCGAGAGGTGGAGGAACGTCAGGCTGGCGGGGCTCGGGTTTAGGCTAGCAGGTCGTCCTTTGGAGGAAGAGATGACCCTCGCCAGCCCTATCACTCGGGATTTTCTGTGTAGCTCAGTGTTTCGGTTACCCCGGCACATTTAACAGGTGGTTTTCCCACTGTGCGCAGCCAAAGCGCCAACGTCTTTTAAGCGTCTCAGCAGCCGGCGCCCACGCTTGGCCCTGGCTGCGGGCTACGCGCAGGCGCGTCACCTCCAGCCTTTTTTGATTATCCACGTTCAGACAAAAACGGTCTGGGGGCACGATTTCTTTGGGGGATGTGGATGGCAAAGGAGGGAGGCAGGGATGATACCAGCGTGAATACAGCGACTCAACGGCAGCTGAAGAGCTGGCCGCTTGTGCCTGCGCGGGTGTTACGTTTATTTACCATTTCGCTCGTGGTAGCTGAGCCAGGCACAACTGTCAGGCGTGCTTAGGGCAGATGCAGAGGCTCGGCAGAGGCCGAAGCGAAACGCAGGCAGGCTGACAACTGCAGGTTTCCAGTGTCCGTGAAAACGGCGGGTTGGAGCCGCAGCCAGGCGGCAGCCGTGCCGAGAGGAGGACGGTGCTGGCTGTGGTGAAAGAGGAAGGACTCAAGTTGCTCGGCAGTGCAAGAGCAGGGAGGTCACTGAAGGCAACGGAAAAAGGAGCCAAAGTGCAAAAAAAGCTGGAGAGGGAACCTGGAAGGAGGGAACTGGCTTTTCCTGTGACGCCAAGCTGCGCGTTAAGGCCGTGATTGATGAGAAAGCCAGGTCATCTCCTGCAGACCAGTGTTGCGCTCGCCCGACGGCGGCTGGACGCTGCACTGAGGTTTGTCTGTAGTGCCAAAGCTCTTCCCCAGCTCCTCGGCGTGCTGGGAAGGCACCGTCCCCGGCTCTGCTGCGACTTTCTTCCTCCTCACGGCCATGCAAGTCGGAAAGCATCCTGCTCCTGCGAAGCCACCGTCACGGTGTCGCTTCCCAATTCAAGTCCAAGCTCGGCCACAGCCGGGGTGCGCGGCCCGTCTCTGCGGGCGGTGCCGCGGTGGTTCCTCCCGCGCCCGCGGCACTGCTGGGCTGGGGAGGGGGGCTCAAGTCCGTGTTTCTCCTTCTCCTCGGTGAGCGGTGGCTACGCATCGGTGGAGTACTCTGTGGTGCTGGGGGAGAAAGGAGAGGGGCGTTGGGGAAGGGAACTGTCCGAATCGGGAAGCAGTGGGGAGGTATGGAAAAATATTCAGGGTGGGAACAGGGCCTTTTGCCAAAAATAAATGGAGAAAGAATGACACGCTGTTGGTGGAAAATCCCTGTTTGTGGGAAATCCCTCCGTCAGCGGGAAGCCAGAGCCTGATAGCTGAACTGTGGCAGCGTGGTGCTTCCTGAGCCCCGCTCGCCCCTGCTCTCGCCTGGATTTTGGGGGCAGCTGGGGTGGGGGGCAGCTGGGACAAGGCGGCCGTGACGAGGGGCAGGCTGAGCCCTCCTCCAAAGCGGGGCTCAGTCCATGAAGGACAGCAGCACCAGGGCGGCCCAGCCTATGGCTCTCAGCTACATTTCCAACTGAAATACTTAATATTTTTTTTTAAACAAAGTTTAAATGGAAAATGTGGGAAAAATTGCTCCTTGTTTTTACTTGGAGCTTTGCTTTTTCTGAAGGAAAAGCCAAAGCCAAGCAGACCCTTCTGCTGGTGAGCTCCAGTATTGAATGCCTCAGGTGGGACGCATTGCACCGGCTCTGAGTGCCTAAAAGCCAGGCACCTGGGCTAGCAAGCGAGGCCACAGGCACGGAGGGAGATGGATCCTCATTTATGGGTAATGCAGCTCCTCTTAAGAAGGTTTTCTGCTGTAGGTCCCAGGTAGTAGAGGCTGGGCTGAAAGCTGGGGGAGAAGCTACCCTGAAAAGGGTGATGGAGGAGCTGCCCTGAGGATGGGAGCTCACGGCCCCACCTTCTCCGTGGTGGTGGTGGTGAGCACTAGCCTGATCGTGGGGCTCTGGAGTGGACAGAGCCTGCAGCCAGGCAGGTCTCCTGCTGCAGGCTGTGCGTCTCTGAGCACGGCAGCCCCGACACCTTCTGGGGCATCACCCACCTCAGTTCCTTACGAAGGTTGCTGTGTTTTCTCTCCAGAAATCGATTCTTAACCGACTGAGGGACATCAGGGACGTACCAGGCTGCGATCAGTTTGACGCACAGAGCCACGTGCTGCAGAAAGCAAAGGCAGCCGCCGGGCAGTGAGGAGCTCCCCGGGCTGGTTAACGTGGCCCGTGCGAGTGGCACCGACCCAGCCCGTTCCCCCCTGCCGCCGTCCCCCCGACTGCCCCGGCCTCCTCCTGCCTCCCCAGGTGCTCACCTCAAAGAGGATGAGGAAGGCAAGCCGGGCTGCGAAGATGTGCCAGAACTGGACTGTGTAGCTGTAGTCGTCGGCATTCCTGTAGTCCCGGTACCTGCAGCAGAGCCTCATCGGTGCCAGCCCGGGCTCGCCCCGTGCCAAGCGTTGCGCCCTGCCTCGGCTCCCTCCCTGGGGGTCCGAGAGGAGCCCCGGTGGCTTCCTCCGCACGGCTGCCTCCAAGCCCTGCTCTACCGCCTGCCCGTTCCCTGGCTGCAGGCTGGATGTCACGGTGACGGGCTTGGGATGGAGGAATGCTACCGAGCAACGGCCACGGGCTGCTGTTACCTGCACTCCTTGATCTCGCTCCTGACAAATGCCGGCAGCGTTTCGGGCACCTTTGTGTGCGGCTCAAAGTCCTGGATGCGGAAGATGGAGAGGCTGTGGTTGATGTAGCCAGTCGAGCAGCTGCGGGGGGGAAAGGTGGTGTCTGCGCACGTTGGCCCGGCAGTGGAGGGGGTGCTCCTGGCTCATGGCCACACTGCGGGGTTGCGGCATGCCCTAACCCGAAGCTGCAGCTCTTGTGTCTTCTAGGGGACTGAAAGGCCTCTGATTGATTGCTACAAAGCCTGTCTGTCTGCAGCTTTCGTTTCTACGGTTTCCCTGGTGTGTGGATTCTCAGGTGACTAGTAGTATGGTTGAGCAGAGACTGTAGCCTCCCATTTTGGGGAAGCCAGTCCCCATCTGGGGCCCTCCCTCCCCTCCCTAGCTACCCGTTTTCACAAAGCCCGGGGGGAATGAATGTCTCTGAGGCTTCTGTCCAGTTTGACTGAACTTGGCCAGTGAGGCAAGGCTTGGAGGAAAAGGGGGAGGGCAGGCGAGAGCGTGGGCAGGCACCCAGGCAGTCCTGCAGCTCTCCAACATTATATGGTGCTCTTCGCATTCAGGGGTACCAGCTTACCCACCACAGGGATGATGTGAGCGGGAGGCTGGCTGGGATGCTGAAGACGGTGCCACCTGAAAACCCTCCCCTGCTCCCCGTTCCCCCACCCCACTGCAGGGGAGCGCTCAGCCGCCTCGCGCTTCTGCACCGGCGGCGCTGAGGCAGGCAGGGAGACCGCAGGCAGGGAGACCGCAGGCAGGGAGACCGCAGGCAGGGCTGCGAGCAGCCGACTGGCAGCACTCACTCTATGCCAGTGCTGTTTTCCGTCATGCAAGGGCTGTATGTGTACTTGTAGACCTGCAAGGGAATGAAGTCGGACGTGATGGCGATCACCAGTCCGTTCCCGATGACAGCCAGGATGCCGATGGCCTCCAGGACCTGCAGCCAGATTCCTGTGGGAGAGGAGCAGTCGGTGAGGCCCCTCTGACAGCTCACTGCTGCTGTTCAAGGGTTGCAGACCAAGCCCCAGCTCAGGGACAGGTTTGGCATGGCCAGAAGAGGTCAAGGAAGGAGGCCTCTGAGCTGCCCCTCGGCATCTGCAGGGTCTGAACTGCCTTCTCCTTCCCCAGTCCACAGCTCTCCCTGTGCTCTCCTGCCTCCGCGGTGAAGTGATACCAGTCCCTGGCAAAGGGATGCTCGAGGGCTTCACTCTGGGGAAAGGGCTTAACACCAGCACCGTCTGCGCAAGCAGCAGCGCTGGAAGGAGGGTGCTCCTCAGGCCCCATCTCACCGATGTCGTTGGCCTTCCTGGGCACCATGCGCCGGCACAGCCGCATCATCTTGATGGCATCCAGGCGGATCTCGAAGAGGTTGTTGCAGAACGCCAGCAGCGGGGCGAGGGGAAAGGCAGCGACGAAAATGGTGGTGAAGCTGTACTGGATCACTGCGGAGGGGGAAAATGCCAGGTGCTGGGGTGCAGCCGCCGCAGAGGGGACATCCCACCAGGTCCTGACCGCTGTCTGGGTTTGTCCTGCTTTGTGGCTTGTGTCAGAGGGGCTTTGCAGTGGTGAAAGGGGGAGATAGACCTGTTTTGGGGACCCCACGCCCCCACGGGAGACACCCAGCTCTCACAGGGCTGTCGGAGAGGGGGCTCTGTGGGTGCCCCACAGGCCAGCCGGGCAGAGGGTCCGCCCTGGGGTTACAGCCATCACCTTGACACTCCTGGGAGGAGAGGAAGGTCCTAGGTAGGGGCCCAAGGCCAGCACAGTTGCCTGCTCTCCCTTGTTTTGGGAATGATCTCCTTGGTGTGCCAGAGCTCTTGGAGCAGGGCTGGGCATGGAGCTGGGTCTCGGAGCTCTCCCTTGCCTACGTGTGGGCCCCCCAGCATCAGGCTCTCTCCGGCCAAGGAGGGCATGTGGCTCTGCACCCAGCATCCCTCCTCACTCGAATCCCTGCCCTACATACCCATCTCCAAGAACTCGTCAAACAAGCTGAAGATGTTGACCTCGTTGAGTTGATAGTTGCTCAGCCACTGCCTTTTGCAGGGGTCCTCGGCCTCCTCCTCCTCTCCTAACATCATGCTTCTCTTCTTGGGGCGCCGCTGCTTCTTGCGTATCTTGTAGGCTACCCAGCTGCAAGGGGAGGGAGCGATTTGTACGGCTGCCTGCAGAGGACAGCAGGGCTGAACTGCTGCCAGTGCCAGCCCTGGAGACCCGAGGAAGGAAAAGGAGGAAATCTTGGCCCAAAGACCAGGGTTACTCTCTATAAGAGCTGGGAAGCTGTCCTGAATGCGCAGGAGCACCAGTGAGCACTGCGCAGGCTGGAGGAAAGCTTACGGGACGAGATACTCCATCACGTTGCTGATGGTCTGCTTGAGCAGCATAATGATGGCCATCTGGATGAAGAGGTCGGTGATGCAGCCGCTGGGGTGGCACTGCGAAGGGACAAGAGGAGCTGTGCCCTGCAAGCAGGGCGGCCTGGCCCGAGGGGCTGTTTGGCCAGGGCAGGTACTATAGGAGGAAGCTGAGATTCCCAGAGCCTTGCTGGGCAGCAGGGAAAGGAAGAGTAGGAGTTGTGGCGTGGGGTCGGAGAGCTTCATGGCAAGTCCCTCACCTCCTCCAGCCTCCACTTGCCAGCAATGCGCACGTAGTTCCCCGGGTGGCCGTTGATCCTGAGCGAGGAAGCAACAACAGCGATATCTGTTGAGCCCCACTGCTGACCCCCCTGGATGAGCATCCAGGTGCAGGATGGAGGGCAGCATCCTCTGGGCACTGGTGGAGAGGCAAGGGGCTTCCCCCACCCACCATGCCCACTAAGTCGTGGCCCTCCTGAGGTCCCAAATGGGGTCCCTGTGCCTGGTGGGGAGGGCAGAGGGAGTGGGCTGTCCCTAGACCCTGGGGAGAGCTGGGGATGTATGCCCCAAACCCAGGCTCCCCTCGGCTCCCCCCGGGCCCCCAGCCACCACTCACCGTCCCAGGAAAAAGGCAATGTAGAAGAGTGAAGAGAAGTTTGTGAAGAACTGGAAGGTGAAGATCTTCACGGTGAAGTTGTTCTCACGCTGGGAGAAGGTCCGTGGTTTCTCTGGGGAAGGGAGTAATGCCCAGAGGATTGGTCACAGAGCGGTAGGACCTTGTCCTGCTCCCCCTTGGATGCCACAGCAGCTCTTTGAAGGTTGGAAGGGTGTCTCTGTCCCTCCTGGAGCCTGCCCTGCCCTTCACCTGAGCCCTTTGATGGAGCTGAGCCCAGCTAAGCAGGGAGGTCCCTCAGAGCCATGAGCTGGGGGAGAAGGGGCCCTTCAGCTGGGAGGAGAACCATGCTGTGAGCTCTCCTGCAGCTGGGGTGGCTTCCCGCTCATGCTGGCGCTCAGCCCCGTAGGTGACTGCCCCTCCAAAGCATGATGTGGCTGTGGGACAGGCAGCTGGCAGCATGTGGGCCACTGATGAGCTTGTTGGAGGGCTGCTGGCCTCCCATGGGGACCTGCATGGCAAGAGCTGCCTGGTAGATGCTTTGTGATGGTGGAGGAAGGGAAGGGGCCAGCAGCCTGGCTGTGTTCGGGGACCAAGGGGGTGCTGCGCTGCAGTCCCTGGGTACTGCCGGGCAGCTCAGCGCTGCGGGGTGCGGGCGCAGGTGGAAGACAGCCCCCGGTTTCCCTTACCCAGGTCGCAGAGATAGAGGGCCACGCGCCTGTTGACCTGCGGGAGAGAAGTATAAAACGAGAGGGGAGGGTTGATGGTGGAAAAGCAAAGAGACCTGCTGCCCGCCCCGTGTCTCGCTCCCCACCTTGGTCATGATGACAATGGTGAGGTAGTGCAGCACGGCCCCCGTCATCACTGCCATCGTGGTGGCCTGCTCACGGACGAACTCGAAGTTGCTCTGGGTGAAGAGAGCCGTTGCTATCACCCGGTAAATGACGAGTGCGTGGGCGATGCCGATCAGCACGGCAATCTGTGGAGGAGGGCAACAGGGTGGTGAGAAGCCATGCATGGAGGGCACGTGCCCCATCCTACCTGAGGACCACCAGCCCTTCAAACCCTGCCTCTCTTCACCAGAGCTCATCTGGACGTGGCCTCGAATGCAAGCCAGTGCTCTTCAGTTAAGTGTGAGAGGTTCGTAAGGTGGATGTCTCCACCTAAACTGCTCTTCTAGACTCTCTCCATTGGCCCACGGGGAGAAACGAGAGTGTCAAGGGTTTGCCTCTTCCTACCCTCTGTGTTACTGCCTTGATCCTCGCAGCCTTCCACTGCAAGAGCAGAGCCTTCAGCCCACATCCCCGAAGGGCGGTTGGCCTCTGCCATCAGCACAGGGAGCTGTGAGCGTAGGGAGGCCCCTGGATCCTTGTGATGGGCACGGGCCTGCCCTAACAACCTGGTTCCTGCCTTTGTTCCAGCAATAGGAGGCTCTGAGATGCTGCTCTTGCAGCGGAGTAGGGAGGGAAGAAGGAAAGCCCACGTGCCCTTAAACCAGATCTTCCTATGTTCGCCCTGGCACGTACCATCACCAGAACCAAGAGGAGAACGATGGTGCTGCGGAAGTAGGAGTGCTGGTACTGCCGGGGTTCGTGCTGCAAATTATTGATCAGCTCCAAAGCCAGCTCCTCCTTAAAAAAAAAAAAAATATGGGAAAGAAAGGGTCCAGCAGAGCTGTGCCCAGGTAGTGGAAAGTCCAGGGGTCATTGTGTTCATGGACGTATGGGATGAGCAGCACCAGAGAAGGACAGGGATGAACACCCAACCCACAACAGTGTGGCCAGTCCTGACTGAGTTCAAGCCCTTGTGCAGGTGGAGAGGTGACTAGCAATGGAGAGAGGTGGCTAGTATGCGCTTAACTCTCTGGAGGGCTCTATCTCTCCCAGCGCTGTCAGGTGTTGGCTTTGCTGTTTAACTGTCTCCATTAGATCTTTACATCTACAGAGAATCGAGCTGGGCAAGGGGGTCCCCGTGATGTGTCTTTTCTGTAGGTCCAGCTGACCGCTGCCCCGAAAAGGGAAGGACGAAGCAGGAAAGACGGGATCCTCACCTCCTCCTCATCCCACCTGTACAGGTCCCAGTCGGTGACCACAGTGGCTCTCTGCCTCTTCCACAGCTCCAGGAAGACGGTGGCTGGCGGGGGAAGGAGAGCGCTGTGACACTCGGGGGTGGCTCTGGAGACGAAGTCACCCCTCCGTCCCACAGAGCGGGATGGATAGCCGTGTTACCATCCAACCTGATGGCAAATCAGCCCGGTCTGCCCTTGGCCCATGAAGGGCAGGGAGCCAGCTCTGCACCTCAGCCACCGGGAAGGAGCCTGGACACGCAGCAGTGAGTGCTATGGGGATGGAGGGGCGCAGGTGAGTTTTCCCAAGGAGTCAGGCCAGCTCTGGTGTCTGTAGGGGATTTGGCATAAACCAGAGTAAGCACCAGGGCTGTTGTGCTGCGGTGGGCGTGTTTACATGGCACCAGCCAGACACATTATTCTGGATTAATGAAAAATACACCTTCCAAGTGGAGCAGGTATCCTGCACTGCACCGCAGCGCGGCTACACCTCTGCAAATCCATTTACAACCACCCCGTCTGTTAATCTGGATTGACCTTCCTGAGCTTGGCCCTGTGTAAACCAGCCCATGGCGACAGGCAAGACCGTGTCCGTGACCTGCTCAGACCGTGGTCTTGCAGGTCAAACACCCGGCCCACACCTGCGGTGGTGTTTGTAGCTGAAAGGGCTGTCGTAAAGCCAAATGAGAGGTGTAGCTAATATGGTGATGGGATCACATCAGCTCGGAGCCCAGCGGTCTGCCGTGCTTATTCCACAGCAGCTAAGCGACCGTGCTGCAGTCTGCAAGGGTTAATGAGGGTCTGGCGGTCCCTCCTCCTGCAGCCGCGGCTGCTGACGGAGCTGCTGGAAAAGCCCAGCTAGAGGGGCTGTTGGGCGCTCTGCGGGAGGTTGTGGCGGGTGAAGGAGTAAAAGCTCTCAGGCAGGACAGGTAAGGAGTGTTTGGGGAGCTGAAGGAAATCGCTGGGGTGATTTTGTCCCTTGCCTTGTCTGGAAGGGGAGCTGATGGCGCTGGAGGTGGAGGAGATAAGGACTAAGAAGCCCCTGAATGGTGAAGCTGTGTCGGTGTCCCATTTTCCTCCACCTGCTCTCCCCCTGAGCCACAGTGGGCTCCTCCCTCTTCCAAGCTGCGTGCGCTTGGCACCAAGACATCGACACCTACCCCAGATCGCCATGAACATGGCAAACAAAACTGTCCCCTCGTTGTCAATCATGTGAGTGACCTGGAGAAGACCAAGGAAGAGCGTGATGGGGGCAGTGGGGTGCGGGGGCTGTGGCACCTCGGGGTCCGGGGGGAGGCCTCTGCGCTCAGCGGTCCTCTTGCCACCCTGGTCCCCCCCGAGACAGGTAAAGATGCTGCAGGAGGGCAAAATGCAGGAAGGGGATGGGCGCTGGGACTTGTTAGGGGTAAAATCTTCCTTGGCGGTGATGGAGACCGCCATCTGGCTATACCTCCTCCTTATTAGAGGTTGGCGGAGGTTTCCTGCGTGTTGTAGCCAGTTTGTGGGGAAGCTTTTCTTTCTAGTGGTGTGGGAACAGCACAAGCCGGGAGCGTTTCCCTGTCCTTTGCCTTGAGCCTGTCTTGGGAAGGGGGCTGCCTACCTTGGCGTAGGTGCAGGTGTCGGAGAGCAGCCAGAATGGGCACTTCTGGTCGCAGAGCGGGCACATGATGGTGTCGCTGGCTTCACAGATCTCCTTGCTAGAGAGAAAGGCGTAGAGGGAAGCAAAGGGGAACAACAGCGGCTCGAAGCCGCGTGCATAGCAAAGGCTCGTGAACGGGATGCGTTTGGCATTCCCAGCTGCCTTACCTCACCTGGCTGGAACTGAAAACAGTAATCCCAGCCACGAAGATCACCACTCCGACCACTGCAGCGATTCCCAGCAGGCAGGTGTACCAGCCCAGCCAGGCGAAGTACAAGGCCACCTTCTCACCAAAATAGCACCTAGAAGGAAAGGTGAGATGTGGTTTGCCGCCATCGGAGGAGACCACGTTGTTCAGGGCCACTAGAAACTGCTCGTCCACCCCCAAAGGGATATTGGGTCCAGGAGGGGCAGTGCTGTCTGCGTGGCTGGGGATGTTGTTGGGACGGGGAGAGTCAGCCCAAGGGAGTAGAGGAGCTGGAGGAACCCCAAGCGTGCAGCATTTCCCAGGGGGTTTCAGCAGCAGCAGCGTGTGAAGGCGAGCGAGCTGGCTCTCCTTGCGCTCGGGCTGCGTGGGAACGCAGTGAAGTGCCTTGCGGGCGTCACCGTGGGGCTGCACGGCAGAGACGGGCTGAGAGCGCGGCGCCGGCTGAGAGGTGAGCACGGGACGGAGAGCAACAGGAGGCTGTTGGGGGGCTGGCTCGCTCCGCACCGCCTGGTGCAGGGCACGCTGTCCTGCCGGGGTTTGGAGAAGCCTGTGAGAAGGCTTCTCCTGTTCTTAGTCAACCTGGTGACTGAGGAGTGAGATTTTATTTCTTTTTTTTTCTTCTTTTTTTTGTTTTTCTCCCCCCCGGGTTAATATGCCACAAGGACACCCACTCTTGCCAAAGGCCACTTCCCTGTGAAGCGGGCACGGTCCCACGAGCCCTGCTTCTGCCTCTCCGCGAGGGGAGCCCAGAGGGTCTAACCGAAGGGGAGATGCCTGCGTGTGCTCATATTGACCGTATGCCAGGTAAGAGGGGTGGGAACGGTTGAGAGACCAAGTCACGATCAGTGTCGACAGAGTAATTTTAGAAACAGCGGGCTTGAGGAAGATGAGGGGGGTGCGGTGTTTCTCAAACCGGAGCAATTTCTCCTTCTGGGCTCAGCTATCTCCCTGCAGCGCTTTCACATCTCATTCTTATGGTGGCAGTATCTCAGTTTTTCTGGTGCGGGGAAGAAGGTTGGAGGCACGGGTAGAAATGATGGTAACTACTGGCTGGTGGACCCACCTCCCCTCCTGTATTCCAGAGGAATTAACTTTCTGCCAGCAGTGAAAGGTGGCATTGTGCTCCCTGGCCTTTGTTTAAAACAAACAAAAGACCCAACGCTCTTCCCACTGTTTCGTATTCAGCCCCTGAATCCTTTCGTGATAGCGGCAGGTCGGGATGCATTGGCCTTAGAAAGGATGAGTTGTCTGACTTTGTGCACCACGGAGGCATCAAGCGTCCCTGGTGCCTCTGCTAGCCTCGTAAACTCTAACAGACATTTAAGGAAGGAGAGCACACCTCCATTTTAACATTTCATCTCCCTAACAGAGCCCGCTGACAACTTCATGAAGTGGCATAAAGTTCTTTTTGCCCTCCTTCCCCTGACCACAGAAAGTTAGTTTTCTTCCCCTTTTAAAATAAGGGCTGTGCTCTCCCCTGAGCGTTAGCGTGGTTACAGGAGCCCCTTGTTGCCGCCAATGCCCCAGGTCCCGCCTCGGGCTGGACGTGCTGCACTGATGCTCTGGTCCCACCTCGCCTTCCTTTTGAACGTGGGAGTGCATGGCCGAAAGCGAATCGGGCTAATTAAGAACCGCGCAGATGCGGGGGCTGTTTCATGCTGCAAAACTAGCAGATGGAGCTCAGTGCCACCTGGATACCCCTTAGGGTAAGATCTTCGCAGGCTGCAGAAGCAGCCCAGTATGTGTGAGAAGAGCCAGGTTTGAACTAATGATTTGAAAGAAAACACAGGAGCCTGGCAAAGGGCATAAAGCTCTCTGGGTTTCAGGTGGGACCTCTTGCTTAGAAGGATCTGCCGTGCCTCTTCTGCCTGTGTTACCTGATCTTCTCAATTGGCTGTTGGCAGAATATATCTCTCCAGCGAGCCCATTTCTCCTTTAGGAATTCCCTTACCTCTTCTTTCTGGAGAGCAGAGAAGTTGGTTGGATACAGGAATATCAGGGCAACCTCCGTCCCCAGCCCAGCTCCCAGGCTGCTGTCGGGAGCTTTGTCCTGCCCGTCGTCCAGAGAGGTCTTGAAGCAGCCCCAGTTACCCAAAGGGCTCCCCGACCCGGTCTTGCTCCTTCGCCTCTCGTGGCCTTTCCTCCCAGGCACCCCTGTGCTCAGCCTCACCTCGTGCAGGGGAAACGTTGCCTCAAAGACCTTCTTCTTCATCAGGTCGTGCAGCTTCTCTGGTGGCAGAGCAGAACGGAGAGGATTAGTGAAGCTTTGCTCTGGCCCCAGGTGCTCCCTGCCAGGCAGAATCACCCTACCCTTTTCTGGAGCCTTTGAGGGGGGCAAAAAAACCACAAAAAAAACAAACACCTGGGAGAGGCTGAGCTATTCAAAAGGGATCAGCACTAATCCTTGCGGTTGTGCTGCTCTGCCGGGCTGCCGCAGGCTGCGTTGTGGCTGGCTCTGGGAGCAAGCCAGGTAGGCAGGTCCTTAAAGGCAGCTGGAAAGGCAGCAGCCTGTGCTGCCCTGCTTGTCCTGGGGTGTCAGAGAGCGGTGAGCTCTTCTGGGGACGCAGGAGAGCGGCGGTGGGCAGCTGAGGCCAGGGGCCTGGGGAGAGGGGGTAGAGGGCTGTTGTGGGTTCCCGCAGTCCAAATCTCCCAGCCTCTGGATGCAGCAGCAAATTTCCTTCTCTGAGCTGCACCCTGGCTTTCTCCCCACTTCTGCACCCTCCCCGGGGGCGGCGAGGCAGCTGGGGATGCCCGCGCCCGCCGCAGGGCAGGAGCCTTGCTGCAGATCCCGGTGAGCATCACCCCTGTTGGCCCCGTTCCCTTACCGAGGTCGGGCGTCGTCGTGTTCTGCAGGATGAAGTTCACGATCCGTATCCTGAGCAAGGAGAAACCGTGGTTAAAGGCTGCTCTGGGGACACAGGCTGTGTTGTGTGGCCCTGGAAAACGGGAGGGAAGGGCGAAGGTGTGCACCAGAACCCAGGGAGGGAAGGGGGGAAGAAATGGGGAGCTGGCTGCGGACAGTGGGAAGCTGGCAGCTTTGCACAGGGCAGGTGGAGGTGGCCTTCTGCGGGGAATGGAAAGCCTGGCACAACTGCGAGCGGAGCTGGAAACGGATGCTGGTGCGGAGAAAGGGGAGTGCAAGATGCTGGAAGGCAGTAGCCCGGCTCAGCACCCACCTGGTGGCCACTGGTATGTCATGATGGGCGTCGGGGTCTTGCGGCCTGCTGTCGGCGTTCCTCAGGAGCCACTGGTATTTCTGGAAGATCTGTTTTGGGGCACGGACTCCATAAAACAGCTTCTTGTCCTCAATTTTCTAGTGGGTGGAAGAGAAGGGCTGTTAGAACAATGCCGGCAGAGACAGAGGGGCAGGAAAGGGGCAGAGCCGCAAGGGCCAGGGGCCACGCGAGTCCTGGGGCTGGGTCTCCCCTGGTTGAGCAAGTGGTTTGTTTTCCAGCACTGATATGGTGATCAGCTCAACAGTTCAGGTCTCTCCCATCTTCTGGGATGCAGGAGCCCAAACCAGGCTTGGATCCTGGGTACCACAAGAGAGCCACGTATCTGCTGCCTTTCCTCCTACAGCCCCTCACCTTGATGGTGAACCCCTTCTTGCTCAGCTCATCCAGGAACTTCTTCCTCTTGATCTCCTTCTCGCTGCCCACTTCGTGGATGTCGCTTACCAGGACGAAATCCCACTTCTCTTCATCCTGCCCACAGAAAACACCAGGGAATTTAGGGGGGTGGCAAGCCGAGAGCTCTGCCTCTCAGCACCAGCCTCTCAGAGGTTTGGACCTTCATCATGACCGTGTAGAGGTCCCCTGGGACTGGGAGGGGGCAGGAGAATGGGGATGGGGAAACTGAGGCAGCTGCTGCCTTGAGACTGCCCCGCTCCCCTCTGAGCTGTGCTGAACTCGCTGTGAGTGCAGAGGGAGCAAAGCTTACCGGGGGGACAAATGGGTCCGTGTCTTCGACAGGAAAATCCCTCCAGGGAGTCAACAGAATATTGTCCTGCGGAAGAGAAAACCAGCGGAGGCTTCAGCGGGCTCCCTGGGAGATCCCGCCTCTGAGCACGGGGCAAACCTCTCCCTGCAAACGTTTGGGCGCACCACGATGCCCTGGGTCGGAGCCTGCCGGGGGCATCGGGATCCAGCTGCCCCGCTCCGGGCGGTGAGCGCAGGCGAGCGGTGCTCTGCTTGTGGTACGCGGCAACCTGCCCATCGGCAAAGCCCGCCTGGCGTACAGCTGCTCTAGGGTGTGTCACTGGTCGCACTTGCCGTCCACCGAGAAAGACAGAGCCCATGTCGATAAAATTGCGTTACAGCATAAGATGAAGATCCACCTGGCCCAGCTCTCCTCTCCCGGCAGGCACGAGGGGATGCCCGGGGAGCAGGGCACGGGCAGGCTTCTCTGAAACCCCCACAGCTCCCGCTCTCCAGTTTGGGGTCTTCCCGAGCCAAACACGGCTTCGTGTTCAGGGATCCTGGCGGGACGGCTGCTCCACGAGCACAGGCAGCCTCCTCTTGAACTCACACGATGCCCAACGTTTATGGCACCCGGGGGTCGCACGGGAGCCAGACAGGAGGAAAAAAAAATCTCCCTCTGCTCTGGACTTTGCTCCTTCTTGTTTCCCCAGTTGTCCTGACATTTGTACTGGAAGAGTGTCAACACTTCACTCTCTCTCCATGCTACTGTGGTTTTTACAATCTTTAATCAACCTTTTTCCCTCTTTGGTTGTTCCTTTCAGTTACGGCACTGTTAGCTTTTTGGCAAGGGTGGGGAAGGTGGCTTTAAATTCCGGCGAAGGGAGAGTGGGGCACGGACAACCAGAGGCTCGTGCAACCCTGCCGGCTGCAGCAAAACAGGTGAAAAATGAGTCCTTGGAGGACACCGCGGATGCCGCAGTCTGTGGCCGAGGGACAGAGAGGGGAAGACGAGCTGCTGATGTTTGGCTTCTGCCCGGTTCCCTCCCGTGCGCTACAGGCTGTGAAGAGGGAGGCTGCGCAGGGGCGAACGCAGCTCTCACCTTCGCTATTTAAGCCTGATTATGCTCGGACGCCGAAGCGGTGCGGCTCTGCGGGTGCACGAAGCAAACAAGGCGGCCCTGCGGCAGCAGCTGCCCTCTGCCCCGCGTGATTTCCCAGCCTGGGGTGCCCCTCCGCCGAAGGATGCCGTGACGAGCACCCTTGGGTGGCCTGGACCTGGTGGGCACCCAGAACCGGAGCAAATCAGCTTCAAACTTTGTCCCTGTCCGCTATGCCTGGCTTCCCTGACGTGATCTCAGCCTGGTTTTGCAGCCACAGTTCCCCCTCAGGCGAGAGGGGATTCATCCCACCAGTCTCTCAATGGATTGGCAAGAGCGCGCCGGGCTCCCGATCCCAGTGAATGCCGTGGGTGTAACGCAGACACGCTCTGCAGGCCATGCTGTGACGGGGCAGGGAATGGAGCCCGTCTCACAAACAGCGTTTTGGGGTTTTTTGCAGTTCTCTGATGTGACTCGTGGTGCGGCCCCACAAACAGTTATGCCTCTGTTCCCGAGGGCACGGTGACGCAGCGCAGAAGCGGGAAGGAGCTGCCAGGGGACGGGAATGTCGTCAGCCAGTATTGCTACCAAAGACGTTGTGACCTGAAACAGCGGCCAGCCAGACAAGTTCATCCAGCTGTAATCTCGGGAGCAGAGTGGTGGTGGTGAAACCATGCCCTGATGTAAGATCTGGATCCCAAGCTTGCACTGAAGAATGAGGCCATCAGAGCAGGAGAGACCGGGATGAGGAAAGGGCAGAAATGCCAAATCCTATCTCACGCGGAGCTGGGGCCCTGGCTTCCCCTAAAGCGAAAGGGCCACGGGGGAGACTGACCGAGAGAAAGCCAAAGTGAAAAGGCTTGAGAAGAGGGATATTCTCCCCCAGAGGTGCTGGTGTAGTAAGGACCAGCACTTCCCACTGCTAAATGGTGCCCCAATTTAGGCCAAGATGCAGAGGGGAGGTTGTGGCGCTGTGCTCCGCTCCGCCAAAGCCCTGAGCAGGCTTTGGGGGGGGAGAATTGGGTTTTGGCTCGGGTTGGTCTCCCCAGGTGGGTAAGTGCCTAGCTGGTGCGGCAGCTCGCCCTGGCCCTGGCCAAGAGCCCCTCTCTGGGCACAGGGGAGGGAGGAGGAGTCCCGCCGGGTCTCTGCCCCGTCTGCTGATGCTCTGATGCTGGTGCAGATCTGGTGTGGCACCACCTCTCCGCAGGGCGCGTTGTCTCGTTCCTGCCCGGCTGGTGTTTCTCAGCCCGCGTGTGCACCAGCCTCATCCCGCAAAGGCTGCCTGCTGGGGCTGCCGGCCCTCCAACTCTGCCGGGGATCCCGGCAACGGGGAGGAGGGTACCCTCCGCAGGTGCGGGGGCTCAAGCTGTTCCTAGGTGCCACTGGGGTCAGCACCTCCACACGGCAGTCCTGCTGGTGTTAACCCCAACAGAGCTCGGGACAAGGTGAATGGACCCGCTAGCATTGCAGCTTCTGTTTCCAGTGGCTCCCAGCTCCACTGTCTGCAGGCACGGACCCCTGCTCGGGAGTCAAAGCACCCTGGGCAGCACATCCATTCCCGGGGAAGAGGCTGATGGGATTGCCAAGGTAGGCTCACAAATGGGACGTATCCAGCCATGGGGCTTGGTCTGGGTGGGCAGGCTGGGGGGCTGGCGTATCGGAAGCCTTACCCCCAGACCCCCGATAGTGCTACCAGCCCCTGCCCGTGCCTCAGGGCCCCCCGCGGGGAGAGCGTTGGGGCTGAGCCTGCAGAGCTTCAGCAGAGCATCCTTCCTGCACCAGCGCTCCCAGTCCTACCACTGCGGGTCTCTCAGACCTGATGCAGCCAGATCCTGCCCCTGCTTCCCCGTGTTCCTGAAATAGCAAGCACTGATTTTAATCCCAAGAGGGACTTGTTGCTTTCTAGTTTTCCAGCCAAGCCCTAAGAGTCGCTGGGGATGCTCCTCAGGCCGCCCGTGTACAGCGCTCCAGGCGATAAGGATGTCGCGGTAGCGGGGTCTGGCTTTTCCCTGTGTTCCCATAGCAACGCGCTTTGCCGCCTGGTACCCGCTCTGCAGGCACCGCGAGCGCCTCTGCGTAGGACGGAAAAATGGGGAGGAATTTGCGAATTATTTGCAGATTAGCACGGACAATTCCCAGCGCCCACCTCCGGAGCGGTAATAGATAAAATTGCACTCAGCTGCCGAGGGGGATTTGCAAACCGGTGATGATGGAAAAGCAGCATTTCAGCAGGTTTAATTCATTACGGTGGCTGCTGGATTCTCGCGAGGCAACGGCTGCTTTAAGCCGTGGCTGCTCCGGCTGCTGTGCAGGAGCCCAGCCTGCTTTCGGGGCCAGACGTGGCCTGTACGCGGGGACAGCTGCAGAAGGCAGGGACTTTGGAGCACTAGTACTCCCACACCTATTTTTTTTGTCCCGGGGGACGAGCGACGCTGTCAGATTGTGGCTGCTTCGCTCTGTCAGCACAAGGCAGTCAGACCGGCCCCACGTGCAGGCGAGGCCACCTCTGCTCTGAGGCGGTTGTATAAACCCTGGACTCTCATCTCTGCTATCAAGGCGGACGGTGCCTGTTCCGCTCTTTCCTGCCCGTGGTTGGAGCAGGATTGGAAGCCTGCCGGGCAAAGGTGTAGGAGAAGTAACCTGCACAATGAGAAGCAGGAATTTCCATGTTAAAAAAGGGTTTGCGTGCCCTGAAGTGTGCCTGTTTCTCTCCGGCTGTACCAGCGGGTCCTTGTCCCCTGCGCGAGGTTGCGGAGAAACGGTAACAGGCACCCGGGGCTGGGGCTGTCGCCACCTCTGTGGGTAACTTGGGCAAAGGACCTGGGCAGGATCCGGCATCCTTGTTTTCCTTTCTAATTGTGGATCGGTGAGGGTTTGGGTGGATCCCCTCACCCACACTGGGATGATCAAATGGCTCTTATCTCAGGCATGTTCCTTACAAATGCTTCCCTTAGAGTGCTTCTGCCTTACCTCATCGCTTCCCAAGAAATACGACGATCTTTAATTGAACAGGCAGGCGGTACACCTGTGCATTTATCAGCTGCCTCAGTTTTAGAGAGTTTGCCTGGTTTTTTGAATAAAAGAAAACCGCATCTTTTCTTTCAAGCTAGAGAGACAAAACTTCACAGCTCCCCCTCTCCCCGTGCTTTATCTCGGGTGCTCCTGAAGCACCCGGGGCTGCCCCCTCCGCTGCCACGCGCGGTGCCGGGGTTTGTACAAGCAACAGATCTGGGCTCAGTCCAACCCGTCCGCCTCCGACCCGTGCTCCGGCCCCTCTGGGCTCTGGTACCGACGCCGGGGCCGCGCGTGGCCCCGCTGCGCCTCGGGGTGGTGCGGGGGGCTCGGCTCTGCGCTCCCCGGCCGCTGCAGAGCCCGCGGCGCGCCCCGCTTTCCCCGGCGCGCCCCGCTTTCCCCGGCGCACGTTCATGGTAGGAATGAGACTGCTGACTGCAAAGAGGAGCGGGAGTTTTGTAGCGCTTTTTGCGTGCTTTAAAAGCTGAAAGCACACGAGTGGTAGAGATCGAAGCTTGGTGTCAACGTTTCCAAGCTGCAGGTGGCTGAGAGGTGCTGAAAAGCAACCTCTTGGAGAGAGCTGAGCAGTTTCTGTTTCCTACCTGCATGGTGGGGAGCCTTTCCCGTTCCCCCTCCCTCCTGCTCCTCCGGGCAGGTCTCCGGGAGCTGTCGGGCGGGCGGCGTAGCCGAGGCCGCAGGCGGGACCCGCTGCGAGGCTCCGGGGTTTCGCCGCAGAGCGCGGTTTCCTTCCCCAGCTCCTTCGCCCGAGGTCTCGTGTGAACCCAGCGGGGACCCGACTTCCGTGTGGGACTCTCGCCCGCCTTGGGAGGGAGCTGCCTCTGCCTGGCAGCGGGCAGGGATCGAGGAGGAGGTGAGAAAGCTGCCCTGCACCCTCGCTCGAAGGAGTGGCGAGCCCAGTACCGCCCAGCGGAGCGGGTTCCCCGTGGCAGCTCCCGTGCTCGGCCACCCCGTCTTCCTCCTCTGCCCCTCTGGGAGCCGGTGCTGCTGGCTCTATCCCCTGACCATCCCCAAAGAGGCGGCACAAACGGGCCAAAAGGAGGAAGGAAGGAGGTGTCAGCAGAAGCTCTAGGAAGCGTTAAGCTATTTCTTACAAGGAGGGGGAAAAAGCCATTACACCTAAAAACAGAAAATAAAGCTGAGCTGTGCATAAGCTGCCTCCTTCTCGGGGCGAAGCCTGGGCTCCGCAGAAGAGGTCGGGTGTGAGAGCAGGGGATGGGAGCAGCACGGGCTTTGAGAGCGGATGGGATGGGGCCAGGCTGAGTTTGTTAACAGCCAGGACAAGGAGAAGAGGCAAAGCATGAGCTTCCAGATAAGTGAGGAGAGACTGCTCCGCAGCTTTTTCCACTTGAAGGCAGCCCCCTTCCTCCCTGCCTGGGACAGCGGCCTGGCTTGCTCTGCACCGCTTTGATTTCCCTGGGTGCCCTCCAGAAACCCTTCTGCGAGCCGCAGAGAAAACCTGCCTTCCTGGAGGGGCTGAGCAGAGGCCGAGAGATCCCTTCTTCACGCCTCGCTGGCTGGCAAGGCGGCCCAGGAAGGTGTGTGCTCTTCCCCCCCACGTGCAATAGTGCTGTCGCATGAGGGGCATCAGCGTTTGGCGTCAACGGTTACGGGAACATCTGTAAGTATTTTAAGAGTCCTTGAGAACAAATATCCCCTCCCTCCTGGCTGAAGAGGAAAGCATCAAAGTGTGCTCCGAACGCTCCTCCAGACCGCGGAGCCCTCCTGCCTCGCTGCGTTTTAAAATCTTGTCACTTCTAAGTAGATATGATTTATTAGAGTATGGTTGCTTCAGCCTCTGCTCCCCTGATGGCATTTGTGTCGGGATGCTCAGCTGTGGCCCACTGGGAATCGTAACCAAATCACTGGTT
Source organism: Platalea leucorodia (assembly GCF_965183815.1). NCBI lineage: Eukaryota > Metazoa > Chordata > Aves > Pelecaniformes > Threskiornithidae > Platalea > Platalea leucorodia. The sequence continues at coordinate 73,305,903 of NC_138829.1, read as the reverse complement.
GCTTTTTTTGTTCACAAAGGCTTGATCCGCCTGGACCTACGGCTCGGAGCAGGGTATAACTCTCTTTTTACAAAAAGGGTGAGTGAAAAGGTGGTTGTGTGTAAGCCAGGTCTGGCAGCTCTCCTTCTACCTGTTGTCTGGGGTTTTTGTGGCTTTAGTTTCCAAGACAAGAAGAGCTGCCTTTCCCTGGGTGCAGCAGAAGGGCCAGTAACTGGTCTGGATTCCCTTCTGCTCTCCAACAGCACGGCTGTGGCTCGCTCTTAGCTCCAGTAAGTCCTGGGGGGAACCCGGCTGCATCCAGGCGGGAAAGGCAGCCAGAATTTCCCGAGTGCTGTTTCCAGTCAAGCCCACGTCACTCTGCGGCTTTGCCAAGTGCTTTGAACAGGCTCCGAATCAGACCGGCAAATTTAAAAAAAAAAAAAAGACAGGAAAAAGTCATCTTCCAAACCTCCTGCTGTGTGCGAAGTCCAGAGCAGAGCAGGGGAAGGAGCAGGCAGACCTTTAGCCTCCCAGAGGCAATCTGCAGGGCTGGCCAGGAGGGGAACACTGTCTTTATCACCAGCAGCTCTCTGTGGGCGTGGGAGAACGTGTGCGTGTTTACCCGGAGAGAGAGTGAAGCCTTGTAAAGTAGGATCGATGGTGCTTTCCACACCTCCTGACAGAAGACCGCAGCTCTTTGCGACAAGAGCACTGCTGGGTTAAACGGGAACGGGGTTACGGGTAGGTGGGACAGCCACGTCGCTCCACCTGCCCATCTCCTTCCTCCCGCAGGCCTGGCCGAGCAGGACTGCGAGGACTTTGCTCTCCAGGCAGGCCGGCTAATTGCATGCGGGCATCCAGCAGCAGCCCCGAAAACTCACGGGCTTTACCAGCCAGCGGGGAAGGTGAGTCTGTGCCTGCAGGTCGGCTTTGTCCAAGGCATCCGACCCCGCAGCATCTCTCACGGCACTCAGAGGAGGCAGTGCGCTGCTTCTCCTTCTTCAAGGAGGAATTTGCCTTTGCCTAGGCAAGATTTAGCTCCCTTTGCAGCAAGGCAGGCGATCAAATTGATGGTGTTCCTCTTTCAGCGCTTTCCTTCCCAGGCAACCCTCCTGCAACGCACCCTCTCAGCACTTACTGCTCTTGGGGGACTGGTGCTGCGGATGGCAGCATGGAAAACTAAAATCGGGGAGGGCGATGATGTACCTTCCAGTCTACTGGTGAAAAATCTGCATAAGAGATGAAGTGTTGTGGAGCTGTGGCTCATATCTGCGCTGAGGTATTGCAACCGCACGAACCCCTTGTAAGCAGCTAGCATTATTTCAGATATTATCACCCTCCCCTGTTTATTGCTGCTAGGGCCGGTCCCACGTTCCCATCCCAATCTGCCACGGCATTGCCCCAGCCCGACAGACTCCAGCCGCTGCGGGCAGCGGTTTGGCCCACACTGGGCGAGCTGGCACCCAAGCTCTCCGGGAGCGCTCCCTTGACCCCGTCATGCTGGCTGGATGTGGAGATGGTAATTTCCACCGGAGAAGCGGTAACGCACCGCTGAGGGCTATCGTGTGTGAAACCGCTTCAGCTGGAGAGAGGATGCCTGTCTGCACCCTGCCTGACAACGACGCTTTCTGACGGGGAGCTGTGGCGCAAAGGCTATCCTGCATCCAAGCATCCCTAATTTAGGATGGGGCTAAAATATTTATTTGCTCTTTTCAGCTCCCAGGGTCTTGGATTTTTTTTTTTTTCCCCAGGAGAAAGGTTTAAAGCATATTGCCTTCCTGCGTATCTGGCTAGAAGGACATGAAAGAAGAGAAATCCTTCAGAAGACGTTGTTCAGGTGTTTTCAGCACCAAACCGCAGCTGCCTAGGTAGCGGGGCTGTGCTTCCCTGAGCCGCCTTCATGTCACTCGTGAACTGATTTGAAGCGGAGGTTCTTCGTCCTGCCCAGGCACCGCGTTGCTCCAGCAGAGACAGGAGCTGGCTGCTCAGCTTCAGACGAGAGCCCAGCGCTAGAGATATCCCTAGCTACTACAAGAAATTGCGATTCAGTTTGTGTAATGAGTGGCACAAAAGGGGTGGGGAAAATAAAAAAAAAAAAAAAATTAGGACTTTTTCTTTCTGCCTTCATTTTGAAGACATCAGTCAGAAGCAGGTAGAAGTGTCTGGGAAAACCTGCTAAATGAAATGGGCTGGAGAAAATGAATGTAAGGCTTGCGTCCTACGGGCTATTGGAAAAGGAGAGGGAAGACAAGCCTCAAACAGCAGCCAGTGATGCTGAACCAGCATATGAGGCCTGACTAATACTTGTTGAACCTGTTAGGCTTTAGGATTGATTGTAGTGTCTATGTTTCTCAGCAGCTAGTAAAAATCCTATTAGAAAACAGCGCTAATGAGCAAGCTGGCCAGAAACTGAGCGCCTGGCAAGAAGATGTTGGGTCTGAACACTGAAGCTGCTGTCGTCTAGCACCACCAACTGTGCTTTGGGGATAGTTCAGCAGGAGTGGTTCTGCTTGGGAGCATTTCCACTGTCTTGGCCAAAAGCTGCTCGAGACGTGAGGCTGAGGCGGGCAGCGGGGCGGCCGGCGTGCTGCGGGGAGGCTGGCCCACCGCTGGCTCCGCGGGTGCCGGCAGAGCCGCGCAGCCTTCCTCTGGCTGTGCGGCGTGGTGCTGCTCTGGGTAAAAGCACTGGGAGGCTTCACGTCACCCCCAAAGTCATGGAAACGTGGAAGCGCTGTTGGAAGGGCCCCGGTGCTCCCTAGTCCGACCTCCTGCTCCAAGTGGGAGAATGGCCAGCATTTGCTCATCAGGGCTCTGCCTAGCCGAGCCTTGAAAGCCCCCCAGGCAGGTTCCCCCGGCCCCTCGGGTGCGCTGCTGCAGCCCTCCTCGGGAAAAACCTTCTCCTAAAGCCCAAACTGCACTTTCCAAGGGCAGTTTATGGCCTCTGCTGCAACGCCTGCTCTGGCTGTACGTTTTTGGCCTCTTGTGCACTGCTTCTGGGCGTGCCAGGCCAGTGAGCGTCTCTGAAAAGCTGGGTCCTGCGGTGCCAAAGGCCATTTTGCTGTAGAGTTGAGTGGCAGTACAACTGTCTGCGTTCTCCTGTAAAACCGGGGCATTTTCACCCAAACCCTAGTCTGTTTAGGTCCATCGGTGTCCCTGGGGCTACAGTTGGTACATTACAGCAGAGGATGTGGTTTGGAGTGAAGCCCTGCTTGTAATTAAAAAGTCCTGGGTGGTTAGGAGAGTGAATCTCCTTTCCTAGGATGGGGAAAGGCTTTGTGTGCCGCCACCTGCTAGTGTGGGAGGCTCCGAGACCTCGGGGACTGCTTTCGTGTACTGACAGTGTTCAGCCTGCGGACGAAGCTCCGCCGGACTCACCTCGACACATCACCCCCAGGGTATCGGCGTTCCCCCCCTGGGAGAGCCCGTGCCAACAGACGCAGGGAGATGAGAGGCCAGAAGTGACTGGGGGGCCTGGACCGGACTCGGTGCTTGCCGTGACTGCAGAAAGCCGAATTATCCGCCACCCCGTGAGTGTTGTATGTTTTTCCTTTGATGCTTTGCACCTCATGGCTATAGGGTGGGGGGAAGGGACACCCGAAGGGTGTTATTCACATTTCCTTCGTCAGATGTGGTGGGTGCTCCCCGCTGTGACGGAAAGCTGTGCGACCTCAGCCTTTGCTTTTGCAGCGGGAGGTGGCATCTCCTGGAACGAGCGAGGTGCCTCCAGGTCTCGTAAAGCACAGCGGGGTGGCCAGAAGAGAGTGCTTCAGGTTGGCAGGGGCTTGTGCAGCAGCCAGAAGCGTCCCTATACATCTGCAGACCTGTGGGGGTTTTCCTCAAAGGGCAGGAGTCTGCCACCTTCTCGGGGAATGGGTGGTTAAATCCTTCTTGCATGGATGTGGCAACTACACAACGTAAGCTGTTGTTACTAATTGAGGGAGAAAACAAGCAGGACCGTGGCTTTGCCAACACAGCAAAGCTCCTTTCATATCAAGAATATAAAGAATATTATATATATATGTGTATATATACATAAAGAATATTTTATATATATATGTGTATATATATGTGTATATGTATATATATGTACTTTATATATATATATATATGTATCAGGAATAGCGTGGCCAGCAGGACTGGGGCAGTGATCGTACCCCCATACTCGGCACTGGTGAGGCCGCCCCTCGAATGCTGTGCTCAGCGCTGGGCCCCGCACCCCAAGGCGGCCATGGGGGGGCTGGAGCGTGGCCAGAGCAGGGCAGCGAGGCTGGGGCAGGGGCTGGAGCACAAGGCTGGGGAGGAGCGGCTGGGGGAGCTGGGGGGGCTCAGCCTGGAGAAGAGGAGGCTGAGGGGAGCCCTCATCGCTCTCTGCAACGGCCTGAGAGGAGGCTGGAGCCGGGGGCTCGGTCTCTGCTCCCCAGGAACAAGCGATGGGACGAGAGGGAACGGCCTCAAGCTGCGCCAGGGCAGGTTTGGGTTGGATGTTAGGAAAAACTTCTTCCCCCAAAGGGCTGTGTTGTGGTTTAACCCCAGCCAGCAACTAAGCACCATGCAGCCGCTCGCTCACTCCCCCCCGGTGGGATGGGGGAGAGAATCGGAAGAGTAAAAGTGAGAAAACTCATGGGTTGAGATGAAGACAGTTTAATAAGTAAAGCAAAAGCCGCACGCACAAGCAAAGCAAAGCAAGGAATTCATTCGCTACTTCCCATGGGCAGGCAGGTGCTCAGCCATCCCCAGGAAAGCAGGGCCCCATCACGCGTAACGGTTACTGGGGAAGACAAACGCCATCACTCCGAACGTCCCCCCCTTCCTTCTTCTTCCCCCAGCTTATATACTGAGCATGATGTCTTATGGTATGGAATAGCCCTTTGGCCAGTCTGGGTCAGCCGTCCTGGCTGTGCCCCCTCCCAGCTTCTTATGCACCTGGCAGAGCACAAGAAGCTAAAAAGTCCTTGACTAGTGTAAACTCTACTCAGCAAGAACCAAAACATCAGTGTGTTATCAACATTATTCTAAATCCAAAACACAGCACTCTACCAGCTACTAAGAAGAAAATTAACTCTATCCCAGCTGAAACCAGGACAGGCTGTCAGGGCCTGGCCCAGGCTGCCCAGGGCAGGGGCTGAGTCCCCATCCCTGGGGGGATTTAAAAGCCGGGTGGATGTAGTGCTTGGGGCCATGGTTTAGTGGTGGCCTTGGCAGCGCTGGGTTAGCGGTTGGACTCGATGATCTTAAGGGTCTTTTCCAACCTTAACGATTCTGTGATTCTATATAGAAACGGCTCTGACGGTTCCGCGCTGCTGGTCTAGGGCAAGCGCTGCTGCCGGAGCCAGGGTGGCCACTAAACCCCCGCCCCGTTCCTAGCCCTGTTCTAGCCCAGCTCTTGCTGCCATCATGTGGCCAGCTCATTTATCTCCACTCGCGTAAACGTGTCCTTCCCCTGCTTCCCCGGTTCTGTTTTCCTGCTCCTGCGGGGCTCCCCCTTCGGCACCCCCCGCTGCTGCCCGCCCTGCCCCTGGTTTGGGCGGGTGGCAGAGCCCGCTCCTCGGGTGGACGCCAGAGAAAAACTGGGAAAGCCCTGCTGCGGGTAGGAGATCCCACGAGGGGGCTGAGGGATTGTAGGAACAGGGCAGGGCTGGAGGGCAGAGCAGCAGGCAGCAGCCCGCCCTTGCCCTTGCCCTTGCCCTTGCCCTTGCCCTCGCCCTCGCCCTCACCCTCGCCCTCGCCCTCGCCCTAGGACACGGCCCAGCCGGCACCCCAAGAAGCGAGCCGGCGGCTCCAGCCCCGGCCAGACCCTCTGCGTGCAGACAAGAGCCCCTGCCAGCAGAACACCGCCGGTTTTGCGACCGCAGAGGCGGTCAGGCGGTTAACGCTGCGTTGCGGAAGGACGCGGGAGTTGGGACAGCCGCAGCATCGGGGATGGGACTAACCGGGAAGCACAGCAGCCTGGCAGGGAGCACTTGTCCCCGAGCAATTCAAGTGAGCGCACGTAGAATTAAGCCAGTTTCTTTAATCGGCATTCTTTGGTTACTTTTGCCAAAAGATAGAGAATTTTAGCATCAAATGTTGCTACAATACTGCTACAGTTTGCAAATGTGCATAGCATAACACTCTCCTGTCACAGCTGAAATGACTCTTTTCTTTATGCCCCCCCCATATTTCCTTGGAAAGAGAAAGCAGCATTCTTCTCTGCTTTTCTTCCCCTCCGACCGAGCGAAGGCCTGCCCGCTCCAACACCGGCAGTTCCCGGCCTCACAAGCCCCAGGCACATCCACCGACGGCGGCGCGGGAGCTCCCGACGGCGCTGGGGACGCGTCCTCCCGGCTGCGCGGGTCACCTCAGCGCCGGGGTCACCTCAGCGCCAGGGTCACCTCAGCGCCAGGGTCACCTCAGGCACCTGGGGTCACCTCAGCACCGGGGTCACCTCAGGCACCTGGGGTCACCTCAGCGCCTGGGGTCACCTCAGCACCTGGGGTCACCTCAGCGCCGGGGTCACCTCAGGCACCTGGGGTCACCTCAGCGCTGGGGTCACCTCAGGACCGGGGTCACCTCAGGCACCTGGGGTCACCTCAGCGCCGGGGTCACCTCAGCGCCGGGGTCACCTCAGGCACCTGGGGTCACCTCAGGACCGGGGTCACCTCAGGCACCTGGGGTCACCTCAGCGCCGGGGTCACCTCAGCACCTGGGGTCACCTCAGCACCTGGGGTCACCTCAGCGCCGGGGTCACCTCAGGCACCTGGGGTCACCTCAGGACCGGGGTCACCTCAGCACTGGGGTCACCTCAGCGCCGGGGTCACCTCAGGCACCTGGGGTCACCTCAGCACCCGGGGTCACCTCAGCACCCGGGGTCACCTCAGCACTGGGGTCACCTCAGCACCCGGGGTCACCTCAGCGCCACGGTCACCTCAGCGCCGCGGTCACCTCAGCACCGGGGTCACCTCAGCGCCGGGGTCACCTCAGGACCGGGGTCACCTCAGCACCGGGGTCACCTCAGCACTGGGGTCACCTCAGCACCTGGGGTCACCTCAGCACCCGGGGTCACCTCAGCGCCGCGGTCACCTCAGCGCCGCGGTCACCTCAGCACCGGGGTCACCTCAGCGCCGGGGTCACCTCAGCACCGGGGTCACCTCAGGCACCTGGGGTCACCTCAGCGCCGGGGTCACCTCAGCGCCGGGGTCACCTCAGGCACCTGGGGTCACCTCAGGACCGGGGTCACCTCAGGCACCTGGGGTCACCTCAGCGCCGGGGTCACCTCAGCACCTGGGGTCACCTCAGCACCTGGGGTCACCTCAGCGCCGGGGTCACCTCAGGCACCTGGGGTCACCTCAGGACCGGGGTCACCTCAGCACTGGGGTCACCTCAGCGCCGGGGTCACCTCAGGCACCTGGGGTCACCTCAGCACCCGGGGTCACCTCAGCACCCGGGGTCACCTCAGCACTGGGGTCACCTCAGCACCCGGGGTCACCTCAGCGCCACGGTCACCTCAGCGCCGCGGTCACCTCAGCACCGGGGTCACCTCAGCGCCGGGGTCACCTCAGGACCGGGGTCACCTCAGCACCGGGGTCACCTCAGCACTGGGGTCACCTCAGCACCTGGGGTCACCTCAGCACCCGGGGTCACCTCAGCGCCGCGGTCACCTCAGCGCCGCGGTCACCTCAGCACCGGGGTCACCTCAGCGCCGGGGTCACCTCAGCACCGGGGTCACCTCAGGCACCTGGGGTCACCTCAGCGCCGGGGTCACCTCAGGACCGGGGTCACCTCAGCGCCGGGGTCACCTCAGCACCGGGGTCACCTCAGCACCGGGGTCACCTCAGGCACCTGGGGTCACCTCAGCGCCGGGGTCACCTCAGCACCCGGGGTCACCTCAGCACCCGGCTCCCCGTGCCCGGATTCCTGCTGCCCTTTCCATCAGCCCTGCTTCCCTTCTCCCGCCCCGCAGCGGTGCTTTGTGGCACCAAAACGCCACTCCAGCCTCCAGCTCAGGGCCCGCGGGGCTTCGGGCCGTGAGGATATCGAGCAGGGCAAGCCTCGATGTGTCAAGGCATCTCCTCACCGACGAGGGGGTGACCCCGCAGCCCCGGGGGAGCAGCGACGCTGCGGGCGCCTCTTCCTCCGGGCCGGGGCCTGCGCTTCAGCCTCGGCTGTTCCCTGGGAGAGCCCGGAGCCGGGGAGGCCGGAGGAAGCCTGGCCGCTCCCGTGAGGGCGGGCGCCGGCCTCCGCGCTGGGGCAGCCATGGCGGCGGCGGGGGGGGGGGGGGGGGGGGGGGGGGGGGGCCGGGCGGTTGCCACGGCAACGGGGGACGCCCCCCCCCCCCCCTTTCCCGGCGCGCTCCGCGCTTGCGCCGGCCGCGCGAGGCGGCGCTCGCTCCGCGCCGACGTGGGGTCGCGTGGGGCGCGCGGCCGGCCCCGCCCTCCCCAGGAGCGCGGCGCGGCGGCGGGCGCTGCCGCCATGAGGCGCGGCGAGCGGCGGGGCCACGGCGCGGCCCCGGGCAAGGCCGCCCTGGAGGAGCAGCCCCCGCAGCCCAACGGCGGCGGCCCCGCCGCGGCGGCAGAGCGGCCCCCGCCGCCCGGCGCCGAGAGGGACGGCCCCGGCCTGCGCCGCAGCACCGAGTCGGAGGTGTACGACGACGGCACCAACACCTTCTTCTGGTGAGAGCCGCCCCCTCGGGCCGCGGCCCGGCCGGGCCCCCTCCCCTCGCCGTCCCAGCGGCGAGCAGGCCTCCGCCCCGAGCCGCGGTGCCCGCTTCCCCGCCCGCTGCCCGGGCCGCCTGTCGCCGCGGGGGCTCAGCGGGCCGGGGGCTCCGGGGGGAGAAGGGAAAGCTGCTGTGCATCGCCTGCAGTTTGCGTCGCTCTGGCTTCGCTGCAACAGATCCCGGTGCTAAAACTGAGAAACCGTAGGCTGTGTCTGAAGATGTTTTTTCCTGGCACTGTGCTACCATTAATTATCGTTTCCTGGCAATTTAACAGTGATTTAGGAGTGACTTTTGGCAGTGGGACCTCCTTTCTCGATCCTGGTCGCCAACCCTGGCCAGCAGCGTCCGTCCTGCTGAGCGAGGCGGCTGGCCTCGCCGGCTGGGCGCCTGGAGGTGTCCTCGGGCACCTGGGAGCCCGCGCTCTGCGGGCAAACTCGAGTGCTCGATTCCGGTTGTTTTATCAGCATCGTGTGTATGAACTCCACCTATTTCTTCCCCCCCCCTCAGTCTTGGAAGAGGCCTTTTCTGTCCATGTTCTTTCCTGTAATCCTGCTAGAAAGCCGAAGTTATGCTTAAGTTCTGCTGGTCAGGTATTTTGTATGGTTTTGTGGCATCCTCAGTCCAGAAAAGCAGTGCAGAAAGCTATGTCTGTCTGTGTTAGGCCAGATGGGGCGAATCGGTTTTTGTTAAGTTCAGTCCTCGCAGGAAGAGATGTGTTTGTTCCTAGAAAAGTGCTTCTAAATCCCATATTTGCTGGAGTTGTTCCAGAAATAGGCTTCAGCACACGTGTGTGTACGTCCGTAGCTTTCCTGTGTGTGTTAAATGCACGTCCTTCTTGGTTAAGGAAACCACGCTGACATTCAAGTCCCTTGTCTGGAATATGAGCCGAGGGCGCTATGATTTGGCTCGAGTTTGACATTAAGGAGCACAAGGGGGAGGGCGCTTGGCTCTCGCCCTGCCAATCTGGGCAGCAGTGGAGCGGGGGGTGTTGATCTTGATGAAGCCGCTGATTCTAGGTGATATTTCTGCCAGTACGAACTGCAAAGAGACGCTCAGATGCTGCTGGATCATCGCAGGGTGGTCTCTGCGGAAGCCTGAGGCACGCAAGTGTAGCCGAGGGGCGGCGGCGTCTTGAGGGCAAGAGGAACTTTCTTGGAGAGCACGTTAGCGGTGCCACATGTAGGCGGAGTGAGCGATTGAATACCTGGATCCTGCCGAGGTCTGCGGAGTGGTGCCATCTTATAAATGGAAAATGGGTAAAACTCTCATTTTCTTACTGTCTAGTTAAGGTGGCTCTTGCCAGGTGTTTTGTGATGCCTGAAAAACACCTAATGCCATTTTTATTGTGTAATCTCACCTTGTTGCACCTTTCTCCTGTTGTGGGGCCAGCACGCAGTCTGCCACCAGTACAGGATTGTCATCCTAAAATGAAGGCGGTAACTGCAGTTAATTCGTCCACGCGAATTGTTCTTTTGAAAGTCCAAGCGTGCCACCGTTCTTTAGGGAGCTTCCCCTCTGTCGGCTCGTCCCTTCCAGGAGGGCAGCGCGGACAAGCGTGTTGTTGAATTGTTCCTTAACTTAGATATTTAGTTGATTTTATTTTCCCTAGTAGTGTATGTCGCTTGCACTGGCAGCCAGGAGTTTAAACGCTTGTAAAAGTTTCAAGGTTTTTCCTACTGTTCCTTTTGACCTGTGCATGACAGCGTTGAGTGTGTTAGCATATCCTTTGGTAATGACTCAGTTCTTACAGTGGCTAAGAATAAAGATTATACAGAGGAACGATTTTCTTCCTGTGACCCTGCTCTTCTTGCGCTGTGTGTTACGGAGGTGGTCACAGAAAATGGAAATTTAAGAGAGTAGGTGCCCTCTGTTTTTGCCCCTGTGGAAAAGTATGGAAAATACATTTTCTCCTTAAAGTTCAGAAGCTAGTGGATAAGCTTACCCACGTGGCCTGCTCAGGTTGCGAAAATTCAAGAATCTGGAACTTGTAGACACAGTCAGAAATCATTCTAGAAGTACAGTAGTTCAGTTTGCAAAGGTAATTTTACCACTATAAATGCGACCCTTGGGAAAGGTGGTACTTTCTAGCTGTCTGCCTGCTCTTTTTAAATCTTTTTAAAATTTTGAAAAACAAGTTACATGCTGTTTAATGCCTCTGAAACTGGAAAATACTATATTTTACTTATGTTGTTGGAACCTGCTCAGTCAGTACCTTGACAGCTCTTTTTGTCTTCGGGAACTGTCAAAGAGAGGAAATGGGAAGAAGCTTTATGAAACAGATTGGCGGCCTCTCTATCTTTTACCCCTGAATGAATTTCAAAACATCTATTGCTACTAGCAGAGAGCTGGAAATTGTCAGGCCTGCCTGGCGAGCCGCTCTCCTAGGCAGGCATGGTCGCTGTTGTTTCCAGTACCTTTGATTGTTTCTTGCCCGGCTGCTTACAGAGTTAGCTTTCTGAACGCTAACAAAGGACCTCTTTGTGGCTGAGACTTTTGACTTTTATTTTTTGTACAGTGTGAAGCACAGTAGATCTGATACTTTTACTGAGCTAGCATGGAAAAACCACCAGTTTTGTTTGTTTGTTTGTTTTAAATATCCCCATATGGAGCTTTCTACAACATCTGTGTGGCTTGGTTTCTGTAACCTGCGGAAGAGTGAGTGCTGATGTGTCTTACAGGTTTTTGCTGCTGGGACTTTGTTGCGTATGGGAAAAGGTGAATCCAATAGAAGCTGGGGTTTTGTTACCTGTGAGCAGTGACCATGAGAGATGCCTAAAGATACTTGAAACTGGAAAAAGAGGAGCTGGGTGTCTTTCTGTGGGGGAGCAAAAAAGCTCAGTGAAACGGTACGGTTGATTTATCTTCGCTATGTGATAAATGTGGAGGTGTGCAGCAACTTTTTTGAAGAGAAGAGGAAACGTTCCCCCCCCCAGTAGCCAGTGAAAGGCAGCAGAAGGTGGCGTCGTGCTGAGTCTTTGCATGCCGGCCCAGCCGGGTCTTGGATTAGCAGTTTGGGATCATCTAGTTAGATATTGTGTATGATTTTCTCCTAAAATTTCTGTTACCTCTGATTTCTGTATATGTTTCATAGCTTGTATTTCGCCAAATAATATCTTCCAGGAAAGCTTCCAGTCTTGATTTGAAGATGTTGGGAGGTGCCAGATGCATCTTTGCCACCACATTACGTTGTGACTGTATGGGTTAATTGCTTTTACTAAGCCTTACTTTAATTTGAATTTAATTAGCTTTAATGTCCTCTGTTGGTTATTGATGTGTTTTTGTCTCTCACACTAAATAATTCTATATTGCCATCATGTGGATATGATGTAAGTTACTGAAGTCATAGTGTGGCAGCAGATATCTATGGAGCTCAGGAAGTTTAAAAAAGAAAAGGGAAAGGGGAAAAAAAAAAAGAAAAAGAAGAAAGAAAGAGGGAAATGGTAGGTAGAAGACTCTATGGGCTAATACAGCTTTCATAGGAATTACTTCAGCCTGTTTGGTGCAAAAAGCAGAGAAATCGCAGCTAAGGAAAAGGTAGTCAGTAGATGCTTCTGCCTGGATGTTTTGTTTTATTCGGTATCGTGAGAAATCTTTCCTGATGGCCAGCACAGGGACATTTCCTTGGAAATAAGGATACGTGTGTGCAAACCGGCCATTTTTGGAAATACAGGATCGGTATTCAAAACAAAGTATTGCGTAGCCGTTCCTTATACATTGTTCTTATCTCTAAAACACTCACCTTGCACGGCATGAGCTTTCCTATAAGGCTGTCTGACGGAGGAGACGATGATTTATCTGAACGAGAGATTAGGGAGATAGATCTGCAAATTGGCAGGAACTTTTTTCTGTACCCTTCCGTGAGGGTTGGCTGCACCGCTTCCTCAAGCTTGTTAGAAACTTAACATTTGCTGGATTTTTTTTTTCCATACTACAAAAGCTTGCCGCCTTAAAGCGGGCCGTGGTGAGGGTCTGTATTTGCTGATCCACTCTGCTGATCCCCTACCTGGTCAGAATTGGCCGAGTTTAGGCATGTTGCTTAACTCGAGCAGAGAAATCTTGCATCAGGCTACTGATGTGTCGCTCAGCCGGTGCTTTTTTAGTGTTTCGGTATGCCCTGGCAGTGTCCGGTTGCTCGAGCATCCAGGAGGCGGTTGTGCAACCCGACTACGGCACATTAGCCGGCTGGGCGCATTAACTCTTGCGGCAGGTGAGGGTAGCTGCCTCCCGAGAGTCGCAGTGTTAGAATTGCGTTATTGCCCTTTCCTGAAGGGAAGGATTGCGTAGTTCAAGTAAGCTGGAAGTGTAGAAGAAACCTCTTCATGCAGAGACCTTGTGAGAGTTTAACGCCCCGCCCAGTATTAATTCTCTGTATCAGTTTCTTTTTTTGTAAACACGCTCCAGAAATGTTAAGGATAATGAGGGAAAACTTGGTGGGAGTCCGCCTGGGTACCTAGGGGTGCTTTCGGGGGGGAGCGCGAAGACAGGCCCCCGCTCCCGCAAGCAACGCAAGTGAGGTTTCACGGGGCGGTGGAGTCAGCGGCTCAGCGTGCCGGGAGGGCGCAGGATCAGTCTCGCCCTGGGAAATCCCTTTCCTCCCAGTGGCATGTCCTGTGTGCAGAGAGCGTGTGTGAGCGCCGGGGAGCGCCGGGCCCGTAGGAGCTCCCTGCAGAGAGCTGCTTCCCTGCCGGCCGGGGAACCCTGGCTCATCGGGGCGCTGCCACGGGACTGGAATTCTACAGCAGTTTGCAAAACGGATCATCAGTCCGCAAGATTAGCTCCGTGCTTTTACGCAGTTAGATCTGGCACAAGGGTGCCTTCCTCCCATTCCCGTTTATTGCCATTTTTTTAAAAGACCTGCTTAAAGTGTGTGTTACCTGTAATGCAAAGTCTCAATGGAACTGTTTTAAACTAAAACCTGAGACAAAGATTTCAATAGGTTTAAACAGATTAAAATGTTTAATATTTAAAATAGATCATTTGGGGAACTTTGACTTGTGAACTCTGTAGAAGGGATGAATGGAAACTTTGTCTTTTCTCTCTCCTCATTCAAAGGAAAACGACTAATTTGCTGAAGCCTTGCTTTTTAATCCGTTGTTCTGGTTTCTGTATGGAGGTTTGTGTATGGATCACTCTCTTACTGAGTGATCATTTTATGAGAGGCGCCAGCTTATGGCAAGGAAAAGGAACGTTACTATTTTGGAGCGTCACAAGTATGTACAGAAATTTAATCAGCGTTGTGTACCTTTATAGATGTGCTGAAGACTTGTTACTGGGCTAAGAATAGGTACTTTTTTATTATCTCCGAGAGTTTAAACAGATTTTAAAATGCAGCCTGCAGCTTAAAACCATCGGCCACGTTTCTGTTGCGTTACAGATGTAGTGCTTGGGGCTTCCAGGCAGTGTCACGGACAAAGCACACACTTTGGTTCGGTTGCCCCTGATTATTTTGTTGTGATCTAGGTGGGTGAGAGAGATCGCGTGTCGCAAACTGGCAGTCAGCCTCTTATTTCTGAAATGTTGAGGCCTGACCGCTTGCTTTGGCCCTGTGCAACACGAACGTCTGAGTTTCATGTCTCTGATTTTGGATGTATTATCACGATTATGACCAAGGTTGATTTTTTTTTTTTTGTTGAAGGTTTCAAAACCCTCTGTATATCCAAACACGATTGTTTCTCTGTTAGTTACGATTTTGATTTTGAATGCCAAAATATTGGTCAGTTTTAAACTGTTATTAATTTTTGTTGCATTTTCCTGTGTCTTATTCTTCACAATAACTGAAACACTATACTGCCGTTGAAGTAACAGATCGGTTGTACCGTCTGTTTGTCATGTTTTCTTAGAGTTCCCAGCATGTGTCAGATGATGTGTTGGTATATGGCGGGTAGAGGGCTTTGACATTCGTTCATCTTTTAAAATCTCTTTCAGAAATGCTTTTATGACCTTACCATTCTCTGGAATCAAGAAAAAACCCGTTCCTCTGAGAAAAAGTTGATGATAGGCCAAGATGGGACTAGGTTTTTTTGTTGACAGATTCTTTCTCTAGCAGTAACTATTAACGTAACTTTTTAAACCAAAGAGGCAAACCGTACTGGCTGTTCCTGGGAATTTTGTTTCACTTCGAGAACCGACAAAAAGATTAATAAAGAAACCCTTTGCATGGTGTTCTCAGTCATTGCTATTGTTTTTAATGTAGTTATCGCGTCATTTATGACAACCAAGAACACGGAGCAAAGCAATGGATTACGCGAGTGCGGTCCCGCTGACTGAAGCGGATTTGGGTTTGTGCTGGGGATGACCGAGGTCGTGGCCCGCGCGCTCTGCCGGCGTGCGGCTCCCCCCTTTCCCTGCCCCAGTCTCCCCCAAAAACCAGATGCTTCAAACGTTTCCTTAGGTCATTTTTGTCATACGCTTTATTTGGAAAATAACAGCTCTGATACTAACGTCCGTGGAGAACCTACGGTTTCTAAATGTGACGGAAGAATGGATTGCCATGGCAAAGCGAAGTTAGAATCGAACTTAATCCGGCACGCTGGGATGGCCCCCGCTTCGTTGTGCGCTGGGGTGCAGGGGGGGTGTAGTGGCTGGGGGAGGGCTGTTGGGCAGCCTGTATTGCTCTCCTTGGTGTTCGACTAAGTTAGCAGGGCAAGCGTGTTTATAAAAACAAAACTTGGATTATTTCACTTAAATGCCCCCGTGTTTAAATGGGAAAGAGCGAGATGTAAGATAAAGAAAGACAGAAAAACGCTAGTGGAGAAAAATAAGCTACGTAATGTTCCGGCTTTTTAGTAGTTGGGGATTTGTTGTGGATTCTCTTTGACCTTCCTGGCCTTACATACTTTTGTGTGCATATACTTTTAGGCACTGCTTTCTCGGATTTTTTGACATAAAACCTTCTAGAACTGGCTGCAGTCTGTCCCCCCTTGCTCCTGGTGTGTTGCCCAAACTCTGTATAATTCCAAGGGTCTGCTTAGCTTAGCTCTTCCCAGTCTCCACAGGCTCCAGCCTAGGAGAACATAAGCCTTTGCATAATTCCTGTCATGCTTACCTTGCTGGGGATGTTCTTAGCTGTGTTGTCTTCCTCTTGCTGTAATATTTTAAAGCGTACATGGAGCTGAAAATAATCCCTCTTGCGCAGTTTAAGTCATCCTGACTTCACTCATACGAGTACTCCTGTGTGCTCTTTGTTTTTCTGGCTCCTGTAACTGCTGCACATTTTGTCTTGTTCCGTATGGTTTTTAACTCTCACGCTGTGGAAAGATATGGTGTGTATCTATCTTTGCTTGCCTTTTCTTTTTTCCCCTCGGACAGGTAGGTTTGGGCGATGCTCTGCTGCCTCTAGCAGCTGCCGCTGCTTTGTCACTGCTCGCAGGTTTCTGGTTAGAGCTGCCAGCTTGCTCTTTCCAGAAGACAAACCAATCGAGCAAGCCTCTCATCCTGGCTTCGGGATTTCGTGCTAGACTGAAAGTACGTTTGCGTGACTAACCATCTTGAGAACTTGCTGCAAGAGGATCTGGCTTCAGTTGGAAATGAAAGCTGAACTAAAAGGGAGAGGAGGAGATACATAGCCTCTTGTTCCTCCTTAACGGGGGGGGTGTTGAATTTCAGGTTGCTGGTTGCAGCACCAAAAATAACCCGAACGCGGGGCGCATGAAGCTCTCAGCCACTGACCGCTTACAAGCTCCCCGCAGGGGTGAACGAAGCCGGACCAGCCTTGTTCTAGCACACCTGTGCGGAGATGTGTTTCTCTAAATGAGGGCATGCCGGTAACTGATTTTTCGGCAATTTACATGACGCTCAGCGCATTGAAACAGTAATTGACTTCCTATAGGTGTTCAGACGGTGAAACAGGAGGATGGAAGACAGCATTTCTAGGTTTATTTTAGTAGCCTCTTAGATATTAGTTTCAAAAAAGTGAACAATAAAACAAGGCGTAAAATATAACGCATAACCTTGCAGTTAATGTAACCTTTTTCTATGACCAAAATATAGGTTGGTTTTGTATTAGTTATATAGCTATAGAAAGGCAGCGAGCAAGACCATGGTCTGATTTAAGTGAACTAGAGCATTTAATTCAGACCCCTGCTGTACTGCCTCCTTGGAGAGGGCTGTGTGTAGTTTTTCAGGCTCCTGTAGGTTTCAGCTGCTGTGGCATAGGCGCCGAGTCACGTGGCGGTGCGTGAATGTTAAGTATATGATGCCTGAATCACCTGGGGCTTGGCGTCCTGGGAGGCAAGTAGGGAAAATGCAGCTGGTGAGCAGGAGGCTTGCTGCTGCGAAGCCTTCGCGTATTTTTTTTTTTATTCCTTGCTAATTTTGAACATACTCGTGGGTCCTTCTCTCTTTTTTTTTTTTTTCCCCCTGGAGCTGGTTAGTCTGTGTCCTCCGGACTGCAAGGAAGGATAGCGTTAAATGCCGGACACCTTTTTAGCAGTGGCAGAAGAGGATTGTATCTGCTTATGAGGTATTGCATGTGTTTTCCAGTGGGATTAAAAGGATGCAGTGAGAAGTGGCTGCGTTTTGGATTAGGATGAAACTGTAGTTCAAATAACGCTTACCTTCGCTTTCAGAGCAATTTTAGGGAGGTTACTGCGTTTGGTGTTTAAAGGTAAGTCAGCGGACTTCGTGGAAATCCTTGGTGATCTCCGGGTCTTGTGCGCTGTGCAGCTTGAATATATACAAACTTTGGTCTTTTGGCATAAAATGGAAATGTAACGCTAGCTTCTCTTACAACGTAATACAAAAAGAAAATGCAAAAAGAGCCAGTATGTACAAATACTTGTCACATACAGTCATTTTCATTCACAGTTCTTCTGTTCTCTCAGCTTGATGCTTTATACCTGTGTGATTTTAATTGTTTGTATTAAGAGACGCTGTGTAGTCCTCTAAAACAGAACTCGTGTCTTCATGATTTGATCTTAAATGGCCAGACTTTCCCATGCTTCTGAGCCGAGGTCCGATAAGTTTTCCACTGAAAACGACAAATGGCTTCTCATTAGGAAAGGAATTTTCAACTTTAAATTAAAAAAAAATGCAGACAGTGCAATATAAGCTTATTATATATGTCGTAATCAGTAGATGTACGTGCATGTGTATCAACTAGCTGCAGTAAGTTCTCTTAACTCCTGGGTCTGGCTGCGTGTACTTAGCTCTTTTTTCTTCCACACGTAAGCGCTTTACCAAAATCAGAATAAGCAAATGGACTCTCACGGATGGGGAATGTGAGAAGTTGTGAGCCCACGTACACTGGCACTGCTCTGCCTGTACCAGCGCTTCACCCCAGCAGGGCTGCACAGTCCGACAGCGCAGATCCACCACCACCAAGCCTCCCTGTTCCAGCAGAAACCCCTCGTGCGGAGGGGGCCGCAGGTAGTTCTGCGGGCGCAGACCTCTAGCCGTCAGCCCGTACCTGCCCTTCAGATCCGAGATGAAATGGAACTGTAAGGATTACTGGAAATAAGGCATCTCGAGGCAGCATCGTAATTCTTACAATTGCAACTGTTCTCATTCAGAGATTTTTTAATGACTAGTTTTTCTTGTCATGTGTAATTCCCATGTCTGGAGTGAATTCCCTTCTGTTTTGTCTTAAGAGTCTGTTCAGTCTGCTGCAGTTTTTATTAATAGGCTTTGAAACAGAGCTGTGCAGCAGCACCGTCAAGTATATACCTGACAAACCAGGAGGGAAATCTGGAGGGTTTCAGATCGAAGTGTGAGCACAGCTGGTGCTAAGTTTTTCAAGTTGCTGTTGTTCACTTGGCAAGCGTTTGTCCAGATCTTCCTTAACGCAGAGCTCTGGGGGGAAATGAGCAAGCCCCGTTCTCGCCGTAGGCTCTGTCGCACGCCAGCGCGCAGGGGACTGGGAACTACGTTTAGTGCCGGGGTGAACTCTGTTTTCTGTGCTGTACAACACATAAAACTTCTGTAGCACTATTGACTGCCGTCTGTGTGTTAGGCTTACCGAGGCTTCACTGACAGGTGAAGATGTAAGTTTTTCTCCTTTCTGATGTCAGTTTTCTCTCTTCTAAATTGTAGGAGAGCTCATACCTTAACAGTCTTGTTCATCCTCACGTGTGCGCTGGGCTACGTAACCTTGCTTGAAGAAACACCACAAGATACAGCCTACAATACAAAGAGGTAAATATTTGAGAAAGCGTTTCTATAAGGTGTATATTAGAAAAGGGTAGCATGTATGTACATGCCTTTTTTTTTGTGGATAAGCTACCTCAAGTGACCTTTGCATTAACTTGTTTAAATGCCCAAACCCTTAGAAAGCGCCAAAACCAAGCACAAGTCTGTAAGCTCCTTTGCTGGTCGTTGAATTTAATTTCTAATCAGTTTAGTGTCACTCGTTGTCATACCTGGTGGCTGCCGTGCGGGTGTGATTTAAAACAAAATACGAAACTCTTTCTAAAGCCTCGAAGTCCTGGCTGTGTTTCTTTGGCAATGACTCTGCCTCTTTTTCCTAAAATAACTGAACTTTCTAAATTATGTGAGCTGTGACTAAATGTTTCTGACTTAAGTGCTTTTTGTCAAATTTTGTTCAAGATTTCAATACGGATCATTATCTGTCATTGAAAATTAACATGAGAACTTGTAGCCCCAAGGGAAACTCCTGGAAAATAAGAATGAGATGAGTCTTACATGTGTGGTCTGTTTTTACCATAATTTAAACTGATTAAATGTAGTCGAATTTCTCCTCTTTTTAAAGAAATACAGTAGGGAACAAAAAGGGGGGAAAGCAGTAGTCTTTTAAAAATCTAAGTATATTTTAAAAATCAAGGGGATGCTTACGGACTGCAAAGCATCCTTGCTGTGAGCATGAAAATCATTCTGTTTTCTACCGGTCTGGTTTCTTAAAGATAACACTGTTTTTTTCCCCCTTGCTATTAAAGGGCTTTTTCCTATTTTTTTACGTTTTTTTAAAGTGACTCAGGATGTAGTCTTCATTGTCATGGAGATGCAGGAATTAGGGTGTTTCCTGAGTTAATCCTGGTTGTTATTCTGTCGGTTAGGCGGCTGATGCAGCCAGTGTAATTTACGCTCGCACATGTGCCCAGCTGGGGGTTTGTATTTTCATGCGTGGGGCTGAAATGGAACAGGTTGGAACACAATGCCCTGTCTGGAGCTGGGAAAATTTCTGCAAGGCTTTGGTGTGAACAAATGCCGTTTTATTCCCAGTTATACCGAGGGAGTCTAGGGGACGGACGGAGGCCTGACGTTCTCTGGAATGGCAGTTCAAAATAAAGAAGGGGAAAAGCTGAGTGAGAAGTGATGACACATCATTAGGGAGTAATACAGAGCTAAGGTGACTCAGTGGAATATCTTAGTACTGAGATTAGAGCCTTTAGTGCTTTAATAAAAACAAACCCAGAGAAGATTAATGAGTGTATTAACCTCTCTTTCATGAAACAGAAGTTGCTTTCTGCATGTTCAGTGCAGGGGATAATGTGTCCAGTTGTTAAAATCAATTTAACGGCATCATACCAGGCAATGAGTAGCGAATGTTCTTTGATCACTTCTGCATCTCTGCTTCTGGAATACTGCCTGCAATATCTAGATGCAAAAATACTTGAAAAGCAGCATCCTGAGAATCGTATACCGTCTTCCAAATATTGGGGTTTGTTATTGGTTTTGAAGGATACATCTCTCTCTCCACTCATGTTGCTCCCTTATGCTATTGCCATAGTTGTTCAAGCTACATGCCGAATTCCGAGACAGTAGGTAACCTGGCCACATCATTACTTTTTCCAAGCAAAAGCTCAATGCAGACGTAATGCACGAGTCCTGTGGGCCTCTCCTAAGCTGCACCTCTGTTGCCTTGGCCCTGATTTACAGACTGGATGGAAGTGTCTGTGCTGGTCAGCACACTCCTTATGCTGAGTCAATTTTCAGTGAACTCCTATCTGGTCTCAGTTAAATCTCTTTTCTAAGGTCTTTGAGGTAAGTGCTATGCCAAGTCTAGCACCATTAAGCATGAAGGATTCCAGCTCAATTCATGTCCCAGCTGTTGTTCTTACCGTCTTTAGCATCCGTGTGCCTGCTGCTGTCTTGTATCTCCTTGTTCCTGACCAATTTTATGTGGCTCTTTAAGTGTGTATTGGAACAAAGAGGCATTTCAGAGCAGAAGTAAAACGGTCACAACATGCCTAAGTCTAGATTTTTTTTTTTTTTTTTACTTCCATAACTTAAAATACCTTATTCTACCCTGAGATCTTTTTCAGTCTTAACTTAGAGCTGTTGTGTGTTTTGACCTAAAATTTTGGCCTGCATGAGGCTGCGCTGCGTGCACTGATTTCATGGGAACACTTGCCTGTTTAATGAACAGAAGTAGTTTTATTACCAATGAGCAGTGTCTCTAGCTGTCACGCTTTTTTATTTCCAAGTACTGCACAATGACAGTGGAGCAGTGTTTCGGCGCTTAGGTGCAATGCTTGCAAACCTCCCTTGTTCTCGAGCTCTTGCTGAGAGGTGCCAGAGTGCCCGCGAACTGCATTAGGTGCCTAGAGCAGAAGACAAAATTGAAGCAAAGAACACGAATCGCTGTGCTAGCTCCTGTTGCTGTGTTGCCTGGACTAGCGAAAGCAATAGGGAGTCATCTGAGGCTCCCGTCTTCTCCCCCATAAAGCGCTTCATCAGTCACCCGCAGAAGCAGCTGAGGGCAGGGCGAGTGGCCGGATTCATGCAAGAAGTCATCAGTAAATGGTGGACAAAAACCAAATGAGAGCGTGAACCTGTGAGGCCATGGGGTGTGGTATCCATAGCTAAGATTTATATTTGCATCTGTTTATATGCTGACATTTAAGTGGCATTTTCCTTCCTGCAACATGCTAGGTAATTAAAGCAGGAATTTTTTCTTTAAGATAAGATTTATAGAAATGTTATATATGTAAATCTAGTCAAAGTTCACGAGGACCATACACACAGATGCTGCTGTGATCACGGGATATATGTGATCAGATTGCCTCTGTTGTAAAGGCAGTTGAAAATTTACTTCGTTAGCCAAAGAGATGTTGGGCTGCAAAACCTGTCTGATCGATGAGACTTGTTATTCACACAGTTCCTACAGCATTCAAAGCAGCCTTGAAACAGCCCATCCCATCTGACAACTGTCGACTTCTCCGCTGCCGTTAAGCACCCAGGAGGAGCTGACAGGGCTGAGCTCCAGCTCTCAGGGTAGCTAAATAAATACTGAGTGACCTCCTTTGCATACCGTGGAAGGAGTCCACATCTCCCAAATACTTTGAATGCTGAGCAGGGGTTCTTGGGGGGAAAAAAGTTGTTGGGTTTTTTTCCCCACATAAAAAACAAATTCACATTTAAAAAATCCCGTATGCATCAGGATTATACATTGAATTCCAAGCCACGGAACAGTCTCTCTTCTAAGATGCCTTTCTACACGAGTTTTTGGCCATAACTGATTGCTGCTCAGCCACGGTCACAAATCTAGGTGTATGGGTATTTGCAAGTTGATGATCTCCAGCTCCTGTCGCTGAACACCCACAGAGAAAGCAAGGTACCGAGGTGGCCAGGGCTCCGTCTGCCAGCGTACCGGCTCTCCAGCTCGTGATGCCACCGGGGGGTTGCAGCCGGAGCAGGGGCAGGGAGCGGAGCTGCCCGCTGGCGGCCCGCAACAGCGGGCGATGCACAGGCCCTCAGCCAGCCTTCCTTGTCTTGCGTCTCTGAATCGACCCTTCAGATAACACAAACAAGAGCTTGTTTGTACTAATGAAACTGTTGCCATGTTCTCCCTTTCTTATTCGGTTAAGTGCTAAAATTATTTTTGTAGGCATGCTTTACTAGTTAATGTCTTTTAAATTTAAATCTCTTAAATGTCGTTGACATTTTACTGGCGCAATGAGCAGCTCTCTAACTTGAGAGGTTTCTCGCAGCTAAATTTTTACGTGTCTCTGACAAAGTGGGCATAAAAGCTGCTCAAAGACACGGGGAAGCGTTTGCCTTACTGTGCACCTCCTGATCCCCTGGGGGCTAGGGCGCATCGTGTGGACCGAGGAACTGCTCTCTGTGTTTTGGCTTCGCTGGGTGCGTTCTCGGGCAGACGGGGCTCCTCGCCTGGCTGGCCGGCTCCCAGTAAAGGACGGCAAAATGGAAGGCAGGGAAGCATGCAGGCAGCGGGGAGGAAGGGAGGAGGATGGATGGGTAAACCTCAGGCTTTGCAACAGTCTGTCACGAAACCACCCTTAAAAGTACAGGAATTTGTACCCCTTTCCCTGAAATACAGTCTCCAAAAGGCATCTGTTTGATTGATGTGCTTAGTAGTTAAGAAACAGACCAGACCGTTTTTGCATCAAAGAATATAATTTACAATTTCATTAGGAGGATGACGCAATATAAACAGTTTGTTCCCTTTTTCACTTTCAGAGGTATTGTTGCCAGTATTTTGGTTTTCTTATGTTTCGGAGTTACGCAAGCTAAAGATGGACCGTTTTCAAGACCTCATCCAGGTAATTTAAGTTGCTTAAGTCCCTCGGATATTTCTGATCAATTGCATGGTTTATGGTGAACGTAAATATTTGTGTTGCTTGTAGCGAAGGTAAGTCCTAATGTAAATAATAATAATAGTAACAGGTTCATTAACACTGCACACGTCTCAGGTTGCCTGCCAGCCTCCACCCAGCCTCCAAACAGCACAGCGATCCTTCGGTGCATTCAATCCGCATGTAGCATAGCATTTTTTTCTTTGGATCTCCCTGTTTTGGCTTCCTGTTGTTAGTAAAAAGCTTTGTGTGAACTGCCAGATTCTTGAAACCTTAACTTCCCTTGTTTATCCCCTTTTTTTTTTTTCCTTTTCCTCCTCCTTTCTGTAATGGGACTGCACTTCTGACCGTGTGTCTGGTTGCTGGAGCGCTACGCTCCCTTTGCTCTGTGTCCATTATCCACAATAACTGGTAGATTAGAAACCCTTGATTACGATTTTAAAGATTTCCAGTAAGACTGTAAGTCCTGAAAGCATTTGAAAGCACAACACAAAACCTCTTCCATGTAGAGTTATATCAGGTGAAGTATGAAAATACTTCAATATCTTTGATCTTTTGCCTATTTTTAGATGGGAATCATTGAGAAAGAATTAAGGGAATTTATATAGGCTTACATAATAGTCCTGAAAGCATTAGGCTCTCCTGCAGTCAAATGAAGCTGTAAGTATTTCTTATGCCAAAAATTTAACCTTCCAGTTTGGGCATGCTATTCTATATGAGAAACGGCAGACACATTAAAAAGGTCGATAAAGCAGAGGCTGTTTTAGAGCAATGCCCACAGCACACCTCTGCAGACTTAAGGTGTCATTCAGAAGTTTGCGTTTCTGAGGTCTCACTAAATAGCAGGTTTTAGTCTTCCCTTCCTGTTACGGTTACTTCTGGTTCCTCCCATAAGACAAATGACTCCTTTCAAGGACACCAGTGCTATTTGAGTGCTTTCAGTTTTAGCACATCCAGTGGTTTTGTCTGGGACAGAAGTCATTTTTATTCCCTAGAACAAAGTAGTACAAATTGGATGGGGCAAGTCCGAAGGTCAGAGATCTCCACAGCAAACTTCTAGCGTAGACTGAGCCAGCGTGTACCACCTCTCTCTGCTACTCTCTTGGATACAGCAGTTACCGGACTGAAGCTGAGCATCCTTCAGCAGAATCAAATCATCCACAAACAGGGTGATGGAAGAAGCTCCCATGTATTCAACCAGTTCAAATACTGAGTGTATTCATCTCGTCTTTTGTCTTAACTTCACCTTTCCTCTAGCGTGTTTGGTGGGATGATCTTCTGAAGCGTGGTTTGCAGGGGCTGTAGCACTTGGCTAGGACAGTGGGTACGTGCACGGTCACGGCGGGATGTCTGGGTGCCGGTTTAAAGGAGACTGACAGTCTTTCTCCGTGCCTCTCCCGTGGGAAGTCTCTTGCAGGCAGCAGAGGGCATGGCGTTGCAGCCCGCTGAGGTCCAGCGGCAGCTTACCAGCTGCCGGGGGTGCGTTAGGAAGTTCCCGTCAGGCGGTTGAGTCTCTGACCTTGGCTTGGTGGTGCTGCTCCGGGAGGAAGATCTCATCTCAAAGGAACTGGCGGCGCAGGCCGCTGGTGTGCGCTGCTTCCATTTATAGGGCAGAAGGGAGCCTCTGGGTCAGCCGGGTCACTACGGTCACAGCCAGCCACATCAGATCTGTTACGTGAATTCTTCAGGCTGTGTCTCAAATGTAGCTAGGTTTCATGCCCTGCTTCTGTCGGGTGACTTCGGAGCCCTGTTATTCAGTATATGCGCACTTATTTATGACCAGCTCCGAGGTGGTTTATATTTTGGTTTCTTTTTGTGGCTAATGTTGTTCTGTTTAAATAGCTCTACTTACTCAGTGTTTATCCACCTGATTTATTTATACACAACTCACATATACCAGTTTGTCATTGGTTTTGCTAAAGCAACAAGTTTTGCTTTTAGTCTCCCCCCTGACTATAAGTCTGTTTTCCTCCTAATGTTCTGGTAGTTCTTCTCTTTGTGTCTTTTGAGTCTTCGTCTTTGAAAATGGCTGTCCAGAACTGTGCAGGATATTGCAGATGTGGGAGAACTTCATGGGTTTTGTGGCAGAGTTACTGCTTCCCAGTATCCCTCTGGCAGCACCTTGGTCGCTGTCTTTATAGCGCACGTGCTTTTTTCATGGCTGTATTACAGTGACAGCAGATAATACCGAATCCTTCTGTTTCAACTGATGGGCTAACATGAAAACTTACCGGTTCCTAAGTGTGAAACCGTGTTACGAGCTCTTCTATCACTCTGGTCCTTGGAGATCATCTGATTTTCTCTTTGCTGTCCCCGTCTTCCCTGCTGCTGTTGTTTGTGCTTTGTGTTATTAACCTACTTTTCGCTAAGGCCAGTAATGAAACTGGTCCTACCCACCACCGAAGTGGTACCCATCCAGACTGGGGATTTTTTTTTTGCCTTCCTTACGTGCCCATGTTGTAATTTTCCATGACAGTTATTAATGCCCTAAGAAATCGCTTTTAATATTCCCAACCTTTGCCAACAGTTATTTTGACTTAATACATCATGCCTGACAGCACAAGCAGTTTGGAGACTAAAGTATGAAGTTTGTAACTGACCCGTAGGCTGGAGGGCTGAAGTGGCTGGAAACGAGCAGGCGAGAAATGGGTCTCTTCTGTCCCTGGGTGGAAGGCACTGGCGGAACGGGCCGCCGATGGAACTGGATGGAGCAGCTGGTTGCCTTGTAATTCTGCAAAGGAGGAATCCTTTCATTAGAACTTTGTCCAGGGAATAGTACGTGACCTGCCTCTTCCTGACAACTCCTTTAACAATTCAGGAATCTGCGTACTCACCACTGGTTTTGCATAAATGTATTGGACTATTGGGATAGTGAGACTAATTGGCTGCTTTTTCACTGACTGGGTGGAATAAATGACTCTATGTAGGGGTTTGGACAAGCTGAGCTTTTAACTCATATTTTTCTATCTTAACGTAGCATTTAATGTGTTCAGGCATTGCATTTAGAAATACAAAATTGCCCACATGGAGCTAGGAGTAGTCTGGAGGGCTGGCCTGCCTCTGCTGCTCTCTTGGTTGTCCCACCTCCTGCTCCTTGCGACTCTCGGGTCATGGGTGGTGCTTTTGAACCTGAGCTTGCTGTGGAAAGCCGTGTACTCCGGAGCGGTAATTGGAGCAGGCGTGTGCTGGCCCAGGCTCACGGGGCTGCTCGGAGCAGACAGTTCTCCCTGCTCGGGCCCTGTGCGACTTCTGATTAGCACTTCATAGCTTCCACCCGCTTCGCAGCTCTAAGGTAAGTGCCTTGCCTGGGCAAATAACTTAGAATTTTTTTCCCCTTACTCATGTAGCCTTTCAGGTGGCATAGGTCAAACTCGCGCCTCTGTTGATAAGTGGGGGTAAGTGCTGGTTGTGCGCTCAGGCAGGCAGCGCGCTCTTGTTAAGTGCTCATCTTGTGTTTGCAAGCCTCCCTACAGCAGCACCAGGTTAGTGTTTGAGCATAGTAATCACTAACCTATCAGGTAAATGGTTAGTTGAAGCCTACTTAATCAGGAAGATGGTCCTAATTTGAGGGAGGTTCATGGTGACAAGTGCATTTACGGAAAACAAATATTAGAGGTATGCCAAAAATAACTTTATGGCTAAAGCGGAGGCCAGTCCAGGAAGAGAGAGAACACAATGTTTGTACAGCTTTGAAAACATCTTGTTTCTGGTGTACACGCACAGGTATAATAAAGTAGTCTTCAAAACCTCTTGGGGTACTTAGGTCGGCCGGGGAGAGCGTACTAAATTATAACCAGATCTTGTTTTTTTATGATGAAGTGTTGCTGAGCATGTTCAGCAGCTGCAGATCCTCTGTTGCCAGACCCCTATGTATATAGGAGGAGAAAAGTGCAGCTAAGGATTTAGATTTTTCTGCTTTCTGAACTATATGTACATCAGTTTCAGAACTAGTCTGCCACGTTATGTCCGAGTAATGTAAAATCTGTCATACAAGGCTTTATAGGTCAGAAAAAACTCGGTGTTTTTAAGGCTCATAGGCTGGAGGTGATGTTTGAAGGAAGCAGTGCTCAGTTGTTGTGGGAGAAGTGTGTTAATGCAAGGTTAATTCGTCTGGCATGAACACGGTGCTTAACCTTCAAGGTATGCAGTCATTATAGGAAAGGATAGAAAACACCGTATCAAACACAACCTGGTTTTTTTCATCACTTTAAGTCGCCGCTGTGTTTCTGTCCTGCAGACTCACATGCAGAAGGCCGAAGTGCTTTTCGGCAGCACAGCGGTGCCGGGGCGGGAGAGGTTCCTCTCTCCCACATAATCCTTTGGCCGAGGGAGGGCTTTTTGCTTGTTTGGTTTTCCTGAGCTGCATTCTAGAAAGAGAAGAGTGCACGCACACGCCGGGTCCGTCCTGTGAGAGATTTGCCAGTGGATTTGAAAGTTAATCAAATCTGAAGGAAGGACAGAAGTCTCAAGTCGTGTTTTCTGCAACTCTTGTGTAAGGAGAGCCGCACAAGAGGCGCTAGTTATTGCCTCTCCAGGGAGAAGGTAGGCTGAACTCTGCTTTTCCTTCCCTCGAGGAGACCAAGGGGCAAACCCACCTCATAACGTGCGTTTAGAGGTTGGTTTGGGTTTTTTTAATGTCTGATCCCTGAGAAGACACTTCATTGTATTGCATAATTAAGAAATGACAATTATGTTTGTAGACTTTAAGTAAAAATCTTAAAAGTTCCAAATTTCCAGTGAAAGCTGTCCCAGAGCTCTGAACTTCCCGCTGTCCAGGCCACACCTGCCTTTTCTATTTTTCCTTTTTCCCCCCTGGAAGTGTAAAGTAGGCCATTTTGGTGAAATTAATTTAGCAGCTTTGCTGACAAAAGGTCACACCTTCTCACATTTCAGTCTATTTTAATGATGGTGTCAGAAGCAGGCTGTTAGAGACTTCTTTAAAAATGTGGAATATTTTTGTTTGGTTGGGTTTTTTTGCTACTTGAGGCTGAATTGGGCAAAGATGACTTTTTTTTTTTGTTTCAGGGGGCAAGCAAGCCTGTGGGAGGCTCTGCAACACCACGGCTAGCTGATTTCAGGTTCTGAGCTGACCAACAGTATGTTTGCAAGCCTGGAGTTTATGTTCAGTTCTGGCGTTATTCATGTCATGGTCCTGCTGTTACCCATTAACATACTTAAGTTGCCTTGGAGGGAAGAGAGATAAATGCCCAAATCAGGCCTGAGGTTCTGGTTTTTTTCACTCCATGGCAAGGCACGTTCACGCAGGCGGAACAGCCCGCTGTCTCCACTCACCCACACGAACAACTCTCTCGGTCCCTTTTTGCCCCAGTGCGATTCTAGCTATCGCCGAGATGTAACCATGGAAGGAGAGCTCTGTTTTGTAAGTGTGAGCAGGAAACACCCGAAGGAAAGTCTATGAAAATCATTCCAGGGTGATTAGTGTGTGATGTTACTGAGAGATTTAAATATCCACTTGGAATGAGTCAAGTTTTGCTGAATTACCGTGTGTAAATTTTTGGATGGGGTTAGGAAGAAACGCTGGAGCGCTCTGTGCACATACGGGCTCTACGTTAACCTGCTTCCTCCTGTACAGGAGGTAACAAAACGCTGGATGAGATTTCAGAGCCCAGAAGACACTTGGGGAACAGAGGCCAAACCAGTCTCTGGGTGGAGCAGGATGAACTGGGGGCATGGGCGCAGCCCATGGGCCGCAGCGCTTGCACCCAGGGCAGTCGGAGAGCCTGCTGCCTCCGGACTGAGTCTTTCAGAAGAACCGAGGGGACAGTGATGGAGCTGGAAGCGTACAAACACTTTAATTTGTGTACCCTTCAGATTCAGGTGTTGCTTCAGCGTGAGAAGGTCTGTACTCGCACATCTCCGGAGGGTGAAAAACAGCTGCAGCCTCCGAAGCAGCTGAGTTTTGCATGATGTTTCTCTGATTATGAAGAGTTTCAGATGATCTCATAGGTCTTGCATCTAGCACCTGCTAAACCTTTGGTACCTCTTTTTTATTTAATGCCTAGTAAAAGTGAAAATATCTTTGGTATTTTGAAATGCTTTCTACCCCTTGAGGAAACAACCTTGTCTTCAGGGAAGAAGATGGGCTTAGGAAAGTGAAGGCAGTGGTTCCTCCTGCTGGCCTTAGTCCTGCCTGTTTTAGCAGTACACAGGCAGGAGTCGGGAAAGCGCGTTAGCCACGATAGGGCTGGGAAAACCAAAGCCGGACAGGTCAGGTTACGTGAGAGCGTGGAGAAAGAAATCGGATTAGTTCAGGAAGGCTATAGTTCTCTTCCAAGGACTGCTAGAAAGCATTGCAAGCGGCATGCATCTTTCCATCCAATTCTTAAATATTTCGTTCATTGGGCTGGGGCGCTCTTGGGGATCCTGGTCCGTTCTCACAGATCCAGGTCATTGCCTGGGCAATTCTGGGAAGTTGGCAGAGCAGCCTGTCTGGTAGGTAAAGAGCCTTTCTGGTTGTACTCTTTAGGAAGGATGGTGAAGGCTTTACTTGAATGCTGGGCTTTAGAATTCCTTGGTGGGAGCATCTCTTCTTGAAATGTTTAGTTATGTTACAGTAAATGAACAGTTGACTGCTGATTTGCTGGAAAGCTTGCTAACATCCCGTTTCTGTTTCTGTAGCTTACTGGAGGTTTTGGCTGTGTGTCAGTGTTGTGTATGAGCTCTTCCTCATCTTTATACTCTTTCAGGTAAGTAACTTAGACCTCTAGTTACTAAATGCCAGTTTAATGTGGATATAAAAGCCTTTGTGGTGTTCTTTAGGATTCTCGCTGACTACAGGAGATGCTCTTCATTTTTGTGAAATCAAATCATTGAGACTTCTAGGTTGAGGAAAAATTATAATATTACAGAAATACTTCACCTTGTTGTCTCACCTCCAGTTAGTCTCAGCCTCGGTTACACACCGCCGTGAAGTGTTCTCAAATGAGTCAATGAGAAGGCAGAGTTCTTGTTTAGCTCAAGTGATCAGGAGTTGGCGCTTCTGATGTTTCGTCTCTGCTCTGCGGGACTTGCTGTGACTTGCTGAAGTTGTGTACCAGCTGTTAGCTTCTTAGATCCTCCAGATTGTGGAGTGAATTCATCTTGTTTAATCTTTTGGAATACTTTTTACCTTAGATAATACGTGGTTTGAACGTTTTTTTGCCATAAACCGAAACCTCAGGCACAACTTTGTGTAGTGGCAGCAAACTGAGGATGATGGTTTTTCTAGAAAGACATGCTATCGGTACTTCCAAATAAAGCATGTTCTTTTTTACCATATTCTCATCCTTTAGTAAACTGAGAATTTTCCCCTGGCCTTTACAATTCTATGACTTCTCAGAAATGCAGCAGTTGAGGTAAAATATTCTGAGATGAGCAAGAACAGCGAACCTGACGCTGTTAACGAAGCCGCGGTGTCCCTATATGTGCACTTACACCACTGCAAGGCAAGTCTGAGCGCCAAGAGCGAGCTCGAGGTTTGGAAGGAGACTCACCTTTCCTCAGTTACGCATCCAACGATTGCGGTCATCTCCTCAGGAAACAGCGTGGTTTGAAACCAAAAGCAAGGGTAGAGGTAGTGAACCATGAGAGGTGACTGTCCTGTCCTGTCCTACAGCTGGCTGCTTTTCAGATTTACGTTCCAGTTAGAGTCCCCAGGTGTTCATTTTTGGATAGGTCCTTCTTGCTGATATCTGGGTAACGTGGTGCTCTGTAGTATAAAAGGGTTGTGCAAGTACATCACCTACTCAGCAGGGAGCTTTACAAAGTCATTTTAGATGAGAGAAGGATGAGGAACATGTTTAAAAAAAACGTTTTGCCTCTAGAGGCCAAGTGAGCTTGAAGTGGGGCTGGAATTCAGAGGTGTCAGGATGGCATCTGTCTTCTGCTGGAGTAGGGTATTTGCTTTGCAAACAAGTTTTTAACATTGATCAAACCCTTTCCAGCTAATCAAAGATTTCCTTTGGCTCCAGCGTTTTGTGTTCTGCTTGGCTTTCCTGGAGCCTCCCCACAAGTCAGTGCCAAGCTTTCTTAAGAACACAAAACTGTCCTTTTTTTTTCTTTTTCCTTTTTTGTTTGCCTGGCTTGTTTCAGCGGGCAGCTGGAATGTGTCCGCAGGAGCTCAGCGCACACCACCGCGCGTTCCTGTCCCGTTGACATGACTTGGGGGTTCAGTGTAAACCCTTGCGCAGGGCCCTAATGTCTCGTTAGGGTTTCTTTCAGGCTGCCTGTCCCGCTTGGAGGGAGCGGAGTTCTGACCCTTTCGCAGGCATGAACAGGTCTGTCTTGCCGTTTTTGTTGTTATTCCTCGCCGCTGAGGAATACTGACTCAGTTCCAATTTGTTCTTACGTTCTTACTGTTTCATGTCACCCTGGGTTTTTTTCCAGGCATCCTTGTAAATGCTGCTCCTGACTGGCTGCAGTCAGACTGAATGATATGTTTCATTTTTATCTGATAGTACTGTTGTAGTTCCGAATTCTAATAGAAAAGCCCGGAATTGCTTTGCTTTCCTCTGGCGGTACGTTACGTTGCCAGCCGTTCAGTTGTTAAGGACGCTTGCTAGCTGTTGCTCAGCTCTTTACTAAAAATACATTATTACTTTGCACTAGTTTAAATAAGGTTAAAATTATGCTGAGTCTGTAAGTGACTAAACTTCATTAAAAGCAAATACAAGCTCGCTCAT
The DNA here is from genome assembly GCF_965183815.1 of Platalea leucorodia. Classification (NCBI taxonomy): domain Eukaryota; kingdom Metazoa; phylum Chordata; class Aves; order Pelecaniformes; family Threskiornithidae; genus Platalea; species Platalea leucorodia. Next base: position 73,274,059 of record NC_138829.1, on the reverse strand, counting down.
AGTTGAAACTTGTCTTACAGTTAATGTGACTTTACTGGTTTTATTCTATAATTTTATTATTATTGCTGTGAACTGATTTTGGCCTTGCCCTGCTTTTACTCTCTGCTAGTCTGTCATAGATGTTACATTGCTTCGGTTGTAAAACATTGACCACAACAGTGAGCAATTTCATCGGGCAATACTAATGCAGCAAATGTCTGTGCGAGTTACTAGTAAGCTAGCTCAAGTTTTGGTCGCTGTTTATAACTAATATTTTGACAATTTCTTCCTTGCTGTTTGCTTCAAGTTTATTACCTGTGCTGCTAGTGGGACTTATTTGAAATGACTGTTTATTCAACGAGCTACGCGAAATTTTTCTGCCATGAAATGCAGTGCAGTTCTCGACTTTCTGTAGCTGAAGCGAGCTGAGCACACACGCATGACCAATCCCGCTAACCGTGCACGTCGTCGGCGCGCTCGATCCGCTGAGGCTCGCGGGTACTGCATTTCCGCGGAGCCGAGTGTTTAAAGCGCTGCTGGATCCCTCCCGTTCTGGGAAGGCAGGAGGTCACTAACGCGGGAGATGCAGCGTTAAACGAGCCTGTCCTGAGACACTGGCTGCTTTTGCTGTGCCCTCGCCAAGCTCGAGGCGGGGAGAGGAGGGGCAAGAGGGTCGGTGGGAAGGATGAATTGTGTGCCCGTTCGGGTGGTAGGCTTTTGGGAGGGAGGCTTAGGAAACGGAGTGAAAGATCTCTCATTTTTCATCTTTAAGAAATCTTAAGTTCATTCCGTAGTCATTTTTTTCCTTGGTATTTAGCGTTGGAGGCCCAGAAAGTCAGGTATATATGCTGTGTGATGCTCTGAGGTCTGAATATATTTCAAGAATTGTCCTGCAACACATTTTAAAAAAAAAAAACAAAACAAAAAACAAAACAAAAACAAAAACAAAAAACAACATTCGAGGATACAATGTTGATATTAATTCTCTTTGTACTTTTCTGTGTATTAATACTTATTAAGAGGAAAACATGGGATTTGTGTTCCTTTTGCAGACTGTACAAGACGGCAGACAGTTTATGAAGTACATTGATCCACATTTAGGTGTTCCTTTGCCGGAAAGAGACTACGGTGGAAACTGCCTTATTTATGATCCTGGCAATGAAACGGATCCATTTCACAACATCTGGGTAAGCAACAAATAAAGTTATTTGCTAATGACTCTGACTATTTTCTTGATAAAAGGTTGCTTAATTAAACTCTTCGAAGTGCAGTCATGAGTCTGTCTGAGCGTTGACAGGTCATGACTGACTCTTCAGTTTTCTTGTTTGTCTTCTCTTGACCTTTCCTGTCGATCAGATGGAGACGACTCTCTTTAATTACATTGCCCAGGAGAGAGAGTAAACTGTTTAACAATCCTTGTTTCTCAGATTATTGATGTAAACCTTTTCCCCTGGGAGTTTGGGTTTATTTGTGTGCTTAAAGAATCTTCTACTTCCAGTCACCTTGAGGCACAAAGTTTAGAAGTTGCATGTTGCCAAGCAACCCCTAAGTTGCACTTTTCTGAATACCAGAAACTGCCAGGTTATTGTTTCCCGCTGGCAAACAGAAGACTTGAAATTCAAGGGCAGAGGAATTCTGATTATTTACAACTCGCCGATTGCATAGAGCTGTTAGCGCTTGTGTAGTGAGGAGCGCTGAATGCTTCGGGTCTACCACGTGAGTCTTCAGTGCATCAGGAGCTGGAATAACTGAGAGCAATTGCAGCTGTCCTTTTCTAGTTTTGCACCAAAACTAGGAGGAGGAAAGGCACGCTTTGCCCAGGGGTTTATGGTGGCAGGACTGATAAGATGTAAGAAGTTGTGCTAGATAAAAGATGGGGGTCTGGTGAAGAAATGCACGTTCTTGCTCTGGCTTGAATGTGTTCCCCTTGGAAGGCAAGGAACATGACGTTTAGCATTAAAAAGGTAGTCTCTGCTTTATCAATATGATCCTAATTCCAGTTTCTGCCCCTTAAAATTGTGACTTTGCTTTGAAGACAGCTTGTTTGTTCACTGTACTTGAGAACAAACTCACTCATAAAATGCATTTAGTATTTATATGTGAAACAACTGGAGTTTATTGCTGCATTTTTCTTGGAAAAAGTAAGGCTTAATGGGTTCTTGTCTGTAGTGCAAAGTGACCTACACTCTCTCTTTGGTTTATAGGACAAACTGGATGGATTTGTTCCTGCTCACTTTTTTGGCTGGTACCTGAAGGTAAGAATGGGTCTTCTGTTACAGTACTATTCTACTTTTAAAGCTTGACTGCTTCTGTTTTAGTGATGCCAGTCTTCGTGATCAATTATATTAGGCAGTCATCTGTGAACTAGACTGTGTTTGCAAAACATGAAAGGCTTTCCCCCCGGCCATGTTAGGTCACCTCATTTCTTTCCAAAGTAACGTTACATTGGCAAGCTCCCTCCTCCGCCATAATTCATTCTGAGGTCCAATCAATAAAAGTAAAAATCTTTACTCCTGTAGCAAGATAGATGCTTGAATGACCTTTGAACGTAGAGTATGGGGAAGGCAGCGTTCAGAGAAGGCAGTGGAAGTCTGCTGTTACCCAAACGTAGGTGTGCGATGCTGCACTACTGCTAATCCAAGGCAGGCTTTTCCCAGTGGCATCCCGATCGGGATTTTAAATCATTAAAAGGGTAGTGGCTTCGTTCTTGTTACTTCTCAGTCAATATCAACCGACTGCGGAAGGAGTTCCAGTTGTGCTTGGCTCTGGCAGAACACATTCAACACATGTTTTGCTGATTACTTTGGTCTAAATATTAACTTTTTTTTTAACCTGAGCAAACTTACTAGCTAACTTTATTTTGCCCTGCAGACCTCATTTGTTTTTTTACCTGCAAGACCACTGTATATAATAAACTGAAAAAGCTGAGGCCATTTTAAAAATAAACTATAACTGTTGTTTTGTTTTTCCTTTTCAAAAGTGCAGGTGTATTCCTATCAGTGTTGTGTTTTGTGCTGTTTTTTCCCCTGTAACCAAAAGATAAGTATGCTAGGCGTGGGGAGACCTTGGCTTCAGATCAGCTGGTCTGTGGCTTGCGCTGTCAGTACACAGAATTGCAAATTTGGAGGAACTTGGATTTTCTGCATCCAAGAGAATTACATTAGAAACGTCAATATCAGAATAGCATTTCAGTTACATTCTGTATTTATTTTTACAAATAATGTCATACTGAGGAAAAAATGCCTAGATAGTGAGAGCCTGGTAACAAGACATAAGGGGAGTAGTAACACATTCCCGAGGAACTAGAATGGGATAGAATGCGATGTGCCAGTCACGCAATCAGGCTGTTACCTGCCTGCCTCTGGAAGAAGCCTGGTTGTTATTGGAGAGATGTTTCTGCAGAAGTGCTTGAGATGATGTGTCGTCTTGTCCACCTGCAGCCTGACTTGAAGAGCCCAGCATACTCCACAAGGTGCTTGTGCTGCTATGCTCGAAGGAAACTGGCTGCTATATTTCTTAATTGTCAGTTAGCGTATTTTTCTCTAAAACGCTGGATGGTGAGTGTGGTGTCTTCACAGAGATGAGCATGTGTTTGGGTTTGTCTTTTTTTTTTTTTTTTTTTTGTCTGGTTTGAGTATCAGACTCTTCAGCTGCATCTCGAAGCACTGGAATGGCAATATGGAAAATGAGCGTGCCTCATTCATCAGAAATTATTGTGGGCCTCCCTGTTTGCTTTGGAGTCATTTAGATCGCATGTTGTCAGACTAGCATGGATAATGCATAGCTTATATTTTCCCGTCTTCTGGCTGAGGCGGTCAATGCCAAGCTACATTTACTCTTGCAGAATCAATACTAGCACATTCGGGGTTGCCACTTCCCATCTAGGCGCCCTGCTGAGGGTACAGCAGACCTCTGTGCTCTTACCCACTTACAAATATGAAATAAAGTGTTACCACAAATCTCTTCCCTTGTTTTGACAGTAGGCTGAGATGATAGCTATGTTCTAGGACCGCAGTTGAGCTGAATCCTTATGCTGAACGTGGAAGAAGATGCTGCTCTGCGTTGCTCGCCCTGCCAAGCTGCTAGCTGATATAAAGTGGACTCAGGTGTCCCAGCACAGCCAGGGCTGAGATTTAGTGCCGGTGACTAAAAGCTTGCATTAAGCAGGCTCTGAAAAGCCTTTTTTGAGCAGCATTAGGACGATGCTACCAGTGATGGTCGAGCACCCAGTAATTCCATTTAACTCACTAACTTCCTTCTGAATCCTGTCTTGCCTGCCTTTATTCTTTCATATAATGGTATTAATGTAATCATCTCTACTCTCCAGTGCCTGTCTTGTCTATTGTGCTGCATCCATGAGAAGTTTAGAGGCCTGTGGGCATTTGGCTTTACTAGACTATCACAGGATAAAAATAAGATTGTCATGAGTTTCCCGATCCTTTTCTGGGTACTGGAGACAAGATATTGAGCTGTAGAAATAACCAGCAAACAAAGCACACCATGCGTGTCCTCTGTGTGCAGCGTCCAGAAGGGTTAATCTCGTATTCCTTAAGTGATCGGTTTTGAAATTAGGGGAAAAAAAAAAATCCTAATTTTTCCATACACTGTTGCAAACTGTAAATCTGAGCGGTGTCTCTGCAGTATTTATGGAGTTCTCCTTTATTTAGGTTTCTAAAGGGCATTAGTGTAAGTGGTGTCTGGTTCTGCTCAGTCTGGTGTGCAAGTATTCATTTTTGTCATGGTTTTTGGTACGCTGCAACTGCTGTGGATATTTGACAGACTCCTTCTCCCTTTATATAGACGCTGATGATTCGAGACTGGTGGATGTGTATGATCATCAGTGTAATGTTCGAGTTTCTGGAGTACAGTCTGGAACACCAGCTTCCGAACTTCAGTGAATGTTGGTGGGATCACGTATGTACTGCACAGATCATAATACGTTTGTCTAAATGGAAGTAGATATTTTAATGGGAGGGGGTCGGAAGTGGTGAGAACTAAATTATATCATGTGCCTGTGGCCAAAGATGCGTGTGTGACTGCTGCAGCTCAGGAGCATCGGTGCTTCTCTGTGTTGTTTGTCACTGTTGGTATCGTTTTGTGGGTTTTCAGACTATCGCAGGTGGTTAAATGTTTGTTGTGGTTCATTTCGCACCAGAGAGGAATCTAAAGCTTTACCCGAACGTTTCCAAATATTTGGTGATGGTACAAACCATAAAATCTGAAATTTAGAGGATGGTAAAACTTTGTGTTTCAAGTTTCAGATGGTGATTTTTCTTGCCTGTTAAAAAACAAACAAAGCTGGACTCAGTGCCATTTGTGTCCAGCATTTCCTTCTGTGCAAACCTATCTTCACTGTTTTCTGAAAACAGTAAATATTATTGTGTTTAGAATTTCCGTTGTGGCTTATAAAAAGGTTTTAAAAGATAAAGGTTTGGTCTTACTGAAAAGTGATAGTCTGTAACCATTCTTGTCCTAAAATACTGCTTGTGTGTATTTTTTCAAGCCGGAGAGACTACTGTGATCTAGTTTCTCTGTGGAAAAAACAAGCTCTATACCTTAAAGTGACACTTTTTTCATTTTTTTTATTTTCCTATGAAATGTAAATTGGTTACCAGAGTGATCAAAATTATCTACATTCAGGGCACACATCTATGGTTCTTATGTTACTTTGGCTTGTTTTTATTCTTACAGTACGAGCTCTTTCCCAAGCTCGTAATGATTTGCTACATGGTTGTATTGATAAAAGTAAATGCATTATGTATAGAGACATCAAGCAAAGCTATTTTGCCTTCAAAAAAACTTAGGAAATTAACACTCTATGCCCCGCTTCTTCGAATGCAGAGAACAGCCAATTTTTTTTCAGCTCAAGAGCTCCATCTCCAGAATTAACGCATGGCAATAAGACAGAGCATGGGGAGAAATCCTGTGTTTAATTTCACATCTTGAGCCTGGAGATAAGTCATTTCTTTAGGAGGCAGCCGGAAGCTTAAAGAGCACGTCAAGTTATTGGGCATAATAAAATCCAGTCCGTAGGAACACGTTCAGATTTTTTTGGTGTATTTCTGAAGTTCTCAGTTAATAGCGTGGAGTTGAGCTGATAGTAAGTGGGAGGAGGTCTGTTCTGTAGCAGAATTAATACAGCAAAAGAGAATCTGCAGCCCCGATCTGCGGAACACACTGGCTTTATGTGAGCAGACTTGGGCAGCTGAGGCTCTTTCTCCCGGCGGTTCACGCGCCTCTCTCCTCTGGGGGCGTTCGGTCCCGGTGGCTGAGAGCGTGTCTGCACGTATGGGTACCTGTAGTCTCGTCCCTCTACAAGCTTCCCTCTTTCTTCTCCAGCATCACTGTGTTTTTCTCCTTTCAGTGGATCATGGATGTGATCTTATGTAACGGATTAGGAATTTACTGTGGGATGAAGACTCTGTCTTGGCTTTCTTTGAAAACCTACAAATGGCAAGGACTTTGGAACATTCCTACATACAAGTAAGCTGGTGTAGAGAGTCACTCCGCAAGCAGCAGCACAGCGTAAAGCTTGGGCCGGTGCTAAAGGTCTTGGTTGTTGAAAGGTGTTCTGTTGGGGTTAATGTGAATGAAAGAATTCACGTGTGTTTAGATGACTCAAGTATCTAGGAACTTATTACTGCATGGAAGCTCGTTTATGAGAGTTTTATTTAACTTGCGAATGAAATTACTGAAAATACAGCTGTCTGTAAGGAGCATTGCCTGATGTCTAGGAGTGAGGGCATCTTGTGGAAATGAGCTTGTTTAATGAAATTGTTAAAGGAGGTGCAGGAATCCAAGTCAGGATCATACTCTTTCATTCCCAGCAAGGATCTGTTTGGTCCTTGTGCAAATAATGCGTTCCCTAGTAATCAGAACTTCGCAGTAATTGGGACGCTGCAACTTAAAATTTAATAAATCCCCTGTAGCCTTGTACCAGTAATGAGCTACCCTTTCCTGTAGCGTGTCTTTGCTGAGCAAAGCAGAACTGAGGAACTGCTTACTACAGTGGCTGTAGTATATTAAAGTTTAAAATGATAGTTCAAATAACAGGCTTCTCCCCAACTCAGAATGTTAATCTCATTAAGTCGTAATTTTTATGGAGTAAATGGAGGCATTTTGCATATGTGAATTGGGTCCCAAATGGAAATGTTAGTAGATGTCCCTTATGTGCTGTTTCTTAAAATTGCAAGAATGTGTTCTGCTTTTCTTTCAGAGGTAAAATGAAGAGAATTGTCTTCCAGTTCACCCCGTATAGCTGGGTCAAATTTGAGTGGAAGCCAGCGTCCAGCTTACGCAGATGGCTAGCAGTTTGTGGCATAATCTTTGTAGTAAGGAAACTTCTCTGTCTTTTCTCTGTCATTTGATGTAATGTTTTGTGACACTCAAGCAGCTGTACAAACAGTAACTTAGGCTGAAACTCTGACACGGTGACGTTTCTTTAGTTGAGGCTGGAAGAGATCACTTCCCAATCCGGCAGAAAAGGTGTCTGTTTCCATGTTTCTCGTTTACAGATTCATTGCATAAATATTTGCTCTTGCTTGCTGAACAATGTTGATTGGCAAGGTGAGCAATATAAACTGTGATCTACCATAATTCAGCAAGTAACTGCTGCTACCAAGACATTGGCTTTGGATGGAAGTGGCTTGTTTCTCTCAATCTTAAGCAGATATATGTCGCATTTCAGCTGCAGAGGACTGCAGCCAAGGCCTCGGGCTTCTGTACGTTAGCTCTGAGCAGCACGGCTCCTGAAGTGCACAGTTTTGCCTCAGATAATATTTTGAATTTGTATTATGGGAATGCATCATCTTGACTTCGTAACTTCCATTTCGCAGTCGCAGGTATTGCGCACACGACACTGATAGGGAGGATAACCTTGGCGGTTTAAGTGCTCTTTCCCCACTCCTGCCTCTTCTCAGCCGGGGGACTTTGGCCTTTGTGCTGTCCCTGGGATGTCACTTGGCTCTGCTTTGAGCGACTCAAACTTACTTCAATTCAGCAACTGTGAAGTTTAACTAAAAAAACACTTCTGGTGATTCCAGAGACGGTGGGCATTAACCAGTTTCTGTGTTACTGCTATGGTACGGGATATAACCCCGTGTATTTTTTAACAGTTGCTAGAACAGCATGCCTTTAAGCATCTTGAAATATGGGGAGCATGGTTTATTTTGGGGTCTGTCCAGTGAAGTGCCCTGTTACAGTTTGCTGAGTGGGACACGTTAGTCAGCTCGGCGAGCCACCGCCGCCTCTCTCTCGCAGTAGCATTGCATTTTACGCCGATGTCAAACTGCAGACCTGAGCTGCTTCAGGAGCAGCGTGCTGTCTGTGAGTACACAAGCAGCGTTCAGCAGTGCCAGCAGTGAGTGCCAGGCAGTTTGCAAACTCAGTCGGTTGAATACGAGTTCACATCCCCTGATATCCGCTACATAAGACGTTTGCCAAGTTCATGCAGCACGACAGACTTGCTGAGGCTCCCATAGTTTACGGGAGAAGTAAAGGAAATGTGCATGCAGAAATAAAATGCGTGTTTCTCCGGATGGTTACTGTGTGCATACTCCCAGCTTTTTGCACCCCGAAGAAACCGGGTTTTAGGTGCTGGAGCAGATTTTGCAACTGAGTGGCTCCATTGAATTTATACTAGTCTTTGGTATAATAATGCTTCTTTTAGCAAAGCCTAGCTTCAGCTGACAGTTTATAAGCAGCTTCAGGTATTGGTTTGCTCTTTTGGATTAAACAATGCTTAATGCCATTTATAATTTCTTTTGAAGTGAGAAACTTCTGTCTGCTGGCTCACTTAATCACATCGCCAGGGCAGCTCACTTGAGAACACTTTGCTATAAATGTGTAACCAATTCTCCTAAGTCGGCTTTGGCAGTGGCATTTGCATAACTATAAAAAACCGAACCAAACCAAAAAACCCCAGGACGTGCTGCGTATGCCTCTTGTTATTTTGGGGTTCCCTCAGTCAGATTTGAAATGGTAGTGAAAGGACAAGTTGTTGCCTTTAGGATTTGTTATCAGTAGTCTGCAAGTACTTCAACCTCCCGACAAACTTGTTCAAAATTAGAGGCAGTGCTTGTCCAGGTTTCTGTTGTGGTTTTTTTAATACCTCTTCCAACACACAGAAAATTTTTGTGGGACAACCCCAGCTGTCCTTGGTCGTCGTCGCAGCTGGTGGTGGTGCGCTCAGTAATACTGAGTAGGAGTCGTGGCGTTAGAGAAATGGCGGGGGGAGTCATGCAGGGAGAGAGGGAGGTTCCAGGCTTCATGCAGTGAAGTCTTCTGAATGTAATTAAAATGTCCTTTTTCTCAGTTTTTATTGGCAGAGCTGAACACGTTTTACTTGAAGTTTGTCCTTTGGATGCCACCAGAACACTACTTGGTCCTGTTACGACTTGTCTTTTTTGTCAATGTGGGAGGTGTGGCTATGAGGGAGATCTACGACTTCATGGACGACCCGTAAGCCAGTCCTCTTGTGTATATACCATGTCAAGCTTCACTTGCTTTATTTTGAATTTGCTCCAGCTTGTTGGCATCCATCTCAGGGCAGTAGTTCAGCTTGTCGGGGACAAAAAGGCCTAATCCCAAAGCATCTGCTTTGTGTTCTTTTGTTTTGGAGGTAAAATTCTGACTACATCTGGTTAGAGAACAGCTGTTGTTAAGGGCATTCGATGTGCACTGTTTTTAACCTCAGTTTTTAATAAATGATCACTCTTTTGAGAACGTAATGCGTAAATTAGCTGGAGGGCCACTGGCTTGTGGGCAGAGGAGTACTGAACTCCACTTTCAGATTGACAGCCAGGAACTACAGTCCTTAGATGTACCTTCTAAGGACAACAGGGCCCAAACTAAAAAAAAAAAAAAAAAAAAAAAAATGTTTCTTAAAGGCGCTTCTTTTCTTGAGCTATCTTCCAACCGGTCCCTGGTCCTCTGGAGCTCTTGTGGCACCCTCTTGCAGATCAGAGGACGCTTTATAGCAGAGTGTATTGAAGGCGAAGTGCACCCATACACAACAGTGCATGTACTTGCAGACTGTTCCTACTTAAGCATCATATTTGTCCTTGCTGCTTTTGTTTCTGCAGACCATGTAAGACCTGAGAAAGCTTTGTTCTCAAAATCACGTTTTCTTTTAAGTTTTAGTAGTAATGTCACAAATTGCCTGAGCCCACATCTTAAGTCTAAGACAACGTCTGGCTTCAAGGGATGTTTCATTGTCTGTCGCTGACCAACGCAAAAAGTGTCTGTGTTCAGAATTTAGGGTTCCAACCTTCTATGAAGATCAGTTTCCCTTGCAAGGCTTTGACTCCTAGAACTGGGAAGAAGGGTCAACCCACATTGCTTAGTCGGATTTCAGGACATTCAGCAGTGGCAGGCTGCCCCTGCCTTTGGTGTCGGACCTACTGGTTTGGGACGTGCCTCCAACTCAAAGGTAAGAAGAGGTCTCTGCCTCTCACTGGTGAGCTCCTCTCCTTAGCACCATTCACAATCTTCTGGTCCTTGTGTTTGGGTTGGAAAAACTCCTTTGCCCTCGGTTCAACCACATGGCATAACATTGAAATGTAGGAGAATCATCAGTCACCGGTGCCTCATTGCTGATTCAGCTTGTTGCCATTCTTCCAATGAGCTGGAGAAGTCCATCCAGCAAGCCGAGGCTCTCATCTTGAACTGCATGTCTTCATCGTTGCCGCCACCACCTACTGTTCCATTTGTCCTGGTGGGCAAGGTGACTAGCCCCCTCGCTTCTGAGGTTCGTGGCTCTGCTTGACGCCCCACAGAGCTGACCTCATCAGACTGTTCTGGCAAAATGTTAGAACCTAGCATCTGGTCTTACCTAGTATCTTCTCTGTGAAGGCTTTTGCAACTGGGCTTCAATTCCTTCATGCATTTCAGGTCATCCAAGCAGAGATAATCTACCCCCGTTTTACCAACTTAACAGGGTGTATTTTCACTTGCACATCGTCTTGAACCAAGGAACTGTTCTGGATTCTTCCTGTTGCATTGTAGGGCGAAGCTGCTGGGGAAGAGCAGGCTGTACCAGAGGCTCCCAGCTAACAGCATATGAGAAACCTTCCTGACCTTTTTCTTTTGGAAACGCACTCAGCTTCTTAATGGACAAAGGCTGGAATATTCCATTGACCTTCCTTGTCAGAAACATGGCTCGTTGCCTTGTCTGGTAGTGACGGGATTGTCTGAGATAAACCGATTAGATCTCTTCAGCTAACCTTGCAGTATTTAGTCTAGAAAGTAGTGAAGTTCAAATATGAAGACTCTCTTTTTCCCATTCAGGATTCTTAGTATCGGCAGACAGTTCTAGGGCTTTGCTTTCAGGAACTTGGTCTGAGCATGGTGACAATAAAGTACGTAGAATTGAAATAGTCCAAGAAGAGGGGTGGTTCTCGAAGCTTTTTCCAGCTCTTACATACCACGCTCCTGTTGTGAACAACATGCTGCCTCTGAGTTCTTGGGGACTGGCTATGTGAAATGGTCCTGACCAGAAATATCTTGATGCGAGAGTCTGTAGCATTTGACTGTGTCATATCTTCCTGGTTTCTAGTCTTCAGGTCTCTTCCAAGGAGTCTGCATTGAGGCCATGAATTTTAATCTCATTCATCAAACAAAAAAAGGACTTTTCTTTAAAATCTTTCACGAGTAGAAGGGCAGGAAACAAACTCTCTTCCTTGGCAGCTTGAGGTTCTGCACAGCTCTTCTCTTGGGGTTACCTTTAATTCTTTTTTGTCAGTGTGCTCTCATAAGCTAGTGAAAGAAGATGATGGCAAACGAGGAAGCAGATCAGCAAAGCAGAAAGCTGACCTTGTCATCTGAACAGCTTGAGCTCACAGTGAGAGATTTGCTGTTTCGTTTTTTCTCTCTATCCATGTGTTAAGGCTGGTTTCTGCCCATTTAATCTGTTGTACCAGATGAACCACCTGGAGCAGTTTCTGAAGTCCTTTCATCTGAGTTGGCCTAGGCAGGATACTTTTTTAAATGGAATGCAGTCATACCATCTGCATCAGCAGTAACCTATGCTTGATTTACTGCATCATATTTTATTCCAGGGTATTTCGACGATTTTGTGTAGTTTGAACTTATGCATTGGTGTCAAATATGACTCTCAGGCCTCGTGTTTAAGAAACTGTGTGTTTTGTGTGCTTGACTTGCAACGACTCCCCTGGATTCGGGAGAGCGAAGAGAAGCTCTGTTTGCCCTCCATGCTTAGATCCCTTCCCAGATCTGAGAATCCAAGGGGATGCAGTGGAGCAGATATGCCTGAGCACCAGGAAAACACCTGCTAAAGGAAGGACGCTCTCTCCAGTGCAGCTGCTGGCATCTGATGGGAACAGGGAAAGAGAAACTGGGAGCAGATGTGCAGTTGCAGCTCCCTCTGCCCCAGCGCTACTGGGGATGCCTGGGGCCTGCTCTGATGTGCGCGCACCGGGCAGTACGCTAGCTGGAGGCGGCAGGCGGGCTTGTTTCTCTGCCTAGCAGAGGGAAGCATTAGCAGAGCAGCCACTCTCCAAGGAAATCCTAATCAGGGATTTGTGAGGTGGCTTCTCTTTCATCCACTGCATGGCAAAACCGGCAAGAAAATACAGCCCAAGGAGCTTACGTGGCTACTGAATATCACAGCGTTTACTAAATCAGTGCCTCAGCCAGACAGGAGGCTGTGCATCACGGCAGTCGTAGACCAGACTAGAATTTCCCGTTGCTGCAATGCCCTAGAAGTACTGCAGAGGTCATCTTAACACGTCCATCCCTCTCTCCCCAGCCCTCTCTAGGTTTGTTGTATCGCCTCGCTCCACATCTCTGTCCTGCCCCGGTAGTCCTGCCACTTGACACTGAGTTCTTCCTGGATGTGTTTCACTTCGCACCTTACGCTGTGGCAGGAATGGAATAGCACAGTAAGCTGGACAAAAGGGAAAGGACCTGGTAGGAAAACGTACTTCAGAATACGCTGTGGTCAAGTGAGAGGGCAAGGCCCTCTGCAGAATAGATGCTCCCTGTGATTAAAGCAGAGGCACCTAGAACAAAGGCAGAATAAGGAATAGCAGCAGGCAAAAAGAACAGCCGCCTTTACGTTTAGTTGGTGGCGCTTCTATTTGCGTGGTTTCTCTCGGACATCTTCAGAGACATAATCATCAGATAATGTAGCAGGGTTAGGGCTAACAGGAAAGTGAATGCTTCTTTGTGTGGTTTTTGAGTAAAAGATAGCATCCAAAGGCTGTTGAGAAAAGTCGTGTGTCCTTGCTGGTGAAACAGTTTGTGGTTATGGTGGTCGAGGGTATTGCTTTTCTCAAGTTCAGTCTTCCTTGATTCAAATCAGTTGGATTTCAGGAAACATTAATTAAGTCATGCCTTTGAAAAAAAAACAAAAGAAAAAAAAAAAGGACATACAACTTGTAGTAGCTTTCTCTTGGTTCTTTCCTCTAATGGGAATAAAATCCCATTTTAGATGCAGAAGATGGGTGATGGAAGAACAAAAATTTAGTCTGCCAGGCGGGAGGTGATGTACTTGACTCTGTGCTGCTGGATAGCACATCTGCAGGCACAGTGGTGCTGCGGTGGGCAGGATTTCGGTGCAGTCCAATGCATAAAAACCGGCTTGTTCTGTTGCCCAAACAGAACCCCGTTTGATTACTGACACATGAATCACCTGGTCTGTCAGGTCAGTAAGCTGTAAAAACATCAGGTCTAGAAACGACATGAACAGACAAGGTCAAGAAGCGGAGGATCTAACTGGATGAGATGGAGCAACTTCCCCAGGTTTCTAGCGATAGGCTACTACCTGTGAGGGTAAGGAGGTTTCCTGAAAGGTATTCCTCTAGGTGTTCTGGTTTTAGGTATTTCCCGTGCAGGAACAGGTGACCCCAAAGATGGTGTATTTCCAATCTCTCCTTCTGCAAGCAGAGCCTCGGAATAGATGTCTGGATTCTACTGCAGTTTGGTTTCTGGCATTGCTGATTGATGAGTCCTTCACTAGACTTGTACATAGCACTGCAGCTTCTCACTGCCTTGTCTGGGACTGCTTAAAAACAAACCCTGGGGATTAAATATTAATCATGTATTTGCCCCGAGGTTGTGTTGTCCTAGAAGTGAAACGCCGTCCTTGTGTCTTCCAGTATCTTGCCTGTTTGTTACAAGCTTGCTTCTTTTAAAATCTGTTCAGAGATCATTAGTGACAGCTCATTGAATACCTTTTTGGGAAGAGAGTAAGTTTTGGAATGCAATTATATAGGGGTTAAATATGGCTATGGCAGTGTGACTTGGCATTCGCAGAGGAACTCTAGGAGTAGGGCTCCTATTTCGTACCGTACCCTGAACCTCAGCTGATCTCAAGCTGGTCAGGTAATTGTTTGATGTGGTTTTACCAATACCCTGAAAATGGGGATAGTTCCTGGTGTCGCGTGATGATGCAGTTTAACTTTTCACGTATTTTCAGAGCCTCTCGGAGGAAACTTAAGTGATACCGACATGAAAGTCATCAGCCTGCGTAGGCTTAGTACATGTGTAATCCAAACTAGACTTTTAGAATAGTGCAAAGTTGAATGAAATTATTACGCCAGCTGTCTTCTTACGAATATTTCTCTGAATGCTTAATTTTACAGCAGTAGCTTTGTTTTATCTGTGCCTTTCTTTTGCAGGAAGTTCCATAAGAAACTGGGTCAGCAGGCATGGCTGGTTGCTGCTATCACTGCCACGGAGTTCCTGATTGTCGTGAAGTACGATCCATACACGCTCACGCTTTCTCTTCCGTTCTACATCACCCAGTGCTGGATCTTGGGGATTATACTTGTGCTCACCTGGACAGCCTGGCGCTTCTTCATTCGGTAGGCAGTGTTTGATGTGCGACACTCGGGTCTAGCCTGGGTCTTACGGGGGGAGTTCTTCTGGACACCCGTTCAAAAGAGTATCTTCAAATGCATGCTGTCGTTGGCCTTCAGTGCCTCCTGAAGACAGATTGCAACTCTTTTGGGTGGCTAAAGCCGCAGTGGTTTTGTGTAAGAATTATTGAACATCAGCATTGTTTATTCACATCACTAGTTCACATCTGTGTGTTTTGCTTTTTAGTGACATCACCTTGCGGTATAAGGAGATAAGGCGACAGAAGCAAGAGCACAAATATGAAAAGGACAAATGCTTGAGCAATGGTGACGGACACTCATCGATGCTGGATGAACAAAACGGGAACAAACTAAGGGAGAGGAAACTCTGAGCAGCAGAGAAAGGGCTCAAAGGAACTCGTAGTGCTCAAGCTGGCCTGGTGGACAGTTTCAACCTTATCCTACCTAACTTGTAATTTTCATTGTTAGCTTTCCAATGTGTGGAAATCCTCTCGGGGAGAAGATGTCACTTTGACGTACACACCCTTTCTCCTGACGTGCACCTAGTCAGAGTCGGAGAAAGTCTGTGTAGAGGGAAATCAGAACCAGCACCGCTGCAGCGAGACGGGATCTTCATTCAGGCGTGTCGTATGTCTTCCCTGGAAACCAGGGGTGGAGACGAGGGGCTTTAGCACAAAGCGCAAAGGGAATCTAGCTGATCTATTGCCAGTAAACTGCGAGGTTTCGATGTTTGGGCATTAGGAACACTTGTTTTGGAGCGTACAGATACCAGACACAGGAAGGGAATTTTTTTCTGCTGAAACTACCTTGAGCTGTGGAGTAAGGTTGTTTAAAGTGTTCAGCCACCAATTAACAGAACTGCAGTGAGATAAACATAGATAAACTGAAGCTTGTGAACAAGTTGCGTAACTTGCACAGAATGTAATACAGAACACTACTGTTACAGCCCCTTAAGACGGGGCTTATTGCCTTTCTCTAAACTGACTTTCAACATCCTGGAATAGCCTACAATAGTTTTACGTTGTGTCACAGCTCTAGGGAGACAGACGACTTCTCCTTAGGTTTCTTTTTTTTCTTAGTTTTTCATTTAGTCTTGGTCATCTCTTAAGTGTAAGGGGAGGTTAAGTAAGAAAGGTCAACCTGCCTTTCCTTTGCTTCGTGGAGTAAAATGTGTTACAAGCAGAAAACTGGGAGTTGCTCCATCAGTCTTAAGTTATTTGCCTTATTCTCAGCTCTTTTAGTTTGTTTACCAAGAGGGTTTCATTCTTGGTGTCTGCTGTACGGGACACGTCTGGTTCTGCCATCCTTCAGAGCTGCCCCGTTCCTCCCAAGGTAACTCCAGACCGAGCAGTCTCCCGAGTCCGACTGGGGAAGGCGTTGTCTGCAGCCACGCACAAAGTAGCTGTCACCGTGCCGCCAGCCCTGCCAAAGGAGCGAGCTGAGGCAAAGTGCATCGGTCTTCCCCAGGCGCCGCGTAGCAGCGGAGGTCTGCAGGCCAAGCTAGACAGCAGTTTTGCTGGTGACTCAGCATCTAGGAAAAGAAATTGGAAACCTGGGCTGCGTTTGTTGTTTTTTTTTTTTTTTTAAGTCATTATTCCAAAATGTAAGTGCTACACTACACATCAATTTTGTAACCTCTGCTCTAAGCCTTTGCATCGGCGTCTAAGGCACTGACGTAACCGTAACCATATCACTTTTTAAATACTGTGATCTAATCTGGCTGTTAAAGCGTATTTTTCAGGGAAGTGTTTATCCAGAAGCAAATGACATAAACACCACCAGTAAAATGTCAAGAGTGCAACCCCAGACTTTTGAAGTGGCAGGAGACTTGTGGAGCCGCTGACTAGCAGACATCCGCAGTTTTGATCCGTTTTGGTCTCGTACGTGAATGACAACCAAAATCCGCATTTCTCCCATGTTTACAGGGTGACCCAAATACTTGCCAGCCCTAAAGGACGGGCGCTTAGCAGTAGGGCAGTCCTCCGCTAATCGAGCGCTTTGGTTGCATCCGCGTTGCTCAGCGGACGAAGCAGGGTTTGGGGGCCGGGGGCTGCCCCGCTTGCTGAGCAGACGGAGAGGAGGGTGACCAGCATGAGGGGTAGCGTCAGGCTGCTTTCTCGAGTATGCACAACGTACTGTGGATAGTCGCTCAACGGCTGCTCTTAAATGCTAGTATTTTGCTGCTGTGAGGTAGTGAAGAATGTATGGCTGTGTAACTAGATGCTGACAAGTCTGTGAATGGGCAGAGAATGCTGAGCGGAGCACGTATTTATTTCTATGCCTTTCCACCCGGAGTCGTTCTAGTTCCAGCTTTAGACCAGTCTTACGAACTGTTCACCGATTGTTTGGTAGCTCGTACCAGTGTGTTGTGCTTGTGTAGTCCCAGCTGAGCGAGGCTCAGGTCCGTCTGTCTCCATTCTGTCTGTGCTGATTCACGCCGTGGCCCCCGCCATCTCTTCGCAGGACGGCCTCCCGGCTCTGCCGCGGTTCGGGTGGCGGCAGGCACCCCGGGAGGGCCTGTCGCACCCGCCGCCGCCTCCCCTCCCCGCCAGAGACCCACTTCTGTACATTTGAAATGAGTTTTGAAGAATACCTGTTCCCTGGTAGCGATTCCGGAGCTTTCACCTAATACATAAACCACTGACTTGTTCGTCTACATCCATCTAAACAGCTTTTATGGTTAGTCTGGATAACTGAACCGGTGTAATAAAGCGATGTTTGCTGGTGTGTTCTTTGGTACAACATGTGCCTGCTCGTGGTTTGTCTTGCCGGTCGCCTCGCAGGTGGGACTGGGGGGCCGAGGGGGCTTGGTTTGAATTCCCCTCCGGCAGAAAGGCTGTCGAAGGCACCGGCGCTGTCCCTGACGGACGCTGGGCCGTACGGTGATGAGCTTGTCCCTGTTTTCAGAGAAGGGATGTCACAAGCCCTTGGGCCGCTGTTGGAGTTCGGGAATGCTTCTTGCGGTGCATTTGCAAGGGGATCTTCCCAGTGTGAAGGGGACTCGGGCTACGCACGGCACGGTCGGTAATTCGTAGTCTCGGTGCTTCCCCTGCAGACTGATGCCTGGTGCGGCAGGTGGGCTCTAATTGCAGTCTTGCCGGCTTTTAGGAATCCTTTTGTGATCATCTCTCGGAGGAGTACTCAAAAGCACCTTCATACGGAGAAGATGAAAGGACAACTGATAAGCCTCACTTAAATAGCATTTGGGGTGGCATGAAATGAGACCATGCCTGTGGAGATGAGAGGCAGCGGTCTCCCCCTTCCGCACGCGTCTGTCTTGCTGCGCGTTTCCGTAGCTTGCCTTTGTCGGAAAACTGGAGCAAGAGACCTTCCTCATGAGGGTACGCCCTCGTATTTGTAGTGAGGTTTACCAAAGGTAAGTTGTAGGCTTTAAAAAGGAAAAACGCAGGGAACGGTTGGGTGGGCGAGAACGTGCTCCGCTAGCGGTGACCTCTCGTGCAAGCGTCTCGCTGGGCTGGAGGCAAGCTGGCGGGGGCCTGGCCCTGCTTGGAGGTGTATGGGTCTGATGTCCCTCAAGCCCGCTTGTGCGGACTGTCGGATTTGGTAGGACAGGATTTTAGGTGGTGCTTCTGGGTCTGTAACGCTCTGATAACAGCTCCGGAGGAGACCGCCTGCCCGCGCCCTCGCTCCCGTCCCTGCTGGCCCGCGCTGCGGCTGTGCTCCGCCGCCCGTAGAGGCCGGTTGTTCCCCTCCGCTCGCTGCCCACGCAGCTCTAGGGACCACCGCGGCCGTGGGGCCGGACGGCGGCCGGGCTGCCCGGAATCCCCCGCTGGTGCACGCCGGAGGTGCCGGCCCTGCGTGGGGCCGCGTCGGGCGCGGGTTCGGGGCAGCAGCTGCTTCGGAAGCCAGCCAGCAGCGCCCTTCGCGTCGTTCTGCCGCCCGGCGCTCCAGGCGCCCGCGGCACGGCTCGCGGTAAGGCGCTAACCTGGGCAGCCAGAAAAGGGCTCGGCGCAGGCGGCCCGTGCCCCGCGGTGCGTGACGCCTGGTTGCCGCCAGCCTGGGGGCCCACCTCGCCACCCCCTGCCCCCGGCGCTACCCAGCCGCCTCTCCTGCCGGGAGGCGGCAGCCAGGGCTGCCCCAGGGTTTCTTTGCTGCTTTTTTTTCCCCATGACTTTTTGGTCCTGTGCTGGCCTGTATGATGCATCATCAGCTTCTGACACAAGTATTCTGCTCTCTTGGGTTTTGGTTGGTTGGTTTTTTTTTTTTAAGCTGGCCTTGCTAAGCCGTGCCTAGCAAGGGAGTGGGCAGCAGCCCTTGCTCGCCTGCCGGTGAACGCCAGGCGCAGGAGCCGCAGCGATCCTGTCCCTGCGAGGCGGTAGCCGGGAGGGCGCGCGGGGCCGTCGCCGCTCCTGCTCTCTCGTGCCCCTTCCCCAAAGGCGCCTTCCCCCCGCCTGCGCCGTCTGCAGCGAACAGACGGGGGCTGCGCGGCGTCGGGGCGTTCCCTGCCCGTCGGCCCCAACAGTTTGGCCTTTAGGTTTGAGCATCTTCTTTTGGATTTTTTATGTGGGTTTTTTTCCTAAGTGGATAAGCAGTCTTTTTAAATTATTTTTAGTCTTAAAAGGTTGCGGAGCACTGCTCTGGGTGGTGTTTCCTACAGGAATTCAGGCTTGGGCAGGGGAAAGTAATTCAGGTGAATGACCTGGGGCTGAACGAGCAGGCAAAGCGCTGCCCGCTGTTAGGTGCGAGGGGAGACCCCCTCCGCAAGCCAACGTATCGGAACGGCCAGCACGGGAGAGACGCCGCCGCCATCCGGAAAATGCCAGATGCGGGGGCCGGCTGCTGCCGGGGGCTTCGGCTGGAGGATTTTCGCCCAGAGCGAACGGCTGTCCCTGCGCAGGGGGCCGCCGACCGTGCCGCAGGAGCGGAGCCGGCTGAGGGGCCTCTGCTACATCCCCGCGGCGGTCTGGGAACCAGCAAACCCCAACCGCCTTGCTGCCGGCTGAGCAGCTCGGGGTTGGTGGCTGGGGGGCTGTTGATCAGCCTGCATTGCCGAATGCTGTTATTCAATTTTCCTCGCGGTTACCTAAGGCCTGACCCACGCACACGGGTGGCAACAGACTCGTGCCGTCTGCTAGCAATACGAGTGATGTTTAATAGATCAGTTGGCATCTTCGGCTGCCAGACTGGGCCGCCGCAGGCTGCCGAACCGCAGCCAAGCCCAGCCCCGCTGGAGCAGCTCCGGAGGTCGCTCCGGTTGCCCGCAGGCTGAAGCGAGGGAGCCGGGGGGTGGCCCCGCGAGAGGGTGCTGGTGGCCGGGGCTGCGCCCGGCGAGGGCCAGCCTGCCGCCTCCCCCGGGAGCCCCATTCCTCATCTCTGCTGGGAATGAGGTTTGGGAGCGGGGGAAGGAAGCCGCGGCTTGCTCTTTTTCCAGCTGGGTTTTATACACCTAGAGGACGGGCTGCATTCTGGAAAAGCCTGAGTCCTGGCGGGGCCGGGAAGCCCGGGAAAGGAGCCTTGGTTGCAGGATGAGGCTCCTCTCCCACCCAGGCAGCATTTTGGGCGGCCAGCTGGGGCCGGCTCTGCTCCCGGTGCCTGGGGTTTCCCCCACAAAATTGCAATTATTCCGTTTTCTCCAATTCAAGCAAAGTGATTCCCTCGCTGTTTGAAATCACGGTGGCCTGGCGTTTGAGGTAAGGGGGCTGGAAACGTGGGTACGAAGCCAGGGGAAGGAAGGGAAAGATCTCTGCGCCCGTCGCACGAGAGCAGTGCAGGCGAGGCCTGGCTGCGGACCACGTCGTCACCGGGGAAGGCACCCGCCAGCAGCCCGCGTCTTTCGGTCTCCAAGCTGCTGAAAGGGCTTTTTGGGCCAAGCCCCGTGTAAATGCCACTTGGCACTCTGACAAGGAGCTTCGCCTTCTGCCGCGTTGACGGAGAACTGATGGATTTTCTTTACGAACAGGCAGAGCCAGGACCTCGCTGCTGGGCAGCCCCAGCTACGCCCAGGACCCCGAGGTTGCGGCGGGGAGGTGGGATGGAGGAGGGAGGAGGCTGCCGCCACCCTTCCCATCCCTCCAGGAGAGAGGAGCAGCCGGGAAGCCTGCGCTAGGGACAGGTGAGGATCCAAGGATTTGGCTCGGGGGTGATGATCCACAGACCCCAAATGGCTTTTCTGGAGGGGAGCAGCACCCTCGGAGGGGCAAGAGGAGGGGACGCAGCTCCTGATGGAGAGAAATCAGAAGCAGGGGCCGGGGGGTGGCCCCTGGGGGGGCGAGCTGCGGGGCGCAGAGGCGCTGCAGGAGGGGGGCGGGTGGGGGTCCCCGGGCAGCAGGAGGGGGTTTGGGGCGGCCCCGCTGGACGTGGGAGCGGGGGCCGGAGGCGGCCGATGCCGGGGAGCCCCGAACCTGGGGGAGGGGGACGGGGGGAGGCCGGAGCCGTCCCCGGTTCACCCCAGCGTGGGGGGCGCCGGGGGCGGGAGCTCCCCCCCCCCCCCAGCCCAGGCGGAGCCCGGGGCGGCACCGCCCGCGTCCCCCCGCCGCCGGCCGGGAAAGGCGCCTTTTTCCCCCAAAGGAGCGGTGAGTCGGGGCCGGGGGGGCTGTGCCCGGGGGGGGGGGGCGGCTCTGCCCGGGGGGGGGGCTCTGCCCTGCGGGGGGGGCGGCTCTGCCCGGCGGGGGCCGCTCGGGGTCCAGCCCCGGGGCTGCGGCAGCGTGGGGCGCGCTGCGGAGCGGGGCCGGGGCCGCTGCCCGCGTTTGCCCTGCGGGGCCGGGGCTCCTCCCGCCGGGGCCGGGGGCTCGGGGGGCGGCTGGGGGTTTTCCCCAGGAAAGCTGCCAGCCCGCGGGGCTGGGTGCTGAGAGCCGGGGAGGCAAAGCAGAGCGAGAGCGCTCGGCACCTCGGCCCCGGCGCCCCCGGGCGCCCCGAGCCCCGCTGCCCCGGCGCGGCGGGCGAGCAGAGCCGCCTCCTCGCCAGCCCCGGGCAGCCCCGGCTCCTCGCCACCCCGGAGCGGCTCCTCGCCACCCCGGAGCGGCTCCTCGCCACCCCGGAGCGGCTCCCGGCAGCGGAGCGGCGGCCGCCGCGGCCGGGGGAGCGCGGGTGGGAAGGGCTCTGCGGGCCGCCCGGCCCGCTCCGGCGGGGCGGGGGATGCTTCTCCCCTGCTTGGCGGGGGGTCAGGAGGGCCCGGCCCCCCGGGGGCGCAGAGACCGCCCGACTCATTGCAGGAGTGAGCCGGGGGTTGCAGCCCGCAGCCGGCGCCGGCAGGGGAAGGCGGCAGAGCCTGGCAGCCCGTCCCAAATCGCCGGTCGGCTGCGGCGAAGCCTCCCAGCCCGTCGCCCATCGGAGCGGGGGCCCGTTCGGATCCCGGAGCCGTCCCCGCCGAACTCGGCACCCACCGGGAGCTGGGGGCAGCGAGGAGCGGGCTCCCCACGCCTCCCCGCCGCTTCCCGGTCTCCGGGAGCGGGGCAGTCGCTGCAGCCCCGCGCGGGGCCGGCGCGGAGGGCACGGCTGCTGCTGCGCGGCTCATGCGGCGGCTGCGGGCCGGGACCCGCGCCTCGCCCCCGGCCCCGCAGATTTGCTTGGCTGCCCGCGCTGCTCTCACCGGCCCAGGTAAAATCCAGCAAGACGCGTTGGGAAGGAGCCGGGCTGTCGCCGATGGCGAAGCCGGCGTTTCCCAGGCCGAGCCTCACGGCCGTGGGAGCTGCAGGATGGTGCAGGGTCGTCGTCGGCGGGGTCGGCGGGATCGGCGGGACCGGTGGGATCGGCGGGATCAGTGGGACCGGTGGGATCGGCGGGACCGGTGGGATCGGCGGGACCGGTGGGACCGGTGGGATCGGTGCACCGCTTGCCGCCCGAGGTGCAGGTCTGCGGGGAGGTGGCTGCTTCGCCTCCTGCGGCTCCGGCGGCGGGATGGGGAGGGCAACGGGTGAGCGAGTTTGGGGTCCGGCGTGGATGAGGGGCAGAGCCCAAACCTTTCTGCTTTGCAAGTTTTGGATGCGTTTGTATTTTTTTTTTTTTTTTTTTTTGGACAAATGTGCCGGCAGCAAACTCGATCCTGCTCTTCTGCCTTGCGGATCGAGGCCGGACGGGGCTTTCCCCCTTCGGCAGGAGCGGGATGGGGAAGGGTGAAGAGCCTCGCGCAGAGCCCGGGATGGGTGCGTGCGAGCGGCAGGGTCGGGGCTGGAGGAGAGGACGGGCGCTGCTGGAGGGCCACGCTCACCGGTGAGGAGAGTTTAGCCCGGTCTCAGGGGCCTGGCGAAACGGGGCGTTGGTGTCTGGGTTAGGGCGAGAAGGAAAGGCCGAACGCGGGGATCGCTGCTGCGCTTTACGCCTTGGGTTGTGACGTTTCGGGACTGCAGGGCGCTCTGGGGGGGTCTGCGGGGCGCGGGGCCGTACCCGCGTTGGCCCAGGTGCCCTGGGACCAGACCCAGGGGTTCTGGGCGAGCTGTTTCGGGCCTCGGACGGCCACGATGCCAGGGCGCAGCAATGTGCCAAACCCCCCGAAGTCTGGGGGAGGTCCCCCCCTTTCGTTGCCATTTCTCTCCCCGCATCGAGCCATTTTATCGTCCCCCCCAAGCGGAAAAAGGTATCCCGAGCCCTGCAGCAGCTCCCAAGGGAAGCGGAGCTGCCCGGTCCCTCGGCAGAGGCTGCTGCGGCGGGCGGAGGGGGCTCGGCCGAGCCTCGGGGTCTCCAGGGGGGAAAAGTGTCCGTCCCCGTGCTGCCGGCGGTGCGAGCGCGGTGCCCGTCCCCTCCTCGTCCCTCAGGTTTGCTTTCCCAGGAAGGGATTTGAAAGGCAGGTTGGGGGGACGACACGGCGTCCCCGTGAAACACTCGCAGGGGAGAGCTTAGTTAACACAAAATGCAATAAATCCCTTCCCCGAGCGCCTCGCACCTTCGTTTGCTCAGGCAAGGCTGATGTTGTTTTGCCAATGGGAAGATACCACCTAATTTAATTCCCGTGCTGAACCCTGCCGTCGCTCCGTGTCTCTCTGGGTGATGCCTTGGAAATCTGGCTCCCTTGCTGCTTAGAGCTCATTAGAAAAGGATGTTTTGGGGGAGAAAGCTTTGAAAGAAATGGAAAATTGGACATGGAGGGTTTTGAAAAGAGGTGTTTGCCCTTCTGCAGAGAAAGTTGGTCCTGAAAACTTCTGTGTTTTCTTATTAAAAAAAACCATGGGGAAACATCAAAAGAAACGGAGCCTCTTAATTAGGGACGGTAGTTTGTCAGGCCCTGAAAAGAGGCTGCCTGGGGTAAATCTCCGCAGTGTTGCACCGTTAAGGTGTCAGTGTGGATTTCCAGCGCTAAGCAGCAAAGTGTCCCTTAAGCTGAGCTCAGTCCATACGTGACACGAGTTTAGCACGTTCTCAGACGAGATTTTTTTTACTGAGGGTTTCTCCGTTGCACGCAGAGGTTTATGACTGAGGAAGGAAGGCGAGGGACGAGACGGGGGTCTCCCAGCCCTGTCCCAGCCTTGCTGTCATTTTGGGTTGGTGGCTCGATTACATTTAGAAACCCCTCCTCCTGCTGTTACCCCAAGGGTGCCCCGCGTGGCCCTTGCAGAGAGGGGCCCCAGCCGTGCCAGGCCAGCACGGCTGATAATTTACGCTATAATGCACTGCAGTTGCCACCTTTGGCTATTAAAATCCAAGCCTGGATGGTTTTGGGGGGTTGATCACCCCTACAGCGCCTGCATCTGGGAGCGTCTGAGGCGGGCGGCACGGTGGTACCCAAATCGCGAGTGCCCGTCCATCTGCGGCAGCGCCCGCTCCTCCTCCCGCGCGGCGAGCGCGCTTCGGGGCTCCGTGGGTTTCGCAGGGAGTTTGGGGGGCTCTGGTGGGGAGACTTTGTGTGGTGCTGAAGATGTGTCCCTGGGCTTGGGGTTCGGGGATCGCGGTCTGGGGGACCGCACCGGTGGACCGCGGGCCGCGATCTCCCGGCGCAGATGCCCGGCAGCGAGGCGGGTGCTGGCTCAGTTCGCGCTGGATTTGCTTGCTGGGTGTTTGCAGGGGATCCCAAACCTCCTTCGCGTAGCGGGAAGCAGCTGGCTTGGAGAAATCCCCTTCGGCATCGCACGGTGCCTTCGCTGGGCTCTGTCTCGGAAGAGCAGCTGCCTTACGTTTGGGATGGCTCTCGCGTACGCCTCAGCTGGGAAAGCCCCTGCGGGGAGGAAGGCCATCGAGCTTTCCCGCTGCAGGAATCGCTTCCCGGGGACCGGCATCATCCAGCCCTGCCGCGACCCCGAAGCGGGGCTGCTCCCCCGGCCCGCGGCCGCGCAGAGCGGCCCCGGGGAGGCCGAGGGAAGCCGTGCAAGGCAAAGCAAGATTTGAGCTGGAGAAGAGCTTAGAAAAGCAGCAAAGGGCTTAAAGGGCTCCTGGAGCGGAGACGTCCGCGCAAAGAGCGACAGAAAACGTCACCCATTAAACGCCCTGAGGTGAATCGTGCGGCTCTGCGTCCCGGCGTGGCCGCTCTCCTGGTTCCTGCGGGGTTTTCGGTCCCTCCTTTAGCTCCTCCGTTAGTGGCGGAGATGCTTTAGTGCAGGTTTGCGCTGTGCCTGCAAGAGGAGCCAAGGCCAGGAGCGATGGAGTGGGAGCAGCTATTTAGCATCCCTGCTAAAAAAATCAAAAGGCAGCTATTTTTTAATTTTTTCCCTTTATCTTAACTCACTGTCTCACGCATTGCAGGCTGTCCCGCTAGCGGGGAGCGTTTGCCATGGACAACGGGCACGTAAGCAGCTACCGCTTAAGCGGTGAGTACTCCTGAGCGAGCCCCGGGAAGGGTTTGGGGGCAGAGCCGGCCAGGGCTTGCACGCCGAGCTGCTCTCGGGGGGATTGCTGCTCCTCCCTGCTTTCTGCAGGAGGAACCCTTTGCTGCACCTGCAGACAGGGTTTAGTTCCCCAATGCGAGGGGAAAACCCTTAAAACCCCCAAGCTTTCCAGCCTGTGGTGCTCAGCCCTGGAAGGGGGGCGGCTACGAGCAGGAAGCGGGTTTCCAGCTCCGCTGGGGTTTGTACCCGGAGCTATTCCGAAGTGGGAGCCAGTACAGGGTTGGTTTGTACCCGGAGCTATTCCGAAGTGGGAGCCAGTACAGGGTTGGTTTGTACCCGGAGCTATTCCGAAGTGGGAGCCAGTAAAGGGTTGGTTTGTACCCGGAGCTATTCCGAAGTGGGAGCCAGTAAAGGGTTGGTTTGCCCTGCTTTTGCCCCCCTGCCGTAGCAGGAGCGTGCAAACTCCTTGGAGCCGGATGGCACTGACCCCCTCCGTGCGCAGGAGCGCCCCAGAAAGCTGCAGCGCTTCCCCAGCCTCCGCAGCCGGGGCGCGGGGGACAAACCACAGCCCTGTGCGGATCGTGAGGGGCTGCGGTTGGGGTGGAAGAAGCAGGATCTGGCTCCTACCCCAAGCCTTTATCCCGAGGGGTCCCGCTGGGCTGCTCCTGGCCCTCGGGAGGGATCAGAATGAGGTGCTTTGGGTGCAGATATTGGTTGCTTTTGCTGCATCCCTTTGCTGGCTCCTGCCGAGGAGGTCTGGGGCGGGGGGAGCAGCGGGTTGTCCCTCTGCTCGGATGCGATGTGGGAGTAAGCCTGGCTTGGGCTTTTTCTGGCTCTGAAGCTGCTGCCGAAGGAGGGAGCGCCGCGGCGTGACGCGGGAGGACTCCCCGGCAGCGCTCTGTAATGAGAAATCTTTTTTTTTTCCCCTTTTTTTGTGTTACGCTGAGTGATTGGTGTTGGTTCGGTCGCTGGTGCGATGGAGGCTGGTGCAATGCAGCAACAACTGCTCAGCGTGCCATCGCAGGGCTGCCGCGTCCTCCCCGCTCCGCAGCCGCAAGCCCGGGCTTTCTCCTCCCTGGATCGCAGCAGCAGCAGTCGGGGGGGCTCCCCCCTTTCCAAAAGCTTTTTGCTTGGTGGTTTTCTGTTTTTTTTTTTTCCTTGTTTCTGGATTTTCTTGGCATCCCCTGCCCGTGGGAAGCCAGGCAGCAGCGAGGGTTTCCCCGTGGTGGCAGGGGCGATGCAGATGTGCGCTGAGCACATCTGTAAGCGGGACGGCTCCGCAGCTGGTGAGGGGCCCCCAGCGCCCCGGGGCGACGCAGCCGTTCACCCATTTCCCCCGGTTGCTGGGGAGCGGGGCTGACGTACGCGTGCGCTTCGCCTCCCAGGAAAGCAAAGCGAGGACGATGATGTTTTTGGCTGGCAAAGCTGCTGCCCGACACCATTTGCAACCCGACCGAGGGAGAGGCTGGGGTTTATCCCCCCCTTGGCCGATCCCATCCTCGTAGCTCAGAGCTGAGTTTCTGGCGTGGGAGCAGCAGAGGATGAAGCCCCTGGCCCGGGGCCGCGGCCAGCTGACGGTGCCTCTTGTCGCCCCGCAGTCGCCACGAGCCCGCCTCGGTGGGAGATCGGCATCTACGCCGCCGGCGCCTTGGCGCTGCTGGGGATAGCCGCCGTCAACCTCTGGAAGCTCTGGCGCTCCGGCAGCTACCCGGCGCCTTCCCCCTTCCCCAACTACGACTATCGCTACCTGGAGCAAAAGTACGGGGCGGCGTGTTCAGACGTTAAACACAAGGTAAAAGGGCGAAAAGTTTGGCTCGCCTCCTTTCCCTTTGCAATCCGCAAGCTGCTGGAGGGGCAAAAATATCACCCGCATCCTCTCCCGGGGGGAAAAGCAGTCGGAGACGACCTGGTGCTGCTGGAGAGGTTGGGGGATCGGCGCGGAGCTGTGAACAGGGCTTGGGAGCTGCAGGCGGCGCAGGCTTTGCTGCCGCGGCAGCTTGAGGCCAAGCAGGGGCCGTCAGGCATCCAAAAAGGCGGCAGCGAATCCCAGCTGTCCCCGGCTCTGTGCGAAGGGATGGCATTGCATCGAAGGGAGGGGATTGCATCGCCTGGTTTTCCTTTCCCTGTTCGCAGCGAGGGATGGCCCCGGGCTCGCAGAGGGCGCTGGACAGGACCTCACCCATCCGCCGGAGCAGCCTGCGGGCAGACGACACCTTCGAGAGCATTAACGAGCTGGGCAGCCTGGAGCTGATGAGCAAAGACCTGGGCTTGGCCCCCTACGGCCCTCTGAAGAAATCCATCTCGGCCGACTCCCTCAGCTCCATCTCCTCCATCGGGAACAACTTTGGGCAGGATTTCACGGTGGGGCAGGTGGAGGTCTCCATGGAGTACGACGGGAAGGCGGCCACCTTGCACGTGACGCTGCTGCAGGGCAAGGACCTGCTGGAGAAGGAGGACGCTCGCTTCGAGTCCTGCTTCATGCGCATCAGCCTGCTCCCGGCCGAGCAGATCGTCGGCATCTCCCGGGTGAGCCGCTCGCCCCTCTTTGCACGAAAACGCTGCGGGTACGTGGCGTCGCTCGCTTTTTGGTGGCAGCACCCCTCGGCCGAGCTCCCCAAGACGGCGACGGGGCCTTGGGAGCAGGGAGGTCCGGACGCGCTGGGGCTGGGCGCAGTCGGCGCAGGATTTTTGGAGCCCCGCTCGGGGGGTTGCGGCGTTCTGCGGTGCGGGGTGTCCGGATGGGTTTGTGCATCACAGACCCGGCAGAGGCAGAAATTTTTCCCTCTTGCCTGGGATGTGAGATGACCTTGTTGTCTTGAGCGTGGCTCGCGGCAAGTTTTCCTGCTCGACTTCCCCTGGGCCGGGGATGCTGCGGAGGAGGACGCAGTCTGGGGCGGGATTTGGGGAGCGGCGGCCTTCTGGGCACGCGCTGCCGGCGTCGCGCCCCGGCCCCGCACGCTTGACTCGCGCTAAGGAAGCCCGAGCGCGGAGCCCCGCAGCCGCCTCTCCTCTCTGCGGCAGCCGCGGCGCCGGGACGCGGCGGCCCAGGAGCCGGGCGGCTGCACCGGCTCCGGCAGGACCAGAACCAGGGGTGTTTGGGGGCAAACCCTCCCTTTTCAAGCGCCCCAAAAGCTGCTCTCGGAATGCAGGAGCCTCGGTTTTCTTTCAGCAGCTGCTTTTTGCAAAGCTCAGGGTCAGCCGGTTTGATTTAATCGGGCTCTTCCAGGCAGGAGCAGAAAGCTTCATCCCGCTAACGAAACCTTTCCACGGGGGTGGAGGTACCGCTCCAGCGAGCACAAAACCACTGCCTTTAAAGTATTTCCACAGCGCCCTTTTAAGACCATTTTCCATCCAGAGATCAGGCTCTTTATTTATGCTCTGGAGATATTTATTATTTAGCATCATGATTTATAATTCACCAGCGCTATTTACCCTCTTTTGCTGTCCTGAGACAAGTCATAAAGACACATTGGGTTCTTTGCCTTTAATGCTTTACAGTACTTATGGTTTGGCTTTTTTGTTTTTAAATAGCCGCTAATATTTCAGTTGTACCTTTCATCCAGCGATCCCAAAATATAATGTGGCTGCAGCCAGCCAGCCCTCAGGGCTACAGAGAGCGAGGTACCGCCTCGCCGGCTGCTTCGTGTCCTTCATCCAGGGATGGAGCACGTCTAGGAGCAGGCAGGCAGACAGACAGACAGACAGACAGACACGAGGAAGCCCTCGGGATGAGAAGACCCATCTCCCCACCGCTGCTGGGGAGTCCCGGCGGCTCGGGGTGATGAAGCCCGACGGGTTCAGGGCCGAGCCCCCCGCTCCCGCGGTGGGATCCCTTCTCCACCGCAGCACCCGGCGTTGGATGGGTGGCGGGGAGCGGGTGGCTCCGCTTTGCTCCGCACCGTCCGGGGCTGCGGCTTTCCATCCCGCGGGAGCGCCAGGCCTCCTTTCAGGACAAAACCCTGATTTCTGGGTGGTACCTTGGGTGCCCAAAGAAATAGGGCTGGGGTAGGGGAAAACCAGTCTCTAAAGGCCTGATTTCAGAGCAGTTCCCCCACCAGCACTCTGGGACCAGGTAGTGACCAGCACCCTGCAGGATGGGGCCCTGGGGAGTTGCTGCTGCATTTGCTCCAAGTGAACCATGTGATCTAGAGATGATGTCTGGCAAAAAGCATCGTCCCCATTTGGCGCGTGTAGGGCTTGCGAAGCCCGCCGGCTCCGGCTCGGAGCGGGGCTGGGGTTGCACCCCCTCGGCCAAATCCTGTAGCCTGGAGCGGCCGAGCCGGCCGCACATCCGAGCTCCAGGGCGCAGGGATGCCTGGCTTTTGCATCTGACAGCACCAGAGCAACCTTAAATTGTTAATTAAAAGAATTAATAGGCAACAGGGCAGGCCACAGCCCCTATTTTGTACCCCAATCGGCAAGCGGCTGCTGCGGTCGGGTGGGAAATAACTTTTGCCCGCGTGGAGGCTGGGACCCGCCAGCTCCTTCGGGCGGGGGCATGCCCTGCTCGCGCCGCCCAACGCCGCATGCTCCTTGCGATTCCCACGGGAGAGACGGGGTAGATCTCGGATGCAGCCCCCAAACCTGGCACGCATCAAGGCAATCCCCCCCGCTTCCCTGCGGCAGATTCAGCGCAGCGCCTACGCCGTGGCCTTCGACGAGCGCTTCTCCATCCCGCTGGACCCGGCGGCGCTGGAGGAGAACAGCCTGCGCTTCTCCGTCTTCGGCATCGACGAGGACGAGAGGAACGTCAGCACCGGCGTGGCCGAGCTCAAGCTCTCCGACCTCGACCTGGCCGCGCGTCCCTTCAACGCCTGGCTCTACCTGCAGGACATGAACAAGGTGAGCAGGGCGGCCCACCTCCCACCTGGGATTTTGGGGGGTTTCTCCTCCCTGGCGGGCTGGGACTGATGGGCGATGGCACGCTGTGTCCCGCAGGCGGTGGACACGGTGGGGGAGATCCTGCTCTCCCTGAGCTACCTGCCCACGGCCGAGCGCCTGACGGTGGTGGTGGTCAAAGCCAAGAACCTCGTGTGGACCAACGGCAAAGTGACCGCAGGTGAGCAGGGGCTGCCTGGTGGGCGCGGGGGCCTGGGTCTTCTGCAGGCGGGAGGTGGGCTTTCATCCTGGCTTAGCCTGCCACGCTACACGGGTATTTATCGGAGTGGCTCCCGTTGAGGACGGACCCGACCAGGAAGGTCCACCAGAGAGGCTTCCCCCCACTTTCTCCACGTCGCAGGGCAAACGCATGACTGACCCCGGGGCTTTTCTCTCCCCCCACCCGAGCAGATCCCTTCGTCAAGGTGTACCTGCTGCAGGACGGGAGGAAGATCAGCAAGAAGAAGACAGCGGTGAAGAGGGACGACACCAACCCCGTGTTCAACGAGGCCATGATTTTCTCGGTGCCGGCCATCGTGCTCCAGGTCCGTCCCGGCTGGGGGGGCACGGCGCAGCCGGGGGGGGGGGGCACATCCCATCGAGGTCCCCAAATCCCTGCGCTAGTGAGGGCTTCCTGGGGCGCGAGGGGCTCGGGGGATCATCGGAGCCGTGGGGTGGGGGCCATATATGTGCATGTTTGGCTGGGGGGATGTACGTAGGGGCTATAGGGGATGTGTACGTATGGGGCATGTGTGTGTATAGGGGATGTGCGTACGTGATTTTTGAGTACGTGGGGAGATGTGAATGTGTGGCTGTTGGGGGGGATGTGTGTGTGGGTTGGGGGATACTGGGGGATGCACATGTACAGGGTACGGTTGTGTCTGTGGACGGGTCATATACGGGTCTAGGGGATGTGGGAGAAGTAGGGGGATGTGTAACTGGTGGCGAGGTGTAGCAGGATGCATATATATGGGGTACGGTTGTGTAGGGGGATAAGTATATACAGTTTGCAGGTGCGGGGTATGAACGGGGTATGGGGGGGTGTATGAATGGGGTGGGGGTGGAGAGGGGTGTGTAGGTACGGGGTATGGCCGTTTTCATGGATGTGTAGGTACGGGGTATGGCTGTTTTTGTGGATGCGTGTTTACAGGGGGAGGGATATAGGGGATGCGTATGTATGGGCTAGTATTGGGGGGTACGCTGTGTGTGCCTGTGTGGCTGGGGAGGGTCGGGGATATGTACGTACGGGGGGCGGCGGCAGCGCGAGCAATGCAGCGGCCGCTCTATGCCGGATCGTTGCGATGGCCTCGCGCTCCCCCGCAGGACCTCTCCCTGCGGGTGACGGTGGCCGAGTGCGGCGAGGACGGCCGCGCCGACAACACGGGCCATGTCCTGATCGGCCCGGCAGCCAGCGGGATGGGCATCACGCACTGGAACCAGATGCTGGCCACGCTGAGGAAGCCCGTCTCCATGTGGCACCCGCTCCGGCGAAACTAGGCTGCTGGCGGGGAGCCCGTCGCGCCCCGGCGTCCCGCACCCCGACACCGGCTCTGCCCCGGGGACAGCGGGCAGAGGGGGGTCTGCCCGGCCGGCGGCTCGGCTGGGAGCTGCCACAACACGGCGTTTGCAGCCGGGCAGGGCTTGAGCGAGACTTTGTAGCACTAAAACGGCAGAGCTGCCGGCGTGCCGCTGCCGGAGCATCTTGCTGCCAAAGTATTTGGAGGACGCGGCAACTCCTCGGCTGCGTCTCTCCCCACCCAGGTCGCCCTCGCATGCGCTGGGGGCTGCGAACGGACCCGCTGAGAAAGGAGCCCTCCCTTCAGATGGACCAAAACCAGCACCCACCTCCCCAAACCGCTGCCGGGTCGCCAGCCGGGCTCCCGAGCATCCCACGTGCTCCCCGGCGGACCCCGACATCGGTGGGGCCCTCGAACGCGGACCCCGAGGGCGCCCGGGGAGGGGGTGGATCTCTTTGGAAGGCGGTTTGTGGTCAAACGGGGAAAAATGGAGAGGGGGTTGATAAAGTGCCGGCACGGCGTGGTTTCTCTCAGCGTGTGTGGTTTTTCTGTTGGGTTTCGGAAGGATTTTGGTACGCTGCACTGGGGCTGAACGTCTCCAGTGAGAATGGGAAAAGAGAAATAACAGCAGAAAAAGCATTTGTTGTTATATACGGTTTTTCCTTCCATCTTTTTCCAGGCAGAGTAAATCTCTGCCCATCTCCCTGCTGGCTGCAGAGGGGTCTGGACTTGACGAGTGGTTTTTCAGCCTCTTGAGGTTTGAGGTCAGATCCAGGCTGAGAGTCATCCCCCAACGGTCCAGCGTGGCTGGGGTCAGCGGTTCCCACCCCAGCCCCTCTTCCCAGCTGAACTAACCCTCAGGGCTGCTCCAACAGCGCGGCAAAGTCCTGCTCTTTTGAGGCGAATCTCGCGACTGGGGGTTACTTTGTACAGCTGTTGGTCCTGGAGTCACGCTTTGACTTGCTCACCCCAAAGCTCGCTTGTTTTATCCGAAATCTGGGTGCAGAGGAAGGCCATGGACCTGCGACCGAAGGCGGACGTGAGATACCCCTAATTTCAGAGTTTTTAAGCCCAACTCCTGTTTCAGGGGGAAGGGAGGGGAAAAATCTGTTTGGATCCTGTCTGCTCGTGGGCTCCTGGCCCAAGCAAGGAGCAGCCCCTGGGCAAGGTTTGGGGTTTTTTGGGGAGCCGATGCCCACTCGGCTTTCTGGGGGTGACAGCTGGAGGGCTGTGAGGGGCTCCCCAATGGCACGGGCTGGCGGGCAGAGGATGCCCTGGGGACGCATCCCTCGCTTCAGCCGGAGCCTTGGCTCTTCCCTGCCTGCAGAATGCTGGTGGGAAGCCAGGCAGGGGTGAGCACGGCCAGGGATGTGGTTGCTTGAATGATCTGAGCAGGGGAAAAAAGTGTGAATGAGCCACTTATCCCTGATTAAAGCTAACACCGTGGTGGTACCCGGAGCTGGCAGCAATTTTCCTTTCTGCTCATCTGCCTTCTCTGCCTGACCTTCGCTTTGGGACGAGGCTGCGATTTCTGTGTCGCGTCCTCCCCCTCCGCAGCCCCTCGCAGGCACTGCTCCGGCTCTTCCCCCCGTATATGCCCGCACCGCTCGCCGCTGCACAGATTTTCTTCTCCCGTGCTCCATCTCTGCCCCCTCCCCACCTTTCCCTCCCGGAGCCCCGATGTCCCATCTGCTGCCGCGAGCCGGTGCCATCCCTCCGCGGGCCGACGCACGGCCGGCCCCGGGGACCGAGGCATGAGGTTTGCCCGGGACTGGGGCTGCAGATGGAGGGTTTTTTTGAAGGATGAGGTTTACTGACAGATGAGGAAGGTTTTTTTTGGAAAGTGTTCACAGCCAGTACCAACAGGCACTGCAGTTTGGGGGAAAACTGGCTTATTAGCTACCTCATCCAGCACTTGGGAGGAGGGACAGACATGGAAATGCTTGGCTGTCTTGCAGCCCCTGCAAACTGCTGAGCCTTTGGTCAGGATGAGATGAGTGCCTTCCACTGGTGCCGCAATCACCGCTGGGCAAGCTCTGCGGTGCTCAGTCCCAGAATGATGGGCCGTGTGTGGTTTGGGGCTTTTTATTGTGCCCCTCTCCAGCCACTCCTCTGTCGAGGCAGCTCGGCCCCTTTTCCTTCACCCTGGGGCCTGCATGTGCCACCCTGGGGACAAAAAGTGGCTTCTTGAGCTATTCCCCAGGGGGTGGCGGACCCCGTGCGATGCATCGGTACCCGCTCGGAGCCATCAAGGAGAGGGGATACGGCCGGGGGCTGGGGTGGATGGAGAGATGCTTTGGAGATGTGGCTCAGCAGGCAGAAAACAACATGGGAGATGGGTTAGTTTTGGGGGGTACAGGAGTAGGGAACGCGTCGGGACGGGTGACGCTGAACCGAGGCTCCCTCCTGCCTGGGAGGGCTGCACAAAGCTCGTATGGCCGTACCCTGCCTTCGCTGCTGCCGGCTGTCGCAGTGGCCATCGGCCTCCAAGGAGCTTTGTAGCAAGGGCAGGACAGGGAAAAGAAACGCGTCTCCTCGGCAGGTCTGGGAGGTGCCGGGGAAGGGAACGGCACACACTGGAGAGGGAGAGACCTCACCAGTGCTACCGGGAGGGCTGGCGAGCGAAGGCGGCGGACGGCGGCTCTCCCAGAGCAGCAGGCTGGGCGTTTCGGAGCAGCTCGCCGTGGTGCCAGCAAGGTAAGGACTCGAGGCCTCCCCATCCCCAGGCGCCCCGGAGCAGGGCTGAGCCCTGCATGGGCCCCATCCTGCTGCAGGGCAGAGGCCGGTGGGGCTGAGCCCGCGCCCCGCAGCCCCTTTGCACGGTGGGGAGGGGACGCGGCCCAGCTCTGCCTGCTCCCAAAGGGCAGCACGGGACTTCGGGTCTTGCCGGCTGCCGTGTGGCCGTGCCAGGCCATTCTAACTCCAAGCCGTGCTGGGAGGATTGCTAGACTGGGAAAACGGAGCTGGAGGCACCCATTTCCTTAGTCACCCTCCCTGGAGGAGAGGGTCACCCAGGGGTTTCAGTTCCTCCCACGCCCCCGCTCGCGGACATTTATCTTTTTACTGTAGCAGGGAGAAATGTCACAGCAACAGCTGATTGCTTTAGGTGTTTTAATCTCCGTCTTCACGGGCATTCTCCAGCCCCTCTGTGCACATCCATTACTTTGTCAATAAGGATAACCAGGACAAATAAAGCTGCTCCCCTTCCTCCGACTCAGCTCTGTGGTTCAGGGAGGCCCAGCGACTTTATTCAGGCACACTGGCTCCAAGCTGTCTACCACCCAAAATGAGAGCTCCCATTTCCCTCTCGGGCTCAGCACAGCCCTGTAGCTTTAACAGCATCTTTGGTTTATGTAGCCTGACCCGTGACTTCAAGGTTAAAAAAGCAGCACTCAGGTCCTTCATTTCTCCTTGTCTTTCTTTTTGCTCTTTCTCTGGCTGGTCAGTTCGCTGAGCTTCTTGTCTAGGCGCCGCTGGAGATGGGCTCTCTTGGCTGGGTCCAGGGACTTGTCTTTGGAGCCGCTCCCGGGATAGAGAACCCCTTCTCTGCTGATCCTCTGCCGCGCGTGGGCCCTGGCCTTCTCCCCACAGCCGTGAACCTGGCGGAGAGAGAACCGACACTGGGGGCAGGCGGGAAACAGGGCAGTGATCGCGTACGTGGGAATCAGGCGATTTCATTCCTGGAGCCTGGAATTCCTCCTCCACCTGCTCTGCACGCCCCTAAAACCATCTCCTATTTATTTATAGCTCCTCTAACACGGAACGAAATACAAAGGTAATTTTTCTCCTTCTGGAATCTACACAGCAGGTAAATCATCCTTTTGGACGGTTTAAGTGTCTCCTTCCAAAACTTTAAACATCTGGGGGAAACTCACGCTCATCTGAACAGCTGGATCTGTCACGGTTCTCGCATCAGAGCTAGAAATAAAACTGAGCTCCCGATGACGTTCCCTGCCAATACAGAATGACTTGGGGGAAAAGGAGTGAAACAGGAAGGGTGACTTGGGAAATGAGAAGAGACTTTTTAGCCATATATCTGCTTCTTTAGTGCAATTAGATCTGTCTTCTGTATTGGAATCAGAAAAGCTTCATTATGCTAATTCTGTGCAGGCAAACCTTTTCCAAAACCCACCTGCGCTGAAGCCCAGGCCGTGTTTAAGGTGCATTAAGCCAAGTTCAGCACCATCCTGAATCATCTCCACCAGGTCTAAATTAGAGATCCTAAAAGCGTACCCCTTCTGCTTGGTCCATCCCAAAGTCATTGGATGTTTTCACGACCATAAGCTGATCGGAGGGTCCCAGCCCGTTCTTTCAGCGCTGTGACCAACCTTCCCGCCCGGTTAGTGCTGCTGGAGCAGGTTGCCAATGGCCAGGAATAGCCGTGCGCAGCGCCTGGCATGTGGCTCCTAGCCAGGACTGGGATTTCTGAGCCTGCTGCCCGATCTAAACCGGCCGTAGCTAACAGACCCTCCAGACCAGCTCTAAAGTGGGCAGTAATTCCTGCTCGGGAGGTGCTGGAGCGCAGGCTGAACATCATCCAGTGGGGTCCGCTGTGCTGTACTAGATGGGGAGGGGTTCAGCAGCTGGGGGCTGCTAAAGGGGGGCACGAGCGCTTTCTGAACAGGGACCCCCCATATGCAGAGGCTCCGGCCCCCCTGAGATGGCTCCAGGTACGCGCTAGCCCCGCTTAGGGCCAGGCATGGGTAGGAGGTCCCCGGCTATTTCACATCGACACCTGATAACATCTGGAAAAAGGGCTGAACTTTAAGAAGCAAGAAAAACTCGTTGCTGTGGATTTTATCCTTCCAATTGTTTCTCACTGGCGTTCTCATTACAATTCAGCAGGGAGAGGCGATTCTGCAGGAAATAAATTTATATCCCAACTGGATTGTGAATGACCATAAATACAACCATTCTTTGCCATGGAAACAGATAGTACTTGACAAGGGGAAAATCTATGCGGAGGATTTATAGGTCAGCTCGCGAAACGTTGCTAAGCTCCGGGAGGCTCCACGCGGCAAAGAGCTATGCCTGGGTGACGCCGGACGAGGGACGACGGGCATGGGAGGCTGTGGCTAAATGGAAAATCATCACCTCTCAGCCTGCGTACTCGTCACAGCCACCACCCAGCCACGCCAGCTCTGCCCGCAGGACTCAAACCCCGAGGCCAGCTTACCACAAAGCATCACGCTGCCAACCCTGGGGGTTTAAACTGCCTGCCTCTGCACCTGAACAGAAAGAAGCAGCCCGACACCAGTTTAACCTCAGTTTCCTTCCTTCCCAGATCTGGGGAGGAAAGGGCTGTCAAGCAGCTGCGGAAGAACAGCAAGGAAGGAGCTGTTGGCTCAGCGGCCACCGCAATGCTGCTCCCACAGAGGTGCAGGACGTTACAGGGCTGCTGAGATGCCTGCTCGAGAGTCCTCCGCCACAAGAAAGCAGAGCAGAGGAGGCTGAGGGACTGCTGTCGTTCAGGTATGGATGGGAGCTAAAGCTGAGGCGGCACAGTGCGGAGCCACGCAGCTCCAAGCCAGCAAGGCACTTAAGGAAATGCCTAATTGCTAAGCAGGCACGCAGCACTGCTCTGTGTGGGCTCAAGCCTTGACTTGTCCCCAGGTTGGAAAGGGAATCTGCAAAGAGCTGGGAATCAAGTGCCCAGGCTCCCTCAAGTCACTGCCTTAAGTCCAAGCCTCTTCATTTCTCCTCTCTGCTTGCTTTATCTGCACAACCCGGGAGTGTAAATGCCAGAGAATGGTAAAGACAGGCTCAAAGCAAGGGGGGAAAAAGGAAAAGCTCTCAGGAGGAGGTGTGCAGAGCCCACATGTTAATGCCTGGCAGCCCTTTCTACCTGCAGCTCTAGCAAAAGCTCTGGCAGAGAGGGTTTTGCTTTACCCTCCTTGCAAGGAAATCCTGCCTGGGGAGCTCGGTGGGGAAAATTCCCATGTTAAACCCATGCTGCTTGGCACATCTTCCTCCTCTCCAGCCCCCTCCGTGCTCAAACCCCTGGGCAGGCTGCCCGGCCCCACGCGTACCTCCGGGATGTGATGGCTGAGGCAGTAGCATCTGTTGCAGTGGAGGCAAAGCTGTCCCAGGGTTGTAACGCTGGCTTTGCAGCGGGGGAAGCTGCAGGTGTTGTCAGCTTTAACGACAGCAGAAATCAGAGCGTCGATATCTTCTTCTACCATGCTGTCTGCTCCACTCTTAACTGCTGGCTTGCCTGGGGAGAAGAAAGGGGAAGAGACCTGGCCACTTAACCACTGCTTAGAAGTTGAGAAGCAACCGGCAGCTACAGCCTGGGCTAGTGAGAAGCAGCACGGGTCCAGGGAGTCACCGTTTGCAGCGACTGGGATTTCAGCCCCTGTGAGACCTGTCGTGCCAGTATACTCTGGCCTGTGCTCACAGGCACTAGTAGGAGCTCGAGGCTCCCACCCGCAGCGTGCCTGGGTGCTTCCCCCTGCTAAAAGGGGGCTGGGGAAGAGGAAGGGACCATGTCTGGCAGAGAGGACGTCAGCTCCTGGTGGCTCAGTCTTCCCCTGCCTCTGCGTTTAGGAGCCAGCCACGTCCTTCAGTGTGGGCCAGGTACTCCTCTTAGCTCCTCTCCCTACATTTGGGAGCCTCCCATCTAACTCCTGAGCCTCTCTTCCTGGGAAAGGGTCCCCAGTGTTTTTCTTTCAACTTAAGAAATGTGCCTCCAGGCATCCAAACCCCCTCTCCCCCAGATGCTGCAGCCAACTGATGCACACTCCTGCCAGTTCTCACATCTCTGCAGTGACAAGCATCAGAGAGCTTTCCAAGAGGCACATCCCATGCTCCACACGTGCAGACAAATCCCAAGGCCTGGAGGCAAAACCATGGGGATTAAGTAGCACAATCCATTCAGGGAAGACCATTAATTGTGCTGCTTACGAAGAGAGCGACCTACCTTTGGCTTTGCTTTTGTCTTTTTTCCTGCTGCTGCCCTGAAGGCTGGCACTGGGCTCCTGAGCCTCCCTCGCTGCCTCCTCCCGCCTGGCTTTCTCCCTCTGAACTCTCTCCAGGTGCAGGGTTTTCAGGTCCACTTCCCCTGAGCTCTTGCTGCTTCTTCCTGGCTCGGCAGGGACGGGAGTTTCCCTGCTGGGATGCTGTGGCTGAGGAAGGGGGAGCTGCTTGCTGGGGGGGGCGGCTGTGGGGGGCAAAGGCTCGGCAGGCTCTTTCTTGCGGACGCTGATGTACCGGTCCCTCCCTTCCCCGCTGCTCACGTGCTGCAGCCCGTACTCCTCTGCCATTAGGTGAACCAGCATCCGATCGTGAGAATTGAGGGACGGGGGGAAATCCAACTGCGTCTCGCTGCTCTCTAGGAAGGCCACCAGCATGGCCTTGAATCTGTCAGCGATGCCATTTGTCCCTGGGCTTTCTCTCCCAGCTCCGCTTGCGTTCGGGGCGAAACGCGCTTCTGGCTTCTGACACTTTGGTTTGGTGGTTGCTGCTTTGAGTTTCCCCCCCAGAGGCAGCTGCGGTTTGGGGCCAGATGCTGCGGGGAGCTTTGCACCCTGCTGCTGCTCACCGCGGCCCTCCTGAGCGTAGTTTTCGGGCACGAGGTTGTCGAGGTACTCGAAGGCTGTGCGCACCTCCCCGTGCTGGCTGAAATAATCCACCAGCCGCTTCAGAAAGGCTTGGTTGCTGACGGTGCGGGTGTCACAGATGACAGCCACGTGGCGCCGGGCGCGGGTCACTGCTACGTTTATCCGCCGGTCTTCCGCAAGAAAGCCCACCTCGCCTGTGAGAAAGAAACCAAGGGGCTTAGGACTGTCAGTGGGTGCAGCGTTGGCCCCAGGTCTAGATTTGGCCCAAAGGATTGAAGGGTTGCTTAGCCAAAGGGTGGGAGCCAGCGTTTGCTGGACTCTGGTCCCTGACTCACGCCGTCACCTTCATCTTTCTGCCTCCATTTCACCACCTGCAAGCCAGAGCCAGGGCTCCCCACTTAGCTCCTGGGGTCGGGAGGAGGATGGATGACACGGGGAGAGGAGAAATATTTTCCTGGGTGGTCCATGACACAAGATCAGGCTGGGACCTGGGAGCAAATGCAATATGGAGCCAGGTGGAAGAGGCTCACCTTGCGACAGGAGAGGAACTGCAGGTAGGGGAATGCACCCTGTCCTATACAGCTCCCCCCTCCTGCCCCCAGACTCTCGGCGGGTTTACAGTAACAGCCATTTAGGCAACTCTGCAAGGTTTGCTTCTGCTCTCTGGCTATTTTCTCAAAGAAGAGCAGTAAGAGCTAGCAAATGCCAAGATGACTCAGTGAGGATCAGCTAGCGAGCAGGGTAGTGTGGGCGGCTTTTGAGTTTCCAGCTCCCGGGGATAAAGAGGAGGCCAGTCGGGAGGAAATTAATGCCTCCGCCGGTGCGGTGACCAGCCTGGCTCTGCTTCTGCCTCGCCTCGCCGTGGCTGAGCAGTCTAGTCTGAGCGGCCTTTGAGGAACAGGGTGTGGGCGATCCCTCTCTGTGCTCTGCAGCTTAGAGAATGGTTTCCAGTTTCTCTGATGTGGTTTCGCCTGACTGCAGGGGCAAGTCCAACTCCTCTGATCCGGCAAGAGGGCTTCCTGCTGGATCAGGAATGGCTGCAGAGCGCCAGGCACTGCTGTTCAAGGTCCCTGGCCTCCTCTGAGCTGAGAAATGCAGCTGCAGAAAGGGTATGGATTTCTCCCAAGGGTCTCAGAGGGCGCTAACAACATCTCTTGTGCCCCATGCAGACCAGAGCCATGCCCAGACACCACGAGAAGCTGCCTCGTGCCGCCAGGAAAGCGAGCGATTCCTGCACCGCATCTGAGCTTTGGCTGCTGCCTGTGCATGGGAAGGGGGCTGGGGGACGCACGCCTTCACGGAGGACACCAGCTCCCACTGAGCCAAGGCGAGGTGAGTCACTCATGAATAAGGACTATTCTTAGTCCTGTCCCCCACCTCCATTCTCTCCCCAACGCTGCTTTTCTTGCTCTAGGTTTTCTTTAAAAAAAAAAGAAAAAGCCTCCTCCTTCCATGCATCCTTTCCCCTTTTTTCCTCCTAGACATCAGCACTCCCAGCACATACACAGTGTCTCACCTTCAGCAGCATTGGCAGCAAAGGTAGCAGGGCAAGAGGCGTGTGTCACTGCGGGTTTGAAAAGGGCAGCGATCCGTGCACAGGAGAGAGGCGCTTCACGGAGCGGTCCCACTCATGCCCTCCGCTCGAGCTGGCTGCCACAAAACCCTTCAGC
Source organism: Platalea leucorodia (assembly GCF_965183815.1). Lineage (NCBI taxonomy): Eukaryota > Metazoa > Chordata > Aves > Pelecaniformes > Threskiornithidae > Platalea > Platalea leucorodia. The sequence continues at coordinate 73,232,904 of NC_138829.1, read as the reverse complement.
ACGGGCCGATGGCTCTGCCAAAGGAGCCTCGTGGCTCCGGGGCACCAGCTTTTTTCCAGCTATTAAGTTTCACTGCAGTTGCTGATAGGAAAGAACTCGATTTTCCGCTCTAGATTTTGCTCCCAAAAGAAGCATTTTCTGCGCATGACTTGTAATGCCAGCTCCTGCTTGCTTTCTTCAGGGAAGTGACCCAAAATAGGCTCCAAACCCAAGAAATAAGCCCCTTGAATTTTCACCTTTTGCGGGAGGTGCTCAGCACCCCAGTAAACGTGGTGCTAATCTGACATGTGCCATTCTTAGGACCCCAGTTTAAATAATTTCTGAGGCCTCAATAGCCTGAAAACCTTCAAACTAAGCAGTCCTGGCTTCCTTTTTACCTGCTGCCTAGCATGGGAGCCTTCCTCTGCAACTGTGACAGCAAATATATTCGTTCATTAAAAAAAAAAAGGCTGAAAAGGAAGGTTCTTGCCAGTAAATTCATTCAGAGCAAAGTGCTAGAGACTGTCAGAACTGCAATTAAACCGCAGCACTTGGCAACACGACGAGCGACCTTTAGCAGTCCCACAGTTCCTATTTCTTTCCCATTCCCCGTGGAGTAACTCTCCAGCAGGGAACTCTTACCTTTCCTGTTGGATCTCACGAATGACAGGATCACTGCCTCTTTCTCTCTTCCTTGGAAACCATCAACTGATTTAATTTCTAGCTCTGGGTACCTGTGGCAAAGGTGCTCCCTTAGCATGTCCACCTGAAAAACATGCGATAGGTATCTTTTAAAGAAAAGCGCAAGGTGAAAAGGATTAAAACGGCACTGTTTTGGTAAAGTCCCTTCCTCTCAAACCCACAAGGATGAGCGCTCACATCTCCTCGAGGTCAAGCACTGACTCCTGAGGCTAGCAGTCGAAAATACCCGACTAACATTTCCCTCCATGGCCTCAAGCTGCTTAAATGTGGAGAAGCTGGCCACAAATGCTGATTACACAGTTTGGCTCTGCTGACTTGCCCCTCCATCTCTCTGAGGACGGTCTGGTATCACTCCCGGAGATGGCAAGGACTGAATCCACCTCTGTGCGTTTGCTCTGCGTGCATGCGGAAAGAGAGGGGAGATGCCAGGAGAGGGTCACCTCACCTGGAGGTTGTAGGGGGCTACAACAGCGATGTCCTGTGCCTTCACGCCAGCTTCCACCAAGGCCTGGATGTGCAAACCGGCCAGCTGCACCTCCCCTAGGGCAGAAAGCAGAAGGGGTGGTGATGGGAACCGGCTGGCAGGCAGAGGCCGAAGCACCAGCCTGGACACGCTGCAGCTCAGAGAAATTTGCCCACCTCCCCTTAAACAGCAAGGAAAAGCTAAGGGAAGTCCTGCCTGCAGTCCAGCATTGCGCCAGGGTAACGATTCCCAACCTGGCTGGCTCGGCTAGACGGCAATGTGCTACACAGCCCCATTCCCAGGGCTGCACAGCGCTTGCTTCTTGCCTTTCCAAGTCACCAGCTCGCTTAAGCTTAAGAAGAGCTTTCTGAACAGCACTTGGCTTTCTCTGGCCTTCCCGTATCAATCCAAGAAATCGAAGATAATCCAGGCAATGGATTATTCTCCCTCTGAAGCAAGACCCTAGACCTCACTAAAAATTCAATTCTCTATGCTGCAACTGAAAAAACTCCACCTTTCCTTTTTATTCTGCTTTTTCAAGTCCCCACATTTCTAAACCCCCATGATCAAATAAACAAGCTTCATGCTCAGATCCGTGTGCTCAGACCTTCCAGAGACTGCAGGAAGCCTGCCACAAGCAACTGGCTATTCAGGATGGTGGCTGGTTCAGAGAGATCTAATGAGGACAAGTTAAATACAAATGTGAACTATTTCACTAGTTTATTGGCTGGACTGACTTTACCCTCCATTTTGCAGCAAAACACAGGTTTAAAAATCCAGAATCTGCAGTATGCTGCTCCAAAAGGCTGCCTCCCAAATTTTGGGAGATGTGCATTTAATCCCCTGCTCAGAATCCCCGAGTTTTCTTAGACAAGTCTTTTTGGCTCTCAATTCTGGCCAACAAAATTTTCTGAATGATGGTACCTGGGTTCCCCTTAGACTGTTCATCCTCCACTTCCAGCTCAAACAGGCCACAGCCAGCAGTGTCTATGAGCAATAAGGGAATTGTGGTCTCTTCTGTAGAGGTGACGCCCGGCAGGTCCCTGCACAAGGTATTTGCGAAACGGTCAGTTAACAAGGCTGAAGTTACGCCAAAGGGATGATCAGCTGTGTTGTTGCTTAGTCCTCCCAACAACGCTGCAAGGACAGAGGGAAAACAGCTGGATATTGCTACCGAGGGACAAGGCTACAGACCAACAGCGGTGTCCTGTGGGGTGAAAATGCAGCAAGACTGGCTCTGGAGGTGGTGAAGAATGCCAGAAACTGAGAACTGAGGTTGCCCCTTTCTGCTCCACCAAGCTTGGGATCCCTTTGCACCTGCAGTGATGCTGCTGAAGAGCATGTCACCTACAGCAATAACTAAGCAGGGCCCTTTAGCTCTGGGAAGCTCCCAGCTCCAGGCTTCCTGGGTGCAGTGCCAGGACGGCAGCCAGAACCAACGGCACAGCCAGTCCCGAGGGGCCCAGGGGAGTTCGGCAACGCCAGAAAGCCACAGCTGAAAAGCCATTATTGCTCCCCACCATGGGAGTGCCGTTTAAATGCTCTCCCAAAATGCAAACAACGAGCTGAGGGCCCCGGAGGGTGTCACGGGGGCCAGCCAGCAGTGCTGAGAGCTTTCTCACCAGCCAGTTATTGCAAGGCAAGGGTACAGTGTGTGGGTGTTAGTGTCTCACTTAAATGGTCTCAAACAGGAAAGATACGCAGACCTAGGGAGATGTGGCAGCTGCTTTCTGCTTTTTACGGTGTTGAGAAGAGAGAAGGAGTGCCTGAAGTATTACCAGAGATTTGACAGCAGTGCTGTCGGGCAAGAGAAGCAAGCACAGCACAAGGAACCACAGAGGAATTGGGTTTTCACATCATTTCTACATCTAAAGCTGCTGCATTCAAAAAAAATATGAATAAACCATATTTTAATACCCAAGGAAGTTGCTAGCTGAATTCGTAGCCTAGGAAGGGGACAGGCGACGGAGGGCAGGAACGGAAAGCCTGGAGATGGCAGGAGAGCTCTGAAACAACGTGTTACTGTACATCATGTACAAACCATGGAGAGCTGGGACTCCGGAGAGTCTGCAGATAAACAAGGCAGACGGCAAGCCATCCAAAAGGAGGATTACCTCCAAATGATGGGCGGGGAAGTGAGGGCAAAGGCAGTTTCCAGTTCAAGACAAGCCCCCAGCTGCAGCCTCTCCTTCCCAGGACTCCCGGCACTGCACGTCTGTTCCTCTGCATTTGTATGCCACCGACGGCCCTCGCTTCCCGTGGACTCTGGACATTACTCGCTCCATTGACAACAAAATTCTCCTCTCCCGACTGGAACTCCTTTTTCTCCTGTCTGAAGCTATTGCTGTTGTAATGCACGGCCAGGAAGGTACGGCCGTCGGTGCAGCTGTGACAGGGAGCAAAAGAGCCCCGGGTGCACCTTCCCCAGCCCTATGGCGAAGCAGAGCCCAGAGGAAGAGCTCTTCCCCTGGCTTTGGGGACTGACTGCCTCAGCCCAGCGACTGGGTTCAAACGGAGACACAAGGTACCTTCCTCATTTCAAGGACTGCAGGGACCAGCAACCAGCTTTACTTTCCATGATCTCCTCTGGAGCGGGGCCACCTCCAGTTCCCCGTTAGAGCGTTTCCTCCCCTGTGGATGGTACGACAGGTTTATCTCCCTCTCTTTGTAACGTCAAACCTAACAGGCTTCTCATCTCCTTTAGACCTGCCCCGCTTACTGTCCTGCCACTGTCCACATCTGTGCAGACAAAAGGCTTTGAGCAAAAGGCAAGTCCTCCATGCAGACAATCCTGATTCTTTGCCTACTTCCAGTGGCCACTGTGAAAGCCCTTGCAGCATCTCTCAGTGCCAGGAAAAATCTCGACCCCAGGAACATCGCTTTAGAGAAGTAATTATCTACATAAATTTTTCAGGAGAGAGAAGAATTCATGCTCTTCTAAGTCAGGGAGATTGCAGCAGAACTGGCTGTTGCCTTGCAGAAAAGCTGTCCAGTGCTTTGCTATCCCTTCAGGATGAAGGGGAAAGGCACGTCTCCCACCTGCTGCAAACCAGCCCAAGCTGCACAGATGGATTTTCGTTCCTGGAGAGATTCTTGGTCTGTGATGACAAACCAGGTTGTCCCTGCAGCACCCAGGCACCCCGTGCTTTGTCTGGGAGGAGGTGATCCCAGCTGGGCGTGTTGCACATCGCAACCCAGGGGCATTCTGGCTTCTGAGCATCTTCCAGGTCTCACACTACTGGGGGGGTTCCCCCATATTCCCCATCAGCAAGGGGGTGTTAGCCCAAAAAAAGTGCTAAGGGAAGGGACACCTGACACTGTACTTGGATAAAAACTGACAGCAGGAACGGCTGGTGATTTGCAAACCGTCTTCTCACAGACTGAGTCACAAATTTTGAATGTGAAAAATACTGCTTGCAGGCTCTCTGACTTAATTCTGGAGATGTGCGGGGGTTTCTGATGTGCTTCGTCACCCATTTCAGAAGGAAGGGAAATTTGGGAAGAAGGTTTTGCTCCCTTGGAAATACTCTGCCCCTGAAAAGTTTCCTTGAGAAAAGATGGTGCTGCAGAAATCTCTAACAGATCACAGACCGAGAGTTCCCAAGCGCCTCCCATGTCAGAGCAAAAGTTGGTAAGGAAATATGAAGTTGTTCAGAGCAGAACTGCGCTTCTTCCAAAGACCAGTCTCTGTGCTTCAGGTAAAGGAGATGAGACTTGCATCAACAGTGCTGCTCAGGGAAAGGTCGTGGTGGGAGTGCAGCCTTGCTATCAGACATTGGGATTATACCCTGGAGAGTCGCTCTGAATGAAAGCCCACGGGTATCAGGCCTTACAAGTTCCGCTGGACCAAAAACTCCCTGCCACAATTTGCAGCAGCAGGTGTTTGTGCCTGGACCTCCTCCCAGCCACACATCTCGAGATTGGGACACGCTTCTTCAAGCTTCACCTCTCAGAACGGCACCGAGGCCATTGTAAATTCAAGGCTAGAATACAGCCATGTGGGCTGGCTCTGCCAGCGCCAGAGGTGTGGCGGGGGCTACGGTCTGGATCACCCCAGTCAGATCTTTCTTCAAAGGAAGACCTCAAAACGCTTTCAGCAGCGACGGAGATCCCCCTCCTTGCACTGTGCGCGGGGACTCTTCAGGCTGCTCGCCCGTCACCCACCAGCCCTTAGGAAGGAGGGAACAAAAAGCTATAGACCCGGCGTTTGTCAGATGCTGTTGCTGCAATTGCAGCTGCAGCTGGGCTTTGGTGGCTTTCCCGTATGAGCAGGGAGCTCCTGTGGGCACTCGCCAGCCTTCCACTTCCCTAGGATGCTTCTGCTTAGAGGAGAGCTTTTCCTCGAACTATCAGAGCATAAAACTTACTTATTTCTTGCTCAGGTAAGGGATTAAGCAAATCATTTGGCCTAAGCCAACAAAAGACACGAGATGCTCACAAATATCATGAAGGAATTTGTACTAGCATCCCAGACGTGAGAAGATCAGGGTCCAATATCAAGCTCCTGCGTTACCTGGTCTCCTACAGAAGCACAGAAACTTTACAGGGTCCAGTGCCTGAACTGAGGATTGCTGTAGTCAGGCGATGCGTCAGCAGGGCTGGGGACTGGCAGCTTTGATTATGAGTTTAGAAACCAGCGTCTGTAGGAAAAAGCCCTGAGCAGGAGACTAAGCTGCACTGTGGACTGGAAAGAAAAACATTCACTCCTTCATCGGCTATAAAAATAAACCAGCTCATCAGAATAACAAAGTCGCCTGACTTCAACTTTTCAATTGGTTTCCTATTTTAATAGTTTCAAACCATTTTGCCTGGGGTTCTTCACTAGTTGCTATTTTTAATATGCAAAGTTAAATGGAAAAAAAGGCATGGCAAGGAACAAGAGCAATTGAGAAGAGGGTTTTGTACAGCACCGATCCTGGAATTAGATCCGTATGGCTAAAACATTGCTGATGAGTCCCGCCCATCTCAGCGGAGCTCCTCCTGGCAATAACGAACCGGCCTTGCCTACTCTTACCTACAGAACCCACCACACTCACCCCTAAAATTACAAACGTATACACAAATGTGTATATAAACCAAGAGAGAAGTCAGCATAGCTTCACTGGCGTAAGCTGAGCTGAAGCCTCGATAGCCCTGAAGCCTTAATGGAGAGCACACTGACACAAGCAGAAATCCCCGTGCTGGCGGCGGCGGATGCAGACGAGGGTGCCGGGGCTGTCCTGAACACAAAGCTTGCTCTTCCCACCCAGGCAGTATTGCTCGCACTGTTCACATGCAAGATTATTTTGAAACAAGTATGATAAAATGGCCTCTCCAGCTATCTCTGTCCAAAACTGGATCTGCTATGAAATGGAGAGATTCTAGGGGAATATCAGTTTTTCCGATGCCTAAATATTTGCATTTAAAAAAAGTATTGCTAAAAATACAAAAGCACCATGCAGACAAGCACTGTGATATTTCTTGCTTCTGCGAGTCCAACAGAGAGGATGAATGTTTTCCCATCCGCCTCCCAGAACCGCACTGACTGCAATTTTAAAAAGCAGCAATTATTGACAGTCACAGCGCGTGTTGGCAAACAACTGCCTGTCCCAGGGTGCAATGGAAATGAAATGCTAGTCCCTTCCTTTAAATTAGCAAAGAAAAGGGAAACCACGGCAGACAAGGAATGGATCCGACGCCATCGGACCTGCCTCAGGTGCTGTCCTAGCAGGAAAACTATCCAAGCTGGAAAGGGAATCTTGCTTTCTGATCTTTCTGATGCCGATGTTGGGACCGAAGATGGGGCGCACGCTGGCCCTCATAATCACCTGGACATGCGGAAACACAAGACAAGACTGGTGTCTGGTCCTGCCCTCAGCGGGACCTTGAGATAGAGGGACACTGCTTGGGGTATGCCCACTGCAGCTCAGGCCTTCATGTATTCTCACCAGGTGCAAGGGGATTTTATTTTCTTGCTTATCGTACCAAAGGAGGACACAGAAGATGATAACTCCGCATGACTTCTTGTTACATAGAAAAAAGGACGCCCCCTCCCTGACTAATGTTTCCTCAATGAAATAAAGGATGAAACAGAAATGCTGTCGCAGGGCCAGGAGGAATGGGAAACCCATCACAGGGAAGGGACAAACCCTGCATGCGCTGGGACGAAAGGGACGTCTCTGCTGATGGACCAGCGAAGAGCGAGTCACTTACTTGAGCAAATGCTGGGCTACTGATGGGTGAGCGGTGAGGCGGCCGCTGTACATCTCCCAGGAAGCCCACTGCATGATGGCCTGGTGCATTCGGTACTGCACCGTCAGCATCTTCACAATCTTCTCCCCGTACCTCTCGATGAGACGCTCCATCAAGCTGAGCGAAAGGCCCTTGGCAGCAGCCCTGCATGGGAAAAGCAAGTCAGAAGTGGAGTCTAGCTGTCTGATCTGCAGTGATGAGCTAAGGTACAGATGTAACCCTCTTTGGACTAGAGAATCAAGCAGCATCTCACTACAGATGCAGCCCCAGCAGTGCTGCAGCTGGAACCGAACGCAGCGTTGCTCAGTGCTAACGGGGTTAAGTCGCAATGCCATCGCAGCACCCGCAGTGCCACTCGGGACCCTGCTCAGCACCCTCCTGCGGCTCCGCTGGGATGGCACTATCTCCCGGGCCTTCCTGCTCTGTTTCACTTGGGTACCAACAGTGGAAAGCGAGCAGGAGAAGGCTGCTGGGTCCCAAGCGTTACCTTTCAGCATAGGCTCCCCAAGAGGGCGAAGACCCTCAGGGAGAGCCTTCTGCCTTGCATGGAGATCCCATCAGCTTGAACACGCCAGGGCGGAGAGATGCCTGCTTCCCTTTCCCGTAGGGAAATACCTAGGGGTGTTGCCACCGTAACGCAAGCGGTATCGGCTATCCCTGCCTGCAGCAGTCGCGCCTCACACCCAGATCTGCTCAGTGTGGTTGGAACAAGATGAGCAAGGATGCCCAAGATCTCTGCTTGGGGAAACAGCTCCAGAACAAAAACCTCTCGACCTGTAAACTCATGCCATCAACGTCCTTAGTCACACTGCTCGTAACGAGCTCTGGATACCGCCTCTGTCAGTGTAACATTACACTCGCGTTACTGCAAGCTCAGCAACGGCATCGGAATCATCTAATGAATTGGGATCAGAGCTCGACCCCAAATCTTGAAACGCTTGGTGTCAACACAGCCAGACCTTGCGAATGTTTTATCGAGACACTTGCGGCTCAAGCATTCTCATTACTCCTTGGCCGCTCACCCCAGACTAACGCGCTAATGCATTTCAGCGCTTATGGCTTTATTACCCATTAAGAAAACCAACACTCCATCACTCCTGGCAAAGGCCCCGTACTTATATCTGTGACACAAATTAATAAAGCTCCTAATGAAATAAGCCTTTCAGGAGCCTAATTGCTTTCTCTTCACCATACAGAAAGGGTTTGTTAGCAGCATCGCCTAATGGTACTGTCTGAGGAAGAAGGACAAGAATTGCTGTACTTTGATTTTGCATTTTGAGCAATTCAGAGCATAAAGACTTTTTTCATGCTGCACATCCAGCGCCTTGTACAAGACTGCGGTTCATGGTGAGGGGTTCTGCTTGCTACCAGAACACAATGAACGAGAACAAAGAGGACTAAATGATGATAGAGAACAGCATTTCCGTCAAGGCTAAGGGGCACAGCACGCATCCAATTACTGCCGTGGGAAGCATTACGTTACTACATGGCACCACAGCGAGCGTCTCGTTTGCTGTGCTGGCCAGCCCTGTCACGTTAACAACAGGGCACTTGGTAAATATAACAAGAGACTGCAAATTCATTAAAACTGCAGAAGGGAAAACTGAGGGTAGATCTTTCCGAGAAGTTGAGTCTCATTAGCCCTCCTTCTTGCTAAATCACAGAATGCAGCATACAGGGAAAAAAAGGGGTCATAAACTGTGCGTGGATGCAACTGCAGGGCTTCGGAGACAGCGCTGCTTTTTCAAAGGCTGTTGAAATGTTAACAAGTATTGAACGTCACACACCGGCTCAGCAGCCAGGAGGAGGGTCGGCAGGCTTGCAATAAGGAGATTGTGCTTTACACAACAGAGCTTTCCAGCTGTGCTGCGCACTTTGCTGCTGACCATGAACCGCGCTGAAGTTGACCGTGACGCCTTTACAGCTGCCCAGCCCCAGTGCTGCTACTGGTGTGTACTCACGGGGATCCTTACGCCCCCAGCTGAGAGCAGGGGAGCGAAGGAAGGCGGGGGTGAACAGCAGTCCGCCAGCGGTGGGCTGGGTTTTCGGGAGGGGATGAGGTGGGGCGAGGGGAAAGAGCAGGACGTGGGGCTGGGGAGCTCGTTCCAGTGACAGTGACCGCTATCACCAAGATAAAAGTGCTTCTGGTTCCTCCCGCCAGCCGTCTCCTCCGGACAGGCTAACGAGACAGCAGGTGACATGCTGAGTTGCCCAGAGGTGACCTGGCTCTCAGGGCCAAGAGGGCACAGGAGGCTTTAAGCCCTGACCAGCCTCACCTGGGACCCACGGGCCCCATTTAAGCTCAGCACCGGCCCTTCAGTCCCTGCCTGAGTCACGTCCCAGCTCTGCCTCCTGGATGGAGAGATCCATGGACCTTGGATCTGGGTTGCAGGTCACTTTGATCCTGTCCTTAGCTGTATCTTCTAGATGGATCCTGGACCCGTGTCGTGGCTTTGTTTCTAGCCCGCCTCCTGATGGGACCCCAGACCTGGTTCGGAGCTTGCTGGAGCTGTTGCTGAACGCCGCTACCAGCCCCGGCTCCGCTCAGACCCCGCGGGACCGTGCCCTGTTGATGACGACGCTGTTCCTGGTCTTTGCTGCTGTGTAAGCCACGTCAGGCGACTCAAGTGAGAAGCGAGGGGTACCAAAACAAGGTGCTCTCGAAGTGCTAAGGGGATGCAGCGAGCTTACCAGCCTTACCAACCAAAGGTACCTCCGTTTGCTTTTGGCCTTTACTCCCCTCCCTCAGCTCACAAATTCTCGCAAATCTAAGAGTGAGCCTGAAGCCGATTTTCATGCAGAACTGGCAGGAAAACCCTGGTGGTTTTCAACAACAAATATTCCGAAGTGTTTCTTGTAATGATATACAGCAAAGCGTGGGGGAGGCATTAAACCTCACAGCAAGCCTTAGAAATACTGCTCTTCTATACGCTAACAGCACAGTTTCCACCGCAGGGATCTACATAAGGTTATATGTTGAATTAATAATGAGGATATTAAACTGCTTGTGAATATTTCACCTGTTAATAAATTTCCTATTATTTTACCGCTCAGTTAATTCCTGCAATGGTTGATTTCTATGCCAACAAAATCAGAAGAGCACTGAGCAAAAGCATTTTAAGTATCAATTGCTTTAGAGAAATTAAATTGGGATAGGAGGTTGGACAGACAGAATCACACACCCGATGCTCAGGAGTATCTACTTTAAAGTACCTAAAGTAATGCTAGGAAAGCCAAAATTACTGAAACAAGCCCACAGCAGCCAGTATTTGCGGCTAACCTGGTTTCACCTCCCTTCACACGCAGGAAAAGGCCGTACTTTGCTCCAATGCACCTTCCCGGGGAGGGAGTGGGGGTACCAGGATAGATCCTGGCGAGGGAGGATGAGGCCCTGCCGCTCTTCACAGGTAGGGCTTCCTCCTCCAGCTCTGGGAAGAAATGCTACACGTTAACGGGGACAGCGGTAGCCAAGCGGAACCAAATATTTCAAAGGCTTTTTTGCCCACCGCGGTGTGAAATAGCCTTTACGGGCCGGGTGCGAGGAGTCAGCCTGCCGTGTAGATGTCATGAACGATCGTTACCAGGGGGACCAAAGGGAAGTGTTTCCCACAGAGGGATGGAGCTGTGCCCTCAGTCACGTTATCTCTTCTTATTCATCCTCTGGATAGCTGGTCTCCTCCCCAAGAGAGACGCTGGTGCGACTCTGATCTCTGCTGTACGCCACCGAATTCAGACAGCAAGTCTGGAGAAGGATGCCACTGTGTCTTCCCACCTCAAGAGCTCTGCGTTGTGCTCTTGGATGTCAAACCAGACTGAGGCTGTTGTGGACGTGCAAAGTATTAGCTATCCTTTGCTTTGTGCCCTGGCCTTTTCTATCCTGGGGTAGGTTTAAGAGGCCTCACAAATAGGTGTAGTAGTAGCAAGTGAGGCCATGCAGAACTCCCCCTTTCTCTGGATATTGTGGATTTTTTTTAACCCTTGCAAATACGATGGAGGACGGTAGCTTGTTCCTCCAGCTGTGGAGGTTACCAAAGGAAACCAAGGCCTGGCACTTGCTCTTCAGTGACAAAGCGAAAGCAAATCCATTTGGACCTGACATGCGAATCAGCAAACTACGGAGCACGGAGGACCAGCACGTGGATTTGGAATGGCGGAGACATCCGGACTGACTGCTAACAAACAAGATGGCAACATATTCCTGTGCTTCTCTAAGAAACTAGTTGAGAGAAAGAGGTCTGATAAGTATCTGCAGGTATCTGGAGAGTGTAAAAACAAATTAACAAATCAAAGCCCTGATGTGAAGACAAATTAATTAGGATGTCAGAAAAGGATGGAATGAGGACTGAAATGAAAACAAGGAAAAGCAATGTTCCTGTCGGATGGCAGAAAGGGTCCTGGCGTTGAGATGCCCCCTGGGACCAGGCCAAAACCCAGCAGGAGGCTGGAAGCTGATGTCCGTGAGCTTTGGAGCGGGCTGCCAAGAGGGGAACAGCAGGGGACTGGCATTTGCCATCGCTGGGAGGCCTTTCAGAAGGAACACAGCCAGCACGGACGAGATGCAGGTGAATGAACTGTAACAGGTATGTGCGGGGACGCCCTCTGCACCCTGAGATAACTCCAGGTGTGTCAAAAAGCAAGAAAGAGGAGCACCCTTCAGAGCCTCCACCAGAACCGCCTTAGCCTCAAGTGGAAAAAAACCTGATGATAATAACTGATAAGCACTGAATCGATGGAGGAAAAAGCAGGTAACAAGGAGGTGGTTACAGCAGAGAGGGCCCGGCTCCCTGACGGAGCACAAGCTGCGTGGAAGCCTCGCTGTCTGACGGCACTTGCAGTATGGCTCCTACAAAGCATTCCTGTTTAACACAGGCTTCCTGCTTAAGCGGGACTGACTTCACATACTGTAGTAACAGACGATCCTTCTGTCAGCCCAGATTCATCCCGGCTAACTTTAGACCCTTCACTGAGGCCCCGAAAATAGGAATCCACCCACTTCAGGTCTGCTGTCATCAATGGAGGAGAAGGGGAAGGTAGGCGGGAGGGTCTGAGTCCTCTGCATGAATCATCCCTGGAAACAGCTTATCATTTTCCATTAACCGAAGAGGAGACGGCAGGTGATTCGGTGCCTTAATTAGATCTCTGGAAACACCTAACAAGATGGAGGTAGAAGGAATCTGCCTTTGTGTTGCATCTCACAGCCTGCAGGGACTGCGAAAAGCGCAAAGCGGTGCTCTCCAGCGTCTGCTTTATTTGCATCGCGCAGGGCGAGGGGGCTGGCAAGAGGAGAGCTGCGCCATGTGCCTCGTTCAGTCCAGCAAATGCTTTTACTGGGGCAGCAATTAAAAACAAGGCCAGAGCTCAGATCTGCAAGGAAAAGAGCTAATAATTTTTAAAGGCGTTTATCTGAAAAGTAATTGGATTTCTCAAAATAAGTTGTTCTAATTGATCAAAATTTGTTAGCTTTTGCATTTAATTAGGAGGCTATTGAGCCAAACTGTCAGCCGCTCCAGCTGGACCTCACCGCACGTCTTCTCCATCACAGGCTGGCTGGGGGTTTCACTAGACAACAACAGAGCTTGACAGAAAGAAACTCTTTTCTTTCGGCATGAGGCAGTTTTGCTTCCTACCAGGATAACATGTGTCATCCCAGGTATTTTCGACAGGACAAATACTCTGCATGGTGCTTTTAAAGCCTCTGCAGACCCAGATGGTCTGTCCAAGAGCCCTCTGCTCCGCAGAGCCAGCAGCGTTGAGGGACGTGCTGGTCATCTGGAAAGAGGAGGGGGAAACTTTGCTGTTCCCAAGCAGAGGCTGGGATTAGAGGGGAAGGGCCCAGAGCAGCGCCTGCCTGATGAACACCCACTCCAATTTCTGCCCGTCCAGTTCACACCTACCAGTGTACCCATCTGCGATCGATACCTGCGGGGCTGCTACCAAGGGCTCCCTCTGAGATGAAAGGTAAGGCCATACATAGCTCAAAAAGCTTTATTTTCCATTTGTTTTCCTGCATTCTTAGTCTTCCAACTGTCAGCCACCTGAGCAACGGGCAAAGCTTGAAAATACCCAATTTTGAATAATTTTACTTAACAAGATGTCAGCCTTTAGAAGTGAGGGGAAAGACAGGACAGATGGACTTGCAGACAAACCCCAGGCTGGCGTTCAAGACATCTTGCTCAGTCCTAGAAGCCACCACAGGTTTCCTGTAAGACGTGGGATGAAGTGGGGAGAGTAATCCTTCTTCCCTCTTCACGCTGTTTATTCAGATCATAACAGGGACCACCTCTCACCGTACACACCATGCCTAACACAGCAGGCCATCAGCTGGAGTCTCCCGGGCTAAACTGACATACTCCAATAATAAACACAGCAAGCCGGGTTCTCTCTGGTTCCCTTCTCTTGTAGCCACTGCTCTGGCCGAGTTCGCACGATGGCTTTCCCCCGAGTGCAGGAACAAACTCGGGTCTCGGCTTTGTTACCTGTTTTTACAGAGTTGAAGATCTCCCAGACTTTCGCACTTTGACGGGTTTGCTTCACGTTAGCTAACAGGTTTCAAGAGTTACTTGGGGAACTGGGAGAAGATGGGCTGGCACAGGCAGCAGCATGGCAGCAGCTTTGCCTTTTGGGCTACAACAGAGAGACTTGCCTGGAGAGCGGCAGCGTTTGAGAGCACAGCCCGTAATTCTTCCCAGTAAGCTGAAGTCAGCTTGGCTTTTTGCCCTTTATCTTCCAGAGGGCAGCTGTCTGCGAGGCTGAGCTCTGGTGACTGGTGTCTTGTCTGACCAGCACCTGGGTCGTGGACCTGCTGATGCCTTGAGCAATAATTTTGTTTAATGTAGCGAGTTTTTCGGATCATAATTTACTGGTAAGCCAGGCTGAGATATAAATCTGTTAACACTATTGATTCAGGCACACATTCTCTCTGCTCTATTTTCTTTTAAATCTGTTGAACTTCAGGACGGGCAGAGTGACACAGTGTTTAAACATCCCTAAGGTTTCTCGTCCAAAAGCGATTACCCCCCAAGAGACGGGAGCGGACCTGACAACTGACTTCCCTGCACAGTTGGTCACCCTGCCAAGGCTGAAGAGCCAGAAGGTCTGAGTTCTACCCACACTCTCTTAATTTTACAAAGACGAGTTCTTCGTGCAGCTGAGGTTTTAAAGACATGGAAAGAAAACATGCAAAATGCACAACAAAACTGTTGAGCTCATTTTAAAGAAATCGATGGGAGCAGCAAGGACAAAAAGCTTGGTCCAAGTCATACCCATAGGATCTAAGGAGCAAACCAGTGTTTCTCATGGAGAAAGAGGACCTTACAGTCACCTGTGACCACAGGAGAGATGCAGACTAGTGGCAGCTTTCCACCACAAAGTCAAATGAACTCAAAACTGAGGGAGAGAAAAGCACAACTCCTCAAGCAGGACCAGGAGGAGATCCAGGAGACCTGCAGCAGATGGGTCCTACCGGTAAGGAGCTTTTTGCTGTTGCCTCCATGATGCAGCACCAGCCAAGGCTCCTGGCATCAGCCAGGTATGATGGTTTTGGAGCTCTTCTGAAGAAAATCTGCTTCATTTCAAAGAGGGGCCAAAACTGACATGAGCTGAGCGTTAGACCCATTCACCCACTGTTGGCACAAGCAGAGAGAGGAGCGAAAATCTCAAACCAGTGCCACTGCTCAGAATGGCAGTCGAGATGAATCCTGCTGGCCGAGGACAGCACGAAGACTGGGGCATTATGCAGCTGTCTTACAATTTCTCCGGTGGAGAAGATGAGCCTTACACATCACTTAAAGAAAAGAATGATAAACCTTAAATTAGAAGGACCAAACCGTGAATTTCTTCTTGCTAGTAACCAGATACTTACTCCAAAAAGTACCTTGCACGTCAGGCCAGGAGTTGTTCTCTACTGGGAACAGTGTTATTATCTGACTCCAGATTAAACCAATTCCCTACTAATGAAAGCAAGGAGGCTCTAGCCCCCAACTAGCCCGTGACTGCTTCCTCCTGCCCTAGGCTAATAACATCTGTCGGCTCAGCACGGATTACAGCCTCTCTCCAGCTCCCCAGCCTTGGCTAGCCATTCAGCTTCCGCATGGAGGTAAAATTATTTATTCCCAGTTTATAGATGGGGAAAACCACAGTAAAGAAACAGCGAGACAAGAAGGGCAGGGGGTTCTGGACAGGCTTTGTGCAATTCAGCAGCCTAGATACCTCCGCCAGACAGCGGAGGAGTGTGCTTATCACCTGCCAAGATCTGCAAAACAACAGGCATTTCTGCATCCGCTGATGGTAAAATGAGGAGGTGATACAGCGCCTTAACGTTATTTGCACCACCTCTTAGCCACCTGCTGTGAGCCGCTGCCGCCCTGGGATTTCATTTCCCTTGTTCAAAATTCAAGTGCGATTATAGATATGTATCTTGCTCATTGCTTTGTGGAAGCAGGAGAGAAAGTTTATGAAGTCAGCCCTATTTCTCTGCTTCTGCACAGCAACGGTTCAGTAATTGCAGATCTAGAGCTAGATGAACATGCACACATTTATATTTTAAACAACCCGAAGGCTCCCCAGGACTATTAGGAGCACCCCCCTCGAAGCACAGGCAATTTACACTAGCCACAGATCTTTTCCACAAACTAATTGTTCTTAATATGCACGTTGTAGGTATTGCGAGGTTTTAGAACCACTGTGGTGTGTATGATAATGCAGCATCTCGGTGGGCCAACTCCCACATAAATACGGTAAATAAATGTGCAACCACAGAAGCAGAATTTAATAAAGGGAAGAGAAGACTTGGATTAAACTGAGTAGGAGCCTGAATTCACTCTACAGAGCCTGCAGTCAGCAAAGAGGAGGTAAACCAGGCCACGCGTCTTGCCAGGTGCAAGGAAACCTCATGTAGAAAAACAGATTATCTTTCTTAAAAACAAACACTTTAGAGTTTGTATATAAATACTGGCCAGTGAAAACAGGATTTAAAAACAAACACTTTAGAGTTTGTATATAAATATTGGTCAGTGAAAACAGGATTTGTGTCTCTGTTTTGTTCACCTTCTGTTTGCTTACCACTTTACTAGTTCGAATGGCTGACGTGATTGTTTTAAACTGTTTTTTGAACAACTTTTCTAACCACTCTGAAAATTACTTTGAATAACAGAGAGAAAACGAAGAATTCAAACACAGTGCTGCTAGGCAAGCAGAATTGAAAAAATATCTCTGCCGACGACATGTCTCTCAGGAAAAACATCTATCAAAATATACACAATTTTGAGTAATCCAATAGTAGCACCTGGCGTAAGTACTCCTTCTCACTAAAGAGAAAAAGCAAAGCAAGCATGGCAAGCTCGAGGCACTGAGCCCTTTGGAGCCGGGGCACGTTTCAGGTGGCTGAGGGGAGGATGCAGACAAGCACACCGAGCGCAAGCGGCAGTCCCGCAGCAGCACCAGCCAGGACAGGACCCCCTGATTGCACGCCGTTCATCTGGCGCAGAGGCCACGGCAGCGAGTGGAAGGACCCCACGCCGCTACAAAGGCTTTCTGAGCAGAGCTGCTTCCATGATGCTGCAGAGCTACCTCTGACGTTCCCAGTGCAACAGATCTCCCCGAAACGCGGTTTGCCATGAGTTTCTGCTTGTTCTTCCTGCCTCGTTGCACTCACCCTCCCTGTCTGCCCTGCTTTTTCTGCAGAGGACCCTCTCTGTCGTGGGCACACAACTCCTGAGTGAATGTGGACAAGGACAAAAGGCAATCTTGGAGAAGATTGGGACTCTAGCTGCCGCACTGGGCCCCTGATGCAGCTTAAAGAACAGCTACACAATGAGCACGGCAGTGTTTCACAGGCAGACAGCTCCCTGTCGCCGCGTGAGCAGGTATTCCCACTGCGAACGGCCAGGATTTGGTACAGAATCACCTTCTGTTCCTGAGGTTTGCTTTAGCAGCTCTACCACGGTAACCCACCTAAGGTTGTTCCTATAAAACTCAATCCTGCAGGCCGCGTCTCTGCTCCCGCACGGATGAGAGCCTCACAGGCAAGGTGCACACACCTTTGAGAATTCCCAGCATCTCCAGAGCAGGGCCGAAGGCTGCCCGTCAGATTGCTCTCCCTGTCTGCAAACTCAAAACCCTTGCAAGCCCTGGAGCAGTTGCCCCGCAGGCACTCTTCAGCACAAAAGGCAACTCTCCAGCGCCACGCTGACTACACACGCTTTGCTATTATGGGGCTCGCTCAGCAGCAGGTAAAACAACCAACTGACACGTCTTCGTGCGATAAGAAAGCCTGCTCAGATGGAGCCGCATTAAACTTTAAGCAGTGGCTATCAGTAAAACAGGTCTGACGTAATTCTGGCAGCGTGACCAAACCCAGCTCACGGGGGATACCAATAAATAACCCACATTAATGAAATCTCTTGACACTCGAGGCATTCGGAAGCGTTTGGCTGCACAGATCAGAGGAGGACCCGGGACCGCGAACCGCTCCTTACTTGTGAGAGATGATGGTGGGGGGAAGCTGCTTGTGATCCCCGGCCAGGATGCACTTGGGAGCCTTCAGCAGAGGTATCCAGCAGCTGGCTTCCAGGGCCTGAGCACACTCATCTATCACCACGAGATCAAAGTGGTTTTCAGGAAGCAGCTTCAGCGGGCCGTCAGAGGAAGCACCTAAATAAAGGAGAAGGTGCACAGCTTAGCAGGGAAGCACGGAAGAGCCAGCAACCTGTTTTTAAAACAAACCACACACGCTTTAATTGTGATTGAGGGAGGCAGGTAAAATAATGTTTCTTCGCAGAGATTTAGAAATTCAGCTCTGTAGTCCATGCCAAATACGTATACATTTATATGTATACGTCAGAATTGTTTTTGCCAATTTCTGTTTGTCCTTTTTTGCCCTGGCATCTGGGCCCAAAAGCTTCCAAGTATCTTTGAAAACAACAGTGAAACCCAGCTGACAAACAGAACGATATGCTCGAATATTCACCCAGAGCAGGAGCAGAGCAAAAGCACTAATGAACACCCACTTTCCTTCTGCCCTCAAATGCAAACAAAACTTCTCACCACCCAAAACTGAAAGGAGGACGGACTGGAGAGTCGCCTTGCCCGGTAGAGCGGGGGACACCCCGCCAGGGAAAGAGCAGCTGAGACCCTGACCGCCCTGCCCCGCTGACGCCGGCTGTGCTCCTCCGTCCTTCCCCCCGGCACCGGGAGAAGGGAAAGCACAGGAGACCGTACTCAGCCAGCCACGGCAAGGGCTGTTTTCTTACATCAGACGTCCATTTGTAGCGTCAAACGAAGAACCCTTACGCACGTCCTAGTGTAATCCAGCCATGAACCGATATCGATCCACGCACTGATCAGAACTGTGAATTTCAGAGGCATCAAAAATATCACTGCAATTCGTAAGAAAAAGGGATGCAAAAGGAGGAGAGGAGGATTAGGAAGCCAGCATGCCAGACAAGGAGATTTTTCTTCACGGCGTTCACAGAAATGTTTTTTCAAAAGCTCCTGTGCTATTGCAGTGTAGGTCTGAAAGCAGCCTGATCAGGGGTGACTTTGCTTTGCCGCTGTAAATCCTGCTGCCTCTACAGCTTTGCACCAGTTCAGATGTTACAGTTTGTCAACTGAGACACTGTGTTTTCCTTTAGAATTTTTTTTTCCAGCCTATATGAACTCACTCTGGTAACAAGGGGCATAGAGTTTGAACTTGATTCTTGCAATTTTGCCATGCTGAAGGTGAAAGGAAAAAAGTAGAAAGGTTCTCCCTATCCAAAAAAGACTGTTCCAGCATGGCATGCAGCTGTGCAGATGGTTTTCTTCCCTTACAGCCTTGCAGCTCGACTTGAGTCAATTGAACTCCCATTAACTAAAGGTCACTGGTGTCCCTGTGTGTTGCCATGATAAAATTCTCTCTCTGCTGAACCTAGCAACAGAGCACTTTGGCTTGCATAAATTATAATTCCCATCAAACTACGTGGTTTCAGACAAATACCAAGATTGCTTAACTGAGAAAAATATAAAATCCAAGCCCCTCGTTTGTCCACCACCTTTTGCTGAAGCAGAACTGCACAGACCTCCACACTGGCTAGCAAGCCCCAGAGTCCCAGGAGAAAATCACATCTGATCAACACAACGGTCAGCACAAAATACCAGTTTGACTGAAAAAAGGAAACCTCTCCCTATTTTTTCAGGCAAAGTTAAAAGAAGTGAGAGGCCAATTCCCAGCAAATAACGCACTGGAAGGATTTATCTTTCCTTTAACCTTCACACTAGTAACTTGTGAATGCCCCATGAGGTTCTTTTTTACAACCTAAAATTATTGATGTTTCCCTTCAGCAAATAATCCCCGAGCAACCGAATCTGAAGATTGTAAGTGGGCCCTGGAGTATTATACATCTGATCTAGAAAAGCACTTTAGCACGTGTTAAACTTCAAGCACTTATGTTCCCCTTTGATTGCTAGGGTATTACTTTCCTACTTGCAGATGCAGGTGTGCCTCCATGCGCTGCCCGACGAATACCTGGACCTGTTCCCTAAATCCCATGTCGTTCACACCACTTGGGAGACTTACAGAAATAACCAAATACATGCAGACTGAGACCAGGCTACGGAAACATGTGCTGTATTCGATCAGTCATGGAAATTATCCAAGCAGGAAAGTAATTCCATGTGACTTATGAAATCAATAAGCAGATTGCACACCTACAATAGCAATTGTTTACTCACTGAAAGCTCAGAACTAGCAAAGATGGGCCACGTTGGCTCACACCAAATTCTAGACCCATATTCTTTGCTAAACAACAACATCATGTGCCAGAGTGTAAGCAGGGAGAAGCCTGCTGTGGAGGAGTTTGAGAGCTTGCAGCAAACTTGATGAACTCCCAGGAGCTCGGAGCAGGAAGACTAAGTCCCCCTCCTACCCTGGCAGGATGCTGCACTGCAGGGCACGTGTTTTACGTGAGTCCTGGCAAGAGAGGTAAAATACTGCAAAGAAAAGAGGATCTCGCACCTGTATTCGTAGCAAGGACAACACTGGCATGGGTAAGGGCTGCAGCCATGGCAGTTTCTTCTCGTTCCTTTAGCTCCTTTCTCAGTGCCTTAATCTCACTGAGAAAATGGCTCCGCTCTCCCTTGTCTTGAGCCTTTTTGGTTTTTGCCTACAAAACAGAAAAATCAAGATAGCGCAAACCGGTTCTAGTCCTAGGGATATGTTCAGCTTCTCAGAACCCAGATACAGCATGGCTTCTCTATGTCCACCATGATACATGGCTTATCATAATCAGCCCCACGAAACCTTGGTTTCTCTTCCCTCTCCTGCCAGAAAGCCCCTTCCACAATCAGTGTTGCTTGAGGCATTTCTGTCTATCCAAAAGATGACCTATATCAATACAACCCCAGGCTCTGAGCATGAAGCAGCAAAATGAGAATATTGCTGCCCATCAGACCATCCGGGAGCATCAGGAGTAACACCATCACTCTGGCTCCAGACAGCGATTTCTCAGACTTAGCTGGCCCATGCTTAAACTCCTCTGGCTGCACATTTTGATAGTCTTGAATTGTGAGCAGAACGTGTTGAAGAGTAACTCCCTGTCCTTAAATCCTCTGTTCAGCCTGTCCTGCTCTGCCCTGTACTTTCCCAATGCCCCAAAGATCAGCAGGATGAGGTCAGATGCTTCAGTCCATCCGATGGCTGAGTCCATGCACCAGTCAAAGCATCCGGGCACAAAGCAGGGAGCAATGTATAATGGTGATTGGGCTTAATGGGAAGAAGGGTCTTGTGCCTCTGCTGGGTGAGGAACCGGGACTTCCCATCTCATTCTGCTCTGTTGCTCAGGGGAAGCAGGGACCCTCTGGCTCCAAGTGACCTTGAAGCAGGAGGGCTCCCCAAGTTGACTGTGCCATGTCCAGCCAAAGCAGTGGCTTTGCATTTTTAAAAAGGCATCTCTGAGTTGCTGTAAATGATTCAGAGCAATATCTAGACAGGCTCATGGCTTTTTTTAGCAATGCCTATTAAATATATCTAACACATCAAATCATCACCACTGGTTGCTAGCACTTCCCCGGCTACAGACCAACAGCTATGAGGCAATGGCCAAGCTATCGTTCGCTGCAAGTCACCTTGAGAAAGCTACCCACACTCTCAGACAGAAATTTGGATTATTTCCTTGGAGGTAAGGCTGACGACTTGAGAAAACTAAAAAAGCTGCAGACAGAAGCTTTTATAAGCAGCCAAATGAATAAGACCTGATGGTTCCTGTACTCATATGGATGGATTCTCCGGTGTCTAACATGGTTCAGCTCATATTGCAGCCTCTCCCCTAGCAAAGACATTCATGTGTCTTGCTCCTTTACTCAGCCACCTGTTTTGGTTAAACTTGTAGGTATTTAATGCCTGTGAGGCCTCTACATGTCTGTCAAGCGTAATCAAAATTGGCTGACAGGCTCAGAAGTTTCAGGGGAGGGATCGCAGACAGATACACGGATAACGTGATCACACAGGCGCCTGATCTGTAAGGACAGGGTGGGCGCCAGTCCTGACATTCATTGAGCTGAAGGACGAAGCAGATTAGCATCCGCTTCCTCTCTGCTAGAGACAGAGGAAGATTAAAGAGCAAAACTGATGGTGCCAGTAGGGCCGAGTTTAATGTCTGTTCTGCAAAACAGATCTAGTTAGTAAATAAACAGCAACTGTTCTCCGATGCTGGCTGGTAACATTAAGATCCAAACACCTGGCTGACTCTCAGCTCTGAAAGCAGCGGAGGGAGCAGGGGGCCCAGCCCCGAGGTAACAGAGCACTGCCCGTCAGCCCCAAGGACGCCGCTTGGCTCACTGCGAGCCCGGATCCCACTCACTCCTCGTTACAGCTCTGTGGGTGCCAGCAGGCTCTAATTGTCCTGACCTGCCTCGTTTGGGCCCCCACCCACTGGTCTGGGAGCTGCATTTAAGGCCAGACCTTGCCCTTTCCTTGATCTATAGGGTCTGTGTCCTAGGTCTGGCTTTGACTGCAGACCTGCCTCATCGCTCTGGACCTGCCTGGTGATCGGGACTGCTGGCTGACCCTGCTCAACATTGCTGGACCCCACTGCCTTTCTTGCTCAGGTACTGTGGGACTGCACCCTTGTTGGTGATGTCTGGAAAGCTTGAAGCCTGAAAAGGTGAGGGAAGGAGACAAAGGGGTAGGAAATGTGCAAAGAGAGCCTGGGTTTTCACTTATATTACTATTTTCCCTGTGGTTGGGCATAGTGGTGAAGAAAAGGAGCGAGAAGAGGCAAAATGTGGAGTGGACAAAAGAAGAAATTATTATGGGGCAAGTAGGGGAGAAACTGAGGCAGGATGAGGGAAAGATGGGCCAGGACCTCAGGGGTGAGCCCTCTGCAGCCAGAGATGCTAATGAGTCAGGCGCACCTTCTGCGAAAGACCTGATCATGGGCAGCTCAAAGCATTGCTGTGCAAGCTGACTTGTTATGTTAGCTCTTGGGTTTTTGCTTGGTATTTCAAGGCAGAACAAGCCCTGGTGGCCAGTTCCTGTCCCCTATCACCACATACCCCCTGCTCTAGGGAGGAAGCGGATGGAGACCTTAGTGCTGAAGGCTCTGCTTTCTCCCTGATTTCCCTTCTATTATGGAAAATCAACAGTGAAAAAACCCTCCTCCCACCTTTCAAAGTGCCTCCTAAGGAGAGGAAAGGGAAAATTAATCACTAGTGAGAAAGACAGAAAATAAATTAAGATGTAAAAAAGACTTGGTGTAGAGCTGTGACTACAACCAGGACTCCATCCCAGCAGATAAATACATCCCCTTCATGAACTTGCCTCTCAGCTCCAAGTACAACTTTACTCAGCCCTCAGATGCCTTCTCCTTCCCTTGTGTTACCTGCAAGAACAACTTGCCTGCCAAGTGACTTCCCCAGCCGCTCAGCAGCAGAAACGCTGCACGATGCATAACCACATTTGGGAAAACTGAAGCTGCTGCCAGTGGTGGCTGCAGATTAATGTTGCTGGAGCTGAAAGCTGTGTTTGGTCTGCATCATTTAAAAAAGGTAAGCATGCAGTGCCTTACTGAAGGGCAGGGCGATGTACTTGGGTAAGTACGACACAACATGTGTGCAGGGTATGAAGATGCCCTCCTGCATCTTTGATAGAGACAGGATCTCTCTTGAGCTGGATGCATCTGCAAAATGGCTTCTGGACAATGCTGCCACCAGATGGAGGAGGGGAAAAAATCTAATTAGTATCAAAACCTATCATCTCAAGTAAAAATGCTACTTCGTAAATTAAGTTTAGGAAAATTAGGTTGTGAAAGAAGAAATTAAGGATGCATTTTTATAGTGTGCTCTGCTTTCCACTTGAGGTGGCTGAGAGTAGGAGGGAGTGTCAGGACAGCCAGACATCTTGTTAGGAAGTGAATTAATGATGTGAATGCTTATCGCTCTCTGGTGAAGAGGATTGCATGAACAATGCCAGACAGATAATCTGGAGAGCAGGGCACTGCAGCATCTCCCCACGCAGCAGTAATGACTATGATTTTGCCACTTCAATGAGGAATTCAGCTAGGAGGAGTTTTGCGCTCAGCTCCTTCTACAGCAGATGAAGATGAGCACTGGTGGCAGATGACCGAGGAGGCTCAGGCAGCCCCTGGTAGAGAGGCTCTCTGAGACACTTTTTTTCAGGCTGGAAGCCTTCCCCATTTCTAAAATGGCCAGGCTTGCAGCTCAGTTCCTTTCCTCCAAGGTTAAATGCCTCCCAACCAGAGTAAATGGGATTAATCCAGACCACAAGCATCTCCAACTGTCACTGTTAGTCCCCTGCCCTATGCTATTTTTTCCCTTCCTCTCCCCTGAAGCGCCCCTTCTACTGTGGACTGACCACAAAGAGAGGCTCATGCCCACCAATATTTTACCCCTGCCTGTATACAGTAAGATCACTGTGGGCTTGTGGAGCCCTGAACCCACAAATACCAGGTTCAACCAGGGTGCAGGCTGGCTGCATGCTGCCTGTGGCTCACATCAGGACTAGTCACTGTGACTTGCCTCTAGCCACTGATTTTGGGGCAACCCAGAGCACCTGGCTGTAGCGATTGTCTTCTAAGAACATCCAAGAAGTGGCAGAGTTGCTCCTTAGTTTTAGAGGCAAAGTAGCTTGCCTGGCTTGCAGATCAGGGACTGCTCATGTAGAGAGCTGGCACCCAGGTAACCCACAGGGGGCACGTGGCAGGGACACTTACAAAGGCCTGGTCGATGTCCTTCCTGATATCTGCCACGATCTGGGCGTTGTCGCCACGGGCCAAGACTGCGTCCAAGGAATGCTGTTGGATGGGCTCCAGCAGGCGAGCAGGGTGCCCCAGCCGCAGGATGCGGGCTTTGTAGCCAGCCAGCCTTTCCACCAGATTATCCACAGCGACGTTGGAAGGGGCGCAGCACAGGACCTGCAAGGAGAGAAACCAAGTGCTCGTTACTGCCGAGGACAGCAAAATGCTGGAGCAACGGTGTCCGAGCAGGAAGATGCTCAGCAGAGAGGGAGACCAACGCACATCTATGAGGAATAAACCACTGACATCTCCACAGCCTCCAGACACCAAAAGCAATTCTCGCCTTTCTTCAAAGCACTTGTGCAGGGTCTTCAATAAATAGCAAACCTGAGCTTTGAAGCTTCTCTTTGCACCTAATTTCAGCTGATAGGGGAAACTCCCTGGTCTTTGCAAGCCCAGCCAGACTGCAGCATAGCACAGCTGTTACTGGATCTGCTCCAGCTGCCATGAAGCCCAATGAGTTTGCAAAATAACCCAAGGGGATCCCTGTCACTGCAGTCCTGCCACTGATACTCACTTTCAGGCCTTGCTGTACAGCTTGCAGGATGATCTCTACTAGTGTTGTGGTCTTCCCTGTGCCAGGTGGTCCATGGACGATGGCAAGCTCCCTCTGCGCCAGTGAGAAGGAGACAGCCTCCCTCTGCGATGCATCCAGTGAGTCATTGTACAGCTTTAGAGGCTCTGGGGAGACAGCAGGAGATTCGCTTGGACCTCAGCCCCCACCTGGGTGCTTGCTGAGAAGCACAAATCCATGAATACAAATAAGCAGCTCTCAGTAGCTGGCCCAAATCAATTTGATAACGAGAATAACCTTCCTGGGGAGGAAGATGCACTGTGTACCACCTAGGTGGCTAAAAGACCACAAACTAGTAAAAGTAAGGCTTGTTATGCTTTCAAAACAAAGAGGCTGCCCATCTTGCATCCGCGCCTTCCCCCTTCTCTCCTACTCTGCTGTTTTGCAGAAGGAGCGAGCATTCAGTTGTGAACACAGCTAGTCTGTATTGGAACCTTTCAGCATTTAAAGAGGCGTTTACTTGCTATAGCATCAAACATGTAGGATCTCCTGGGGTGGAGGGTGCTCTGGCTTTATTTAAAGGTGAGCCAGCATATTTAGTAAACCTTCAATAAAAAGAGGGGAGGAAGTAGTTGATCTTGCAAACAAATTGCTCCTATTCCCGTTAACAAACCCAACACAGCACCAGGGAAAAAGCAGCAGAAAAAACTACAGTGTCTGTGAGCAGAAAAGAGCAGTCCTGTATTGTTCAACAATGACCGAAAAGGAAGGCAGGAAAAAGATACAAACCAGCAATATAAATGACGAAAACTAAAATTAGTTTGGGCTTTAATGTTCAGAAAGGAAAAAAGGGAAAAGAGTATGCATATTGCATTATGAGAGAATTGGTTTCCCTGGAGAAGACCAAATTCTCACAAGCTGCTTTTTACCTCCCAGATTTATCTAATTTAAACCCATATTTATGCTCATCCCCCATAATCCTGCTGCTAATCTCCTTGTTCGTTACGGAAGTTAATTACAGCAGAGATGATGACTCATTACACTGAGGTTTACCGAAAATAATGTTCCCACAAAAGCTTATGTAAGACAAATCTCTGGGCATTGCTCCCTGCTGGGCATCATGTGTTTTATCGCTATTTCTGCATTAAGGGCTTGATTAAAAGCATGAATGTTTCTTCTGCTTTTAGGCAGGTCAACGTGTGTGCAACTCCCACGCAACCTCTGGCACTGACTTTTGCAGCAGCGCAACTAAATGAGGTGTCCAGGTTAAACAAATAACACTTGTTAAAAAGATGCTTGGTGAGGAAGAGAGAAACAGGACTAATGGTACTCTTTCCCGTTAACCTGCCTCTTGCTTTATACATAATTTTTGAGTTAGTGTGCTAATGACTAAGAGAAGCCTAGGAAGCATCCCATGGGCTGGGGAAAAATGAAATAATAGCTTAAAAACTGAAAGGCATTTCCCACAATGAGGAACAGCCGGGACGTAGGAGTCATTGATATTTCCTTGCTGAAGGAATGAGATCAGAAACAGGCTTCTCCACACGTATGCACACCCTCTTTGCTTTTAATCCCAGGCTGCCAAACGTTGCTGTGTGGGCAGGCTGGGAAATGTGCCTCTTTTCTGGGCTGGGGGCACTAGTGGTGAGGCGGAGGGCAGAGCCTGTCAAGGGATGCTGTGGCTCCTCTAAACTCTTCTCCATCCACCAGCGGGGCTCTAAGTAGGCTCACCCGAAGAAATGCAGTTTATCCACTCCAGCAGGGCTGGCCCAAGGGCTCTTCATAAGCAATCAGTTTAGGATTCGCACAGATGCTCCCAGCAGACACCCGTTAACCCAGCTCTAGCCCTGTGGCATCCGCTCTGCGTTGCTGCCTCCTGCTCTGCCCGAGGCTGTCCAGCTCAGCCCCCCGCCGCAGACCATGGGCAGCATGAACGTAAATCTCCGTCCTTGGGTCTGGCAGGGATGGGTCTCGCTGGTGGTCAGGTAGGTCAGCCCCTGATGCACAACTTGATTTAGGAGTGTAGCATTGGAAAAAAATCACCTTGGCCATCAAGGTTGGTTCTCCAACAACATTTCCAGGAACCGAGACGCTGTTCTGCACAGTACCAGCAGTTCAGGTGAAGTGAGCTGGAGGGTGACATTCAAGTCCAGGAAAGGGGTCTTTGCACCAAACATGGGTGGGAACGGTCCCTCCTGCCAGGAAGAGCTCAAGTTCTCCAGAGCTGGAAGCCTCTCACTTCTCAACGTACCTGCCCAAGTATATTCTTCGCCATCGGTGTGTATGGGCACCAAGAGCAAACCGGACCCCGTGCCCAGCTCCTCTATGGTACAACCTAACTGCAGCCAAACGCTGTTGGACAAAATCCAGGTGGGTAATTAAGCCCGAAACAAGGAACTTTCCCTGTGAAGTATTTGGCAGCTGGGTTGTCTGGACTGCTTAGTTTTCCCCATAGATCTCGAGGGCCTCTTCATGGGCTCTGGGATGACAAGAGGTATCCCACGGCAGAGGGACGAGGAGCATTTGAGATTTTTGCAGGTGACTCGGCACATGTGTGGGACTTGTGCCAAGAAGCCGGGGAAGTTTTGCTAGAAATCCCTGGTGCTTCCCCAGTGCTCTACCTGCTGGGTCGGCTTTTACTGGGGACACCCCTGCCTTTCCACCAGGCTTTTTCTTCTTCCTTCTTTCTCTTTTCAAACGTCTTTTTACAGCAATAGGCATAATTAGATATAAGCCATGCCTTTTGCACTCCACGTGACCACGCAAGCCAGTCAGTGTCTGGGCACAGAGAGGAACAGCCCCTGGCTTTTTCTAGACCAAGACTACAGGAGAGAGCTGGTAGCTATTGGTGATCTGCACAGGATTATGCCTCCAATAAGGCATAACCTTATTTCTGAAAGAAAAAGGAACGTGTCCATCCAGCAGGCAGAGCAATGCTGGCCTCTGCTGGCAAGCAAAGCCTCTCTGTGCATCCACAACAACGTATGGGATGCTGCAAGACAGCAGCTGTGAGCAGGGAAGGGTTTCTTGTCCGAGACTTCTGGTGTGAAAGCTCTAAATGCTTCTGGCCCATGAGTGCAGGTTAAAGTGGAAGAGAGCCAAGCAGAGCATTTCTTATGGATGGGCTTCTGGATTTTGCTTCCCAGAGAGTCTGCCAAGAGCAGAAATCCTGTTCAGTTCAGAGTTTGCCTTTTAGGAAGCTTATTCTCCCACTTGGTGCCTTTCTGGAGGCAGCAAGGTAAGGGTTGGAAATGCTTTGTGGCGGGGACCAGTCCCATTCTTAGCTGCAGATCCCATTTACCCACTGGTGATACTGTCGTATGCTCCTTTCGACTACTCCATAATTATTCTTCCCAGAGCCTGTCTAGTGGTTTTGTGTTATACCAAAGATATTTATTCTGAGCTGCATTTTCAAGTGTTTTGAAAGGACTGAGGCTTTGATGCGCACTGCTATAGGTTACACCTCAACCTATGCACAATCCCAGCAGCTGAGGAGGAGAGGTGAAAAGCACAGATTTCGGCTAATGCAACCCTGCTGGCCACGCAAGGGGTGTGGGCTTGTGAGAGCGCGCTGACGTTCTTCACGATCTCCAGTAGCATTTCAGCTACGCCCTTTGCGTAGGGGAGAGCCTCCAGCGTACCCCTGCCGCTTCCCACCCGCTGGGGAGCCACCGGCTTTCTGAATCACGCCTGAAGCCCCTGGCTTTCCCCTCACAGTTCAGACCCCAGAACGTTTATCAGGCCTGGCCCTGCTCAGCCCCGAGCCCAGAGATACGCCTGGCTAGGCCCAGGGGGGCAACCCCAGCGTCTTGCAGTAGCAATGGTGTGGGAACCCCAGCTGTGAGATTTCCCGTTGCCTGTAAAGACCGTGGGATGAGAAGGTGGGTACAAACTAACTTCGGGCTTCTTAGGGTCAAAAGCCTGGCATTTTTTTCCATCTTACACAAGCCCACTCCTCAAAAATGTGCTCCAGGACACTGTTCTGGGGGAGTCATGCCTGTACCCATTACTACTGGGAGGGATTCATCCCCCAAGGAGTGAGCAGGATTTTCCTGACACTGTGGGGAAACGGCTGTGTGCAAATTAGCATAGCAGCAGCAACTCTGCCCGTCATCAGGAGCTGGGTAAAAGGGCACTAAATTGTTTTTGTCATTATTACCCTTCTGTGCATACTGATGGGGTGTTTTTAGAAGCCAATATCATGTGTTGGTCGGACACCAGCAGCCACTAACTACTTCAAAACCATGTTTCCCTTGGCTTTATCAGACTCCTTGTCAACCTAATCGGTTGGTGGCTGGATTTAGGCACCCTCGTGGGACGACGCAGACTTTAATATAGATCCTCCAGGCACAGCACTTGACAGCCTGCTCTCCCAAGATAACCCAGGCAGCTGCGATCCAGTCATGAGATCGCAATGCAGCACAGCAAAAAATAAGCAACTAAAAGCTATCTACCAGGTAGGCCACAAGGATAATGTAACTCTGTTTGGGTATACCCTAAAGAGACCCTGTATAACCAACCTTTTGGAAAAAAAAAAAGAAAAATTATGCTTTTCCCTTTTCCCTCCAGGTTACAGTGCTCCATGTTGGGAAACAGCCACCAGCGGAGAGCAGCAGCGGCGCAGAGGATGGCACTGAGACTCCGCTGGCTTTGCTGCCGGGAAGAACCACTGCATCTTTCAACGGTACCGGTGAGCGTTCTGCATTTCAGCTCTGCGCTGTGTGCTGCAGCCTGGGCACCTACAGCCCGCCTTCTCGAGGACGTGAAGCTGGCACAGCCTCGCTGCCTGTCTGTTGCCCTTTGGCTTCACACCCCCGTAACACTTGAACCTGCTGAGCAGTTTCAAACTGACTTGATATCAAGTGCCTACACGCTTTATGAAAATGCACAGTGGTATCAGAACCCACCTAGAAGCCCTGAGGCTTCCATGCTTGAGAAATGAGGCTTCTAATTTTTTCCCCACACTTAAAAAATTTGATTTAGGGTTCTGCTGCCGCGCATATCACTTGCTGGAGCCTATTTTGCCCTTGGGAGAACACCCTTGAACATCCAGGCATAGAGCTGGGTGCTTGTGATTTCCACTGACCCCTCTGCTTCTTGATCTCCTTGTAACTTGGTTCTTCCCCACTGTTTGTACAGAAGACAGTGACAAATGCTCCCCCTCTAGGTACGGATCTCATCTACTCTGGGCCTTCCTCTTTTCCTCCACAAGTGCCAGCGCTAGCTTTTTCTCTGGGTGGGTGTTTGTGGTCTCAGTCCTACCCCTGGCTTTCTGGGCTTCTGATTAAAGCGGAGCTTCTATTGCATCCTGGAATGGCATTAATATAGATGTGTGTCTAGACAGCCAGTTTTGAGATGTACAGAACTTATTAACTCTGAGACTCCTGATGGGTTTGTTTGAAATCAGATAATGGATGGGATGAGACAGATGCAGGGAAGCATCTCCCTAAGAAACCAGGCTAAAAGATGCTTGGTCATGAAAGGAGATATTGTGTCATGGAGGAGAAGCAGCCTGAAATGCTGTGAGGTTTTCTATCCTTCCGTGTCAGGGCATGCACCTGGGAAAGACTTGCTGCCTTTTGCAGACAGTCCACACATCTGCGAGTTTCTATGCTATTTGCAGGGACACGTGTCCCAGGGTGTACGGGACACCTGGGGAACTGCACGTGCCATCACACAAGCATAAGAGACGGGAGTTATCCAGCCAGCTGCTGAGTGCCTTCCCCTTCAACTCAGTGGAAGCTGGCAGTTCAAGGCACCTTGCAGGACCTATTTAAAGTTAAAGTCATTATTATTTAATTCCTGGCTAGTATAACAGCTTTCTAGTTGGGGAGAAATGAGCTATAAATCGAGCAGGTAAATGGAAGGCCTTTCCACCCTGCCAGAGCATTTTGCTGTTCTCAGGTGATATGCTGCCTTCTCATATTGCATCTCCTCTGTCTAATGGGGCTGCATGTTTCTATCAATCAATATTCTCAACGCTGGGGAGATGTAAAATTAATCTCTGTGCTTAGTTTGGCACATCTGAGCAATTTGGTGAAAAAGAGGTTTATCTTCATTAGAGAGGCTGTTCTGCTACCACAAGGGAAAAAGCAGAGTTGAAGCTACTAAGAAAGTTAGTTCATTAAAATTTAATTCTTTTATATAATATTAAAAACCAGAGTACGACAAGGTCCCTAGGAGGTAGCCGAAAGGCTAAGAGGTTTAACTTGGACTAAGCTCAGTGCTTAGAACTACAGAGATATGACTCACGCTAACATTAATTCTTTGTCCTCGGTATATCGTATCAGCTATGTAGCCTGAAGGTACGCTGCAGGGGAACGGGAGCCTGTGTGTGAGAGAGGCAAACCACTGGGGACAACCAAACACAGCAATCAAAGAAAGAGGAAAGCTGCAACAGCCAGCACAGAGCACACGGAGCTGTGGTGGGGAGGAAACGGAGCAGAACCCTGGCCGGCAAGGAACCAGGCCGGGGTGGATGGCTTCGCCCGCGGCATGCTGCTGCGTGGGGAGAGGAGGGACCTGAGCTCTCCACGTGGCTTAGATACGGACTGCCGGCCCGATCCTGCTGGGCAGCTCAACCCACCCTCGCCTCCATTCCCTGGTTTTTGCAGCCCAGATGATATTTTCCTTCTGCCAAGGGATAATATTCATTAGCAGCTGCTGAGCACTCGGATATTCTGCTGATCAGAGGCTTTGGTTTCCCCACGGTTTCTCTGAAAGGGTAAGCCGTGTAATTTCATCTTTCATTTTCCCAAAGACTCACATCAAAAAAGATCGGACTAAAAGGGGATTCTACTTGTATGCATTTTTTTTTTGACAGCTGTTGGTAAAAGCAAGTTGTGAGGTTTTAAGTATTTGATGAAACCAGAGCAGCCTGTACATCTCCAACTTGACTGAACACAATCAGAAGGCTGTAAAAATAAAAATAACAGTGTTCCCATGCTGTTTCAAACTGCAGTAGTTCCACATTCACTTAATTCTCATGAAGGCAGAGTTATTGGATTTTCAATATAGAAGCAGCGCTGGCAGTTTCTGATCTTTTAAGTTTATGGATGGGATTGGGGCAGGAAGCAAATAATAAATGCCTCATAAACTAAATTGAATTTCAGACTCACGAATGTGTGCAAATTCCCCCATCACAAATCCTGCTTGTTTTATGCCAGAATTCAGCTTTACTTGGTACACTCTGAGAAAAGTGAGCATTAGCTAGCTGAATAGTCTCTCTCTCAGTGATGACAAGGGTCTTTACATGAGCAGAGTGTGTCCAGTGACCCATAAACCAGTATGAAAAGTAAATGTTCAGGGCTGCCAGTTGCAACACCACTTATTACTGACATTCAATACTCGGGCCTTTCCTGGAGCAGAGCAAGCCGCATGTTTGGTGCGGATAAAAACTTTGCAAAGATCGGAATTATTTATGTTCCCATGGGCAATTTCAAAGAATGGGTCTTGAACTGAGAGACCACAAGCACCCTTCTCAGCTGGGCATCCCCGGAGACAGGACTGGGAGGACTGGAAGAGGAGTGATGGCAGCACAGCGTGGGAAATGCCTGCACAGTCATCACTTAAGGCTCTGGCTCTTTGCCTCTGTCAGATGTGACATCTGAAGAGGTGAGCACCCTCCTAACTGGGCAGGGACAGAGCCCTTATCCTGTGGGCAGGGAAGCTCAGGCTTTACTGATTGCTCTGGAGAGTGAAGATTCCCCCCTGCTTTCCCAACAATAACTTTCCGTATCTTTTCTTAAAACTGGCATGAGAGCAGCAACATTGCTGCTCTCAGCAGTCCACCCAGAAGAGCTCTCCACCTGCGTAACTCTCAGCTTCACGTGCTAAGGCGCACTAAAATCAGTACCAGTCTCGGTGCATGCTTTTTGGTGCCAGGCTTGGCTAAGAGGCCTGCCAAACAGTAGATCTGCCTTGCTGCAGATGTATCCCTGATGGATGCAGGCGGGGGATTCTGCATGTCTCTGGCCAAGGTATTTGTGTGTCCAAAGAGCAACGAAGCTGGGGCAGGGGCTGGAGCACAAGGCTGGGGAGGAGCGGCTGGGGGAGCTGGGGGGGCTCAGCCTGGAGAAGAGGAGGCTGAGGGGAGCCCTCATCGCTCCCTGCAACGGCCTGAAAGGAGGCTGGAGCCGGGGGGGTCGGTCTCTTCTCCCCAGGAACAAGCGATGGGATGAGAGGGAACGGCCTCAAGCTGCACCAGGGCAGGTTTGGGTTGGGTATTAGGAAAAACTTCTTCACTGAAAGGGTTGTCAAGCACTGGAACAGGCTGCCCAGGGCAGGGGCTGAGTACCCATCCCTGGGGCTGTTTAAAAGATGGGGACATGGGGCACTTGGGGACATGGCTTAGTGGTGGCCTTGGCAGTGTTAGATTTACGGCTGGACTTGATCTTAAAGGTCTTTTCTAACCTAAATGATTCTATGTACTTGGCTGTGAAGGTTCTGCCATCAGTCTGCTATAAGTCTTATAAAGAAGCATCCTTACTTGTTTCACTGAATGCGCTTGGATCGGAAGCAAAGAAGAGGACGTCGATCAGATCAGAGGCTGGTCCGCTGTGATACTGCTTTAGTGCATTTAAAGCTCTGTCAAAGAAGAAGATAGCCAGGTTACGTGCACAGCATTAATTCCTTCAGAGATCCCTGCGCACCTTAGGGCCCAGTGACAGAAGACTGCGGGCACAGATTCAACTCTTCCAAAGCTGAAAAATGGTACCCCACAACAGACTAATCCTTTCTAATTGCTGCATCCCCCAGCCCTCGCACACACGTCCCTTACGCTGGCCAGGCTTCTGCTTTCTGCTGCTACTCCAGTTTGACACAGTCAGACCCTGTGCCGAGCCTTTTCAGCACATTAATTCAGCAAAGAGCTACACACTTCTCCTGCCAGGATGGAAAAGGCTCTACACAGAATCCAATGAGTACCAGAAGCGATACAACACGGGACCAAAATACGTAGCATGGGATGAGGGGCAGCAGAGGAAGAGGGAAGAGCAGGACTATACCAGACAGCAGGTAGATAAATCTAGGCTGTTGTGACACTGTAGCATAACACATCCAATTGAGTTATCCCAGTATGGGCTCCCCCAGTAGCTAGCAGAAAAAGAAAGGCACATCCAGAAGGTGGATGCCTCCCCTAAGCGGAGCTGCTGTAGGAGTAAGAGGAATAAGATAGGGAAGGAAAGAAACCAAGCCGAGTGAAGTAACCCGAGATCTGTCTCAGAAGAGCTTTTCCAGAATAAACTTGGCAATTTTCAACTGGCTTTTGCACTCCTGAGCAGAGTGACCGCAGGTGAGCTGCAGCCCCGCGGCCCTTACCTTTTCAGCCTGTTGTAGGTGACGTCGTTGGCTAATTTCAGCAGGCGGTACGAGCTCTCTCGGTCCAAGCTCAGCATGCCATCTCGAGATTCCTCAAAGGCAACGGTCACTGCTTTGGAGGTGACGCGGGTTACAATGCCGGTGGAGAGCTGATCACCCTGGCCAGCTGAATCGTACAGGCCCACAATGTCCCCTGCAAAGACAAGTTTGAAGAGAGAGCGTGAAGTGGGGCAAACATTTTGAAAAGAAGCTCCTTTGGGGAGCCCAGCGACCAAGCACGGTCCAGGGCAGACAGCAGAACCACCTACACCACCCACAGCTCTAGCACGGTCTTTCCCGCCAAGGTCAGAATTTGTGTCAAGCCCATAAACGAAGGAGAATATCCTTCTCTTAGCTGACAGCACACAGCAAGAGGGGACAAAAGGACAATTAGCAGTGGGAAGACACCAGAGAGCAACAAACCAGCTGCCTTCGGGCCTCCACACACCACAGGTCTTGGGGTGGAGACCAGCAGTGCTCCCCATAGCCAGAGCTGCTCAGAAAGCCACCACGCTTTCATGCAGACCTGACTTCTCTGAGCTCTCAGACAAACCGTTTGACATCCATTTTATTTGTTAATAATAGCCGAGGGGTCTGCATGACAATATGTGCCCCAGATGACCGCTGCATGCCAGTCAGCAGAACTAAGAAAGACCAGAGATTTTTAAGGACTCGCTACAGCTTTTCACAGTCACGGTGAGACGACGAGAGTCAAATTACACAGTGTAATGGTGAAATGGAGATTTTGAGCAGGGTGTCTGACTAAGTTTGTAACTTAGCTGGGGCTCACATCCATTGAGGATTAAATTTCAGATTTACAAACTATGGAAGCTTTCCTCCGTAAGGTCCATCAGCTCTTACATTAAAATGCTTGCATCCCAGGAATAATTTACTGCTACAGCAATGTTATTTCTCTTTGAAGAGCACCGGCAGATACTGCCAAGGCTGTGACCCCAATCTGCAACAAGTCATTTTAATTTCAAAGGTCAGCAGCTCGGAGGCCTGGGTGACAAAGAATGCACCAACAAACCGAACTTCAACACACTTCAAAATAGCACCATCGTGCGACCGGGGTCAGCCACAGTCTGGTTCCCCGTGATGCACCTGCTTAGCAAGCTCAATGATCTAGCAAACTAAACCAAGACAATTACTAAACGAAACCAGAAAGTGATCTGGTGCAGCCAGCTTCTCTCTTGTGGACCAGTTTTGGCGAGTGCAAGGCAATATCCTTCTTGCCTAAGGAAAAGAGAAGAAGGGTCTCTGCAGGCCAAAAATAGAGAGCATACTGCAGACTCACTTGGAACTGCTTCAGTGTCAAACGCAAGTCCTAAGGGGTGAGCCTGCACAGCCGGTTACAGCGTGGCAGGCAGCGCCCTCGCCTTCCTCGGATACCGGCAACAGCTCAGCTCTGTCACCCCTGGTCGTGTTTGCGTGGAAGTGACGGCACAGGGTGAGACACAAGTGAAAAGGGCACCAGCTGACGTGCTGGTGACTCTGTGTTTCTCTAGTACCTTTACTTCCAACAGAAATCCAGGCGCGTCAACTAATAATGGTACATACTTCTTTCTCGTCCTCGCCAAAAATAACAGTACCGGGAAGGGCAGAAATACAGCAACTCAGGAAGGAAAAAGAAAATCCACTTTCCATTTGGCAATTAAAGTCTAAGCGACAAAAGCTCCTTACCTACCACAAGACATAAGCATGAACACTTTGGCTTGTACAAAGAATGCCACAAAATCCTTAATGACAAGGGACCAAGGCTTCATTTTTATGGATTCAGAAGGAGGAAAGCCAGCTCTTCAATCACCAGCACTATTTTCTGGTGCAACATACACGTCTGTAACAAGCCAAGGGAAAAAGAGGCTGTTTTTCTCTAGATTCAACCTGTAGCAACAACATTTTCTCCCTTCCTTTTTTGCATCAGTTGCTCAGTCTTTACAGATATCACACTAGAAAGATGTTAGGAAGAAGACGTTGGTCATCTCTTACTCTATCTACTTCGCACCGACAGGAATATCACTTACCAGGCCCGAAACTGTTATAGGGCAGCTCGGCGTCTGCATCGTATTTCCTAGGCTGGAACGTCACGAGCAGCCGTCCATAGAGGCCGGTTCTCTGGTTGGCAGCTTGGAGTTTTAGCAAGCAGACGCCTCTGCGCTGCAGTTCCTTCAGGGAGACGCTTTCCTGCCAGGCCCTGGAAACCACACACAGGCATGAAAAACATTTGCTGGACTGAAGCTGAGATTGAAAGCTTCAGATGACAAAACAGAAAAAGACAGGGGGAGGAGATGGGAAAGAAGGGGGAGGGCAGTGGCAAAAGAGACATCAGCTTGTTGAGGTGTTGGCTTACACGATCGCTTTGTAGTGATGTAACTAGATTGGCTTCCACAGGCTTATTTTGAGAAACAGGGAGATGCTCACAGAGCCTGGAGAAGATGCAACAGCTGGTTCTGTGTGTTTTCCCCTCTCCTGTCCAGGTGTGAAAAGGAAGGACCTGCCCACTTACCCATGTCCCACGACCCAGGAGAGAATAACCTGAATTTTCTCCTATCGCATATAAGGGCTAAAATGGAAGATTTACCCTTCTTTTACATGAAGCTGCGCTAACCTCCAACAAGCACCCCACAGGCGGCTGCACGGGGAAGAGGAGCGGGTCTGGCACAGACTTGCAGGCTACGAGTGACTATGGCACAAAATAGAGGCAGTAGCTTTGCAGACTGCTGTCCTTTGGGCCCGAAGTCTGCTGCAGCAGCTGCGTTTGCTCCACAGCCTCGCCTGGGGGGGTGTCTTTATTTTTTGAATAGATCAAAACAAAAAGGAAAATCCCCCAGGTTTATTCTCCTTAGTCCCCCAGTTTGGTTTGTAGGTTGGTCTGTAGGGAGTTGAAGCATCAGGGAACTTCAGGCAGCTGTGGGATGGCCTCCTCCTGGCACCCTGCGTCCTCAGGGCTGGGTGAGGCCAGGCCTTACCAGCGCCAGAGGTGGGGGTGCCTGCGCCCCTGGCACAGCCCCACGCGACCCCAGGGCCTGGTGATCCCCCCGCCTGCCCCGGCACCCCGAACCCAGGTGAGCCAGGTGGGGTTTGGTTTCAGCTGGAGCCCCGGGGCAGGAGGGCAGAGCTGGGGGGGCTGCAGGGTCCCAGCACCCCGCGGGGTCTGGGGGAGGAGACGGGGAGCCCCAAGGTGCTGCTGGTGTGAGCTTGGATCCTACAGGTGACAGCAAGCCCTAAAGCCTGAGTCTAAGAGGGATTCCTACAGGGATGAGCTGGTCCTAGAGGGGTGAGTCCGGCAGGGTTTCCCATGAGTGAGAGCGGACCCTATAGGGTGGGTTTCCTATTGGGATGTGCTGGTTATATAGGAGCGAGTACAGCAGCATTTCCTCTAAGTGACAGCAGCTCCTATAGGAGTGAGTCAGCAGGGCTTCTTATAGGTGACAGCGAGTCCCTCAGAGGTGTGTCTGCCAGGGTTTCCCATAGGTGACAGCAGGCCCTATAGGGGTGCCAGCAGGGTTTCCCATAGGTGACAGCAGGCCCTACACGGGTGCCGGCAGGGTTTCCCATAGGTGACAGCAGGCCCTACACGGGTGCCAGCAAGGTTTCCCATAGGTGACAGCAGGCCCTACACGGGTGCCAGCAGGGTTTCCCATAGGTGACAGCAGGCCCTATAGGGGTGCCAGCAGGGTTTCCCATAGGTGACAGCAGGCCCTACACAGGTGCCGGCAGTGCTTCCCATAGGTGACAGCAGGCCCTACAGGGGGGCCAGCAGGGTTTCCCATAGGTGACAGCAGCCCCTACACGGGTGCCAGCAGGGTTTCCCATAGGTGACAGCAGGCCCTATAGGGGTGCCAGCAGGGTTTCCCAGAGGTGCCAGCAGGGCCCATCAGGGTTTCCCATAGGTGGCCACGGGCCTGGCCAGGAGCGGTGCCCCGGGCCGCTCTCGGCGGCAGTAGGCCCTGCGGCTCCCCGCCGCGGGCGGCCCGGCCGTACCTGCTCTCGGCGAGCTCGGCCTCCCGCTCCTCCCGCAGCAGCTCCAGGTGCCGCTCCGCCGCCTCCGCCGCCATGGCCGAGCCGCCGCCATGGCCCCGCCCCTTCGCCCCGCCGGGCACTTCCGCTTCCGGGGCGGGGGTCGGGGTCACCGCGATGGCGGCGGCGGCGGCCGGGCGGCGGGCGGCAGGTGAGGCAGGGCAGGGCGGGACGCTCCGAGCTCCGCTCCGCCGGGGAGGGCAGGAGGGGGGCGGCGGGGCAGGGTCTCCACCGCCGGCAGTCTGAACGGCGCGGCGCGGCCCGGCCCCTCCGCGGCCTCCCCCCGGGGCCCCGGCCCCTCCGCGGGCCCGGCGAGCCCCCGCGGCCTCCCCACGCAGGGCAGGGCTCCAGCCCGCGGCCGGCCCCTGGCCCTGGGTTATCCCCGTGGGGGAAGGCCTGGGAGGTGACTGGAGCACAAGAGGAGCGACTCAGGTCTTCACCAGTATCAGCCGTGGAGCAGCCAGAAAGCTGGGAGGGGGGTGAACGTTAGCAAAAAGGAGAATTAACTTTACACACTTTTTTCTAGCCTGGTGTGAACCTTTCAGCCAAATCCGGGGGGGGGGGGTGGTGTAGGGACTCCATCGACCCCTCCCTGCCTCGCTGGGCTGGGCAGCTGGCAGGGCGCTGGTCCTGGGAGCAGGCTGGGGGGCTCGGGGGCCCTGGCTTTGGTTTCTGTGCCGGCTGAGTGCGACCTTGGTGAGCCGCAGCTTCTGCAAGAGAGGTGGTTAAGTACGTTTGGTTTTAAGAGGTCTTTCCAGTCCCTGGTATTGGTCATGCTTTGGCTGGGGGGTGAAAGAGGTAATGTTCCTGCAAAGAAGCTGTGCACAGTCTGTCTTGTAATTAAGCAAATTGTTCCAGAAAGCGTATTGTTGTCCCTGAGATAACACAGGGGTAAATCCCCAAGCATGCGTTTTTAGGCCTTCATCTCTTTCTGCTGATTAACAGTGTGTGCGGGGCCAGCTCCTTTCCAAAAAGTGCTGAACCTACACTCAAAGTGTAATTTAAGTTGTAGTAAACCACTTGTTCTTGGAATATTTGTGTATTGGAACGGTGACACAGCTTCGCTGTTTCAGTGAGCGTTAGCTCGTGTATATGTCACTCTGAAAAGCATGAATACATTTTTCTAATTCCCGTCTTCCGTTGTTGTTACTTGTTCAGCTGCGTAGCTCCTCCACTCCTCCTGTCTAGAAGGAAGAGGTGTGCTTGGGACAGTGAAAACCCAGGCACAGGAGGGTTAAAAGCAAATCTGCTGAACCTGCCCCGTTCACCGGGTTTCACTTGGCATCACGGTGTCTGCTTGGGAGCTAACAGCCAGTGAGTGGCTGGCAGTGCGCCTTGTCTCCCTTCTCTCTTTTCGGAGCGGACACTTTGTAAGGCTGAGTAGAAGTTGCTGAGAGTCACCTGGTAAATGTTGTGTCATAGCTCCCCTCCCCTTTCTGAGGGCCGGGGGCTGGGAAGGATCCTTCTGGCAGAGTCGGTTGGTCCTCAGGATTAAGAGAGTGCAGCACAGCGTTCTTCAGGCTGCGTGTTCCTCCCCTCTGCCTTTCGGTCACGTTGTTTTCCAAAAGAGGTGGGATGCTCTGAGTGGATCCATATTAAATTGTTGTGTCTAGCTGGAAGCGTCACTTGCAATAAGTGTGTTTGCAGGGGGAGGCCTTTCCTGTGCTGTCTTGCAATGCTGCACACAACTGATGGGTCCTTCCTCTTATCGTGTATCTTGTTTTGCTTCCCCCTTTACCTTTGCCTCTCATGATAAAACTGAACAAAGCTTTTACAGGCAGAAGAAGGGTACCACGAAGCTGACCAGCGCTGTGGCGCTTCAGCATTGCTGTAATGCTGCCTTGCCAGGGACTAAAAGCCCAGCAGTTGCTGCTTATTTTTAATTCTTTTTTCCCCTCTCTCCCTTTTTAGCCTTCCTGCTTTCATCTGCAGTACGGCACCAGAGTTCCCAGAGCACGTCACCGCAGCAAGGGTAATGTCAAATGACTTTCCGCTTTGCCTTTTGCACCTTGAAATGCTGACCTTCCTTGGTGGGGGTGGGGAGGGCAGCTTGGTTTTCCTTTGGAAAGGAGGCTCGTCTGACCACTTTGTCGGTCTGTCGCTTCCCAATAAGTTTTGAACTCTCTGCCTACCTTCAGTCACCTTTGCCAGAAGGATGCTTCCATTGATTTGTGAAATTAAGCAGCAGAGTCTAGAGACAGATAATTAGATCCTCCACGGAGAAAAGGGCCGCGGTGTGGGCTCAGCCTGTAGTAGGCAACAGAGAAGCCGCTCAAGTCAGGACATTGCAAACTCCTCAACTGCAGAAAGGGCTTCAGCTGGCGCTCGTCCCTTTAGGGCAGGTAGTCTGCTCCTCAGGCACGGTTCATCTCCTGCCTGGAGTCTCCGATATCTGATAAATACTGAACTTGCACTGCCATCTTCATAAAATGTGCTTGACAGCCCAAGCACTGCAATGCAGCGAGCCAGGGAACTTCAGGCTTCCTCTGTTTCAGCACTTTGAGAGCTGCTTGTTTGTGTCTTTATTTTGTTTCCCCTGCTGGGATCTCAGGCAGAGGTGTCTGGGCAGAGCTGCAGGCTGTGCTGCTGCTTGCTTTAACCAGGAGGGGACACTGCAGAAATAGAGAACTTGGGTGAGCGGCATGGGGGGAAAAATGGCAAGATTTGCTCGTTCCCTCTACGCTGCTGAAGGGTGCAGGGGGGTGGCCTCTTCCCGCTGGTCCCCGAGCGTGTGGGAACACAGTCTGGATCTCTGCCTCTGTGCCGCAGCGCCCAACGTTGTTACTAAACCCCGCAACAGACCCACGAAGCCTCGGTGCTTGTGGTTACGTACTTGCTCGCAAGCGCTTGGAGTTTCTGTGAACTTAAAGCCCTTTGAGAGGCATTGCTGGGCATTACAGAGTAAACTGATGAAACACAACTGCTGTTGTGTTAATTTTGCTTTCTTTCACTGGCATCTAATGTTGTTTCCTGAATATTTTATGCAGTTTGTGCATCCTGTGTTATTTATAGAAAGCGTGGATCTGAGCGCACAGGAAGTTCTGAATTTCCCATTCGTGATGGAGACGGTGTTTACTGAGCAGCACCTTTCTCTTCAAATTTCAGAAACCAATACCTTTCTGGTCATCTCATGGAGACCTAGGGTGAATCTCCCTCCTCTTTAACTCTAAGGTTCTCTGTGGTATTGTGGATTCCTGCTTAATAAGGAACTATAATCTGATGCCTTTTGGTCATGTGCCTCTTTCTGTGTCAAGGCATTTGGCGTCTCTCAGGATAATCCCTGAATGCTGCAGGATGGACTGGTGCCTCCTTTCCCTGCCCCCTGGAGCGTGTACCGCAGTTCTGATGGAAGTACTGAAGTACTGTCCCTGCTTAGAGTGGTGCTTTGCTCTCCAGTTCTTTGGGAACAAATCAATAGTTTTTGTAACTGGCTTTTATGCAGAGATGTAAACAGCTGCCTCTGGTCCTCCTTGTTGTTGCTCCTTGTCCTAGAGATCTTGAAAAACAGCTAATTATAAGCAAGTGCCATTTGCATTTTTTCCACTCAAACTCACACTGTGAGTTTCGCGCAGTGTTTCATTTTTGAATTAACACCCTGTGGCACATTTGAGTGGCATTAATTGTTGTTCAGCTCTGATGTTTTAGACGGGGTTCTCGTGATTTAGTGCTGTCTGTGCCGCTGTCAAGAAAGGCGGCGTGTGCATGCAAATACCTGTGGTACTGACTGTACAGGGCTTGAGGCGGTCAGGAATTAGTTCAGTTTTGAGGCAGAGGATCCCTCCCAGAGATAATCTTGAGAAAAACAGAAAGAATCCACCGTGACAGCTAATGAGAACATGTTGCTGGCTGCTAGCTGAAACGCCCCGGGCAGTTTTCAGTCTTTTGTTCTGTAGCCATACTGTAGCCTGCTTGCCTTCAGGCCCCCAGTTTATTCACTAAACTGAAGGCGTCGCGTGTTGTGCCAGCCATATACCATTTTCAGTAAGTAAAGAGCAACATCTAAGTATAGAAAGTAGAGCAGGCTTCAGGTAAGATGTCTTCTGCACAAAATTTGTCATTCAGGTGCTGGTGCAGTTTGAGCTGTGGTTGCTCCTGCAATTGTGCGAGTGCTGAGCGATGCCAAAGGGACGCGTCTGTGACGCTGGGGAGTCCCCCGGGCTGGGCACCGGGAGGGTCTTCAGGGACTGGTGCGATGTCTGGAAACGGAGAGGCTCCTGTCTCAGCGGTGCGGTTGCAGAGTGTTTGAAAAGAGATGTTATTAAAGCGACTCTGTATCACAACAGTGGAAGCCACCCTTTCAAGAAGAATAAGGATTTAATTTGCACCTTTTAGTAAAATATCTTGGTGCTCAAAGTCATCGTGAGGAACGGCGCTTGTGCTTGGCTGGCTGGACGTGGGACAGTGCACGCTCCGGCTCCCTTCTGTGGTCAGCCTGAACCCAGATAGGCCTGGGTCTGAGAAGTCCTGTTGGGTGCCTCTGCTAGTCCCTACCCAGCGTGGTATCGTCGATTGCAGACAGAGGTGGTAACAGCACAGAAGAGGCTTTTGGGCTAAATGTTTGTGGAGTTAAATGCTGAATCGCACTGGGGGTGGGAGAAGCCGTTATTATTGCCATTCAGGGAGTGCAGCTGTAAGTGACAAAGGAAGAGCAGCCTCATAACTCTCCTGCAAAGATCCCAGCTGTGGTCTTAAGGCCCTCTCTAAACTATCTATTTAACAGAGAAGAGCTTCAAAACACAGAGGAAAAAAGGATGCGTGAGTCATTCATGTGTAGCGCTGGAGGCTTGTTTAAGAATGCTCGTTAGCCCTTCTTCCCCATCAAAGGCACGTTGCCTCCTCCCGGATGCTCCCCGCTACCCGATAACTTCAGAGCTTTGGATTTGGTGCCGAAGTGGGTTGAGGAGCGTTGAGGCGTTCAGCCTCTCAGCTCTGCTGGAGGTAGCTTGTATCTATACCTGGAAAAGCTTAACAAGAGCCTTTTATCCAAAACTCAGGTGTAAGCAAGGCTTAAGGTAGGTCTCTTTCCATTGGGGTTGGTGACAAAATTCCAGTCTGTATAAACAAGGCGGTAGAAAGTCACCGGTGGTCGCCGAGCTTGCTCGCCACTGGCACCTCCAGCT
The DNA here is from genome assembly GCF_965183815.1 of Platalea leucorodia. Classification (NCBI taxonomy): domain Eukaryota; kingdom Metazoa; phylum Chordata; class Aves; order Pelecaniformes; family Threskiornithidae; genus Platalea; species Platalea leucorodia. The sequence continues at coordinate 73,189,230 of NC_138829.1, read as the reverse complement.
GCAGGTCTCAAGGTCAGGAACGAGAGCTAACCGAGCCCGCGTGGATTTTCGGTTAATTTCCAGTCTGTTTCTTCCCGCACTCTTCCTTTGTTTCAAACAATTTCAAATAACATTCTGAAATGGGAAGTAAATAAAACAAAAACAAACCCCAAACAAACAGCAAAAGGGGAAAAAATAAATCAATTTCCCCATACTGAACTTTATGATAGGATGGGAGTAAAGCAAACCAACCGCTGAGGCATTTATCCCTTTTGCTTTAAGCTTGCTGCAATTCGTGGTGGACCTAAATGACGTTAAGCCCCGGGAGCAGCGACTGTGTTTGGTGGAGTGTTTGCGGGCTGAGCTCAGAAATGAGACCAAGTGTTTTCTGCATGTTTTTGAACAGCCGCCTGATACGGGCTGCAGCTTCAGCACTTTCGCAGCATTTCTCGTCCTCCTGGAGTGCTTTTGCCAGGTGTTGGGAGGAAGGTCTGGGGACTTTGCCGTATCCAGTGTCCTCCGTGGGATTAAGTCCTAGGAAGGTAACATGGCGTTGGCCTTGCCTGCCGCCCTCTGTCCACAACGCTTAAGACCAGGATAGAAAACCTCGCCTTGCTCATGAGCTGCTACAAAGTGAAACGTGATGTGTGGGAAACTGCCTTCTGGCCCACGTGGGCTTTGGGTCAAGTCTTTCATACTGACAAATCATTAAGTCTCCTGTACAACTTCTGCTCCCCCAGAGGAAAACCGCTTTCTACTCCCTCTCCAGCTTCTTTTACCTTTTTTTCCTCTCTTCGTGTTTTACATCTCTTGACAGTATCTGTTTGCCACAAGTGACTCTTACCTTATCATTCACAGGCTTGTTGCCAAAACATCTCTGACTTCGCCCCCGTGGCCTGAAGTGAAACTTCCAGATCCAGTAGAAGAAGCGAAGTTTCATGCAGGTAATGGTCTCGCGTGTCCGAGGGGAGACTGGCACTCCAGTATTGCCACTGGTGGCCTGACTGAGCATAAATGAGTGTCTTCAATGATGGGAGCTAGTTTTTGTTCTTTGCATTTTTGTTTCATTTCTGGCATGTGTTAGTGTCACTGGACTTGTGCTCCAGCTGCTGGTGTTGGAGATTTGGGTAGAACATGAGGTCTCCTTAGTTTATGACAGCTTGTAGCACTCCCAGAGGAATCTTACCTGATGTGATATGTTGCTTTCTAAAGCATGAAACAAGCCTTTTGGACAGGAGAAAACAATTATTTTTCTTTTAATGGGTAAATCAAAAAGCCGAAGCCAGCATAAGCAGTTGGATGGTGGGCACATCAGAGAGCTGGTGTATTTTAGTGCGTAAACCAGAACGCTAGAGCCAGCATAAGCAGTTGGATGGTGGGCACATGACAGAGCTGCAGAGGTGTGACATAAGGCAGTGAGCAGCTGGGCAGTGACGTAATGTTTGTGAACACATTCTTGTCCCCACATCTAGTCAGGACCGTTGAACGGGTCCTCCTGAAAGGAGCACGTGGAGCGTGCAGTGGTCAGCCCCCCGAGTCAGCGAGTGAAGTGCCCGTAGCTGTTTCCCAACCATCCTTATTGCCTAGCCTTACTAGAACATGTCGGTCTTCCACTTGCAACCAGACACAGGTTCCCCTGGCAGTTGGGGATGTGAAAATCAAATACAAATGAGGCATGTGTCTAGCCTCATATTGCCCAGGTGGGGCTGTTGTCGTCCAGACCGTGCTAGGGACGGTCGTGGGGAAGCCAACACGTATACAGGATGTCTCCAGAACCAGGCAGTAATGAGCCCCAGCGGGTGAGCTGCTTCTGCAGTTGCTGTGGTGGTGGCAATTAGGAGTCGTGCGCTTCATGCAGGCAATGAGCTCCCGTGTATATTAACAGGCAGTCTTGCTGTCTCCTTGCGTTAGCCCCTGGGACGTCTGTGAAAGGCACCTGACTTCGCTGCTTTAGGTGGGAGACCCAGAAAGTAAAGGAGAGGAGTGGTTTTACAAGGAGAGAGCGAGAGGAGAAAAGCTGAGTTGTGGCCGCCTTCTTGCAGATGGTCTGCTATCATCTGCCTGAAGCGTGTTAGTAACCGTGAGCGATGTGCTTTGGAGAGAGCCTCCTGCTCCAGGTCTCCTCTCTGGTTGTTTTTCATCCTGTTTTTTATCTCCTTTGCGCTCCTGGGATTGCTGAAGCGACAGATGAGCGTTCTGTCCCGGAGCCTGATTTGACCCAGTAGTGAACCATAAACTGCTCAGTTGGATCTGCTGAAGCCCTGTGGTGAGCAGGGTCCCATGTCCCCCTGGCTGATTCACATGGGATCCTCGGGGCTGCTGTGATTTCCCTGCCTTGTAACCTCCTGCTGTTTATGAGCTTGCATCGTTACCTCCTGGCTGTGCTTATCCAAAGCTAATGACAGCGAGAGCATGTGAATTTGCCTTCTGTTTTCCTGCTGGCTATGGAAACAGCCACGGGTATTTTAGGAAGGGTTGCTCCACACGGTGCTGAGATACGAGGCACCCTAACAATCAAATGGTAACATCACTTGATGTTTCCTGTCAGTAGAGGTGTTTGGAAGAGTTATCAACAACTTCAGAGCCCAAGTACAGTGAAGAAAATGTACCTTTTTTGGTTAGAAAAAGATGAGAAAGCCCCAGGGCAGAAAGTTGAAATTTGACGAGGAAATAACCCTTGTTAGAGCATGCCTCTGCATGGTTTTTGCTAAGAGAAAATTGTAGGCCAGCATTTTGAAATTTTCATTTTGAAATGTTGACCACAGGACTACTGATATACCTAGAGCAGCAGTTTAGAGCTGGAAGAAATTTATTGTACCTGTTGTGCCGTTGAGGGCATAAAGAGAAGGGGGTTGTATTTTTTTCTCTGGACTTCTTGTAGCAGACCACTGTGAATCAGAAAAAAGAGTACCCAGGGGATTTTTCTTCTGGGACGGCAATTTCAGTAACACAAAAGCTAAACTCTTCATCGTAGTGGGAACTGCAGCAGCTACTGCCTTGCAAATAATTTCTGTTCTTATCACTACCTTTAATAGTTTGCATCTGCTGGGTTGAAACTTGGACACTTTCAGCGTGTTCCTGTAAGGGCTGGGTTTGGGTTGACTGGCTGCTAAATTCTTGTCTGCCCCAAATGGATGTTGTTTTGCTTACATTCCAAGAAAAAATGATTCAGCTACTTTTGAGGACAATGAAGAAAATCTATTTTTCCAGTTATAGAAAAGTTGTTCTTTTTCTGACCAGCTCAAGAGCGTGGAAAAGCTGCTATTTGGCAGTGGAATGGCACTCGTTAATACCTTCTGATGTTCCCATAAAAATTGGTTTTGGCTTCACTGCATGGGAAGCTGATCACAGAAAACAGAGTTTGCTCATGTGCAGGACCTCGGCCCTGGGATTTGTACTGCTCCGGGCACCTGCTCTGCGTGCATGTGCGTACGGGAAGAGATTTGCTGGAAAAGAGCGAGGGAGAGGTCTCTCTTGTCTCTGCTGCAGGTACGAGTTCTCAGGCCAGGCTTTGTTGGTATGCTGGAGCCCTTTTGCCTGTGTGCTTTGCCAGACTCTCCCTGATGTTCCTGCGTGCCTTACACAGTGCTCAGAGTCCTGGGCCTTCCCCTCTGGAAATGGAGGGGAGCTCCCCTCTAAATGTTGGATGCATGGGCAAGCGCTCTTTTCTGGAACGCTTTATATCTGAATACAGTGCATTTTAGGATGCCTAAGAAATAGGCTGAGAAGTCAAGTCTTGGATTAGCCGCACAGTATATATTAGGTGTTTACTTAAGCATGGGTTTGCCAGCAACTAAAATACAAGTAGGTCATTAAGTTTACGAAAGGGAGGCTCACACCCTGTAGGAAACAACATTGCTGTTGATCCTGGCTTAAAGATTCCCGGAAGATAAGAGTTTTGGTGGGAGAGCAGTGTGGCTGAATTCGTTCTGAACAGCTCTTCGCTCCTTGCTGGGTTTTCTACACTGATTCCTTCCCTGCTGTTTGCCAACAGAAGTGGTACAAAAGGTGAACAAGATGATCGCAGCGGGGCAGTACGGAAGGCTCTTTGCTGTGGTCCACTTTGCCAGCAAGCAGTGGAAGATAACCAGTGAAGACTTGATTATGATGGACAATGTACTGGAGGCTGAGTGTGGAGACCGAATCCGGATGGAAAAGGTGATGTGCCATGCTTCCCCAGCGCCTGTGATGCCGTGCTGTGTATGGGGCCAGAGCAGATTGCCTGCGAGCACTCCTTGAGGCAAACCCCATAACCAGTTTTTAAAAACACGTCCTGAAGAGCTCCCGTCGGCTCTCCCATTCTCACTCCAGCTATTTGCTTTGCCTTAGTTTTGTTCCAATTCCAGTTACTCTGTTAGTGATAACATTACTGTGATTTCTGTTGACCAGGGTTGGAATGAGTCGTGCCAGACTCTGTTAGGAGACAGATTTTTGTTGTACTAACTCCGTCCAAAAAAAGAAAATTACAGTTGTTGATTCTAGAGATGGCAGCTGAAGACTGTGTTTACCTTGAGCCTCCAACACCCAAAATACTTGCAGTGCTCCCAGAGGGACTGTCACTGCTCAGTGCTTTGCAAGATCCTTATCAGGCTGAGCGTGTTGGGTGGAGGGAGAGGGATGGTGCCTGTGGGGGAGAGTTGCCAAGGTGCAATTCAATAGCTTTATCCTTAGCTTTGGTTAACTAGCAGCAACTTGTAGAGGCTCATTAATCCAAATCTTAAATGAAAGATTATGAAGTGGGATTCTGTTGGCTTAATCTTAATGTTGATTGTTAGAGCCAAGGAAGCAGTTAGGGAGAGCCGGGCAGTCTTTCTACTCATCCATTGCTTTGAAGTCCAGTTTTGAGGCAGCTTTTCAGGCATGCCTTCAGCCGTGTCCTGCATCCTTGTGTACAACAGAGAGGGGTGATTTGCATGGAGCAGCCAGCTAGGAATGCAAAGGTCTAGATGGGAGTGAAGAAGGTGAAAAACTTTCCTAACCACCATAATCCCTTGGGGATTTCACTGGCAAGTATCTGCCTAAAAAAAAAGTCAGAACATCTTATGACCATTTATACGTTGCTTTTAACTGCTGCGGTACAATTAGCGGGGGGAAGGAGGCAGGCTGTAAGAAATGCTGCCTCTTCTCACAATATCCTTTTGTCCTGCCTGCTCCTTTACATGGGCAGGGGGTTGAAATGCCCCGAAGCAAAAGGGCTGGTCCTTGGTTGGTGAATCCCCCCGCGATGTTCATTTCTTTATTGCCCAATTGAGGCCTCATGGAGGAGAATGAGGAAGGTCTTTCTCCACTGGGGTATGTAGCAATTGCTGTAAAAACCCAATGATTTTAGGAGCTGCCATTCATTCAGATGCCACACAAGGCATATTATTCTTCTGCCCTGTATTGCTTTCCCTGCCTTTTACAACTGTTGGTGAGCCAGAACAGGAAGGTTCAGTGTGTTCTGATCAACATGAAAGATACTTCTGAAGTATGTTTTAGTAGGATAAGCTCTCCTGGAAGACTGTCTGTTTAATGAATCTGTTTCTTGCCTGTTAGCTGCCTTTCCCCACCATCCCGCTCTAGTAACAGTGGCAGGTTTGAAATGTGTAAAGGCCTGTTTTTAAGCAGTTTGACTCCTTTATGGTGGCTGTAGAATTTGGAAGATGTTGTTTGCATTTCTCCTGGGACAATGAACCGGTGATATATGTCTGATTTATTTTCCATAGGTTTTGCTGGTTGGTGCTGATGACTTCACGCTGATTGGAAGGCCGCTCCTGGGGTAAGATATCTCATACGAGAATTATCCTCAAGACAATTCTTATACTTAGTTGTAGCTTCAGGGCTCCTACAGTCCCCGAAACTGAAGAGAAACCTGGATTTATCAGCACTAGCTTTTTTTTTCCCAGCCCCGTGGCTTTTGAAAGAGTCCCCAACAAAAGCAGCTCATCAGCCTCTGCTGGCTCTAACCATTGCCACAGTGCCAGGGTAGAGCAGCAGTACCCATTTCTAAGGTAACTGTAGGGTGTTCACCTCTGTTGGGTTGGATCTTTTTTTCATGGTATAAGCCTTGCACAAACTAGCAGTACATCTTGCTCTTCAACATCTTTACTCCCTTACCCTAATTTCGGTGATAGTCATCTTGGATTAATCCCTTAATTTGACTTGTTTTTTTTTTTTTAACCCATTTCCTTTTGCCCTTGTCTTAACCCAGCAGGCCTTAATCTTCATTTTAGAGTTCCTAATTTTCCCTTCCTCCTAGTCACATAGTCCAGCAGCCACAGAACTGGGGAGCAGGCGTTTCCCCCCTTGGCCCCATCTCCATCCCAGTGCTGCAGGCCTCGCTGTACGCGCTGGCAGAACACCTGGCGCTTCAGCCTTTTCGTTACCAAAGGGCAGTGGTGTGCAGACCAGGCGTTATTGCTCAGCTCTTAGCACGAGCCAGAAGCGAAGTCACAAACTGTTGTTTTCCCCAGGACATGAGGTTTTAGTAGTAAAACGCAAGTCAAGATAAGGTGGGTCGCGGGTGCTCCAAGTGTCTGGAAGCCCTGGCTGTGGTCTGGTTGCAGGCTGAACCGCACGTTTAGGTCTTGGCTTGAACTGCAGCAACTTTGGCAGAGGGTGGTCAGGTAAGGAGGAACTTGTACATCTGAGAACTGTTTCTTGGTGGCTTGTCGATTCAGGTGAGAAATACCACGTGGTTTCAGATCGGTTTCACTTCGGAGTGCTTTCTGTGGTACCAGGGGGCTGTTGCTACTTGAGAGTGACTTGTAGCATGTTTGTACAGTTGATAACATGACTTCAGTTGCACTGGCTGAACTGCCTCGGGTTCCCGGTGTTAGGCAGGATTTTGAGGGCTGCCAGTACTTTTAACAGTACTGCAAATAGATCTGGAATAGCAGAATGTCAGGAGTCTTTGGATTATTGCCAGATATTGCAGTTGCGAAAGATTTTAGGAAGGGGAATCTCATCATTAGGACTAGAAATGTCATCTTGCAGAAGTTCAAATGAGAGCCCAGGTTCTGCAGCCGGGGATATGCCGTGTCAGGCAGTTTAGGAGCACCATCCTTCACCTGGCTCTCTCCACTAGTGGCCCTGGGGTGGTTCTTTGTACCGCTCAGTTTGCGTGCGGGACCTGGCGTGTGGCTCGAGACCCAGGAGCTCTGGGACAGGAAGAAAAACAGCTGTTTGGTTCCTGCAAGTGCTCTACATGTGTGGAAATTGGTGTCAGTTGCTTGAAGCAGACCACACCGCACATCTGCCAGCGTTAGCTTGAACTCCAGTAACTCTGGGAGGAGGAGGCGGCTGAGCAGGCAGAAGGAAAGGCTGGTGGAGAGGTGCCGTCCTCCCTCCCAGCTGGAGGGAAACCTCCTGGGTCCCGGCTCCGCGGTACGGACTGAGGAGAGGAAAGCAGAACCCAGCGGGTCACCCGCAACGCGGGCTCCAGATCTGCCACGTAGTTCCCAGTCGTGCCTAAGCCACAAACATTTTGCAGGGGAGATAAGAGGCTGGATGCAAACAAAGGTGGTTTTGTTTTTCTATTGTTTTAAAAGTAAACACATCCGTGAATGCTTGCACCAGCGTCTGCGTAAGACAGTTCATTACAGCTGCCCTCCCTGTTCAGACTCGGAGGCGGGTAGGAACTTGTCCTGTTTTGGACAGATGGTCATGTTTTAATTTTCTGTAGCAGTCAGATACCTCCCAAGATGACACTCCTCTAAAGCCTTAAAAAACAACAGTGCAACAAAACGTATCTGCGTGGCAGAGGCTATTCTGGGAACTTCTAGCTGGCTTCTGCTCTGGAATCTCTTGGGGTTTGTGTTTGTTCAAGCAACTTGCTGTCTGGTCGATTGGCACAAGCGTATCAAGCAGCATGCAGTTGTACTTTGCTTAGCTGTATAATGCAGAAATGGTTGTGCACTTTTGAAGCTGTCATTGGAAGTGAGAATAACCTCGGGCCAGTTTGCATTGCAGGCCATCAGCTGAGTGCCCTCGGCTATTTTAGACCTGAGTAAAATGAATGGTGCCTCTATGAGAAAGTTTAGCTTATTTCTAGACAAAGTACAGCTGATGGGAATGTTTTCCTTTAGATGAACCCTGCTCTTTCTCCTCCTACCTGCCCATTTTTGCAGTGGCTTCAGTGAAATGACAAAGGGCCTTGGACCTGTTCTCCCAAACAGCCAGGCTGGGATTCAGTCACCTTCTGCAGGGAGCAAGCGAGCCTGTCAGCTGAAATTATCGCCTCGAGTTATGATCCTTTGGGGCTGTAGGCTGTCTGGATCTTTTTCACTGCTTCATGACAATAGCTTTCAGCCCAACTTAGATCTATGAGATTTCAGCGTGAATTTTTCTTGCCTCCTGCGAGAGTCTGATAGATGTGCTTTGTCACGAAACGTTTTGCGGCTGAAAGCAGCAGGCCTGACTGTCTGTGTCAGGCTCTGGGAAATGTGTGACCCCCTTTTTATTTTTATGGACATTCCAGTCATACCTAAAACATTCGATAAGGACTTTTTTTTTCCTTGAGCTCTCTTGCTGAGAACTTTTCTGTTCATATGCACTTCACCAGCAAGTTGGTTTCTGCTGTGCTTCAGCCGTTCAGCCAGCAGGACCTGGTGCTTTGTCCAACAGAAGGACTCACCGGGGCCTCTTGGCCTTGAGCTTTGTCTTGCAGAGTGAAGCCACACTTCGATACTCAACTATGTCTCAACAATACCCGTAAAGGTTTGCTTGAAAGCACGTCAACATCCGTGAGCAATGCGGGGGGACACGCTTATCTCCAGATCTGTGTCGGTGTTTCTCCTTTTGGCCGGACAGCTAGCGTGGTCCGGCGGTGAGAGCTGTATCAGGGATTGCTGTGCTGCTGCAAACCCTGGCTCTCCCGAGAGCAGCACGGAGATTGCAGGGACTGGGTCACTCTATCTGGCCTGGCCGCTGTCCAGTTTTCCCACGTGATCATCATTACTGAGTTTCTTACATGCCTTTGCAGTCCAAGCCTGGGAGAAGTCAGTGGGAGTTTAGCTTTCCTTTTGCCTTCGGTGGGCAGGAATTAGACCCAGAAAGTCTACGTCCCTAATCAGAGTGGTAAAACGCGGCCAGCCCCTGGCGCGCAGCTCATTTTTTGGTTTCTTTCCGAGCGCTGCAAAGCTTGCTGTGTGTTTCAGTAGTGCTGTTGGGTCCCGTCGCTGGGCTGGATCTGGATAACATCCTTTAGCTGGGATGTCAGGGACACCCAGTGGTCTCTTAAAATCTAGCTTATCTTAGGTCTATTTGCTTCTGGGCTAGTCACTAATGCAGATATATCGGTTTTCTCCTCTGGCTGTCCTTCCCTCCTCCCTCAAGGATTCAATCTCCGATATATATTACACCCCAGAGAGTAAATGTTAAGAGAGATGGTAAATGGCTCAAAGCCTTTGGCCTCCTAGTGACCTTGCTGGAACAGTTAGGCTAGATGGGCTTCTCCCCTCTACCCCCCTTAAGTGCAGACAGAGTCGTTTGTCAGGAAAATGTTCTTTAAATGTCTTCCGGCGGCAAAGTGAGCATGCTAATGAGTTTTTAATAGTATTCTGCAGGGATGCTGCATAAAAGAGTGTCTCTTCCTCCTCCATCGTGGCTGTTGATTAAAACCACGCTTTCCAAAGCTTTAGTCTGGCTCTCGTCTGGAGGCACTTATCTTCCCAGAGAGGAGCTGTTGTGCAGACAGGTAGCTGGTCCTCCAGCGTGTGCTTCAGACCACCTTGTTTTCCAGCTCTGGCATTTTTCAGAGAGCAGCTAGAAATCCCAGCGCTCTTTTTTCTAACTTCAGCGGGAATTCTCTGCAGCATCCCTGGGCGGGCAGGAGGTGTGTTTGCAAGGTAATGTGGAGGGACGAATCACTCTCTGATTTTACTCACCTGCGAAGGAAGTACAGGCCATGTTCTTCTCTTCATCTCCGTCCTCGGGGAGAGAGGGTGTTTACTTGCTGAGAATTTCCATGTGTAGAAATGAGATCTAGAAATAATTTGAGTCTTTGAGTGGTCTCACCACTCAGCCTGAGCCCCGCCAGCTGCGGGGCGGGGAGCAGTACCTGAAGTCCTCAGCGAGTCCCCGTCTTCTCTTCCGATTTGGGGTAAACAAGCAGGACAGACCACGAGTGGGAGGCAGAAGGGAGGCATGTGGGAGGAGAAGTGACTTGCTCCAGCAGCCAATTAGCTGTGCTTCCTGCTGGAAACAGTGGGCCAAATCTCCTTTCCCTGGGCCTTTGCCAGGAGTTACTCGGGTGAGCAAGGTGAGAAGACTTTCTTCCAGCTGCCTGTGATGCTTTACAGAAGGAGGGAGGACTTCAGCGGTGACCAGCATAGCACAGGAGAAGGGGCCACGGCTGGGTTTAACCTGTACCATGAGCAAAGTAGGACACATCAGGTGATGTGAATGTGCCAGGGGAACTTATCTTACTGTAATCCTACAAGTTCCTGCAGGTTTGTCTCACTGCTGCCTCCCTAGCTGTTTCTGATCTTATCCCTCACATGGCAGAGAGGTACTGCCCTGCAAACTATCACACGGCTTGGCTGATCCACGGCCAGCGCCTTGAGGCTTTGGGTTTTGCACCGTGAGGCCAACAGCCTGGCAGATTTCCCTCCTTCCATGGTGACTTTGTAGCTCCTGTGGAGCGGGGCTCTGTAAGGCGGGATGTGTTATCTGCGTCTCGCTTTTCCCCAGAAACCTGCTCATTGGTAAGAGGAGAATGTAAATAATGAAAAAGTGATACTTCTAAAATTTATTTTGAAGGAGAGATCTCGTCCGTGTGGAGGCTACTGTGATTGAAAAGACGGAGTCATGGCCAAAAATTAACATGCGCTTTTGGAAGAGGCACAACTACCAAAGGAAGAAAAGTAAGATGAAAAGAATGCAGAGCTTCCTTCCCTGCTGTTTTGGTGCTGGATCCGGGAGAGGGAGGTATCGCGGCACAAGGGCGGTGCCTGGGGAAGGAGACTCGTCCGCCACCTCCCCAGGCCCCCTCATGGCACAGCACCTCTCCCCAGCCGCTGCCCCGGCTGGGCCCACTGTGTTTGGAGCACGGTGACTTAATGTTCCCTTGGTCCGGCACCCTTTGTTGGATAGCCTTGCAAAAGACCTTGCTGAAAAAAAATATCCTGGGCAGAAAAGCAACCCTGTTCTCTTTCCAAAGCCGTAAATATTGGGTATGTAATCACAGCTATTAGCAAGTCTTAACAGTATCCTGTGGCGGGCTTTTTGGTTGCCAACTGCCTGCCCCTCCTCAGCTGGGACTGAGGGAGAGAAAAACTATGACTGGTTTTTTATGGAACGGATGCTAAAACCTTGAGCGGCCCGACCCAGTCCCACGGGAGCTCTGCCTAGAGCTCGTTGATGCCGTACCAGCGGTGTACGGCTGTCCTGCCCGCGTGGCAGCGCCTGCCAGCACCCCCCTCCGAGGGGCCGTCACGCCTCGGCGTGCCTTCGGCTAACGTAGCTGAGCCAGCGGGAGCCTCCCGAAAGGTACGCAGCAGGTTTGTGCTCTCACCTGACCTCTTTTTTTTTCTCTTTCCATTCTTTTTCAGTCATCGTGAACCCACAGACCGTCCTTCGGATAAACACCATAGAAATTTTCCCCTGTTTGTCATGATTGATTGATCGGGCGTTGTGTGGCTTGGGTTTGTTATTGCTTTAGGCAATTATGGAAATAAAACTGCCTTGTCATTGGAAAGTTCTGGACTTCTTGCTGTTGTTGGAAATGGAAATCTATATGTACTTTCTTTTTTAAAAAAAAAAAAAAAAGAAATATTTTTTTAAACTATTATTTCAGCCGTGCTGGTGTTTATTTCTCAGGAGTTTTAAACAAGCCAGGATCCGTTGCTAGCTGTCAAGCTGCTTCGTGCCACCTGGGTCTGCTTTTGCCTGCGCACCTCTCTCTGTACTTCAGGAATTCAGGCTCTCAGCTGTGTCTTAAAAATACCTTGGGCTTCGCTGGTTGTGGAGGCGAAGGGCCATCCGCCTCCCCGTCCCAGGGGGAGGCAGAATCTGTGTGTATAATTAGGCAATTTAAAGAGCCCGCTGCTGCGCTTCGTTATTCGTGTCCTTGCGAGTTTCCCTGCCCCGGGACCGCGAGCGCGCGGAAGGCTAGCAGGGAGGCGGCGTGTTTGGGTGGGCTGGTTTGCCCTCTGGAAACACTCCTTGCTCTCCACAGACTGCAGGTACGTCGCCGTAAATAGGTGAGGTGTTTTTAAGAGTGCAAAGTGTAGTTTTGCCCCCCGCCCCTCTTGCGCTCCTGACGAAAGCCCCGCTGCTCTGTCCGCGCCATTCCTGGCACTGTCTGGCTTCGGGGAGCGCCCTGGGGTGCAGCGTGGCCCACAGCAGACGTGGGGCTGAAGAGCGCAGTGAAACAAGATGACTGCAGGATCCCAGATCTGCTCCCAGATCCGTGTTAAGTGGTGAAAACCCTTCTTAAAGATCAGCAACAGGAGACGCAGCTGAGAACTTACCCTCGTAAAGGTGAGCCAGAGTCTATTGCCTAGCAATAAGTGGTGGGTATAACACCATCGCAATAACAGATACCAGTGGCTTGGGGGTGATTTCATGCCCGTTCCACAGAGTGGGTGCTTGGCCTACTGAGTGTATTTTCATGTCTAGATCTCAGTATTTTCTCTCCACTTTGTCTGCAAGTCGAGCACCGTCACCGCTGAGCAGCATGTGGAAGGCCAGGTTCAGCGCGCTTACCCAGCCGGGGTCTGCGCGTGTCTCTGGGCTGCACTAACAACCAGGAGGGGCTTCCCAGAGCTTCCCGCGGGCTCTCAGGGCGGCGATCGGATTCCCTGCCGCTGCCATGAGAGGCGGTAAGTGGGCCCCGCTCACCTTGCCCCTTCTCTGGGGAACACCTTGCTTCAAATGAGTCGGGAGGAGAGTGCATAGGGGTGTCCTTACGCACCCCCGCTGCGACTTCTGCACAGGACAAGGTTGCCCACAGCCTGGTGCTGAAGGAAGTGCTGGGTTTGAACTAACTATAGCTGGGTCTTGTCTTGTCTTTCCAATCTCCCAAGTCGGTATAAGCCTTCAGGAGATCACTGTGGGTGCCATAAACGGCAAGCTCGATGGTTCAGGCTGCGTTTCGTCTTCAGCTGGAGAAAGATCCAGGCATGCTTGGGTTAAGCTCGTTCTCTAGTCGCTGGAGAGAGATGGTCATCTGCAGCGGCTGACTCATCTCTTCCCCTTTAGGGTGGTCTGGCACAAACAGCTCTTGGGAGATGCTGTTCCTTCTCCGCTGACTGTACAGGGAGGTTGGACACCTAGATTTTAAACCGCTGACGGTAATATGAAGGCAGGCACCTTTCTGCGACCAGCTGGGGCCGTCGCATCCTTGTTTCCAAGCTCTTACACATGGAAGGCGGCGGGGGGACCTGTCCTCCAGCAATCATCTCCCGCCTCTTCCCCCTCTCCCAAAGGCGGCTCCGGTTCCGATGCCGGCAGCAGCGGCGCGTGGCGACGTGTTGCAGGCTGGCACGAGGACCACGGCAGCGGCTGCCTCCCGGTTACAGACTGTTGGCGGGCCGCGGCGGAGGCAGCGTTGCCAGCCGAAGCGGTTTTACTGGAAACCTCAGGGTCCCTCTGTTTCCTAAGGCACGTGAGCGCTGGGGCTGAGAGCCAGCCTGCGCGTCTGGGCTGCCCGAGGATGGAGGGGGATTTTCTGTCCTTCCCGGTTATGGAGAAACACTTGAAAATAACAAGAGACTTCAAGGCTCAGAAATACGGAAGGAAGAGCCCAGTGTCGATTGAGAAGAAAAAGCAAATGTCTTAAGTTGATCTGTAAAACTGGTCCCCCCCAAAAAAGCCCTTGGGAAACGTAATTGTAATCCAAGTGAGACACTATATGAAATTAGGGTGGCCTCCCAGCATTTTGGGGGGAGAAAAATGTGGGAAGGGAAAACTGAACCAATATCAGGAAGTCTCGGGTTTTGTTTTGAAAATTTTGTAATGTAAAATTAGAGCAAAATATTCAGGTTTTATTGAACTGGTGCATTCAGACTGAGGCTAAAGGGGATTATTTCTGACATTTTCTTCAGGGGAAGTTAAAGCAAAAGCTTTTTGCCGTTCCAAGTGGAAGCAGAAATCCCCGGTTCCTCTCTGGAGTGAAGTTGCAAGTCTCCGTCTGGCTTCACGTACTGGGGGGTGGCCGCTTGTGAGCCTCTTCCTGGCTGCTAAACGTGGTTTGCCACACTTAAATAGTTTAAGAGCAGAAATTTCTCAACCAAGCAGGCTTTTTTTTTTTTTTTCCTAAGCACTGATTCATAGTGGAAATTTATCTGTTAGGACAAAGCCTCTTGTTGGACAGCAGGTCAGATCGGGGTGGAATTTGAGAGATGCTTTGCCCGGAGCCCCTGAAGATGAGGCACGCGCGTGGGTTAGCTGAGAGCCGGGCCCGCGCTCCAGCCAGCCGGCCCCTCTGGAGCAAAACCGCGGCGTTTGTCCCCCGTCATCTCCCCTCCGTCCTCTTTGGCTTTGTGCAAATAAGGAGCCGCTGCCGGCGGGGGGCCGGGGAGCCGGAGCGGAGGGCATCTCTGCTCCCGCTCAGACCCGCATTCCAGCGCCTGCTCCCTGCCCGCTGGCCACAAAGCCGCTGCCTGTTCTGCTTTCTCTCTCCTGCTTTCGAAGAACGTCAGTAGGGCTCCGCTTCGTCCCCGGCTGAAGGACAACAGGCTTTGCAACGCTGACGTTTTTCCGCAATAAGGGAGCGTTGTTTGCTCGCCAGCCGGGCTGCGGCGAGGCTTGCTCGGGAGGAGCTGTCGGGAGGTGCCATTGCTCCTCTGCCAGCTCCGCTTTGGCCTCGCGTCGCTCTCCCGTCCCCCGTTTTGAGCGTGGGTGGCGGGGTGCAGCAGAGCGGATTCCTGGCTCCGCTGCTCTCCGGATCCCGGTCGGCCCGCGCAGACCCCCGGACACCCCTCGCTCCCCCTTCTCCCACCTCCGGAGGAGCGCAGGGAGGTGTGTGGCCAAGCCCCAGCCAAGCGTGCGGCGTGGCAGCGAACGGCGCGCGCTGTTGCACAAGCGGCCAGTGCGCTGCTGGCCGGGCTGACCGCCAGCCCAGCCGCGACCTCGGCCCCCGCCGTCGCACCTTCATTCGCGTCTGGCTGCAGGTTTTTTCCCTCCCCCTCGGATACAGATGCTTTCGAGAGCTGCGTTTGGAGCGAGGTTTCGGTCGTTGAAAGGCTAATGCTGTTCTTCTGAACCCCCCCAACGGGATGCGATGGTCACGGCTGCTCGGATGCAAAGTCTGCAGCTTGGATTTGGGTTTCACATCCTGACAACAGTAAGATCGTCGTCATTGATGGAGAAACGGCCCGTGCTGGCCGTCCTGCAGGGTAGCTTTCTGCAGCCCATCTCCAGAGCTCTGTCTGGACGCGTTTTAAATTACCTACATGATGGGGTTCCTCTGCCTCCCCTTGGCAAGCGGTTCTGTGCTCTAAAATAAGCTCCACAAGCAAAGCCGTTCCGCGCAGCGTGAAGGCTTCCCGTTGCGAGGATCCGTTCCTTGTGCAGCCTAACGAAGCGTGACGGACGTGGTGAGCGTCGGCGTCCTTTCCTCCTGACGGCCCGCTTCTGCGGAAAAACAAAAAGCGCACAAAACTCTCGCTTTGGGACCCAAGGGCCGGCAAAGGGATTTAGCAACTTAGTTGTGATATTTGGATCTGCTTACCGTTCACGCGCTCTGCCGTGTCACGAGCTGCAGGCGTTTATCCTGTTGAAGCCGCGAGGCAGCTTGCAAAGCTCGTAGGACACGTCGTTCGGAAGGGAAGCGCTGTTAATGTGCCCCTTTGCTGTCTTCTTTTCTTCCCTGTCAGCTTTGCGAAGGCGTCTTTGAACTCTTACGTGGAGCCAGATTTATTTTCTCAGCATGGTCTGGACCCGTTTTGGCTGCGTGTCGAAATACGCTTTAGCGGTTAGAAATCAGCAACAGACAGAATGTAACACCAGGAAACCGCGGCGGTTTGATTTCTCTTGCACTAGAGGTTTTCTTGTCTCTTTTGACCAAAAAAAATTGCCCCTTCAATAAGAATAGAAAGGGAACGCTTCACCCCCGGGTCAGGCTGATGCAAAGCCCTTGGGGAGAAGTCCGACAGCGGCCGGCAGCCCGGGCGTCAGCAGGCGCTGGGGCTAGGTGCCTTTCGTCTGCTTTCTCTCTCCCTATGTACAGAACACGGGAGAAGCGATGGGGATCCACGTCCTCGTTCCTGCCGCGTCTCTGCCCGGCTGCTGGGGCAGCATTGGCGGGGCCGAAGCAAAGTCAGGGTCTGATTTCGGTAGGAACGGAGCGAGTCTGCAAAGCCACTGAGAAAGGAGAGGGCCCTGAAGTCTGGGAGCACTTTTTAATGACACGCTGGCTTTGCTCTAGCAACCAAAGCTACGTTTATTGACAGGGCGGTGCGGCTCCAGTTATATTCTTGGAGAGCGTTCCCCGACGGCCCCGTCCGACGTTAGCTCTCAGGAGGCGCGCTGCAGCGAAGCTGGCCGCGTACGGCGCTGTCTCGGTAGGAACGATGTTTGCGCGGTCGTCGATGAGTGACGACTCCGTGGGATCGGTGAGCTGGAAACGCGGGGTCTGAGCCCTTGGAGCGGCTGCGCGGGAGATGAGCTGAACGCCGGGGGGGCAAAGCTTTGAAATACCTTGGTCGTTTTTGAAAACAGGGTGCCGGCTCCGAAGTCGGCTTGAAATTGAGTTGGTTTCTGCGTAGATCTTCCAGCCTCCCACACCTTCACATCATCTAACGGAGAGAAAAGGCACCGGCTTGCTTTTTGTCCTCCTTTTCTAAATAAAAACAAACACACCGCTGCTCTTCCTTTCGGAAGCAGCAAAGTTCAGGTTTTGGGGGAGCGCTCAAAACAGCCGATGATGCGGCAGGGCTTTAGTTTGGGCCACGGTACGGGGCTCCCCTGATTCGAGGCTACAGCCCAAGGTGATTTCGTTCTTTGTCTGCTTTAGGACAACTTTTTATTTCCACTGGATTTTTGTTTGCAGGGACATGATTCATGGGTGCCTTTGGCCTCCTTCCCGGTGCAGACTCCACATCTTTAAAAAACTGCAAGTATGGAATAGCCTGACCACAAATATTTCAACAGAAAACAATATCTACTCCACCTGCTTTCAGCCGGCACCGCCGCAGGTGCTTTGTTACGCCGGAGGTGGCTTATTCAGCGATCGCAGATGATAAAGCCGTGTTTCCACTGTCGCCCAGCTGAAAGGTGCCCAGCGGACGTGGGACCGTGTAGGCACCGGTGCCGAACGCACGCGTGGGAAGACGCCTGTGGCTTCGCACCGTGCCCAGGCGATCCGTGCCTGCGGTGAGCAGGGGTTTCTCCAGGGAGCCCCCAGACGTGCTGTCAGGGATATAACCCCCAGCTCCGGCGCCCAAGCCAGCCTTTCCCGAAAGAAGTCAAGGATATCTTTTTCTGCGCCGTCTCTGAAGCAGCTGGTGTTGGATCGGAGGGCGCCGCAGTCTGATCCAGCCGGGTCCTGGGAGATGGCTTCGAAGGGCGTGGAGCTGTTTTCTCTCGGAGCGGTGCTTTCGGCTCCTCGTCGCGGCAGGAGGGTCTGCAGCAGGACGCGGTTATCTGGTGATCCCCGAGGCCAGCACGGCACCGGGCTGGAGGCGAGCACAACACTGTGAGCTGCAGCACTCTCGGGTTTGTTGACTTAAATCAAGGATGGAAAAGAAACAAATTTACACAAGTTCTGGTCTAGGGCAGCCTATTCTGTCTCTGGTTTTGAGATAAGTGAGACACCACGGTGTTTTGGAGGGAGAGAAGGAAGTTGGATGCAAGCTGGCCAGAGATGTTTCTCCTTCAAAGCTCTGCCGTGGGCTATCATCGCCCTACGCTTGGCTGGATTTAAACACTTACCAGCAAACAGAGTTTTGGGTGGACCCTGCTGAATGTTTGTCTTCTGTCCTGAAGGCTAAAGAAGTGTAGGAGATCATCTTAATGGAAATATCACCTCTCCCACGCCTCCTCCCTGGGCTCTGCTGCAAGAACAGCACTCTGCGTTTCAACAACACTCCTGCGTCGCAGAGCTGGTTTGGCGAGAGCTGCCCCTGGACGCGCGGGCGAGTGTCGAGGTGTGCCGTCGTGTTCGCCAGCAAGAGCCTTGGGGGTTTAGAGAAGGAGGTCCGTGAGGGTCAAAGGACAAGAGATCAGTTGTGGCCTAGGGCTCTGTTTCATGAGCTCGATGGACTTCGCGTAAAGTCACCCCAGAGCTGAAAGATGCCTTCTCCATGCTGAGAGCATCTACCGTCAATCTCCAGTATGGTTTCTTCTGTGTAGGATAAGGCTGAGCCTTCCCTGCCTTCAGTCCGCTTCGTGAAACCTCGTTGGGCCACGTCATGTCTGTGGAAGGCGTAGCTGTGCCGCGGCTGTTCGAAGCTCACCAAGGAGGACGGGCTAACTGACCTGGATGGGCAAAGGAGGACGCTCGCTCGCTAACTGCCAAGGCCAGCCTAAAAGGCCTGTTGAAAGAGTCCCAAAGTCCAGCCTGGGATCTCATCACTTGCTAGGCGTCGTAGCAGGGCCGCTTAGATTTTCCTTGAGCGTAGAGCTTCTGCCTTTTTCCCTGGCACTGGAAGAAGACGACGAGACAGCATCACTTTCTCTGCCATGGCTGAGAGGCCTCTCGGTGGAACAGCCCTGCAAGGGGGAGGGTTGGGGTTCGGGGTTTTTTGATGTTGTGAATATGCGCAACTGGAAACAGCTCTGTGACTGTCTGGGGTTTTTTGAGGAAGAGGGAGGTGAGCTCCAGTCTCAGCTGGGCTCCGCTGGCCTGTTCTCCTGACATTCTCATGCTGTTTCAGCTGAAGGCAGTGCTGGGGCTCAGCTTCGGTCCTACCCGCGACACGGTGGTGCAGCAAGAGCTACAAATCCGTCCCTGGTCAGAGAGCTGAAGCCGTGACAAATCCAGGATCGGCTCTACAAAACGTTGCAGGGATGTGATGCAACGCAGCTGATGAGAGCTCATCGATTCCCATTTGTTAGGGAAAAAAAAAATTGGAAAGGGTAACCTCTTGCAGACTTCATGCTTGGATATGAGTAGCTATCAGTAGACCTCATCTAGCAGAGCTGTTAAATCATTTTTCTGCTGTTTTTTTCCCTAAGGAAGGGTGCACGCGAAGATGGCTGGCTAGCACCTTCCATCGGGAGAGCTCACCGAACGCCAGCCCGGTGCACGGAAATTGCTTAGACCCGGTTTAACGGCAGAGCTGATGGAGCAGCAAGAACCTAGCCTCAACCCACCTAGCTCTTAGGGACACTTCAGCTAAGTTTAGCAAAGCTAAGAATGGACTTAGTCTCCTGCTAGAAGCAGAGGTGAGTTTTAAGCACCTGCCATAGGTGAGGTGGCTCCTGCATGCATTTTCCACAAGTTGGGATGAACCCAGGCCAAAATATTTATGGCCTTTACCCAGGGCACACAAGCCCGGGAGCTGTGCCACATAGCCCCGCTCCCTCGCCCCAGAGCCGTGACGGCTTCTGGTGCCAAGGCGACCGACTCTCAATTTCCCAGCCGAAAACCCTCTGGCACGCCGCCCGTCCTGGGCGAGCCAGCCGGTGCCTCCAGCTCTGCCGTCGGAGGGCTGCTCGTCCGTGTCGGCACGTGCGTCCCGCTCCCTCCCGACGCAGATGCGTGTGGCAACTGACGGGCTACCGTGGCGAGGCCGCAAGTGGCCGTGGTTCAGCTTTGCAGAAGAAGGGAGGTGAAGCGATTTTCCCAAGGTGATACTGGAAGTCTGTGGCAGGGCCGGCACATGCCGTGCTTCGATTTTAAGCCCATCCTTCTTGTACGCTTCTTCCCACATCCCTGCAAATCCGTGCCCTTTTAACGCAGGCACGATTAAGGCAGGTCGAGGTGTATAGGTTGGGACTGCTCGGCTTCCAGCGGGGCTGAAGGGGCTGCGGTGCCGATCGCTTCACCGAGAGGTGAGGGCAGCGCGCTCCTGCGCGGACGCTGGCGCGGGAGGAGGCCGAGCAGCCCCCGGGAGCCGTGGAAATCGTTATTCTGGATTCCTCCAGCCAGGAACCTGCCGGCCGGTTCCTGCCTTCCAAAGCGCAAGGGTTGATTTTCCATGAAATGTGACCATTTTTTCTCACGAAACTTGCAGGCAAAGAATTTTCTCTGCGGCTTCTCCCTCACTGTCAGATTTGGCTGAAATCGGGCAACGTATTCAAAAATGGTATTGAAGAAGACAGAGGACTTGATTGCAGACATCTCATTTCCTTAGGAAATCGGGCTAAAAATAGGAAAGGAACATAGCGGAGACTTCTTTTTCTTGACACCCCCCTTCCCCAGCTGGGAATCAGCTTTCGTCCTGAAATCTGAGGTTTATTGCTCTTGCCGTTGTCTTCTGGGCTCCAGATGTAGTCGGGCCGCGAACGTGTCTCCCGTCAGCTTTGGGGAAGCGGTGCGGGAACGCGGCTGTGGCGCGTGGCCGATGCGCAGACGGACACGCGCGGGGAAGCCCACGCCAGCTTGCGATGGCGAGATGAATTTCTGGGCAAGGTCTGCTCGCCCTCCAAGGAGAGCCCTCCCCTCGGGGCTCCCCCAGGACAGTCCCTGTTTCATCCAGGGCCCATCTCCAGCCAGAGCTTTTCCCGGCAGCGCTAACAGCTACGGCTCTCCCGTTGGCAGCAGCAGTGCTTTAGATAACCCTTCTCCCCGGTCACGGTGAGACGTCTCCTTAGGCCCTGGCTGCGCGCTAATGTCCTCTGTAGGCATCGGTGCTGTTTACTTTCGACACATGATACGGTCTATAAATACCGGGCGGGATTCGCGTTACCTCGAGCCCCGGCCAAGGCAGCACGGACGGTCTGTGCTCGGTTGCAAGCGAAGGCACCCGAGATGGTCAGGCAGAGAGATCCCCGTGCCAGAGAAATGAGTAAAGCCTTCGGAAAAGAGACCGAATCCCTAGCGCGGGCATTTGACTGCTCTGCGCCCTTGCGCAGGTCTGGTCTGCTGGAGTGTGGGGTGCTGGCGTCATCCACGCGTCTGCGCCGCGCGGGCAAGCCGCGCCCTGGAGTTTGCTGAAGACGGTGGAGATGTTGCAGCTCTTCTCCCCTCTTCCCAGCACTCCGTGCAGCCACAACACCCAGCCGTGCCCGCTCCGGCTGCTGCTCTGAGCAGGTACGCGCTACCCCTGCCCACGCCTGTACGTACGCACGCACACCCCTGCTCCGGGGTACGCCCTCGCGCTGTCGTTTAACAGCCTTGCAACGCTGCTGCACCAAAGCACGGGCAAGGTTTGGTTCCGGGCCTGCTGCGGAGCCTTAGCTCGTTGGCAGCGATGGGACCCAGGCGCTGGTTTGTGCGGAGCCGGGACTCGCTCCTTACCCCGCTCGCGTCGAGGCTTGGCGAGGACCACGGTGCGCCTGAGAGACGGGATGAGGGGACAGGCCGGGGGCTAAGCCCACTTGTCTTTATTAACCTGGCTCGTCTTTATTAACCTGGCTCGTCTTTATTAACCTGGCTCGTCTTTATTAACCTGGCTCGTCTTTATTAACTTGTCTCGCACGCAGAAGTGGCCGAAGATGAAAGCGTGATTTCGTGCAGGGATGGGGGGTGGGGGGCAGCACCCTGGCCGTTTCCCCGTCCTCTCCCCCGCTCTCTCCCCACTTTGCCCCGTTAGGTGAGCCGCTCCCAGGCCCGCAGCTGCCTCTCCTTGGCGGAGGGTCCCAGCGAGAGCCACCCGCAGCTGCTTGCCTGCGGGGAAACTGAGGCACGATGCCCGAAGCGTCCCTCTCCCAGCTCCCGCGGGCCCGGGGCACCGCCGTGGCGGGGGGGGGAGGAGGAGGAGGAGGAGGAGGTGGGCATCAGCCTGGGACCGCCTGCACCGGGCCCGGGGGCTGAGCCCGGGCCGGCCCTCGGGGCGGAGCCGGCGTGCGGCGCCCGGCGGAGCGGGGAGCGCGGCGGAGCCCGGCCCCGGCCCCGGCCCCGGCCCCGGCATCGGCATGAGCTTCCCGCGGCCCCTGCGCCGCTCCGTGAGCCTCAGCCCGGCCCGGACCCTGCGCCTCGTCGTGCTGGGGCAGAGCGCCGTGGGCAAGACAGGTAGGACGGGGCTCCCCGGCATCCCCCCGCATCCCCCGGCATCACCCGCATCCCCCCGGTATCCCCAGGCATCCCCCCCGGCATCCCCCCGGCATCCCCCGGCATCCCCAGGCATCCCCCCCGCATGCCCCCGGTATCCCCAGGCATCCCCCCCGGCGTCCCCCCGCATCCCCCCGCGTCCCCCCGCGTCCCGCCGGGGAGCCCCGGCTCGGGCCGGGGCCGGGCAGCCGGCAGGGCCGTTTTAGGCAGCGGAGCGAGTGCCTCTCGGGCAGGGGCAGCCCCCAGCCCGCTGCGTGCAGGGGCACCCGCTTTCCCGAGCGCCGGCCGTGGGCGCCTTGCAGCCGGGGGCTCGTCCCACGGGGATTTTCCGTGGCGAAGGGGGCCCTGGCTGCGGGCGGGGGGAGCTCGGCTTCGTGCTTTACCGGGTGCTTGGAGTTTGCTGCTGGTTCTCAGCGAAGGGAGCGGGGTTTGCAGAGCCGCCTGTTACGGCGCCGGGTTTAGTTTTCCTTTAGGAAAACTCCCTTTCCCGCACTTTGCTCAGCGCTCTCCATCTGCGGCTGCCGGGGTGGGGATTTGGGATGCTGAGCCGGGAGCACCTGAGCTCTCTCCTTCACCCCCACTCCTGCCCGGGGATCATCCCTCCGCCCCGTCCCGCTCCTCCATCCCGGCCTGCGAGCACCCAGGGGCGAAGGCGTCCCCCGCTCCCTTTCTGCGCAGCACCCAGCGTGGCAGGAGCGGGGTGGAGAGGTGCCGGTGGCTGGCGAGGAAAGGCGCGTCTCCGCGCCGAGGGTCTGCCTTGGATTTATGGCAGCGGGGCAGGGAGCAGCGACCACGCAGAGCCTGGGGGGACGCGGCCGGGGCTGCCGCGTCCTTGGGGACAGGGCAGTGTCCTGCTGGCTTGCCGCTCCGGGACAGGCATGGCCTTTAAATACGCTGCAGCGGTGGCACCTCCGCCTGGCTCGCGGCCAGCAGCTTTGGCTGTCGGTGCCGTTGAAGTTGCGTTTCCATATACAGTAACCGGCGAGCCTCTTGCCTCGCTGGCCGGGGAGCTCCTCTTGCCCGGCGTTAGTGAAAAATCATCATTTCCCTGATTAAATGAAAGGAGGCAACTCCCAGATCTCAATTAGCGGCCCAGCGCCGGGGAGCGAGCGCGGGAGCGGGGCTCAGCTCCAGGCGCACCCAGGGCACCGGGGGGGGTCCCTGTGTGGAGTTTGGCCTCCGCGTCCCTGCAAGCAGATGGAGCGCGAGCGATGGCTGTACAAAGCGTACCCAGCGCTTTGGCTCGCCCCCCGCCCCGGCCTGCACATCCGCGCTTCCCCCGCCGGCGTTAATCCCATCCGGCACGGAGCGGGCGCCTGGGACCTCTGGGCCCCTCCTGCGGGCAAGCGAGAGGCTGTTGTGCCTCCTCCATAGGGTCGGATCACGCCAAGGGTCTTGAAAGGTTCCTGCAGCCTCGGTGGCTGCCGCGGCACGGCTGGGCATGGCGCGGGGCCGATCTGCAGGGTCTGCCTCGTGTCGGCTCGGCTCCGTGGGTGCCTGCAACCTTCACGCCCTCCCGCAGCGCTTTTTTGCCATCCTCTTGGGCTGTGATGGTAACGCAGGCCGTGAAACCAGGGCAGAGGGAGGCAATCGATGCCTGGCTCATGCAGAGGAGAGCCAGAGCGTGCCGGGAACAGGGAGCAGCCCCCGGGAATGGCAGGCGTGCGATCCCCCGCGGGCTGGCAGCCACCCTGACGCAGGTCTCTCCCTGTCCCTGTCCCCCTGGGTGCTGTCCTGCACGTCCTCTCCTGCGAAGGGACAGCGTGTCACCTGCACCGGGTGCTGTGCCCGAGCTGCCGGGTCCTGCTGCCTGCGAGCCCCTGCGCTGGGGGGAGCCGGGGGCCGGGAAACCTCTAAGTGCTTTCCCCTGCCCATCGGAGGGGTTCGCACGCTGGGTAATGGACTGTGAGCATCTGGCCTGGGGGACCCGGCGTGTGGCACGCGAGGAAGGAGTCAAAAGCATCAGCATCGTCGCTGGAGCTCCTGCGGGGCTGGGGAGGACGGGCGGCGGGGTGCTGGTCCCCAGGGCAGGGGAGAGACAGGGCTGGCCGGGAGGGGAAGGGGTGCGAGGTGTGGGGATCCCCGTTTTGGGGAGGGAAGCAGGGGAGGGTGAGGGTGGGTTTCATCCCAACCCATCCCTGAGCCGCCAAGCTCCTGGTCCTGCCCGGATGTGAGCGGCCCCCACGCTGGAGCATCACCGGGCGAGCTGCTGGCATCCAGCCCTTTGGGAAGCAGAAGCCAGGCTGGGAGAGCTGAGGGGGCCGAGGTGTGGGAGCAATCAAAAGGGCAGGTAAAATCCGGACAGCTGCAAAGGGGAGAAAAATAATTGGGTTCTCAGCAAAAGAGTTTGATTCTTTGGAGCAGTTTGGAAATCTCCAAGATCCGGTGATCCGAGGTCCCAGATCCTGCGAGCGGGGACGGGTTTGGGTGCAGACCCGTGGCTGAACCCTGTCGGCAGTTTAACCGTTTGGCCGGGGCTGGGCGGCTGGGGATCCAGCCCAGCCGGAGCTCGCCTTACCCTCTGTCCTCTGCCGCTGATGCTAGCCAGCGTAAACTTTGCCATACTTCAGCGGAAAGCTCTGCTTACAAAAGGCGAACCGAAGATGAATCGATGCCGTGAGCCGTTACGCTCGCAAGAGAGATGTGTTATGCAGCAGCATAAACAGAGCAGCACGTGGGCGTGCGGGCTCGATGCGGCGCTGGAGGTACCCAGCCGGTCCGGCAATGGCGGGCTGATTGCGCATGGAGCCATCCCGCAGTCGTTCCTAGAGACCAAACGGAATATAAAATTAACCCTTTCAGCCTTGGGGCTCTCCGAGGAGAGCCCTTTCTGAGGTTACTTATGTTCAAGATGGGGGAAAAAAAATTCCTTATAAGGCTGCGTGGATGTGCTGACGCCTCGCTGCCTGCATCCACTTCTTCCGATTGGCAGCTTCCCTTGTGTGCTTGCGCTCCGGCCAATTTTTAATCAATTTAATTGGCTCCTCTTCTCATACAACACCATGCGCTCCGGCTTTGGGTGCCTGCCTAACGTATGACACAGAATCAGGTGCTTTCTAGAAATCGAGCCTGACTTGTCTTGCTCTCCCCCTGATAATTTGGGCGCCTCTTTGAAGATGCTGATAGACACCTCCTGCGGGATCCTTGGTTATCTCTGCAGAGCAGTTTCGCTAAATTACATGCTTCTTCCATCAAATCCCTTCTCTGACGGGCAGGGTTTGAAACCCAGCAGCAGCTTGGAAGGCGAGAGGATGGTGAATCCCCCAAACGGGAGCCGGGCGGGTGTAGGAGGGCAGGAGAAGCTGCCTGGGACAGAGGTGCTGGGGCTGAAGAAGCAGTCGGTGGGAAGCCACGTTCCCAGGGCGAACGCAGAGATCCTGACCGGCACGCCGTGGGTGTGCAGGGGCGAGACGTGGGGAGCATTTGCCGATGGCCAGCTGGGACAAACTGCCCCTGGATCTGCACGGGGAAAGCAAGCTCGGCGTGGGAGCACGTGAGCCCTGCTTGGTGTTCGCTTTTCATCAACACCATCTGGTTTTGAGGGGTTTAATACCGCAGCCTGGTTTGGTGAGCTTTATTCTGCCTTCGCGCTCCAGCTGTTTCCTTCCTCCTGCGCTGACGCCCGGTGCGCAGCGTCTCCGTCCTGTCCCTCCCGGGCCCTGCCCTCCTGCCTTGCTCTCGCTCTTGTTTTTTTCCCCTGCTCCGACTCATTTTCCACCAATTTCACTTTCCGCTCCTGTTGCCTTTCCAAGCCAGCTCTCAGCCTCTCCACTGCCTTTTGCTCCCGTCCCCGCACAGCCTGTCCGTTCCCATTACCGTCGTTAACACCTTGAAGGACTTCATCATCACTTCCATTAGCCGTGCTCCGGTGCTCCCTTCAGCCTCCGAGCCCTGGGTTTCTCTGTCTACGCCAGACAATCACACCCAGGCATCGACGGTGCGTTTTCGAAGCAGCTGCCTTGGAAAGAGGTTTTATGCAAAAGGCCACGCGGAGGGTTTTCCTTGAACCGGTGCGTCTGCAGCATCAGGCGCGTGGGTCGGCTCCCGAGCACCAAGGCGGCCTGGAAGGGCGTTTGAATCAGCTTAGACCTCGAGGACCAAGCGTGAAGATGAGCTGTGCTGCCTCACTCTTTCCAAAGGCAAAGAGCACGACGTTTCTGAAACGACCTCTGAGAGGGTGTTTGCGCTGCCGCCCACTTTTCTCCCTGAGACGCAGCTCTGTAGGGAAGATCCGAGGGCGAGAGGAAAGCCCGCTCGCTCTGCGGGGGGGAGCTGCCTTCGGAGATGCGAGTGCTTTCCAAGTCCACCCTGTTGCATCCTAAAGGCAATTCCCTGCAGAAAGATACTCCGGAGGGTGAGGATGGAGGTGAAGATGAGTAGAAAAAGAAGGCTTTGGGCTTGGCCAGGGGCTCCTTCGCCAGGAGAAGGGATCTTGGGGGATGCAGTTGGTCACCTGCGGCGATCTCTTTTCAAGGCTGGTCGCTTCTCCCGCTGATGCGAAAGCTCCTCCAGTGCTGGGGAGTTTCAGGGACTGGATCCTGCACCGCCTCCGTTGATGTTTTCTGAGCAGAGGAGGTGTAACGTTGAACCTCCCGTTGCGTTTGTTCTGTTGCTTTTTCAGCTCCGTGACCCAGAGCCGGGTTCCCGTAGCGCTGCCGTTACGGGGCTGCTCCTGAGTTACCCCCGGCGGCCGGAGCTGCGGAGTTTCTCCTCGGTCCGAGCCGAGCTGCAAACCGCAGCGCCGGCGTGCAGACGCGTCCCCACCCGCCTCCTCTGCGCGGCCGCCCGTCTCTGCCAAATCACCGCCAGCCGGTAATTACCCCATTCCGGGCGAGACGACCCGTTCTAGCCAGCCGCCGCCGGCTCTGTACGTCGTGCCCTCGGCTCTGCTGTCCTCCCTCCTTCCCTGTGAAAGCCCGGGGTGACCCCTCGCTCCCTGCAGTCACAGGCTCCGAGCCGTGGTTCTCCCTTGCCGGGCAAAGGAGTTCTCTTGGCGTAAGCCCCCGGCGTAGCCTCGGGGGCCGGTTCTCCGCTGCTGGTAAACTGACGGCAGCCAAGCACCACCCGCTCCTCCTCGCCTCCCCGGTCTCTCCCCTGCAGCCCGAGCAGCACGGCCTCCTCGCAGCTCTCCCGGGGCTTTTTTATGGGGTGCCTGAGGCCGCAGGTGTGAAAAGTCAAGTAAAAAGTATGTCAGCCTTGCTTCAAAGCAAAGCCACGTCTCCAGCCAGCTCTTCAGCGCCGTGTTCCTGCATCCGCCCGTGGGATGCTGCTGGCCTCGCCGCACTGTTCCTGAAATGGAGCCGGCTTGGTGGCATCTCACCAGCAGCTTGGCAGCATCTCACCTGCTTCTGCCCATTTCCATGAGCGCCAGCTCCTCTTGTCACCTCCCCGGGCCATCGGGGTGCCGGCACGGGGACCGCGGTGGTCCTGCCGTGGCCCCGGGGGCTGCCGCGGTGCCGGAGGAGGCTTCCCCGTGTGCCGGCTCTGGAGCAGGAGACCGGGATAAAACCCAGCACTTATCGATCGGGGCAGGGACAGATGCGGTTTTGTGGCCCTTTGGCCGCACTGGGGACACGTAGCAAAGCTCGATGCTCTGTTAGCAGGAGTGACAGGTACGCTCTGGCTGCCTCCTTGCCCCGGTCAGACCAGCAGGATTTCCAGCACCTCCAAATTGCTTCGTGACTTAGAAAGCCTTTGCTTTTTTCCCCGTTTCCCGTTCCTGGCCATTTGCCAGCTGAGCCTCAGCCCTGTCTGCTGTCCCCATTGCTGGAGATACCCGGCTGGAGACCTTGCACCGCGGCGAAGCTTTTGCTACCCCTCACGGAAAAATATAAGGAGTCTCTTTGATTTTTTTTTTTCAGTCCCCGGAGAGCTTGCCCACCTCAAACAAGGCCTTGCTCCGGAGCCGAGATCTGTCTCCTTCAGCCTGGCTGGATGGAGAGAGATGATGAGAGGCAGTACTTTTCCCCAGCGAGCAGAAAGCCCTTGCCATGTTTGATGGAGCTATCAGGCAAGCCTCCAGCATCAGCAGACCTCCACCCAGCCTAGCATTAGGTGTAATTTGGGCATTGCATCTCCCGGTCTCTGGTGCAGGGAGATGCGGTAATTGGATAAAAGAGGTTTAATTGCCCGCACTGCCGTGCTGCGGCTGTTCCTGCCTTTCCTCACCCTTGCAAGGAGGAAAAATCGGGCCAAACAATCCGATCTCCGTGCTGATGCTGTGCCAGCAGACGGAAGGGGCAGGGGTGTTTTCGTGGCGGGGGGTTGCTCCGTCCCCCTGCGTGCCGGAGAGCTGCCGGGGAGCAGGACTCCTTGCAAGGGTGACACAGCGTGAAGGGTCCCCGCCTGTGCCCAGCACCCCTGTGATTCACGGGGGATGTGGATTCCCAGGCGCGGGCACGGCGGGAAGGCGGTGTCTCCGCCGGGGGGGCTGCTCCTGCGGCATCGCTCAGCTCTTGCTCCACCAGCTCCTACGCGGCCGGGTGCCTTTCCAGGGCTGGTGTTGCTGCAGTACATGGCTGGCGTATAAGGAGGACCTCCTGGTTTGCTGTGCCCTCTGTTCCTCCGATTTTGGCCTTTTGATGAATTTCAGGTGCCAGCGGCCTCCCTTTCTCCGTGCGGCGTGCCTGGGTCAGGTTAAACAAACAGAGCTGCAATTCATGAGACCCATCCAGGCCGTTACACCGTCAGCGCCAGTGATATAGAGGGAGAGCCTGGCCCGGCACCGACTTGCCTCCACGTTGAGCTCGCCTTTGGAAAGCGGTTGGCTGGAGGCCACCGAGGGGATCGCTCACCCGGCATAAAACTTAAGCACGTGCATAAATCTTTGCAGGATCAAGGCCAGAAAATGCAATTTATCAACCCCGACTGTGCAGGAAAGTGAACTGCACATGCGAGGAGCCGCCTTTCGCCTGCCCGTCTGGGTGCATTCGTGGGGTGCGGCTCTGCAGGGACTTTGCCTGCTGCCGTCTGCCGAGCACGGTGAAACGCCTGCGGTCTTGGCCGCCTCCTGCGGAGCCCAACCACCTCTCGCTGCCGCTTTCGGGGCTCCCGAGCTGCCGTGTCCGCGCGACCTGGCGGGACGTCCCTGACGGCAGCGGTGCAGGAGAGGTCGCTGAGCTCTGGCAAGGCGGGAGATGGGTCAGCCGGTCTCGGGGGGGCCATCGGTGCTTTCCATCGCTGGTGGGCTGCGTTTCATTGACGGGACGGGCGTTTTGCTGCTGACAGCGAGCAGGCAGCTTTGGGCAGAGGTGCCTGGTGTGTCGCCCATGGAGCCGGGCAGAGACCTCTTCCTCTGCCTGGCGCATCCCGTCGCGTGGTGGGCTTCGGTCCTCGATGCAAACATTTGCAAAGAACGTGCAAAATCCACCTAGCTTTTCCTGGGGCTGCAAGGAGGTTATTTTGAAATGCCCAATGCCTATGAGCTCTGGCAATTTTTTAGGCTGCGTCGGAGAGGTGAGGCGGGAGCTGTGGTGGCTCCTGCCCGTCCTGACGCGCTTGTCCCGCGTTGTACCCGGGGTAAAGCAAGGCGGAGGACCGCCTGCACGGGGCTGTGCCCTCATCTGAGGACTTCGGGGGGAGAAAAGAGGGCTTGTAATGATCTTGTCCCAAGGCGTCCACCTGGGCAACCATGATCCCTTCCCAGTCTGCTTCACCCTCACCTTTTGCCACCGAGGTGTGGCAATTTGCTGCTTTATTGTAGTCTTCTCCGGTCACCGTTGGGCTGCCCCGGCCAGCACGCGGCAGTGACCCAGCCTGTTCAGGCGCCTTTGGAGACGCTTTTCCCAGCCCTGCAATAACCTGGTCCTCATGGGGCTGGCTTTGCAGCATCGCTGCTGGGATGTCTTCTCCTGGCGCCCACAGGGGCACCTTCCCGCGAGGCTGGGGTAGGTCTTTGCTCCATCCCTCCGGCCTCAATCAGCCGATGTTCCTCTGCGGTTTGATCTGGCAACCCTAACTGGCTTTGTTGTGGTTTTTTTACAGCGTTGACCGTAAGATTCATCACCAGGAGATTCATCGGAGACTACGACCCAACCCTAGGTAGGTGAAGTCCTTTTTCTTGTGGCTTTCGCTGCTGCCACTGGCTCAGCCTGGAGACTCTGGTGCGCCCAGCGCCGCTCCCGGCAGAGCCGACTCTGCTCCCAAACTCACCGCATTCGCTCTTCTTCCTCCTCGACCAGACTGGCAGCGGTCAGAGCCATCGTGGCACCTCCCTGGCTCTTGCAGCCCTTTTTCCTTTTGTGTTGTTTTGCTAAGGCAAAATCTGTTGGGGCGAGCCATTGGCATTGCAGGAGGAAGCGCAGCGTGCTTAGTCATCCTCGAGCAATTTGCTGGGAGGTGGCTTTTGAGGGGAAGGAGGTGTCTAAGCCACTGGGGCAGTGGTTAGTGCTTTCCTGTCTTCTAGGGGCTATTTTTGCATTTGGGTTTGAGGTTTTCTGGGCACTGAAGTCATGTCCCTGCCGAAGTATCCCAGAAATGACAGGTCGCTGGCTGTGCATCCTCCCGCCTAACCCCTGCTGTCACCCACCGGGCTGGCAAATTTGGGAAGTCTCTGTGTTGCTCTAACCCAGCCGCCTCACAGGGGACCCCAGGGAAAGGCTTGGTTTGCAGAACAACCCTGCCCTTGCCCCGTCTGTCCTTTACATCCCTCGCTTGTTATGGTGAGCGATG
The DNA here is from genome assembly GCF_965183815.1 of Platalea leucorodia. NCBI lineage: Eukaryota > Metazoa > Chordata > Aves > Pelecaniformes > Threskiornithidae > Platalea > Platalea leucorodia. The sequence continues at coordinate 73,158,500 of NC_138829.1, read as the reverse complement.
CTTTTTTCCCCCGGAGTGCAATTTGGTTTTCCTCTCTGCCTGCTGCTGCTTCCTCCTGTTGGGCTCGCTCCCTGTGATGTGATAAAACACAGAGACCAGGCGGTGAGCGTACCTGGTGCCGCCCCGTGTCGGAGGGGAGAAGGTGCCTGCTTTATCCTGGAGACGGCCGAGCCAAGGGGTTTCTGCCCCGTTGTGCGGTGGCACACGAACCCCGGCGTGCCCGAGGTGCTCCAGCTGCACGGAGCGAGGCGTCCCGTCGAGCGTGCTGTGCCCAGAGCGGTTGCTAAGCAGAGTGCCGGCTGCTTTTATTGCCTGATGATATTAATGAAGCTCGGAGCGGTTTTTGTGCTGGAAGAGCTGCCCAGATGCATGCCTCACAGCCGCTTTTATTGCTCGGTTAGAAAGGAGCTGCTGCCCTGCTGCTTCGGAGTAGGAGTTTACCGCCGGCTGGGCAAAGGGCTGGGTTAGGAGCACGAGCAGGGTCTCAAAACAAACCTCAGCTTTTCGTACCCTCCTGCTGAGCCTCTCTTCCTTTGCAGAGGCACCACTCCATGACCCCTTTTTGCTCCGACGCTTCGGTCACCATTGCCCTTTTATTTCCAGCAAGGCGAAAGCCGGCCGGGTGCTGGCTGGGGGCCTCCGCTGCCCATCGGAGACGGTGGGCTCGATGCCGGGGGCGCAGGGCTGCCCTCCCCAGGCGCGGGGAGGCTGCCTGAGCACCAGGTCAAGATGCGGACTCAAAACGGAGCCGCGTGGGCTGCAGGTTGCAGCAGGTGAAAATCGACTTCTCCAGCACGGTTTGCATTGAGGCCACCTGGGCTGTCCTTGCTACGCGGGGGCTTCTCTCACACACGCTTTTCTGTCTGTCCTCCAGAAATGATTTACAGGCACATGGCTGTCATTGATGGGGAGATGGTGCACTTCGAGATCCTCGATACGGCAGGGCAGGTGAGCTCACGCCGTTTCATAGCCGGCTGACCCTGGAAAACACCATCGGGGAAGCACGACTTGCCATCGAAGGCAACCCGTGCTCTTACACCAGCTTTAATCAGTTGTATCCAAAACATTGATCGAGATGTGTTTATCTCAGAAAAAGGATGTTTTGGAGAATATGTCTCTCTAACATCAATTGCAGCGTGGCTTCAGCTGAATATTTCCCCATTCCCCTTAGTGGTGTGCGGCACAGCTCCGCTCCCCCATCGGTGGAGCATCCTGACGGCAGGGAGACAGCGCGAGGGAGCAGGAGGGTGCTGGGTCGAAGGAGCCACCGAGCACCGGGACTGCGGGCGGTGGAGAGCCCCGTGCTGGCTTCCCATCTAGCCACAGCCCTACCTTTGCGTACCCGCTTTAGCGGCACTAACTCTCCCCTCGTCCGCATCGGGATGGGGCTGATTGCTGTCTCCATCTGGCATTTTGCCCAACCCATCCAATTCCTGCCCTGGGCTCCCTGTGTTGCTTTGGACGTCGCTGCTGTGTGCAAGCCCACGGCCAAAAGCCTTCAGGGAGGTGGTGACGGGCCCCCCTGGGAGGTTTTCTAGGTTGCAACCAGCAGTGTTGGTATTTAGGAGACCTTGGGGCTTCTGGCATTAATAGAAGCTTGTCTGCCCTGGCAGGAGGAGGATTCCCTGCAGATAGAGGAGAAGATCAAATGGGGCGATGGCTTCGCCGTGGTCTACTCGGTGACGGACAGGTGCAGCTTCGACGAGGTCATGCGGCTGTGTTTCCTCATCAACCACATCCACTCCAGCCCCAAGCGGAGCAGCGGCAGCGAGCAGCCCCCCGTGGTCATCGTGGGCAACAAGAAGGACTTGCAGTTCGACAGGATGGTGTCCACGGAGGACGGCGAAAACCTCTCCAAAGCCTTGAAGCTTCCTTTCTACGAGATCTCCACCCGGGACAGCTACGAAGAGACGGTGGCAGTGTTCAACACCCTCTACCAGGAGCTCATGAGACAGGGGCATTTCTCCCCAGGCTCCTTCAAGAGGAGGACAGTGTCGAAGCTGATGGAGAAGATCCCCAAGATGCAAGCCAGCTCCACCTTGAACTCAGCGGGCCGGAGCCTCAGCTTTAACTCCTTCAGGGACTACATCCCCGAGTGAGCGTCCCCGGTGCGGAGGCAAGAGCGACGGCCGAGCCGGGACCGAGGGACAGGTTATCCTGCGGCGAGGGCGCCCGCTGCTTCAGCCCCAGGGCAGAGGGGCAGCTCCTGGGGCTGTGCTGGCTCCCAGGAGGGGAAGGTTAAGAGGTGGGGAGGGTGGGATTGGGGTCCAACAACCTTTTAAAGCCCGTAGGTTTTTACAAACGGGCTTTGCGTCGGCAGGGAAGATGTTCTTCGTCCATCTCACCCCTTTGCTCCCTCTCCCTCCTGCATGGCTGAAGTCAGTAGCAGAGGTGGTTCGTGGTGACTTCAGTGGTGTTGGGTCAACCTTTGCCGGCTCAGAAGCGTTTCAGCAGGGATCAGACCCAGCACAGACACGTCTGTATGGGTTTTCCCGCTCCCCTAAGAAAGCTTGCTGGGTCTGTTTGTGCCCCGAAGCAGGCACCCACAACGCTGAGGTGACCCCGAGGGTCGCGCTGGCTCCTGGGCTGTCGTCAGCCATCCCTGTCCTGGGGAAAACGGCCATCGCTCCTGCTGCTCAGCGTTGCCGGGGGGGTAAAATCCCCTCTGTTCAGCGGAGGCTGCTCAAAACCTTTCCAGCCTGGCCCCGGCTGCTCCGGGGGGTGGTCACTGCCCACATCCACCCCTCGGTGTCCCCAGACCCCCGCCGTGTGGGTCGGTGGGCGGCGAGGGCTGTGTCCCCCTCTGCCTTGGCTGTGGCCCTCCCCGCAGCGCCAGGCCAGCCGGTTTGCCCATCTGCGGCCACCAGCGTCCGTCTGTCGGAGCCCAGGGCTGCGTTTCCATCCCGGTTTTCCCCTGGGTCTGTGAACTGAAGCCGCTCGCAGAGGGACAGACCCCCGCGTCCCCCCGCCTGTGGAGGAGCTTTGGGGTCCAGATCCCACCGCCTTAGAGAAAAGGAAAAAACCAGTTTATTAACTATCAGTCAATCAATACAATTACAATTCATTAATACGTTATGATCTTAACACAGTCCGTTCCTGACGCGTGAAAATGTGCATCTACAGATGAAAACAGTGCCCGATTTGATAGCCCATGGGCAACTTTTTCCTGTCAGGTACCAGAAAGTCCCAGTTCTTTCAGTAATTCATAAATGCCTTGGTACCTTTTTCCATGTGCACCCAATGGAAACCCCATAAATTTAATGGTATTAGCATTCATTAATTCTCGGATTTGTTCTTTCAGATGTTGATATTTCTTCTCCCTCCCCAGCTGCTCACGGGCTGGCACCAAGGGCATGTTTAAAAGCAAAACAGAGATCTGTTTACAGTGGAGGGAAAAAAAGCCTGTTAATCCCTGGCTTTTCTAAAAAACCATTTTTTAACATTTCCGGCTCCGTGGGGCTCTCTCCTTTAATAACACTGTAAATAAAACCCTGGGCAAAGGGCAGCAAAGGCGGCAGATGCTGCTGCTCCATCTCCGGCCGAAGGCACCGTCTGCTCGGTGCTTTGCTGGGGTTTCTGCCTTCGCCCAGTCTGCCCCTTATTTTACGTCTCCATCTCGCTCGGGGCAGCCCATCTCCAAGGGGAGGCGAATCAAACAGACTGCATTTCTGATGTACCCTAAAACCTTCGGCTAAGATCACGCTTCTCCATCCTAGAGGAACAGTATTCCCAGGGCAGCTTCTCCCGTTAATGCCTCCTCCCCGCGCCTCAGCTGAGCGTAGCACGAGCAAACCCGCCGGGTGGCCATTTGAAGCATGGATGCAACGGAGCTGAAACCGGGAGGTGCAAATGATGCTCCTTGCAGGGACCCCCTCGTATGCTTATTAATTGCCCTGTCCCCAGAGGGAAAATCACCGTGGCCTGAGAATCTGTATTTTTGCACGGAGACGGAGCAGCAAAGGCACGGAAAGGAGCAGGGCTTGCAGCTAGTGGCGTCTTCTCCCTGCAGCATCGTTTCTCTCCCTCCCTCCTGCCTGATGCAGAGTGCTGCGCTGCCGTTCGAGGTGAATACGCTGAAGACCTGCGGTGTAACGTGCCCACGTGCCCCCCGTACCGACCTAGCGCATCCTCTGCTGCGTCCTGTGACAATAAAAGCCGAGTTAGCAAACACACGCGATGTTCTCGTGCCTGCAAGGGCGGGGACGGGGTTATTCTGTCGTGCTGTTTCCCTTTCAGGGAGACTGTAGCAAAGGGGGGCACGGTGGGGAATGCACCCTGTAAATTAGGGCCGGGCATCTCCCTTACCTCCTGGCCGAGCCCCAGCACCGCCTGCCCTCCTGGCTCCCTCCAGCTCTCGGCAACGGGGAAAGCGCAGGCAGAGACGCGTGCCCGGGGAGCCTGTACAGCGGGGCTTGCTCCGGAGCATCGCAGCCCGGGGAAGCCGCTTATCCCAGCTCCCCCCCGCCACGGCACCCGCACGGGCACCCCTTCCCTTCCTACAGCTCCCAGAGACGTCTCCCGGGGCTGCTTGCCTTGGGCTGTCTCTCCAAGGGTTTCATGAAATCCCACCTTCGTTTGCAGACCCACATCCCTCCCGTGGGGTGAAAACGAACCCCGTCGAGGGGCTGGGCCAAGAGAGCAATTTGTGACTGCTCCTTTCCACCATCTTAATTAAATCCTGAATGCCAGCAGCGGGAAATGCCGCTGGGGCTGCTGGTTCGCTCACGGCTCTGTGTACGAGAGCAAAACTGGGAGCTTTAAAGCCTTGGGGAGCTGGCCAAGGGGAAGCGAGCGCTGGGTTTTTTTGTTTGTTTTAATTTTAGGGGTTTTTTATGGCGTTCCCAAGCAAGCTGAATGCTGCGAGCCGGGCTTGAGGTTTTGTGGTCTGGCAGCCGGAGCGGGAGTTTGCTGCCCGGCTGCTTGGGGCTGGCTGGCAAAGAGCCGCTTTCGGGAGGTGCTGAGCTGGCTGCTGCGCGCCAGGGACCCGGCTCAGCCGAGAGCCAGCCCGGCCACAAAGCCGCCGGGACGGGGAGAGACGAGCCCGGTAGCTCCGCAGGCGCAGCCTTCAGCCTCGCTCGCTGACCCCAAACCCAGCAGCTCGGGGCCGCATTAACCACCCAGCTCAAGAGGGATTAAAATCCCATTGGGATGCTGGACGTCTGCTCCAGCCTTCCACCACGCCACAGAGGTTTGGGTGTCCTTGAGCACAACACTGAAGTCCCTGATGTCCCCAAGGCTTGTCCAAGGGACTGTATTTCCTTGCTGGTTCGAGCTCCAGGTCGGTGCACCACCAGGCACGGCAGAACCGCACGTTATTCGGCATGAATTATTCACCATGATGAATGAGAGAGGACCGGCTTGCGAGCAGAAAGCACAGCCGGCCACCGGGAACAGCATCCTCCAGCGCTCCCGGCCTCTGGGAATAGAGGAGCTCAGCGCAGCGGGGATTGCTGTCCTGAATTAACCCCAGCACTTTTTTTATAGCGCAAGGAATGCAGAAAGGTTTTTAGCCAGAAGCTCGGCGCGGTCGCTGCCTGCGTTTCAGCCCGCAGCCCCCTTGCCGAGGCCAGGAGGCAGCCTGGCCTTGCTCGCCTGCTCCAATTAGCGAGAAACCTCATTAGTATCAGGCTCAGCTGCTTTCCGAGCGGCCAGGGGGAGCTCGTCAGGGCTGCTCGTTGCTAATTATGGGAAGCCTTTAGTGGCTCTCCTGGGGGAGTTTCCCCTCTCTGGTACAAAGTCTTGAGGGTGCCATGTCCATCATGGGTGGGGAGAGGCACCTTGGGGTGGTCCCTCTGGGGGGACCCAGGGATTAAAGGTGCCCTTGGGGGTGATGCACTGGGGCAGCCCCATAAACCCTTGTGGTGGGGGCTCTGCAGGGCTCAGGCAAGAGAGGAGGAAGAAGCAGAAAAGGAGGAAGGTCTCTGCCTTCCTCGGAGCAGAGCCTGCGGCTGTAGAGGCGCGGGGAGGTGGGTTAGACCTGGGTCCCTGGAGAGGAGGTGCCCAGACCCCTGTTCTGCAGCCCCTTGGGGGGGCCTGGCCCTGTGGAGAGAAGGACAATGAGAAGGACAATGGCATTAAGGTAACATTTAAGGGTTTTTTTGGGGTGGAAGCCAGGAGCATAGGGGGTGAGGGCTGTGGTTTGGTTTGCCTTGGAGACTTCCAAAAAAAACCCCCATCCTCATGGACGGCCAGGCTTCAGGGCTGCTTAATAACCCACGCAGAAAAGAGAGCCTGATGGAGCTGGGGTACCCCGTACGGACCCTCTGGGCAAATGTTCCTGCGTGGTGTTGGAAAACACTGCTCCTCTGGGGAATGCATGGGTGTCCAGAGGGTTGTGCAGCACCCGGGGGCCATCAGCCCTTCGCGCCCCATGTCTGGGCTCTGATGGCTCCGCTCCACAGAGAGAACTTGAAGAGCTTTGGTCTCATCATCCAAAAGGCATCTCCAGGGCAGTGATTGAATTTGGCGAGCGGGTAGGCTGCAAATCTGCTTAGCAGATTTCTGGGAGGCTTGGAAGAGGTAAATGAAACAGAAATGTTCCTCCCAAAAGCTCCCTCGCCTGCCATCACCACCAGCATCTCCCTGGTGTGCCGAGCCTCCTCACGCCTCCCCTTAACCCCGTCTGCAAACGCCTGCACTGAAGAAGCAAGGTGTGGGCCGAGATGAGTACGTATAGCTATTTTTCCCCTACGTTGCACCCAGGTTGAGCCCTGCTGAGTGAGGCGGCAGGGGCTCTTTGCGCTGATGCTCGAGCCCTTATGGCACCCGCTCCTCTGCTTACCCTCCGCCCTTCTGGGGAGCTCCCTCAAAAGTTAAGCCAGCTACAGGGGCTGGGACTCAACTCCAGCAGCCAAAGCCTTGCTCAGAAAGATAAAACCCTGCTTAGGTGGGGATGGGAAGGCTGATTTCAGTGGGAGATGTGATCACCTCTTAGCACAGGGCACAGAATGAGCCTAGGAGGTGGGGTGGAGCTGCTTTCTCTGCAGCTGCAGCCTTTATCATCAATTTTGTGCCTTTTTTTTAGTTAAAAATCAAAGGTTTGAGCTTTCTGAAGGCTTTACCTAGAGGAGCAGTGTGTGGATCTGGTCTTGCTGCAGCCCCAGACTGATTCCTGGGGGCGCAGGGGAGAGCGGAGCTGCTGGTGGCCTCTTCCAAGCAGGTGCTGCTTTTAGACACCCAAAATAAGTGCACCCTCTTCTCTAATGAATTGCTTTGACTTAAGCTCAGAGCAGAAAAATGGAGATTGTCTGGGTGTTGTGATGTTTCCTGGCTTTAAGGTGCCCCCCCTGGGTGTCTGGGGGCTTCTGGGTCTGGGGGGCAGGAGGGCAAGTGCCCAGTAAAGGTGGCTTTCCTCGGCACGGCAGGCTCCTCTCTCCCAAATCAGCAATTTTAGGCCAGTCTTGTACCATGAGCGCGTTGGGCTCGGTCCCTGCCACCCTCTTGCCACCCTGGGTGTCCCCTAAATATCGGGCTTTGCCTGGGGTGAGAGGAGGGACAAGGGGTACGCGGGGGCTGTGTCCGTCCCGTTGGCACGGACCGGTGTTGGCAGCCGGAGCCTGCGCCTTTCCAGCCGCTTCGGGCGGCTGCTGTGACCCATCCGTGGGTCACTTTGGGAAGCTGAGCAGCTGCGGGGTGCTCCGTGCTGTCCCCCAGCCCCCCTCTGCCCGACGTGAGACCGCGCGTGAAGCTCGGACAGGCCGCCGTGGGTGCAAACAGCTTCTCCCATCTGGCGCTCCCGGTTCAGGCGGACGCGACGCGGGGTGGGAAAGAGACAATAGTCCCCAGCAGTCGTTTCCAAATGCCGTTACTATTTATATGCTCACGTTTTCAATGTGAGTCCTGCTGCTCGTTTTATTGCCGTTATAAATAGCTGCAAAGTTGCCTGGGAGTTCATGGAAATTCAGGATTGCTTTCCAGGGGAAATCTGGGGCTGAGATTTAGGGTTTTCAGGAGCTACATCGCCTTTTTTCTTTTTCTTTTAAACTGTTCAATAGCTTAGCTCTAATAATGAGCTCGAGGCTCTATAAGGCACGGAGAATTTCGGCACAGCCAAAGGCTTTTGCTGGCCCTGAAAGGAAAAGCTGGGAACTGCAACAGGGAGAAAAGCAAAAGGAAAGCACCCACCAGAGTGCATCAGCTGGCTTGCTCCGGGGTTTGCTTTTCAAGGCATCTCCTCCAGGTTAGGGAACAGCGGATAAAGCACGGGCAGGTACCGCGGTGGAGGTGAGGGCAGCAGGACGGGTGCATCCGTGCTGACAAGCTTCGGGCAATGTGCTTTGGCGCACCACTGTATCTCCTGGCATGTACATATAATGGAAAAAAAAATGTTTTTTTGGGTGTGGGCTTTTAAGGTAACGTCGGATCCATCCCTGCGTGAGAGCTTGGCCAGAGCCTGGGGGAGGAGGCTGCTCCCCCCTAGGGAAAACCAAGGAGAGACGCCAAGTCCCGGAGGCGCCCTGCTGCTCCCACCCGTTTTCTTTTGTTCTTGGCCAGCCCACACTTCTCTCTTCTTTTTAATATTAAACCCCAATAGGCCTGGCATACTGCTGGGAAGCTGCGGCTTTGAGGCCATAAGAAAATATTGATGGTAAGGGCTGGTCCTTCCCAAGTGCAACCTTGTGCTTCCCACCTCTGCTCACATACGTGGCCGTTTGTGCTCTCTCTTTCCAGCCAGCCTGAAAGGTAACCACGGGATCTTTAAAAGGATGGGTATGCAATCTACAGGGCATGCTGCGAAGGGAGCCTCTCTTACGGGCTGCCGATCCTAGATCCCAACGGGAATAAGCCATAGTCCCTGTCTTCTGGGTGTTGCACCAAAAAGCTTTGATTCCCAAGCTCTGCTCATTGACGCTAGTGGGTTAAATGTATTTCCAGCGGCTCACCCCACCCCTTCCCTGGCCACCAGCAGCCCGCAGGAGCTGCATCCCACCCGCCCCAGCAAGAGCCCTCGAGGGTTCGGAAATCAAAGCCCTTCCGAGGCGGCACACGTGGCCCTCGGCATCCACGGGGCTTGGAAAGCCCCTCTGGATGTAAAACGGGAAACTCAAGGTCTTTTCAGACCTGCAAAGTCGGGAAGGGGGGAAAGATGCCCCATTTTGCAGAGGAGGAGTCTTAAAACTGTAAAAAAAACCTCTGCAAGAAGAGGGGCAGGTCGGCTTGCTGGAAACCAGGCGAACCGCCCCAAAATGTTTGTTCTCCTGTGACCGGTCAAGGAGAAGTGTTTTTTCTTGGCGGTTCGAGGAAGACTGACCGAGGCGCAGCGGGGCTCCAAGCTGTTCCTCTGAGCTGGGTCGTGCTCCAACTTGTGATGGGCAGGCAAATCGGTAAAACCATTCCTCCACCCCCAGAAAAACGAGTTGATGAGAGGGTTCAGCCCCAAATCCCCCGCGCAGCCACCCATTTGCAGAGGTTTTTAAGAAAAGCTTTTAAAGGAAATCCCCGTTTCCCTGGGATCCCCCCCAGCCTGCCGCACCGGCACCGCGCCAGCGGCACGGCCACCGGCCGCACTGTCCCTGCCCTTCTCTAATCCCGTCCTGGAGCCATTCGCGGCCCCTCTGCCATCCCGCAGCCACGATTTAATCGTGCGCCGTGTGACAGAGCTTTGCCTTGAGCTGCTGCTGCCAAACAACCCCACCGGTCACCGCCCCCCCGGCCCATTTTGGGGTGAGGAGTGGAGAATTGCTGATCCCTGTCCAGCTTTTCTGAATTTTCAGGGCTACTGCCGCATCCCCATCCATCCCTCCCTACCCTGGAGGATTAAATCCTCCTGGCGCATCGGGGACCACAGCCCCATCCCAAAGATCGCTTCTCTGATCTCCTCTGCCCTGTTTCTGTATGTTTTTTTAGCCAAACCATGCTCTCGGTAGGGCAGACGGGTTTATAAAACCTCATACGGCAAATCCCACCCTGCCAATTCAGTCGGCTCGGGTTCATGTTGTAGCTGAGCAGCTTTGAATCACCGTGGGATTTTATTGACTTCTACTTGTTGCCTTTTTCCAGGTTGTGGGGTGTGCTGAGCAGCACAAGTCCTGCGACCCTGCCCGTAACTTCTTTGGTGCTTCTTCAAGCACTCCTTCCTTCTCTTTTAATGTTTTTCCCTTTATTTTAACTAGTTTTCACTCCATAACCTTGGTAGCTTTTTGGGGGGGTCCCATGAGAGTTGTGACCTCTTTCTTTAGCACCCAAGCCTGTCTCCATCACCTGTAGCTTTGCTATCGTCTCCTCTAAGCTGGCAGCTGGAGAGAGTGTTTTTCCCGGTGACCCCGGTCCCTTTTTGGATGGACATCGCTGTCCCCCATCTCATCCCCGAGCCCTCGGGGAAGCCTGCCTCGTCCTTTCTCCTTATGCTGGATCCGACCTTTTCTCCCCGCTCTGGAGCCCCTGGCAGCAGCTGGGAGATGCTTGTCCCGATATGATCGACCCATTTTCCCTTCCATCCCACACTGGGTATTGCCCCAGCTGAAACGAGAAATTAGTCCTGGAGGTGGCTGTGGGAAAGGCCCCTCCAGGGGCTTATTTGGGCCATGGCCAGGGATTTTCCTGGTGGATTCGGCAGTCCTGAGACCCTCCCAAAGAGCAGCAACTCCTGGGGGGAGCAGTGCTTTTGGCTTTGGGTTCAGGGCTTGGGGTTGTCGGGGTTTTGCCTGGATGCAGAATGGGGAAATGCTTTGAAATCTCTATTTTTTTTTTTTTTTTAATAGGTTGGCAGCCAACAGGTTGTAATACTGCTTGTAAAATCCAGGTCTTCCCTGATCACCTGCAGGCAGGGGGAAGATGGGTAGGATGAGTGTGTGGGGCATGGAAAAGGGCATAGAAATCCCAGATTTCCAGAGTTTTCTGCCCTGATGGGGATTGCAACAGTGCCAGGTGGCTGCTTGCCCCTGCAAGGGTGCTCTGCTTTCGGGTGCAAGCAGCACCCTTTCCTGAAGCACCCATTTCTGCAGCCCTGGGGATGACCCAAGGGGAGCCTCTGGGCGCATTTGGCCTGAGGTAGAAATGGGGAGAAAATCCTCCCAAATGTAGTAGTAGTAGTAATAATAACAAAAAAAAGCCACAGCAGGGCTATGCCTCCCCATTCTGCTGCTTTGGCTTCTCGTGTGTGGATTCGCAGGTGTGTAGTAAGGGCTCAACCGGAGCCATCTCGATAACTTTGCAAAAAATCCCTTCAAAATTATTCCCGTACAAATAAATGCTTTTTAAAATTATTTTTTTAATTCCCTGCCTCTGTTTCCACCGTAACTACCTGAGGATACGTGCAGCCCCCAGGGGAGCAGGGTGGGAGGGAGCATGCCGTGTCTCATCTTAGATAACGCTCTTGGGTTTGTCTGGATCAAGTTGCCTCGGCTATAAAGGTCTCTGACGTGGCTGGTAGGAAAAACTGCCCTGGGGAAAGAAGAGAAAAAGCTTCTGCCCAGCCCAAAAGCAGAAAAATCAAGGGGGCTTGAGTGCTCAGTTATCGCTGGCCACTTTTGGGGGCTGCTAAAGCATCTTCCCACCGGACCGTGCCCGCAGGTAATTTTTCTCCCTGCTCTGTGCATTAATCAAATACTTTTACAGGCAAGAGGGAAGGGGGATGGAAAGCAGGTGTTGCATTCCACCCCTCTCTCTAACCACCCCTGCAATATTTTTTCTGCACCCCCCAGGCTGTTTACTGCTGCTTTGCAAACCGAGAAGCAAAGCTACGCCGCTTCGCCAAGCAAAATCCCAAAGCTCTGCGGAGGCTCGAGCGCTGCTCCGCTCCCCGTCGGCTGCTGCCCCGTCTCCCCTCCCGCGGCTTTCGGCCACGCGTGTGCTTCTCCGCGGCCCCGGACGGCGTCGCTGAGCGGATGCCGCCGGCCGTGCCAAGGGGCTGAGCTGACGCCCGGCACAGGGTCTGGCGGTTGAGCTGCCATCGCAGCCAGCGCTGAGCCCGGCAGCGGGATTTCCCATGCAGCAGCGAGCAGAGGGAGGCTGCAAAAGAGATTTCCCTTACCTTCGGATTACTGCAAAGGGAAAAGAGTTGCGGCTTAATTTTTTTTTAGTATTCTTTTGGAGCAATCCAAGAAGAGGGTTTTCTTTCCTGTGCTCCTGCAAGAGGGGAGAGAAAGAGGAGCTGGAGCATCCCGCTGCGATCGCACCATGCCACTCACCCGCTCCACTGGCCAAATCCACGATGCTGCTTGGACCTCGGGCTTCAGGGAGATGACGGAGCCCTGGAAAGGTGCCGTCGGCTGCCTCGGCGTGGCCGTCTTCTTCGCCATGACCATCGGCATCATCTCCTGGCAGGCGCTGGAGCAGTCACCGGAGGAGTGGGTGCTGCGGGGCCACGCTAGTGGGATGCTGTGGGAGCGCCGGCGGGGTGCCCTGCTCCTGCGGGCGCTGCCGGCAGGGCGGACGGTGGCAGTGATCGCGGTGGGCGGCGTGCCGGCTGCCGAGCCGCCTCCGCCACGGGACCGCTGCTGGCACGACGGCGGGCAGTTCTGCTACGCCTGGGAGGAGGACGCCGAGCTCCGGCTCTCCCTCGAGCCCCCGCCAGCCCCTGCCACCGAGTGCTACGGCGTCCGCTGGACCCCGCTGCGCCCCGACGTCATGCTGAAGGTAACGAGGACCCCCGTGCCCTTCTCTGAACCGCGGCGTTTGAGGTAAAACGGGCCAAAGCGGGGAGGATCTGGCCTGAACGCACAATTTCCCAGCACGATTATGGGGTTCCACCACGGTCGGAGGCACCCCATCTTCCAAAGCCTCCAGTAGCTGGAGGGTCCCAGATGGGAAAAGCCCCTTTGGAAGCCTCGTGCTCTGATGCTGAGCCCTCAAAACACCGAGGGGCCACAGCCACCTCCTCCCGGTGCCGCGTTGGTAACCCCAGGGTGGGAGAACCGTGTTTATACAGAGACTGCATAAATAACTGCTTAAGATCACAATGTTGGCAGGAAAGGCGAGGAGCTCCGAAAGGTCTCTTCCAACCACAGACACAATGTGGCAGCTCTCTCGGGATGGGATTAATCCATGTCCGCTGCTGCAGAAATTTATGAGGGTTTTTTTTATATCCTTCCCAGTTTTCTCCCTCGGTTAAATAAAAGCAGACTCTGAAAATGAGCCTTAGGGAGGGGAAGGAAAAACCCCATCAGATCATGGTGTCCTGACGTGGGGAGCCCTTGGGACAGGCGAGGAGCGGGATGGGATCCTGCGGGGACGGGGGATTTTTCCCCTTTAGCCGTAAATCACCTGTTGACATCGGTTTGGGCCGGTGGAAGGTGTTGCCTGAACACAACCGCTGTGCGTGGGGCTGGTTTTCCTTCGCTGATGTCGGTCTGGGGCAGCTGGAGGATGAGCAAGATAGAATAGGTCTTTTCCTACCTCAAAAAGAAAAAAAAAAAAAAACCCAAACACCAAAAAAAACCCCAAAACCAAACTATTGGAAAACGTGATCCAGTGCAATTCAAGAGTTAAGAACAGGCTTTCCCCCCCTCGTTCCCAGCTGGTGTAACTAGTTCAGCTGACACCTGGCACAGCTATCGGAGCCTCCAGGGTTTCCACTTTAATAATTTACATCTCCTCTCCCCACGGCTCAGGCAGACGGAACCGAGAGAGGTTACCCCGGCGGCAGGAGCGAGCGCGGGGCTCCGGGAGCGCTGCCCGCGCCTCGGCACCGGGGCCGACGTCACTTGTGTGGAGCTGGGGGGCCCTTGGGTCCCCCCCTGCCCGTCCCAGCCTCCCCCCGCAGCCCCAAGCCCCCGGGCTTTCGGGGAAGCCCGTCCCCGCGTGGGAAGTCACGCGGGACGCTAAGCCCTGCTGATCCCCCGCTTTGGCAGAAAGGGGGAAGTTTTAGAGGCTTTGAAGCGAAAATCGATGGTTTCTGAAAGGAGGCGGGCAGGGATGGGGGTGGCCCCGGGACCAGCAGCTCTTGGAGGTGGCTCGTTGCTCCGCTGGCCCCTCAGCCCTAGGAGAAGCGCCCTGAATACCCAAACTGATTCAGTCTCGCTGAGGGAAGTGCTTTTTATTTTTAGCCCCCAGGGAAGAGGGAGGCTTTGCCTTGGGAGAGAGCAGAAAGCCCACCAGTCACCCCAGGGACACTGGTGCTATTGGGATGAGTGCTCACAACGGGGTTAAAATCTCCCTGCGTGCACGCAGGTGGGGATAGCTGCAAGTTCAGGTCGTAAATTCACCCCAGAAACACCGCAGAAAGTAGCTAGGAGAGGTTTATTTCTTAAGAAGTAAACAGATTTTTTTTTCCAAGGTGGGTTTGTGAAAGCGCTGTCGCTGCATTTTAAAGCCGCTGCCTTGAATTTTCCGCCTCCGTCGTCACCCTTGTCCTGCAGCGACACGCACCCGCGAAGCCTCTTCGCTTACGCGGTTTTCAGCATCTTCTCACCGGCAACTCAAGGCCCCGTTAACGTTCGATAACTGCGGCTGGGTGCAGAAGCGTGACCGGGCGGGCTCTCCGGGGCGCAGGGTGTCGTGCATGGGTTACCCCTGGATCTCCAGGCTGCTTCACGGCAGTTTTATTTTATTTAAGTTCACCTGAAACCGGCAGGCTTTGGGGAAGATTTCTTGTCTTTTTTTTATTTTAAAGGAAACCATAATTTTTAAGGTATAGGGGTTTTATTCCCACGGTGGGATTTTCATATTCCTCCGCCTGGCTCTGTGTTGAACGCAGGCACAGGCAGATGCGTAAGGGGAAGAGGAAGAAAAATTGTTGGCTTTGGCTTTAATTAGCAAGTTAAGACTCTTTTTTGTTCTTCAAGGTAAACAAAGCGCATAACTTGCACTACTGAATCCTGCTACAATTTTTTTTCTCTCCTACTCTTACACCATTTGATAACTTTAATAAACTGCAGGCTGAGAAATCAAGTGGTCAGACAGAATTTCAGCATTTTTTTTTGTACCTGGAAGCCCAGCTCTTGTTCTTGTGGAGGAAAAACTCTAAACCCAAGTATCTTCTACCAGGTCAGAGGCAGAAAGCAGAGTGAGCACCCACTGCTTTTTGCACAAAACAGAAAATCTCATGGGACTGGGATTTATCTTCATGGGAAAAGACCTGTCCCATGACTGCTCTGACAACACTGGAATCACGTGCAGGGGTTTTGCCTCTCCAAATGCAACTATTCGCATGTTCGTCCTCCCCCGCGGCATTTCTCACCCTCTGATGACGCTCTCTTGGCTGCAGGATTGCTTCTCCATGGCCAACGTCTCCTGGTACGGAGGGGCGAGCGTCCGCGCCCAGCGCTGGCCGCTCAACGGCGCCGAGAGCCACGCGCAGCCCTTCGTTAGCGGCGACTTCAGCAAAAACCCAGCTGGCTACGGGCCTGTTTCAGAGCGATACTTTTTAGGCTCGACAGGTAATCGCATCCTTCCCTGTCCAACGTCCTATTGCTTTAATCCCCGTGTGTCTCCATCCCTCTCCCCATCTATAAAGCAACTAGTTTAAGAGCAGGGTAGATGTTTCCGAGATTAAAATATCCTATAAACGAATGACAACTGGCAGCAGGACGCAAGGGACGGATCCCACGCTGCCTCATCCCTGCGGAAAAGGCCCTGATATTAAACCTCAGCGCACCTGAGCTGCATTTACAAGTCCGTGCCCGGGAGGATGGGGTTGGCCCAAGTCACCCCAGGGAAATCCCAGGCTCTTGGTGTACTTTTTTTAAGCAGAGATCTGTGTCCATTGCCGCATCCTCCAGCTCCACGCCAGTGGCTTCGCCCTGAGCTCGCGGGTCCCCGACACTGCTATGGGGTGCTGGATGCGGGCATGGGTTTAGTTGCTGTTGTCATTTTTGGGTGGATATTTGGCTTATTCTGCAGAATGCCAAAGTTCAGATATTTCCCCAAATTAATCAATTGATCCGCAGCTGCCCCGCATTGATGAAGCTGAAGGCACTGCCTAAGCTGAATGCAGAGCAAAAGGGCAAGAAATGGAGCAAATCCAGCTCTTCAATGGCATTTTGGAGCTTAAAAGGGAATAGTGGAAGCAGTGAGTGGGGATGTGATTGCACGGCCGGATCTCTGGCTGGGATCAAGCCGGGAGGTCCTGGTTCCAGTTAGGCTATGTCCCGCACATCCCTGTCCCTGTGGCCACCGGTGCGAGGACTGAGAGGAGCCAGGCGCCTGCCGAGACACCGTTTTCCTCTTCTCTCCCCAAAGGAGTGACAGTGACAGTGGCACCCGACGTGCCCCTCTTCCTCTCGCTGGAGAGCAATCGGCACTTCTGCCTGGAAACGCCGGCGGGGAGAGCCGCGGTGCCCCTGCGCTACCTCCTCTGCGTCAGCCCGGACGTCGCGGCCGCCCAGCGGCACGTGGGCAGCCAGCTCGCCGGGCAGGCGCGGGCGCTGCCGGACACGGCCCTCCTGGGGTGAGACGCTCCTTCCCGCCTGGCTACCGGGCTGCTTTCCAGGCCCTTGTCCCGGTCGCTGTCCCGAGCATCTCGTGCCGGCACAAGGTGCAAACCCTCCCGGCTCTTTCCACCACGCAGGTCTCCGATCTGGCGGTATTACGGCCCAGCGGGTTCGGCTGCCAAGATAAAACGAGGTTTGAGGTCGCTGGCCAAGAGGCTGAAGCGGCATCGTCTTCAGGAGGGGGTCCTGGCCCTGGGGGAGCACTGCACCGCCGTCCTTGCCGCCGCGGTACGTCCAGTCCTGCCGGCCTTTGGGCTCGAAAGGCAATCGGAGAGCTGCCATCGGCCCTGCTCTCAGCACCGTTAAATCCTTACGTGTAAAATGCAAACGCACCCATTTTGTGGGGGGGGGGGTGAGCCTCCCCTCCCTGAGAAGCGATGCTCCGTTTGGGGTTTCCCCGTGCAGGCGGTGACACCGAGCAGCCGGTGCTCGGTGGCTTTGCCACTCCTACAAAACACCTTTTTCTGCCTTTCCTTCCCCGCAGGACCACGTGCCCTCGGAGCGGAGGAAGAGGCACGACTCGCCCCGCGCCTGGGACCCTTCCCTGATAAAACCGCTGCAGCTCTCCATCACGCTGTCCCCGTACACCAGCATCGCCTCCCCGCTCTTCCTGCGCTCGCTGCGGGACGGCGAGGCGGCGAGCTACTGGCTGAGCCTGCAGCCCCGGTTCGGGGGCTGCTCGGTACGAGACCCTCCGCCAGCCCCTGAACCTGCTGCTCAACCTGAAATCAAAATTAAAGCTGAACGAATGCCCACAGAGGGGCACAACCTGATCCTCCCGTGCTGGGGGCAAACCCTACGGGTGCAAAGCGATGCCTGAGGGAGCAGCTTGTCTCCTGTTTTATAAGGAAGCAGCTTTCAAATTTCCCTTTCCAAAAGATATTTTAAAAAGTTGCCAGTGTTCAGAAAATCCCTCCAATTCCCTTTTTTGCAGTCACTTTAATGATATGCCAATTTGCCATCAACTCAGGGATTTGGGGGGGGGGGGGGGGGGTTGAGGGAGGGTTGACACTTTCATGCGTTGCACCGCGACGGTGCAAACTGCGGCAGGGCAGGACGAGGGCAGAGCAGGCACCCTCCAGCCTCGCTCCCCGGGGTTGGTGGGGTGGTTTAGGGGTCTGACAGAAGCTCTCCTCCTCTGCCGCAGATCCCGCTGCTGACCACCTGGAAGGGGCGGCTTTGCGCCCGCCTGAACGTCACCAGCGAGGCGGCGCTGAGCTGGTACCTGGCACGAGCCCGGCGCCTGCAGCAGGCGCTGGGGGCCGCGTACGTGGTCTTCGAGGGCGCCGAGGGCAATGCCTTCCTGGAGCAAGCCGTCCCGCCTCCCGCCGAGCTGGCGGGCGACCGATACACGGGGGCACTGGCGGCGGCGCTGGCAACGCTGGGAAATGCCACTGTCATCAGCGCCGGTGCCAGGTGGGTGGCAAGGAGGAGAGGCTTTGCTGGAGCCGACGGCTGCGTGAGCTGCTTGGGGAGATGGTCGAGGTGATGCTTTAAAAATGCCCGTGGGTGCTGAGACACCACTCAGCACCCAGGGAAGCAGCGTGGAGGTGGTCTAGGGCAATAGGGAGCGAGGGGTCACTCTCATATCTCTTTTTCCTCTCTCTTTCGGAGCATTTTAATTTTTTTTTTTTTTAAGGTCTTGGAGCATAAAAATGCTTAAATGCGTTAATGCCAGATACAATAAGAATGCATCTTGTCATTGATGGCCATTCAAGCGTCAGGTCGCTGCCTCTCCTGCAGGAGGTGAACCCTGGAGTCTTGGCCAAATCCCTGTGTTGGTAGTTGCCTGTGGTGCCAAACGACTGTAGCTTTCTGACTTTTCATGCTTGCACAGCCCACCACAGGATTAACCTATTAATTAGCAGTTGTGACATGCCTCGAGACCCTTTGGTTGGAGGTCCTGAAAACTATTACGTTTCTTTTTTCCCATTGGTTTTATGTCTGGCAGATGCAAAGGGATATGCAGGCTGTTTGCAAAATGACTTACGTTGTGGATCAGGCACTGATGGTAAATTGCATTAGAAGGCAACTTCAAAATGGTTCATTTTCAAAGAAAAAGCAAAGTTGCACATGCCGAGGTGGTGACGGGCTCTTACTCAGCCATCTGCAAAACCAGAGTGGTGGAAATAGCCCTTTTTCTAACCATTTTTCAGTCTGTCCAGGATCATACCTTTCCTGGTGGGCAGCTTCCATACCAGAAGTGTTTCATTAACCCATCTCATCAGCCTTACCACCTCCAAAGATGAAAAAATCTCCCTGGGAGACCTTTGGGGAGTCAGCAAACGGGTGGGAGGTTAAGGAGGAAACCAAACACTAGAAGCAAGCAGGCTCAGACCAAAAATCCCCCTTGGTTAGATGAGCTCCAGACCGTTTTTCAAGCCAAAGCTCATCATGAAGGTCCAGATTTGACCCTTTTTCTCCTCCAGAAACACTGTCTCCTGCACCAGGCTGCACGGTGACATGATCCCCTGCCCCCACAAGTAAACCCAAGGCATAGAAATGCTACTGGAAAAAAAACCAAACCGCCCCAGGGAAAATAATGTTTTCCTCTGGCAGATAGCTAAATCTGCCGTCAGGAATGACGGCTGCTCAGTGCGAAACAGATGAGCACAAATGAAAGCCGGGAGGAGAAATCCTCCCTGTGGGACGTGCCCCTGGGCCACCCGTGTCACAAGGAGGGTCGTGCTTCGGGTTTGGGGCACCGCATGGGCCCGGGGCTGAGGGTGCTGTTGGGGTGCCCCGGCCGGTGCCACGGGAGTGTCTTTTGCAAGCGTTTTCCCACCAGCCTCGGTGTTGCCACACGAGAAGTAGCAAGAAGATGGCTACAGCCCAGAGTGTGGCTGTGCTGCCATCAAGGTGGGCCACCAACTTGTGGTCTTCGTCAGATCAAGCCAGGAGAAGGAAAGCTTTGAATGGAGGATTTGGGGAGAAGGAGGGGGACTAGGGTTGCCAAACTCGGCAGGGCAGGCGCAGTGGGTGGGAGCGGTATTGGGGAGCACTGATTTCCCTCCAACAGAGGTGCCAAGTGGTTGGAGAAACCCGTATCTGACCACAGCGACTGCCAAGGCAGCCGGGCACCGGAGAGCTTTGGCTCCTGTGAGCCATCTAAAAACGCTGGGTTTGTGCTTGTGTCCCCAGATCCAGCCATCTACCGCTCTTCATCCAGATGAGCCCGCTGCGCTCCGACTGGAGCCACGCTGGGCTGAAGGGGGTCATTCCCTCCGTGCTGCACTACAGCCTCTTGGGCTACAACTTCTTCATCCCTGATGCAGTAGGTAATAATTTCTTTTCTGTTTTTCCCCCTGTTTCTGGCTTTTCTGCAGAGACTTTTGCAGCAGTTGTTCAGGCGAGAGGAGCGCGGGAGGTGCGTTGGCGCTGTCTGGCGTAGGTGTGCTATATGAAGGCTTGAAGCACTTTGCTCCCGGTACCCAGTTTTCTGCTGTGCCGACTTGATTGGGTTGAATGTTACTAGGGAATCGACTGAGGAATTGCAAACAAAAAAACATGCTGTAAATTTTATCAGGCAGCCCCAGAAGCAGCCGGGTCTCTGGGGACGCCCTTTGCAGAGCTCCTTAACCGCGGGCGGAGGGCGGCCCGCCACCTCTCGCAGCTCTGCTTGAGCTAAAACCCCCCCCGCGAAAGCAAGGAGGGAGCCCGCAGGCAGGGAATGGCACGCTCGCGCTCCTGGCTGGGACGCAGATGTTCCTAAAACACCAGCAGCCCTGCTCCAAGTTTGCGTTTCTGCTCCAAAGCACAATGGCTTGAGAAATCCTTAAATAAAAACAGTATAAAAGTTGAGAAACAATTCTTTAATTGGGGCCAAGCAGTTCGTTTTCCCCCTTGTCTTGGAGGTGACCGGGTTATTTGTGTTTAAAACATGCCC
The DNA here is from genome assembly GCF_965183815.1 of Platalea leucorodia. Classification (NCBI taxonomy): domain Eukaryota; kingdom Metazoa; phylum Chordata; class Aves; order Pelecaniformes; family Threskiornithidae; genus Platalea; species Platalea leucorodia. Next base: position 73,138,244 of record NC_138829.1, on the reverse strand, counting down.
CAAACCACCAGAGGCTGCACGTGAAGTGTCAGACCCAGAGCGCGGAGCTGCAAAGACAGCCCGGAAAAAGGGGGTTGTTGAGAATTTTTTTTCAATTTGGCCTCTATTTTTAGCCAGTTTTCCTTAGAAAACAAGGCTTAGGCAGTCACAGCATGCCAGTTCCCTCCCCGAAGAGATGCTGAATCCCTTGGCTTCTTTCAGGCGAGCTGGAGGGGAGAGCAGCTCGCCCTGCGCGGCGGGGCTCGCGGCCGGTGGCGTTTGCTGCGGGGGCGAGCGGCCCATCGGGCTGCGTCCCCGCCGCTCGGGATGGGCGAAGCCTCTGAGGAAACGGGGCTTTGCGGATGGCTTGGGCCAGCCCTTGGCGTTGGGGGTTTTTGTGCCATTTCTAGGGGAAGCTGTGCTGGATTTTCAGAGTGATGGCTCCTAGGGACGCTCCGGCTCCTAGGGACGACCCAGCCCCAAGGGCTTCATTTCCCTGTCCCATCCCATCCTCTCCTGTCCTTCCCAAGCCCCTCTCTGGTGTTTCAGAGGGGAATCGGAATCCCCTTCCATGACATGTTTCTGATTAATTAGTTGGCAATACTCTGCTTTTCCACCACTTTTCCTGTAATTTGGATCCCTTCAAATTCATAATGAGTTTTTTCCTGTGATGCTTCGTCTTTGCACATCAAAGTGGCGGGAGAGTCCAGCGTTTTTCCCAACACTTTGCAGGAGAGAAATCCCTTTTTACAATGGGGGATTTACAATTCTAAAACGTAGAAACTCCTCAGACATCATCCCTAGTATGTCTGGTCCTAAAATGGCCAGAGATGGACGTCTGATTGCCATTTGCTGATGGTGCCCAAGGAAGAAAAATATGGGTGGGGAGAATTGGGCTCCTTTTTGCAATGGGCAACGTGGAGAGCAGGTCGCTTGGGACTCATCCCGCGAGGCGATGCCCCCGAGCAGCTTCACTCAGCTCCTTGTCCCGGGCAGGAGGGAGCCTGGCCGGTGACGCCCCCGGGGACCCGGAGCTGTACGTGCGGTGGCTGCAGATCGTGACGTTTCTCCCCGTGATGGCCTTCAGCACCCCGCCCTGGCTCTGCTGCGACGCCTGGGTACGTACCCCCGTGCCCGCAGAGGAGGACACAGTGCCCCTTATATGACAAAAACCCCCCAAAGCCATTAAGGTCCCTATCGGGGAAAGCTGAGGCTAAAAACCACTGTCCTGTTCTTGCTGCCCACAAAATTCTCCTCCCTGCCCCAGCAACCAGGTCGCTGTGTGCTCTCAGCAGCATTTTTGCTGCAAAATCAACGTGTTTGTGGCTTTATACTTCACGGCTTTGTGCAACCACAGGGCCGGCACCTGCAACGCCTGCAGAAATGACAGCAATCGTCCCGTGTCTCCCTCCCTTTTGCTGCCGGAGTTGTTTAATTATAGTTCGATCAAACAGTTAATATCTGTGGTAGAGTGAACCTGCAGATTCACATTCAAAATCTTTTTAAACAGTTGGAGGCATTTTCCCAGGGATGTCGTCTTTAGGGCAATAAAAGGGGAGAGCGATTCTTAAAATCGGGGGCACAGGGGGAAATGTCATTAAATCTCTTTGCCAGCAGCAAAAGAGCTCATTGCTTTGGTTAAAGACATCAACAGCCCAGCGGCCATCACCTGCCAGCCGCTGTCCCCAGCCTTCACATCTAAATGGGAATTAATCCACTGTATCAACCCTGTTTGCACCTTGTTAGCTGCCATAACTTGATCTGGACATTGCAATTCAGTAATCTCTCTTCCCAAGGGAATATATATATATTTTTCTTTTTTTCTGCTTGCTTTGCAGTTTATTGGATGAAGGACTTGTCATGGCTTTCTTTTTCTTCTCCCACCCTGCAGGTCCTGAATCTTACCCGGCAATGCATACAGAGGCACCGGGACTTCGTTGTGCCACTCCTCATAAAATACGGTGAGGAATGGCGTCGCTTGGGGTACCCCATCTTCCGGCCGGCGTGGTGGCTCAGTCCCACAGATCCAGCCGCTTTTACCGTAGAGGATGAATTTCTCCTTGGAGATGAGGTAGGAAATGCGGGGACCGAATGCCCTCAGAGGGTAACTGGGGGCAAACACGGCGGCCCCTGCGCTCGCCCATCCTTGCATCCTACCCGAATGCAGCGCTGGTGAAGCGGCTGCATGAAACCAAAGGGCTGATGGGACCCTGTTGGCTCCTTCAGGTTTGCAAGTTATTCAAAATGAAGAGTCAACAAGACCTTTTTCTTTTCTTTCATTTTTTAATATCAGGGTGGTTTTCAGTCCTTTCTGCCGGAAGACACCTCCTGACGGCCAGCGTTGCTCGTTTCCCCCTCTTTTCGGGCTGTTACTTGGAGCTGCAGCCCGCGATAGCCAAGGAGCAGCACAACGTGCGGCTCCCTGGTCCCCTCTAGCCCCGCTCTGGGGTTTTTCGATCCTAATCAAACGCAACCCAGAACAGAGGGGAGCATCAGCGAGCACAGACCCTGGGGCCCCACTTCAGGCTCACGTCAATGTCCCAGTTGAGCTCACCCATCCACGTGTTGCCTATGGGATTTACTCACTTGAATCCACATTTTACCCCGCTGGCAGCTATAGTGAGGATTTATTCAGCCCATCGGGGTGTTGTGAATGGAGCCCATCAGATCTGAGCCCATCTAATTCATAAGGCCACAGCAAGTTAGGCAAATGCTGTGGAGATCCGTGGCACGTTGAAGATGGATTGATGTGTTTATCCGTTTTCCTAGTAGAGATCTAAATGTGGCTGGCATCTGTTTCCCCCCAGTTTTCTTTTTCCCCCTGCTTGTTCAGATTTCGGTGATTTCAGCTGTAAATACTCCCTGCGAGTCTGGTGGTGTCACGCTTCGGTTGTGGCTTGTGTAGGGGGGAGCTTCTCCTGCCGCCCTCCCTGCAAATGCATCCCTCTTCCCGTTACAGCTTGTGAAATGTTCGTTTTAGCACACAGACGGCATGATGTATGGTGTGATTTATGGCCGCTTTAAATCAAAAAAAGCCTTAGAAAGGCAATTCAGGCCTTCTGAAAAAGACTTTTCTTAAACAAAATTGTGCCTCACCCTCCCATTTTGTGAAGACAGTTTTTTTGTGCGGTGGCATCACATTATCTCTGTCCTCCTGCCTTGCCTGGGTGCAGGATCCCAGAGCTCAAGATTTCGGTAGTTCCTACAGGTTTGGTTCTTCTTTTTTCATTAAAAGCATAATCCTCTGTCCATGCTACCGCATTCATTTTGCAGCGTGTTGGGCTGTCTCTACGTGGGGATGCTGTTAACGATGACGACATCGTCTCCCTAAATATCCAAACCCCAAAGCAAAGCTCAATAGGAGTTTGTTTCTTGTTTTAATACAAAAGCATCTTGTGCCGCAGAGTTATCTTTTCAGGCTCTGCTTGCAGCCTCCAACAGATATTGCAACACCTGATTTCCAAGCTTCAGTTTCTTACCACAAATTCTGCAGTTTCAATTTATAGGGCTTTTTTTTTTTTTTAAAGGGCACTTTCACTGCAGAAGATTGCTAAAATGTCTTTCTGCTGCTGCTTAAAAAGTAGAGAGCTCAAATAACCAGGTGGGATGTTTTTAAAATACAAATCCTTGGCACAAATGAATTTGAGAGCGGTTTTGTGCAAGCACAGAGGCTGGAGGGATCCGAGGCGTTTCTGCTGCCCCAGCGTGCTGCAGAGCACACGTCTGGGCAGTAATGGTGGTAACTGGTTATAACTGGGAGCAAGCTAGAGCTTAATTCTTTCCCCCAAAATCACTTGAACTGAAAAATCCCTGATGCAATTGAATTGGCCAAGGCAGAAATGTGGTCTGCGTTAGTGAGGCGAGATTCCCAGCAAAATATCGCAAACACGGAGAGGGGGGGAAAAGTTTGGAGCCGCTTCAGTCCTATCTCCCAGGAGGCACAAAGTTATGGCTTGGCTGAAAGCTCCTAAAATACGGTAAAATGTGATGTCTGCTCCATAAACTTGTCAGGGCCAAGCATTTCTGATAAAGCATGATGTGAGGCTGGCAAAAAGCTTGTCTGACTTTGGTTTTTATTCCTCCCCCGTCCGTGCAAGAGCCTGAGCTTGTGGTGGGAGAGCCCAGACGGGGGATGTTTTGACTTCCAAGCTGGTTTTTGGAAGGTGGAAGAATAGAAATGCACTCCAAAAATGGCTTTGGTGCAATTTGGAGCATCACCAATAATAGATTACTGGAAAATACACAGGGCGATTCTGTCCCGGTATGGTCCGAGGCAAGAACGAGTGTTAGGACACTGGGATAAACCTTTTGAACATCATCCCTCAGCGCGAGCGGCTGCTGCGGGGTGCCGATGAACCTGGCTTTGTGCTGTTGCTGAAGCCTTTCCCTCCTGAGTCGCACCCCAGGCTTTTCGGGGGGTACCTCTGGGCTGGGAAGATAGCCCTGCTTTGAAATCTGATCTTCAGGCTGCGATTTGTACACTCATTACTTCCAGGTCTCGTTAATCCGGATCACTTGGCAGCATACGCTCAACCTGAATCAGGCCGGATGATATATCTGTCAAATTAGCAAGAGTGCTCAAGAAACAGTTTTTATGTCAGATTTTTGCTGGCTGTGAAGGGCAGCCGATCTCCCTCTGCTGCCTTTGAGCAGATGGGACAGCACCAACTTTGGGCTTGTGCAAGCGGTTTGAGAGGTGGTGGCGTGGGACTGCCGCGGCCGGGGAGTTTCTGATCCGTGACCAGAGGTCCTGAAATGGGATTTAACACTGCACAGCCATATTCCAGCATCACTCATGAGCAAATTTCCACTACAGGGAAAGGGAATTGGAGCCGATTGCTATCGAATCCTTCCAGCAAAGCATGCTCAAATATAATAGCAAAGAGACAAGTTGCACTGATTCAGCAAACTGCGCTGGCACGTGCTGTTTTGCGGCTGTGCCGCAGCATCGCTGCTTGTCGCTGCCGTCCGCCTGGCAAGAGCGGACGCTGCAAGAATCCAGGTCTTCCTGCCAAATATATTTATGAAGGCCAAGAGGGTCTGAGAGCGTCCCCCAAACTGTGCTGGACACCCCAGTGTCTCCCTGGGACGATGCTGCCGGGCAGCCTGAGGAGCATCACGCAGGGATGAGTCCCAAGCACTTGCTCTCTGCTGTTGACCAGGACCTTCAGAAATGGGTTTAGGAGTGACTGATCTGTAAACTTCATACTCTGTTTTCACTGTTTAGCCTTTCTTTTCTTTAACGGCCTTTCTAGCATTTTAATTTTTTTCCTATCATCTCCTCTTTCTTCATCATCATGTGAACCTGAACAAATACAAATCAAAGCCTCGGTGTTGAAGCAGATTTAAATTTAAGCCAAAGCAGCTGGTTCTGTGGTTTGTTTTGTGTTTGGTTGGTTTTGTTTGTTTGTTTTTCAGCAAAGCTTTGTTTTTCTTGTGAAACTCTTAATTTTAGGGCCCTGGAAACCTCTTTCAGTTTCTGAAGTGAAATAATTTATCAGGAGTAAATATCCTCAGAATACTGGAAGCTGCTTTTTCTTTTTCAGTAGGGAGAGAAATGACCCCAGGGACCCCTCTCCTCATACCACCATCACCAACTGGAGAACTTCAGTCATGTAAAAGGTTTCTTTTCATATAAATGAAGAAAAAACAGTTCTCTCTAGCATTCTTTGGAGACTGGATGACCTTGACTCGGGCATTGGGGAGGAGCGAGCAGAGCACACTTCTCCTTATGCCTCCTCTCTGAACGGGGCTCACTGATTTGTGACCCAAAAGCAAACCTTTTCATGCTTTTATTTTTTTATGCTCTTTTTTTAAATGCAATTACCTATATGCCAAGGCTGCCGGCTGAGATTTTTCATGATGGTTAGAGGGCACCGGGCAGCTAATCTCTTGAATCTCCAAAGGAGCCTTGAGTCCATAGAACGATAAATCAATTGTGATTGTTGCTTGAGATATACAACACGATATAAACTATTTTGAACATGAGTTTTTCCCTAGAGTTTATGTAACCTGCAACACTTAATTAGTCTGGGAGGCTGAAACACAAAATCCTTCTCCGAAATGCAGGACAGGAAAGCTGGGAAGGGAGGGTTAAGTCGCCTGGAGAGCAGCCCCGGGCAGAGGGCTTTTGAAGCTCTCTTTTCTAGCATCCTGCAGTTAACGCTGTTCTCCCACCCCATAACGTGTTCATTTCTAATTGAAATGCAAGTTTCTGCTTGGTGCCGTACCAGATTATATTTGACTTCATTGATTAAGTCGTATCAAAGGCTCTGCCTGAACCAGATCTCAAGTACAGAGTCATGGGAGAAAAGAGAAATTCCCAACTCTGCCACACATCCCCTGCGTGGCTCGGGGACGTCTCTCGCCCTGGCTTAGTGCCACCAGTTCCCACTGCAATCCCGTCAAACGTCCCCAGGAGCTGCTTTGTGTGAGCCTGAACCCACCGGCAGCGCCTGGGACTTGCTGGCCAGCCCGTGCTCCTGCTCTGCCTGCACCCACTCTGTGCTGCTCAGCCTAGAAGGAGGAGCTTGGATCTGTAGGAAACACAGATTTCTGATGGTTTGGGGGTTTTTTGTTTGCTTTTTTTTTTTTCTTTTTTAGTTCTGGTCTTAAATATGAGTGAGTTAGACTCTAGGGGCTACTGCAGGCAGGGATGATCCCAATCCCGGCCAACCGACGGCCACTGCATCATCTTTTCTCACTTTTTTCATAGGAAATCTTGCACTTATCAACTTTGGCCTCAGCTGCTTGCGTGGATGGATATTCTCAGGAGCCAAACTTCTGATCTCTGTGGTTGCTCACTTCTCCCGTCAGCCTCGTGGTTCGCTTGGCGCAGCTAGCGGTATGTCCTGACTAAGCCTCCGTGTCCTAAGTTTCTTTTTTCTTTCTTTTTTTCACTGCAGGTCCTGGTTGCCCCAATAACAGAAAAGGGACAAACATGGAGAGATATCTACCTGCCTGGAGAAGGGCACCTATGGATGGACACCAACACTGCCCGCGTGTTCGACGGAGGCACTCTCCTCAGGAATTATTCCGCCAGCCTCGCAGAGGTGCCGGTGTTTGTAAAGACCTCCTAAATCCACGGACTGCTGCAGCTTTTGGACAGTTGACCTCTTTCAGAGCAGCACTGGCCACATGTGCTCGCTCTTCCTTGAGACTGTTTCAGCCTGTTTGCACTGTTCCAAGAACCTTTTTTTTTTTTTTTTTTTTTTTATTTCAGCAGAAATTGTTTGAGTCTTATTATTCACTGTTATTCTAAAATAGCAGAAATACAGCTTTGGCACAAACATACATCCACGCAGAATGTTGACCTGTATCTTTCCAGGGTTTTCCCAGTGAAGTGTGTGTGTGTGTGTTTAGGTGGGCACATCCAGCCTTTCCAGGTCCCTGGCACCACGCTCAAAGATGCTGCCTTGGCCAGAGAGCGGATTTTCCAGAATAGGAGATAAATGAAAATTGGCTTATACCAGATGGGATGTTTTCCATTTAAAGATAAAAGTATATACAGGGAAAACCAAGTATGATCGCTCTGTTCATGTGCATGGACATGACATGTGCCAAGCGCTGTCGGTGTCTTTCATCTGATGCTGTGGGTATGGGCCCCCAGGAGCGTCTCTGGTAGCAAGAGCCCGACTTTGAGGATAATCAGAAAATAGGGTGAATTCCAGGTCCATTGGAAGCAGGTTTCTGTGGAAGAAAAATAGACTTGATCAAGCAAAGGAGCGGCTCTAACAGAGCATGGTGGGGACAGGCAGGATGATCGCCCACCTTGGAATACAAACTCCAGCGCTCGGCACTGAGCTCCTGTGTGCCCCAGCCACCGCTTTTCACCATTTGTTCAATTTTATGGTTTTTTTCCCCAATTATTTCTTGCAGTGCAAGAGGGATCCAGTGTGACCAGCCGCCTTCTATCCAGCAGAAAACATACCCAGAGGCAAAACAGATGTCCCACATGCTGAATGTGATTTTAGGCAGAATATACTACTCTGATAACCCAAGTTATGGATTAATGGGACATTAACGTGTACGTTAACGGGGTGATTCCAAAGCCTGGCACTTGAGGGCAGGGACTAGGTGACAGCTGGGACTGAAGCAAAGAGCAAGTTTTGGCCCGCAGACCCTGCTGCAGGCAGTGCTGCCGGGCTCATCCAGCCAGCGACGGCAGCAGCCAGCACCTTGTTTGTTTGTGGAAACTGCTGCTGTACCAAGCCATGGCTCTGCTGAAAAAATGAGATTTACGGGTATCAGCTCTCCCCAGCACTTTTTCCCTGAAAATCGGAGGGAAAGCAAAAGAATACGTATGAATTGCTTTCAGCCACGGAAGCCTAGGGAGCTGAGAGGTGAAGAGCTGACGTGGGGAGGTGGGGAGCCCCTCAGCTCCGTGCCTGGTCCACAGAGGTACATGACAGGGCCAATGGGGAGCACCGGCGGAAAATGATGGGGCCTGAGGAGAGCAACCCAAGGCACACCTGGGGGCCAGGCCATTTCAAAATACCCACGAAGGTTCCTGAGATGCATCAAAAGGCACAAACTGAAATACAGGAACCTCTTGCTAAGCGTAATACAAAACTTGTTTATTTGCAAGGAGGTCAAGCCCTGGAACAAGTTGCCCAGAGGGGTTCTGGAGGCTCCATCCTTCGAGGTCATCAAAGCCTGACGGGATGCAGCCCGAGCAGTGGGCTTGGACTAGATGATCTCCAGAGGTCCCTTCCCACCTCCTCAAGTCCGTGATTTGCCACAAGAGGAGACGACAGGAGGGCTTTCTCCCATGCATTTTCATTCCTCAGCAGGAGCAATCGGGCTGGCTTGATCCTGTTTGGTGCCACTGCCAGAGTCGGAGACAACCCACGTTGCCACTGTCCCGCTGCCACCGTCTGCCCGCGTGCCCCCCAGCAGCAGCACAGCCACCACCTCAAGGGCCTTCTGTGTCCCCGGGCTCATTGCACTGCCTTGGCAGGCGACGGTCAAGGAGCGAGCGTTGCGTTTCCCTACTAGGTAGGGTGTGCTACCGGATCCTGCGCCCGGCAGGGCTGCGGGACCTCCATCGGGATCGGCTCCTTGCTGCACGCCCTTCTCTGGAGGAATGGCGGCCTCCCCGCTGACGGCGCTCTCTTCTCCCAGAGGAAGACGGGAGGTCCAGTTCAGGGCTTCGAGCTCGCCCCTCATCCCGATCCCTCCTCCTCTGCTGGGCTTGACTCCCGGTGCTGCGGGATCTCCGGCGGGAATGGCTCCTTGTCGCAGGCCGTTGCCTGGAGGAATGCCGGCCTTCCCGCTGGCGGTGCTCGCTCCTCCCCGGGGCGGCCGGGACATCCCGTTCTGGCCTTGGAGCTCGGCCCTCACCAGCATCCCTGCTCCTCCACTGCCTCCGCCTTGCAGAGGAGCCATGGGCCGCGGTGTCCGGGTGCCTCGTGTGGGCTTCCTGGCCTCGCCTGGGGGACCTGCTCCGTTGCCTCTCCGTGGCACGGGGATGCTCCCTGTCCCTGCTCTGCCACTGCTGCGTGCTGTGGTGGCCGCGGGAGTGCTCCCACTGAGCGCGGTCCCTGCTGCTGCGGGATCTCCGGCGGGATCGGCTCCTTGTCACGTGCCGGTCCCTGGAGGAATGCCGGCCTGCCCGCTGGCGATGCTCGCTCCTCCCCGGGGAGGCCGGGATGTCCTGTTCGGGCCTTGGAGCTTGGCCCTCATCACGAGCAGCATCCCGAGCCCTGCTCCGCTGCCGCCTCCTGCTTCTTGTGGAGTCGTAGCCCCGGCCGTGCTGAGGCCATCTGTGGCCATCGTGGTGCTGCCTTGGGGACCTGCTTCGGACCCTCTCTGGGGCCCCGGCATGGCCACTGCCACGGTTTCTCCTGGAAGATCTGCGGTGCTGGTGGCCTGAGGAACGCCACCGCCTCCTTTCTGCATTGTGGTGTCGAGATCTCCCGCTGTTGTTGTACGGGATGTTGTGCACCTCGTATTCGTTGGGCCCCAGCTTGCGGAAGATGTGGTGAACAGGCTGCTGGCAGTTTGGGCACACGGCTCTTCTGTGGACCCACTCTTCTATGCAGGGAAAACAGAAACGGTGCCTGCACCAGATCACGCAGGCTTCGTTTTTGATGGTGTCCAGGCAGATCAGGCAGTCTGGGTTCTCAGAGGCATCCAGCGGCGTGGCCTGGGGCACGTGGCTGGCTCTGGCAGCAGGGGAAGAGGGGCCCTGTTCTCCCAAGTCCTCCTCCAACACCATCTTGTGCTGCAAACAAAAGAGATACCAAGCTCGTGACCTGCCCTGGAGATGCAACCTGCAGGAAGCAGCAAAGCTGAAGAAGTCGAGCACCAAAGCGGTGCTCTGTGTGCTCCTGCTCTGCAGGCGGGGCGGTGACCGACCTCTCCGACACGTGCAGGCAGGGATTGGGAAGGCAGGAAAGCGGTTCCTGGCCTCCCAGCAAGGGCAGGACAAGGGTGGGGGCGCGGCAGGTCGGGACCAGTGCCCCGGGCCCTGCCCGCGTCCCCGTCCGGCAGATCCTCTCTGCGCCCTCGGCAGGGAGCCCGCGGGATGGGGGTCCTTCGTCCCCCCACCTGCAGACGGCTGTCCCCCACGCACAAGGCTGCTCCACGCCTCAAAAGCAGTGATAGCAGGGGCGTCACAATGGCTTTGTGGTGACATCACAGGGCTGTTGGGGACCACACCCAGAAGACACAAGCCCCGGCGTTGGGGGAAAAAAAGCCCCATTTGGCAAGCGTTGTGTGTCCAGCACTGGGCTCCCCAGTACAAGAGAGACGTGGACATACTGGAGAGAGTCCAACACAGGGCTGCAAGGATGCTGAAGGGACTGGAGCATCCCTCCTACGAGGAAAGGCTGGGAGAGCTGACGATCAAGGGAGCTTGTGTTCCTTGGTCGCACACAGTCACCGACCTTCAGGCAGTTTTCCTCAAGTCTCTTAATCTCCAGGCGGATCCTGAATAGAGTAGAGCAGAGTAGAGTGGAGTGGAGTGGAATAGAACAGAACAGAACAGAATAGTGCAGGTGGAAGGGACCTACAGTGATCATCCAGTCCAACCGCCTGACCACTTCAGCGCTGACCAAAAGTTAAAGCAAATTACCTTGCACCAAAGGCTCCTCTACTTTTTCTTGTTTCTCAAACTTCTGGTCAAACCTCTGCCCTTCTTCGGGCAGGGCAGTGACTGACCTCTCCGACACGTGCAGGCAGGAACTGGGAAGGCAGGAGAGTGGTTCCTGACCTCTCCGCAATGGCAGCCCCAGCCAGTGCACAGCAGCGTGCCTGAAGCCGTGGGGCCCCTCTCCTGGGCCAGTATGGGGCTGGTACTGGGGGCGAGCGCTGTCCAGGTGTGATCCGGGGCCGTGGAGCTGTGACATCACAGAGGTGTCCCCACCTGCGGGGCTGTGACATCACTTCAGTGTCCCTATAACGCACACGCCACCACCCTGTGTGTCTCGGTGTGTCCACGCCGGACTCTGCGCGATGAGTGACAGCAGCTGTCTCCTTGGCCTCAGCGTCCTGCTCCTGGCTTCTGGGACCGTCCTGCTCACCACCAGGCGACGCCAACAGGCCCGGGGCCACTCAGGGCCCTGGGGGCTGGTGGTGGCAGGGGTCACTGTGCTCTTCCCCTGTGCCCACCGGGTGACAGATGGAGTCGGTGATGCTGGAGACGGTGGCAGTGAGTGACAGCACCGGAGCAATATAAGTCCCCTGTGGGCACCAGGTCAGCCACCGAGCAGCCGTCTGCCCCGGACCTCTCTGCAAGCAACCAGCACCTGGACTCTTCCCTCGCTGCCAATGGTGGCATCTGCTCCTCCATCCAAGCACTGGCACTGGAGAACACTGTATGGGAGAGCCTCCTTTGCCCAGACAGGGGGGTACCGCAGAGCAAGGAGTTCCTGTGGCCTCTTGGTTTATCCTTGGCCCTGCCAGCCCTTCCCAAGCTGGACAACAAGGCAGTGGGACCAGCAAAAGGACCAGCAGCAGGATCAGCTTCAGTCCTGCGAAAGGAAGGTGTTGGCCTTCAGACCAGCTTCACTACCACCCAGGGCGGGTGTGAGGCCAGCCTTGCGGACACGAGCCGACCTAATGCTGCGGCGCCCGTCATCTCAAAGCTGGAGCTGAGCCAGGAGGCGCACAGCAAACTCTGGGTGCATGCTGCCAGGAAATGCCTGGAGATTAAGCTGCAAAGGCTGCGCGGGGCAGTGCAGCAGCCCATGGAAATGCTGCATCAGTCACTGCCCAAATGCCTGTGGGCTGGGACTGGCCCCCCGTGGCCACGCCATGCCTGTGTCCACTTCCTCAAACCACAGTGCCTCTTCCAGCCGGACCAGGTCACGCAGCAGCAGCGCGGGGCATCCCTCACCTGCCCGGTGGCCTCCACAACACCGCGTTCCCGCCCGGTGCCCATGTATTTCTACAGCCCTGAGGCCACGTTCATGCCAGAGGAGCAGTGCGAGACCCTGGAGCTGCACATCCATGCCAAGAGGCTGCAGTGCTGCAGGGACCAGCGTGGCACAGAGGGGCCATCAGAGCGAGCAGTGCCTGGGGAGGGGGGTGGCTGGCAGCCCTGCAGGACAGCACCCTGCCCAGCACACCTCGCGCAGCCGCACCAGCACCCAGCACCTCCCCAGCAGTCTCCCTCGAGATGTTGCACTGGAGCAGGAGGCAGATCCTGTGGACGCTGGATTCTGGCTTTCAGGAGATGGCCCACAGCCGGAGACAGCGAGACGTGTCGCAGAGCCCTGGTCCCACACCACCTCTTTCCCCTCCGTCGCCCCTGGGGGAAGAGGGGTGGCAAGAGAGCGGAGGGGCTGAGGGTGCCCACCACATCAGCCACAGTGAGGAGGCCTTGAGGTGGCACTGGGAAGGACAAGCGTGGGCAGACAAAAGGGAGGGAGAGGGGCCAGACAGATCGCTCCTAGAGTCCAAATAAATCCTGTTTCTAGCCCCGCTGTGGGAGCGGCTCACTTTCTGTGAAGCGCTGGCAAATTCAGAGTGGGATGTGCCTGCGGGCTGGAGGGGGGAGCCAGGGAAGGGGCAGGGTGGTGCTGGCTGCTGCGGGGGTCCCTGCGGGTGACACAGGCTGCTGCCCCCATCCGTGCCTGTCAGTGCCTGTGTCCCACGGTGGCAGGTAAGCTCCCTCGATCACCTGCTCTGTCAGCCCTGCCTCATAGGAGATATGCTCCAGTCCTTTCATCACCTTCCTTTGTAGTCCCTCCCTGGACTCTCCCCAGTATGTCCATGTCTGTCTGAGAATCATAGAATGTCCTGACTTGGAAGGGACCCACAAGGATCATCGAGTCCAACTCCTGTCCCTGCATAGGACAACCCCAAAATCACACCGTATGTCTGAGGGCATCATCCAAATGCTTCTTGAATATTGTCAGGCTTGGCGCCGTGACTGCCTCCCGGGGGAGCCTGTTCCAGTGCTCCACCACCCTCTGGGTGAAGAACCTTTTCCTAATGTCCAACCTAAACCTCCCCTGGCATATCTTCCTGCCGTTCCCTCGGGATTTCAGCTGCTCCTCGGTACGGGTTCCCCTCTAAACCAGCAGCCTGTTCACCACATCTTCCGCAAGCTGGGGCCCAACGAATACGAGGCGCACAACATCCTGCATAAAAACAACAGCGGGAGATCTCGACACCGCTCTGCAGAAAGGAGGCGGCGGCGTTCCTCAGGCACCAGCACCGCAGAGAGGGATTCAGCTCACTCAGGTTTGCTTATCAAAAAGTCTGGCTATGCATTTGTGCTGGTCACCCAAGCTTCCTTGGTTAGCAATAATCTGAGAAAGACAGATTATTATAAATGACCTACTGACTACACATGCACTTCGAGATGACTCAGACTGACATTTAGACAGGTAAATCCTTACAGCTGCAGGCTCTGGAAATACAGTTGGGAAGTGAAGCTGTATTTTTCTCTATCCCTAAATTCATCCTTAACTCTTTGGCTGCTTATCCCAAATGCCTCACAGTTTTTTCTTGTCTCTCACAGTACCTTCTGGATAACCTGTCCAGCATACAGCTAGACAAGTTCATAATATGGTGGGTGAACAACTGCCTTACAGGTCGGGCTCAAAGAGTTACGGTAAATGAGGTTACATCAGGCTGGTGGCCAGTCCCCAGTGGGGTTCCCCAGGGCTCGACTTTAGGGCCAGTGCTCTTTAATGTTTTTATAAATGATCTGGACACAGGAGTCAAATGCCCGTTAAGTTTGCCAACAATACTAAACTAGGAGGAGCTGTAGACTCTCTCAAGGGTAGAGAGGCCTTACAGAGAGATTTGGATAGGCTAGAGACCCGGGCAATCACCAACCATATGAAATTTAACAAAAGCAAGTGCAGGATTCCCCATGTGGGAGGGGGTAATCCTGGTTACACCTACAAACTGGGGGAGGAGAGGCTGGAAAGAGATCTGGGGGTTTGGGTTGATGGCAAGTTGAACAGGAGTCGACAGCGTGCCCTGGCAGCCGAAAGGGCCAGCTGTGTCCTGGGGTGCATCAAGCACAGCACCGCTAGCCCGTCGAGGGAGGCGACTGTCCCACTCTGCACCGCACTGGTGCGGCCCCACCTCCAGCGCTGGGTGCAGTTTTGGGCGCCTCAATATATGAAGGACATCAAACTAGGAGTGTGTCCAGAGGAGGGCAACCAAGATGGTGACAGGTCTGGAGGGCAACCAAGATGGTGACAGGTCTCGAGGGCAAGAGTTATGAGGAATGGCTGAGGTCACTTGGTTTGTTCAGCTTGGAGAAGGCTGAGGAGTGACCTCATTGCTGAGGGATGACCTCATTGCTGAGGGATGACCTCACCACAGTCTACACCTTCCTGAAGGTGGGCAGCAGAGGGGAGGTGCTGATCTCCTCTCCCTGGTGACCAGCGACAGGACACGAGGCAATGGAATGAAGCTGCGTCAGGGGAAGTTCAGACTGGACATTAGGAAAAGGTTCTTCACCGAGGGGGTGGTCGGTCCCTGGAACAGGCTCCCCAGGGAAGTGGTCATGGCACCAAGCCCGTCAGAGTTCAAGGAGCATCTGGGCAACACTTTAAGTCATCTGGTTTAGTTTTAGGTAGTCCTGTGAGGAGCAGGGAGTTGGACTCGACGATCCGTATGGGTCCCTTCCAACTCGAGATGTTCTATGATTCTATGACCACATTTTTGTCCACGAACAGGCAGAAGCAGATGCAGATACATGGGTATCCGACATCCCATCCATTCTGGCTGAATTTATACAAGCCGATCTCCCCTTGTGTAAGAATCCGGCCTGTATCATCCATCCATGTCACTAACAAGCCACAGGAATTGCTGAACACTGGTCTCCCTCCTCCCCTCCCACGCAATACGGCGGCACAGCAGCTCCTGCAGAGCATACTCGGGGTCCCCAAATACGGACTGGAGCAGCACAGAAACAGTGGGTTCAGATGTTTCTGCCTAGCTCCAGTTTGGTCCCTGAAGCTCTTGGGTTCTGCTTGCCGTTGGGTCCCTCAGCCTTTCCTCCTGCTGCCTGTTCGGCACAACGTGAGGAACACAAGGATCCCCGCTGGTGATGAAGCATCTTTGTGATTCACCTCTCCGATCAGAGAGGGGTTGCAGGAGTTACCAAAAACAGCGCTGGCAGTCAAGGTCCCTGTCAGGCCCCCGAGTGCACTAATAAGCCTTAATGGCCCTGATCAGCCTCACCTGGGACCTCCACCCACACTCATCCGCCCAGGAGCTCTATTTAAGCTCAGCCCTGGGCCTTCAGACTCTTCTGGAGCTGTGTTGGAGGAGCACTGCTCCCTGCCTGGCCATGGAGCCTCTTGATCCTGACCTCAGCCTGCGGGCTGACTTCCCTGCTGGGCCTCGGCCCTGCCTTGTCACCCTGAACCCGTCTGGCAATCGCTGGATCTGATCCTGACCTGAGAACTGGCTTCTTGGCTCGGACCTGGGCCTGCCCTGTCACTCCGACACTGCCTGGACTCCAAGGGTAGGCTGCATGTGTATGTCTGTATAGCTTATTAGAGAACCAAAGACACCACCTTTAATTAGTTCACGGGGGTACGTTGTCTGGAAGGGGAATAGCTACTTGCTTGCTGCTCGCTCTGCAGCGACGCCCACCGAATCGGCTGTACTGTGACGAAGGCTGGAGCCCCGCTCCGCTTGCGGCAGACAGCAGAGCGGTGCCCAGGGATGTGCAATCCCTGCTGCGAAGGGAAGAGATCAGGCGCTTTTACTGCAAGGGCTGTGCGTGCAAGGAAAGCAGTGGGTAAGGAGGAGGGCATCGCCTTTGCCCTTTTATGAAAAGGCAGCTGAGGCAGAGGGGAGCTGACTTGCCAAAGGCCTGAGCACTGACTTAAGCCTGAGGCTGGGCTTGGAAAGATCTTCCCAAATCACAGCCCGAGACCCATCTCTGAAGCCACCCACTGTTTCCTCCTGCTTTACAGTGCCTTTAGAGACAGAACAGCCATGTGTGCGCTGGATAACTGTGTGTCCTGGAAGAAGCAGCTTCCTAACGCCGCAGCCCTAGGGCAGCACCAGCCCTCCATCGATGAGCCCCAAATGGAAGGGGCATACCTACAAGATGGATGTCTCTAATAACCCTTCCAATTAAGTATTTTTTCCCCGGGGTAAAGGCTGGCTAGCCATCTATCACAGCTCCATTTAATTCAGTCTGCAGTGGAGAAGGCGTAAACTTTTCCGCAATAAGCTGGAATCCATTTTGAGTGTACAATCTTGTTTCTAATTGCCTCCGGTGACGTTTAAGAGAGTGCAGGCGCTCAGTTACCGCCCAGGCTTTAGCCTGCGCCCACTGAGGGCACTGCCAAGCCCCCGTGGTAACAGAGCACGGCTTCGTTAGTTGCGTGACGTTGCTGGGTTGCAAGGCCTCTCCCAAATACCCGCCTCGCTGGGTTCGTTTAGCCGGTTTTCTTGCTGATCTCTCAGATCAGTTATTTTTTGCTGTTGATTAAGAGAAATGGCATGAGGGCTCTTAGTCTTCAGCCACCAGGACACAACTCCTGCTGGAATACTGGAATAGAGCTTGGGGGGGAAGAATTCCTTCCTCTGTGCGTTGGATTAAAAGGATAATTTTTTTTTTTTCCCTACGGTGTCCCATACTTATTTAAAGAAACGATGAAGGTAGCCCAGAGATGGTAAAGGAGAGGGATGAGAGGCGCTTCCCCGGAGCTGCGCCTGGGGCTGCGGGCCCCGCGTTCAGGATGCTCTCGGCGGGGCCCAGCCACCCGCCTCCCCGGGCTACTGCTGCCCGCGGGGCACTCGCCCTGCCCGCGGGCCGGCGCAGCGTTACGGCTCGCTGCGCGGCTTCCCGCCGCCCGCCCCCACACGGAGCCGCCCCGAACGCGCAGCCCGGCGGGGGCCGCAGGCCCGCGGCCGCCGGGGAACTACGCGGCCCGGCAGGCAGCGCGCCCGCTGCGCGCGCCGGGAGCGGCGGCGCGGTGCACCCCGGGAGGCGGCGTCAGGCCGCCGCGGGGCCGCGGGCGCGGCGGCGGGGGGAGGCTCCGTTTCCCGGCGGCGGGGAGGGGGGCGCCGGTCAGCGCCGCGATGGCGGTCGATAGGGACCTGCTGCAGCTGGACCTGTACGGCCTGCTGGGGGTCGGCGAGAAGGCGTCGGAGAAGGAGGTCGGGGCGGCGGGCCGGGAACCCTCGCGGGGCGGCGGGGGGGGGGCGCGGACCGGGGCCCCGCTCTCTCCCTTCCCTCCCCCGGCCCGGCGCTGCCGCCCCCCGCCTTGCCTCGGGGCCGGCGGCCGTCGCCGAGGGCAGGAGGCGGCTCGGGCCCGGGGCTGCGCTCCCCGCTGCTCCCGGCGCTCGTTAACGCGGTGCCGCGGCCCTGGGCCCCGCCGCGCTGCCGGCTGGAGCCGCTGACGGGCGGGGAAGGCGCTTTTCAGCGCTGGCCCTGCCGCCCCGGGGTTACCCTCCGGCTTCCCCTGGTGGGCCTGCGTGCGGGGCGAGGCCTGGCGGCGGGGGAGGGTGGAATCGGCTGGGGGGGGCGCGGAATCGGCCTCGGGCCGTGTTCCCCTCGCTCTGTTCGGCCTCCTGCCTTTGCCGAAACCCGGCCGTTCGAGGCTGGGCTGGGGGCTGTAGGTTCCCCTGGGTCCCCTCGTTCCTTTCCTGGCTTGGGAGGGACGGGTTGCTGTTTCCCCTTCACTTGGCAAGTCAACGCTAACGGGAGACTTGAGCAACTGAGCTGGGAAAGCGACCTTTTCGAGGGAAGTAAGGCTCCGAGGAAAACTATTAGTAACGGAACAAGGTTACACTTAAAAGGAAAACTTTGCTTTTCCTCCTTAGGCTTTCTCTTTTTTGTGTCCCTTAGCAGTAAAGGGCAGTAGCGGTACACTAGGGTAAAACTTGGACGCTACAGCCTGGGCATAACCAGCAGTTGTGTCTGAGGCTGCCTGGAGATCCCGCGCGTACGAAGCACAAAACGGGAAGGAGCCAAGCGTAACGCAGAGGATTGGATGAGATGAAGGGCTTCAGGTGGCCTCAGCTTCGCCGCCGAGCTAGTCACTGGGGCAAAAGGAGGAGAAAATTACAAATTGGATGTTATGGTGCAACTTAAAGTGACAAGCGTAATTTAGAGTGCTAATCCTTGATGTAAAATACTTGAAATAACGCAAAGACCGATTGTGTGCGGAGCGGCGCGGCCAGAAGAGATGAACAAAGGGGAGCAAGACTGTTTAGTCTTGCTTGGCAAGGCAAGTAATTTAACCTCACTGTTTAGAGAAGCCTTACCTGAACTTGCCACGTAGAACTGTTATTGTAATAGTTGTGACTGATGCGTGGGGAGGAGACTCGCTCGCGCTCTCTCTCACCTGGAGCCTTGCTTAGGCAGGAGACAGGATTAGGCCTGTAAGGCTTTAGCTGCACAGCTCCCTTCCAAGCGCTTTGTCCACGAGGTGGTGCCGGGCCACCACTTATTCCACTCGTTTTAGCAGCGGACTGCTTGGCAGTGGAACAGAGCAGCTTTTCTTCCTTTCCTTTCTTGCGTGCAGATGTGTCCCGACAACGGGAGCTCAGGTCGTTAAAAGTGACTTAGCTCAGAAAGTCGTCAACCTTTCTCTGAAGTGTGGAAGAGATTAAACAGTCTTTGGTCAAAAAACCTTCACCTTGCCAGACTCAACTGTTGCACAGTAAACGGTGCTTTCTCTGTCCCAAAGTTACAGCTGCAAAGAACACTGTATCCTCCGGCTAGGAAACTGCCTCGGTGACCCAGACCTGGCTTTGACGATCGTGAGGTTTGACTGCTGTGATACAATGCACCCAGAAATAAAACGTCTGGCTTTGAAAAGCTTAGACTCGTTCAAAGTATGGCTGCCTGCCACTCGGTGTCCTGGGCTCAAACGCTTGTCCTTGCAGTACACTCTGATTAAAAAGGACAGGCCACTGCGTTGGGGTTGAAGACAGCTTTTCGGAGGTCTCTTGCTGTGACAGTAGGCCGCTTTACCTTTCAGCGTGAGGGGTAACGGGGCTGTCAGCACTCCGAAAATGGTCTTTGTTTTCTGTCAGGCCTGGGGGACATCTCGTCATGCGAATGAATGCTGGTTCAAGCACAGCCTTCTACTTATGATAGGGAGGTGTGTTTTAAGTTAAGCAAAACCAACAACAAAAGGAGCCCTCTGAATAGTAATTTTTTGTTTCTGCAGTGGTTCTCGGTGGGGGTTTTTTTGTTGTTGTTGTTTTTTTCCAAGTTGCTTTTCTCAACACAGACTAAAGGGCACCAACCAGTAAATCTCAATTCTGGCTCTTGCAGGTTAAGAAAGCGTACCGGCAGAAGGCCCTGACTTGTCACCCAGATAAGAACCCGGACAACCCCAGAGCAGGTGAGATGGGGTTGTGCAGACACAAAGAACTCTTCATGTTTGTTTTCGCATGTGCAGACTCCTGGAAGGGGCTCTGCTTAACCTCAGGTCTGTCTTTGCATGTAATTAAGGGAATGCCTGGGTATGTGTTATGTGAAGTACACATATGCAGGGCTAGGAGTTATTTTCATCACTATTCGAGAGCTCTGTTTTTTAAGGTTGAATGCATACGTGTTGGGTTTGGAAACATCAGTGTTAAGTCAGTGCCAGAATTATATTTGCACCTCTCAAAATCTTCCCACATGGTACTGGAATCTGGACCTTTGGCCACGCTGTCCCCTGTGTTTACTGGCTGGTCGCTATTTTAATTCCTGCCTCTCACAGTTGAAACTTCAATAGCAAGCTTATAAATCGTATTATCTATGGGCAATGCCCGCTCTTCTCTGTCAGAGACAAGGCCCTGACTCTGTGGAGCTGAGGATACCTAAACTGTTAGGAAGGTCTGGCTTCTGCAGCTACTCTGTTGTTGAGTGCTGTAGCTACAGGCAGCGGTGAACAGCAGCGGTAACTAGAAGGGTGCTCTTCATCAGGACACCTCAAAATAAACATTGTTCTGTATCTTACGTTTTCCAATTTGATGGGCTACAGTCTTAGAGATTGAAAATTTATAACTGTAGTACAGAGAAAATTTTTCCACCATGAAAAAAAAATAGCATCAATGAGAGGGAAGCTGGGGGGCTTTGATATCTACAGAAGGTTGAGAAGTGATTTGAGGTGTGTGGGGAGGCCTCTGGCTTATATGTGTAACCTTCCAGGAAGAGGGTCAGCAATATTGATGTAAAATGCAAAGTTTGAATCTTGGGCTGAAAAGCTACAGATGAGAAAGGGAGGGTTTGTTTGTAACAGAGTATTTCGGGCTGACTGCAGGCTGAGTAATACATTTCTGTAGATGGGTTCTGCTGAATTCATGTTTTCAAGATTTCTGTTAAAATGAAATGGCCCTGGTTTCTGTTTTTTAATTTACACTGAAGTTTATGCAACAAATGTTGTCCTTTGAGTTGAGGTGATCCTGGCTATAGGTTGGCTTACAAATGCCTTGGAAAGATTATTCTTCTTTCTGATGTTCTGCAGGTCTCTTCCATAAGGGATTGTCTTTTCTGGTTCATCTCCAGGCCACTAGCATGGTTTTCTGCATCTTACCCTTTTTTCTTCTAATTCCCAGCGGAAGTCTTCCACCAACTGTCTCAGGCCTTAGCCGTGCTAACAGATGCAGCAGCAAGGGTAAGGATGCCCATCCCTTGGCGATGTTGGGATTGTGTGGTGTTACTCTCTGGGAGCGTGCCGGAGAAGTATTGGAAACTCTGTTCCTGTCTGTCCTGCTCTCTTCTCCGACTGTGACTTCGTAAATGCAAGTCTCATCTGTTATTCCCTGAAGTTCTCTGTGAGATCAAATAGTAGGTGTCAGATAAGAACTTGGACAAATGTTCTTTTTCTGGTTTGATGTGCTGGGGGCAGCTCTATCCATTTGCTGCAAGGGTGAGATACTGTCTCTAATAATGTGTTAGACTGGGGCATATCCCATTTAAAAAAATAAATGAGAACCACCGCTGACAGGGATGCGTTAAATTCCCGTGACAACGGTGCATTTGCAGTTCCCTTGAAGTCAAGGTCTAACACATCAGTAATACCTAGATGTGATTGCTGAGGCTCAGAGCCTGCCTTTCTGTGGGGCACAAGAGACGTGTAAGCTGAAAAGCTGAATCATAGTCATGATCTCTGTCCTTTTGCCGCAGGAGCTTTGCAGGCTGCCAGATGTAGCTTGGACTCTTTTCTTGCTGTGAGGAACTGGCTGAGTGCCTGCTGCTCAAGGCCTGAAAGTGATCTGGACATGTGAAGGGAAAGAATAAAACCAAAATAAAAATGAGCAAGTAACTCTATCCAGAAAAACTCAGCAGAGAAGGCATATTAAAATTTCAGATTATAAGATTTAAAAACACGAAATAACTTTCCTCTTTTCAAACACTGGCAAAGCTTATAACCTCCCCTCCACGGGGCAGTTAAGCTTTTGGCATCCACGAGCTCTTTGGCTTCTACATTTTAAAAAGGAAAAAGTGTTCAGCAAACCCTTCCCATGCAGGAAGGAAAAATACCAGCTTTTCTAGTTTATTAAACAAGAGCAGTGCTTTCCTGTATGATTGTTCTACAAGTAATATTTGAACATTTGTGCTGGTCTGTGCTTCACCTACTACAGAAAGGTTCTGTGTAGGTTGATGAACAGATTGTCAACTGGTTTAAACAGGTGCCAGTGAAATTGCCAGCTTAGCCCAGTTCTTAAGTCTCTATAGTGCTAGATGAATGTTGATGTGTTATTGCTGCTGAAGAGTTCTGATGCTCTCTGATCCAATACGTTCACGTGAGTCAAACATCTGTCTTGTGAATAAATCCTTCATCTAAAATAGACCTTTTTAATTGTGAAACTTTGCTCTAAACCAAACGTGATCTGTTAAAAGTGCCCCTAAAGCTACTTTTGGCATGTTCAGGAAACCAAAATGTTCTTCCCCCCTCTGAAGATGGGTCAGACTTTTTCCCAGTACATTTTGTAGTTATTCATGGACTTCCTCACCCTTTCTGGCTCCATCCTGAGATCCTTGGGCCTCTTCTCATGTTTTCAGGGTATTTGTGTTAACTTCCAATGCTTTTAGGAGGAATGCTGGCAAGAAGCAAAGATGCTTCACCTCTGCTTACAGTGTTTCAGTATCTGTTCTCACCTTCATTCACTGCTTTCCATTTTATCTCTTCTGCTTTATATAGTTTCACACTATTGTGTTGGTTCTTTGACAGGCGGCGTATGACAAAGTGAGAAAGGCTAAGAAGCAAGCTGCCGAAAGGACGCAAAAACTTGATGAGAAGCGAAAGAAAGTAAAGCTTGGTAATGCAGTCAAAACTTCATTTTCTCCTCGCTTGAAGTCTTCATTAGCTGGGTGTTTGGATTTCTTCTACCGCTGGAATTCACCATCGATTCACCTGCTGTCCATTTGCGATGGCTGTGGTTTCTTTATGCCCAGAACAATACGGTAGCCATCTGAAATCTCCCACAGTCATAGCTGGGGACGGTCCTGCTCTGGGAAGGAACTAGGGGGTTTGATGACTGTTAAGACTGCCGATACGTTGATGTGCCTGGGCAGAGGAGAGGTAGCAGAGCTGTCAGGGCTCTACTTTGAAATTGGTGTTGGTGTAGCCGGGTTTGTGATCTTTCCATCCACCTCTGGTCAGCAGTGAAAATTCTCTTTGGATTGTTTCAGTTTTATGTCTTTCTCTGCAGATCTTGAAGCCAGAGAACGAGAAGCCCAGACCCATGAGAGTGAAGAGGAGGAGATCAGGATAACAAGATCATTAGAACAAGAAGTAATGATAAATTCTTAGATTTCTCTGCTACTTTTGAGAAGAATTGCTGAAAGTCTTTACGATCATAGTGAAAACCATGTGATGAGATGCAGAGAATCTATGTATAGCAGTCCTTCAGCCTTTTGGATTAATGGGCTCTATGAAAGAAGGGATCTTGTAGCAGTCTGGCAAATGTGTCGATCTCAGGATTTTATTTTTTTGTCTGCCCTTCTCCTTTTGCGCGGCAGTCTATAACAGCAGCTAGTTGGTTATATGCTGGCTGACAGGGGCTGTGTCACTAGGAACGTGCGGGGTCCAATTTTGTGAGCGCTGGAGCTGTCACAGGGCAGCTAGCAGGAGGGTTGCCCCAGGAGAGGGGTATAAGACAAAAGCTCTCCTTGGCAGTCTTTAGCTGCCGAGGAACTGTGCCCTCAGATATCCGTGCTGTCTTACCTCTGCTGTAGATAATACGCCTGCGTGAAGAAGGCTCCCGTCAGCTTGAGGAGCAGCAGAGACTCATTCAAGAACAGATCCGGCTTGAAAGACAGCAGCACATCCAAGGTGAGAACAGATGAGATTAGAGCCCTCAGCCACACTACATGCACGTGGGACTCCAGCTCGTCTGTAGACAGAGCTCACATACAGGTGCAGCCTTCTGACTTGGTCACGTTGCCATATATAGGATCCTACTTAGCGCCTTTTTCAGGGATAAGTCAAAAGACTAGTGTTTCTGTGGGGTTGCTTTTTTATATGTGGCATGCTGCTCTTTAACGCGCTGTTGCTGCTCCTTTTCAATAACTGTTCCAAAGCATTGAATCTAGGTGGTCTGATGTGGAGCCCCACGGTTATGCTGGAGGGAGCCTAAAGTCCCGCTTATCTGTCAGTTAAAGCGGTCAGTGTTGCAGACTCAAAATAGGAAATGATTCAAGTTTGCAAAAAATAAGAGTTGTCACTGGGTTACTACTTCTGTATCCCTTTGAAAGTTCTCAGTACCTATCACCCACAAGAGACTCGGTGTGGAGAATAAAGTTTTGTTTAGTCTGTGGCTGCTGAGGCTTTACTCTCTGGAACTTGATTCTCTCGTGTTCCTTGGGCATACACAGCCTTCATCCCAGGTTTGTACAAAGACCAGCAACAAATCTGTCGGGAAATGAGCAACACGCTGAACTGGAAAACATCTGCATTCTGTGCTGCCATACAACACTAGGTAGCTGTTGTGTTTGCAGCTGTCTCCCTCTAATTCTCCTGGGCTGTTCAGTAGTTGTAGTTAGTCTCCATACAGGAGGGGATGAGATTTTTCCAGAATCCCGGAACCTCGTCCTTTGGTATTCCTGAACCTCACTGCCATCACACACTTCAACAGTGAATTGCCTTTTTTAATATTCTGTATCTGTGTGGGCTTAAAATGCAGTTTTATGTTTCAGAACATTCTGTGCTTCTTTTCAAAACTAATTAGAGTGCCGTTCAGGTTTTCAGTTCAATGGGAAGATTTATTGTCTCTTGCTTCCTACCCCTTTCATTCTGGCAGAGGCTATAGTATAATATCTGTTGCTTTCTCACAGGAAAAATATTGACCTAATGACTTAAAAAAAATAACACCAGAGGTCCAGATGCAGAAACTTTTTTTGGGGTCACCAGCGTTTTCCTGTATGACTGTATGTAAGCCATTCAGCCCACCCTAGCCTTTCTTACCTTAATTTCACATATCGGGAATTGGGGAGGATGTTGAGCATTTGCTTAGTGCAAGAATCTCAAAGTGTTTTACAACGAGAGCACATCATTGTGAAGTATTTAGTTGCAGGGCCAGATTCAATTCTTAGGCTACGATATCCTTTTTTTTTTTTGTCTACCCTTAATTTTTCCACACTTGTTCCCACTAGCACAACCCTCTTGCAGGGAAAAATGTCACAGAATCTAACAGGTTTCCTGCTTGTGTCTTTACTTAGCTGTTTCTGTGCTTGATCATGGCAAGTCTGGGCATCATAGAAGGGAGAGATGCTGACATCCAATATTCGGTCTGTAGTACAGCTCCTGATGATAGTGTTGCACAAGATTTTTGGGGCTGAGATGGTCTAGTGGAAATCTAGAAGTGTTTGCTGTTGCCATTCGTACATTCTCAGGGCGAATTTTGTGTTAAATGCTCTTTAGCCAAGGAGTTTTTACCCATGTCCTTTCCATCTTTTTTTCCTTTCCCCTCTTCAGGCAAGCAAGAAAGAAATGGAGCAGAAGGCAAAATAACTCCCAAACTCAAAGTAAGACATCCTTATAAAGCTGGCTTTTGGTGAAAACTGATAGAACGTTATGTAGCTTTGAAAAACAGAAGGGACACTTCAGCTCTGCTGAGCTGGCATGTCCCTTTGTACAGTGGAGGTGAAGTTCCGCTATCTAATGTGTATCATGCATGTGAACAGGTCCTGCCACTGCCTTTAAAATACCCTTCTTCCCTCACCCTTTTCTCTGCTGTCTGGTCTAGATTTTTGAGCCTGAAATTGAGTTGTCTCTGCTTTAGGCATGGGGAAACATCTGCTTATTACCCTGATATAGCCATTAGTATGCTTTGAAGTATTATGTTTTTTTTATTTCAGTGAGCAATGTTTTTCCCCGTTCCCCAAATAATTTGTTCCCTTTGCGCATTCTGATGTTGAAATCACTGTCTTGGCAATTCTGGGAGCGTAGCTGTAAATAGCAAACTTGGTTATTGTGCAGGTGGCAGGAGCTGCACTGAATGTGGCAACACGTATTCAAATGGACAAAATTAACGTGCTGTGTTTATTTCCCAGCTAAAATGGAAATGCAGAAAAGAAGATGAGACGAGAGGGGGATACTCAAAAGATGTTCTGTTGCGGATCCTACAAAAGGTCCTGCCAGACGGTCTTTCCTACTACTTGATCTTCCCCTGCTCCCAAGGCTATAAGGAAGGATAGTAAATTCTGGGAGGCTGCATATAAACCAGAGCGGCTCTTTTTTCCCCTCTGTTGTCCAGCTTTCTCACTCATGCCGTGTTCAGGGATCGGCAGCGTGATCCATTAGCTGTGAACTGTTGCCCAGCTGGCACCTCTGTCTCATTCCCAGCAGGGACTCCTGCTGAAACAGAGCAGCTGCAAACCCTTCCCCCTGAATGGTGCATGCCCTGTATAAAAGCTAGACTGGCTGTGTGGTTATGGTGCACTTTTGCCTTCACTTAAAGCACTGTACATTAGCTGCTGCGGGAAGTTCAGAGACAGGAATAGACAAGCCTTTGATCTGATTAATCCCAGCATGTGGTCTGTATTTTCCCTTCATGCAAGTATCTCCTGTAGCTCTGACTCTGAGCTGAGCAGCGCTCTTGCACTGGGGCTTGCTGGAAGCAAAGTGTGTTGCTCCATGCCTCCCCAGAGTTATTTCCTGGAGGGACAGAAATTATGATAGGTTGGGATCAGTGGAAGCCTCATGCAAGACAGAACGGGTGATGGCTCAAGCCTCATGTCTGTGAAAACATGTTTTCTCTGCATTCATTCCATAGATGAACTTGACTTCTGGGCCTGCAATTAACTTTTCTTTCTTCCTTTGTCTTAACAGTATGGCGATGTGCTGAATTTGTTGATCTCAAGTAGGAAGACGGGGAGTGCAGTGGTGGAATTTGCGACGGTTAAGGCTGCTGTAAGTCTGGCGGAGACCCGAGATGTGTGTGGTGGAGAGTGGGCAAGAAGGGGTGCTGCAGAAGGGAAGGGTGCCCAGAGACACTGCCTTGTCATTAAGGCAGTGGAGAAGGGTAATGAGAGTCTAAAGGTACAGATGCATGAAGGGCGTGGCAAAGCTGGAGGCATAAACCCAGAGCAGATCACACACATAAACAAGCCGGCTGTGCATGCAAATGGCTGAGGAAAGAGACACTGCTTTAAAAAGCAGGCACTGAGCCATTTAATCAGCTCTCACTGAAGGTGAATTACCCATTGTGGAGATGGGCTTAATGAGTTTTAGAGGTTACATGAGGCATTTGCAGTTTAAAGAACTCAAAATGTCTTGACTCACTGTGAGTTATAATAATTCATGTGACTGTGGAAACAGAAATCATCAGTTACCTTTAATTTCAGTAGTTCCATCAACTTAAACTTATACTGTACAAGAGTGTCTGTTCCTTGTCACCTGTTCTTTCACTCATATATCCAAATAATCAAAAAAAACCCCAGAGTTGTCTGTGACCAGTTTATCAAAAGTACCGGCAGTGGTATCTTCTGTCTATGCTTGATGCAGGTACGGACCTTAAAGGGTGCTTCTCATGTCGGGCAGCTGTGAAATCCTCGTCGTTTGTGCCCTGCTTGGCCTTGATGCCAGGCTGAGATGGAAAAACTTTTATGATTTAGTGAGGGAGTGGGGTCTGAAATTCAGATGGTGATGGAAGAATATTTTCATTGGTAGGAGATGGCTGTGAAGAATGAAGTTGGCCTGATAAATAATCCTCTAAAGATTTCCTGGCTGGAGGGCCAGCCCCGGAACAACCCCAGCACCATCCTTTCTGACAGCACTAGTCAGCCTAGGACTTCGCAGGTAAGGAGACATAGACTGCTGTTATCTAAATCTGTTTCTATAGCAACCTAAATTTAACAGTGTGCTTTGCATTTATCGTAAGCTACGTTGATTCCCAGCAGAGCTGAAAAGAAGCTCTTAGTGAAAGGCCTGCCTTTCTGATGAGCCTTTTTGTGCTGAAGCAGTGGCTTTTTTTAAGGACCCTTTGCTTCAGTAGCAGCACAGTGAGAACACAAGCTATTTCATAGAATCATAGAATCATCAAGGTTGGAAAAGACCCTTAAGATCATCGAGTCCAACCGCTAACCTATCACTGCCAAGTCCATCTATACCATGTCCTTGGGCACCACATCTATCCGTTCTTTAAATACCTCCAGGGATGGGGACTCAACCCCTTCCCTGGGCAGCCTGGGCCAATGCTTGACCACCCTTTCGGTGAAGAAGTTTTTCCTAATGTCTAACCTAAACCTCCCCTGGCGTAGCTTGAGGCTTGGATGACTGCATCTTTGCACAATCTCACTCTGTCTTCCAAGTGAAAAATAAGGATGTTCCTCGCTCAGCCCAAAGCCTCTAACGCCATTCTTCTGGAATTTTTTCTAATACACTTTGACTGTGGGAATCCTCTGGCTGATAGCTGGTTGAAATGGGTCTCCTAGAAGGCTTTTAGAGAGGCTTGGTTACTCACTGCATGCACAAGAGGATGAAATTTCAGTGCTGAAAGGAAACGTATATTCTTAGGGTCTGCAGGAGGGAACAGAAAGCAATATCAAATTAAATACCCTTGTAGAGACCTTATTGTCTGGTTTGGGTCCTCTTTACCGGTGTGGTTGCTTTGAGCGCAAGGTGTTTAACTCTTAGCTGCTTCCTGTTTATTTCACCAGATAATCCCTCTGAAGCTGTTGTGCTGGAATAGCAAATGTATTCCAATCACAAAACACATGGAAGGCAATAACATCTAGTGGTTAAAACACAGAAAGCAACCTGAGGACGTGCTGCAGCACACTGTTGCCTCTCCGTTACCCCTTGCTCCTGTTGGCCCTCCGGAGTGGGAGATGGAGCCGCTTCTTTTGAAGCGTGTTACATTACACTTTGCTCTATAGCACCGAATTTATCTCATGCTCTGCGTGGCTTCTGATCTAGTTAGTAATTCCTGGCTGTGAAGGGACCTGAGATCCTGTGCTGGTTATTTGAGTTCCAGTTCAAACTTCATGTGACACTTATGCCCCTCTCTTCTTCCCTGTGGTATAAAGATCAAAAAGATCTAATGGCTGAGAGGACCCCTGCCTCATGCTCTACAGGTGCCCTTCGTCTGTGTCTTGATCAGCCTTGTGTGTGTGTGTGTTCACTACCTAAATATTTTAGCAGCTTGTGAGATTGTTCAGTACATTCACTCTCCTGACTTAAGTACGTTATTTATAGCAGATGCATTTACATCAGACTGCCTTGTTATCCTCGTAACATAGCCCAGGAGCCAGGCAGATCGGCACAGTGTAGAACCGGTGAGGTTCCTGCAGACACAGCAGATTCACAGAGGTGGCCAGAGCGTTAGAAGGCAAAGTGGGGAAAAAAGCAGGATCCAGTCCAGTTTATGAGAGTGTCTCTCTCACTAGTAGAGAATGAGAGCTGGCTCTGAAGAGCTCATTCACACCTAGGGGGTTGCTGGTGCAATTGGAGCTTGGTAGTGGATTCTTGCCTCTCTGGGTTCAAAAGCTCTGGCCTTTGAGTTGATCTTGGCTTGTTTCCATGACCAGAGCTCGTTAGTGTGGAACTGCAGCGTCTGCCTGCTGCGAAGGATTAGCTTGGTGGAGCAGCAAGGGAGAGCAGGCTAGAGCAGCAAATGGTGTTCGTGCTGCGTGGAGGTGGTGACTCACTTCTGTCCAACACAGCCTCGGCAATCCCATATCAGCTCTCAAAATGGTGAGGAGTTACGGCCAGTGATTTGCATCCTTTCCCAAGAATTGCACTGCTGGTGCTTGTCTGTCCTTTCTACTGCTTTTATGTGTAAGCAGCTGCAATTTCTTTGATTACATTGCAGTCTTGCTGTCCAGGCTAAGATCTCCAAGCTGCTCTGGTTCCCACTTTTCCTAGTTCCTACTCCAGACCCTCCCCAAATCCTGCTGCTGCTTCCACTGGGATGCTTCCAAAATCTGTAATGTGGTAATAGCTTCTCTTGGCTGTACTGCTTCCAGTTGCCTTATTCTTTGTCCTCAGCTCTTCAACTCTAGACTATGCAAAATGAGCTCTTTCAGATACCTTGTGCCACTGCCTCAACCTACTCCCTGCCGCATCCTTTCATACCCAGTCTGGCTTCCCCGCCATCGGGGTCCACATTCTTGCTTGCAACCTGCACTAATCTCATTCTGATTTAAGCTGCCCTCGCTTCCTATTTGCTGCTCCCTCTGGGTTGCTCCTATTTTTGTCTGAATCCACCCCCACGTTCGCTCCCACTCCGTGCAAACGCAGCTCCTTCCCCGCTCTGCTTCAGAAACCAGCCGAAGACCTGCGGCGTTCTCATGGCAACACACTCGCTACTCATCCGCTTCAGAGCTGTGTCTGCTCCCTGCCTGGGGCAGCAGCCAGGAGCTGTGCACCGGAGCCTTCAAGTAAAGGACAGCCGCACACTAACTAGGCAGGGGGCCTTTGGAAGCGGTTCCCAGGTGGCAGCGAGGCTGATTGTTGAAAAGCGGTGCTCTGAGGAGGCAGGCAGTTGCAAGATACTTGCCTCCACAGTCTTGGTTGGCTTGTTTTCTTCTACAGCAGTGGGTGCACGTTGTCCAGCAGTTCCTGGAGAGCTGCTGGAGCCCAACGGGCGAGTTAGGCTTGAATTACAAAAGCTGTGGATTGGCCAGTGTTACCCTAGGCTATTTGAGAGCAATGACTGTTTGATTGCTGCAGCTCTGAATGGTTCAAAGCACACGAGCTGTACAGTGCTGTGAAGAGCATATTTTGCCACTACAACAGCATGAAGCACTCGCTTCTGGGAAGGTCTTCCTTGTGCCTTTAGCGGTGGGATCTCCCTGCCAGAGCTCCTCATTCATTTGGGGCCATTCATCCAGCCATATTACAGTGCTGAGAAAAGCCTTCTGTCTGGCACTCTCGCTTCTTTTCTAAGCTCCTTTGATGTTTCATAGAGTTTGGTTTATATTATCTGACTTTACAGCCTGCTGTGAATCTGGTGGGTTGAGAGCCGCCTGTGCCTTCTCTGAAATGTCTCTGTGCACTTTGTAGCCGGCTTCCAAAGCTTATGGTTATCTGGGTGCAGGAAGGGTTTTTCTTTTTATTTTTTAAAAAGAGCCCTAGTATCTAATCTAGCTATGAAAAAGGTAAGAATTGGTGACCCGGTAGTTTTTGCAGTGTCCTTTTAACAGGTTGCTCTGATACTGCCTAAAATGTTCTCAGCCTGGCAGAGCCCTTCGCACTGCCCGGCTCACGGGGTAAGGAACCGGTCACTTCAGCGCTGACCTGAACTGTGTGCGCTCTCCTCGGGGGAAGCTGAAGTACCAGCAGCTCTCGCCGTCTCCCAGCCCAGAGAAGCAGAGCCACACGGCTTCCCCACCCTCGTAAGGACCTGAAGTGCCAGAGAGGATAGATCTCGGTCACTACAGATACGGGCCCTGTGCTCTTGGTGCCTGGGCTTTTTCTGGCTTGCTACCAATGAAATGAGGCAACAAGACGCTTCCAGTCACAGATACATTTATTCTTCCATATCTGTACAGCTGATAGATCAGTGCATGCTTCAAGCAGCAGTATCTAGAGAAATTTCTTCTCCTGCTAGTAGGATAAATAAACTGCTGTTGCTGTGTTACGAGCCTACATGGATGCTTACCTGTTTCCAGGCTGGGAGTGCCAACTGCACTTGAGTTAGGGGAAAAGAAGCCCACAAGGAAAAAAAAAAGGAGGAACGGCTTTGATTTTTCACATCCAAACACGGTGGGAGAAGAAACACCAGTTTCTGTCTCTTGACCCTTGCCATAGCTATGGCTTTGAGATGCAATGCTGCTGTCTCCTTGCAAGCTGCCTGCTTATCCGCAAGTGATGTACGCCGAATCCCTTTCTGTCCGTGTTCCGCAGCGTCACAGCCACATCCCCAAAATAACAAGTCTTTTGCCAAGCAATGCCATTCTTCTGTGAGGAGGAGATGCACAGTCAAGAGTGGGAATTTCCCAGTGTGGAGAATGGAAACTTGCCCACGAGGTTCCAACAGACAGTGCTCTCATCTGAGCGCGGAGCCTGCGAGCTCTGCTCCGAAGGACTCCTTGGCAAGGACAGGGACAGTCTGTGGTGGGTAAGGCGAGAACAA
This sequence comes from Platalea leucorodia, assembly GCF_965183815.1. Taxonomy (NCBI): domain Eukaryota; kingdom Metazoa; phylum Chordata; class Aves; order Pelecaniformes; family Threskiornithidae; genus Platalea; species Platalea leucorodia. The sequence goes on along the minus strand of NC_138829.1, from coordinate 73,106,306 downwards.
CAAAACAGGCCACGCACAACAGGAATGCTGCAGTATCCTTCCTCCCGCTAGGACTAGAGAAACTGGCAGCAGCAGTAAGTATATGTGATATGTTAAATGATAAATACCTTCAAATGGCGTAATCTCTTGGGTTCTGTTTCCTGAGGGTCTGCAGAACATCCTCGAGAAGCGATAGCCCCAAATCCACTTTGAAGGACAGGAAGGGATCAGACAGGTCAGAAAGAGCGGTGCCGTTCTGGGAACCTGTCTCTGAGGTCCCGCAGTCTGTAGCCTGGTCCTTGTGGAACTGAGTTTGAGTGGCTTTGTGGTATTGATGAGTAGCACCAGAAAAGGAGATGTCAGAGTGAGAATCTGTGTGATCGATGATGTTAGGGCAGCTAGAACTGTCCAGGTACAGCCGGGGAGGCTTGGGAGGTGCTTGTGCCTTGGCTAGGTTTTGCTCGCTCTGACATGACAGGTAATCAGACTTGTCCTTCAGATCCCTCAAGCATTCCCTCTTCTGGCACTGTCCATCGCTGTCCAGAGTGTGGCTGTTCTGATTCAAGATGATGACTTGGTTGCCCAGCTTTTTGTGTCTCCTGAGTGAGAAACGTCTGAAGAACGTCGTGGACTTAATGGACCCTCTCCGCCAAGTATCCATGCTGATGAAAGGCAACGAGAAGGAGGAAACTGCTGACTCTTCGCAGTCAGGTGTTGGACTTAAGTTGCAGGATCAGCAGCAAGCCGCACAACAGGAACAACCTCTTCCTTCCCCGTTCTCGTAGCTGGAAGGAAAACAGAGAGGCTGGTATTGCAGGAAATGCAAACTTCGCACTACGTCCCCGTGTTAAGGAGCGGTTGGCCTGTCTTAGATGTTAAGGAGTCTCCTCCTTCAGTGGAGAAGGAATGGCGATGTCTGAGCTTATTAAATCTGTGCTGCAGAAACAAGCTGATGAAGAATAGCGAAGGCACACAGTCACCATGAGAACAGATTTAATCCAGCATCTAGAACAGAAGGGCACCCTGGTGCCATGGTAACCAGCCACCTTCCTGGCGAAGGGCACAGTACAAAAATCTCCGTGGGTGGTTAGGAAGGGAGACGGTGACTCAGTCGCACTGAAGGAGACCGAAGAAATACGGTCAAATGGAAATTTAAAAAGCAACAAAACGCAGATGTAAAAGACAAACGTTCGGAAAATTGAATGCAAAATAGACTTACGCTGTGTCGGAGCAGCACCTGAGTCCAACAGGCGGAGAGGAGAAACTGCTGGAGCACTCGGAGAACTGCGACTACCACGTTCACCGGTGTGCTGGGACGTTGGAAGAAGCAAGTCCAGGGACGATTCAGCCGGGTTGGAGCCGGAACGCTAAAAATCCACAATGCCTCCTTCTCTTCATGTGCCTCCTGTCACTGCTTCCCAGGCTGCAGTTCCTTGCGCGGATGTATTTGTTTTGAGCCAAGCCCTTGCTGAGTCAGGCACGTCAGAAACTGGGTTTTACACTATTGGTAATTGCCAGGATTGCAGGAAGTAGGTGTGTAGGGTGGCAAAGCATCGGCCCACGCTCTGCCTGCGGAGCAAGCAAGCTCCCTTAGAGGCACCCGGATCGCTTGAGAACTGTCGACGGGTAGCCCATCCTGAATCAGACTGCTGCTTCTCTTGGTGCTCTCCCTTCTGCCACTTCTGATGGCTCGTTGTATCAGCAGGGCTCCCAAATGAGGCTGGAAAAAATCTCATGTCTGTTTTAAATTTAAATCCAGAGTGCGAGGTAGCGATTCAGGTTTGTACGGGTGATTCATCTGCATGAGTCTCACGGAGGCTATTTCATTCAGCCAAGCAAGCGACAGTAAGTGGCTGTGGTTAGTGGACAGGAGCTTTGAAGCAGCCGAGTTCTGCCGCTGAAGGCTGATACAATCTGTGCTTTCTCAGACACTGAAAATCTGCGCTGCGCAGTACTGAAAGGTTATTTCATTTGTGCTGCTCCTAAGATACCAATTATGGCATATTAGTCTCTGAATTTCCCGGTCTAAGTTTCTCATCTACCGTGGGCTTCTGTTTTGTTCTCGCAGCTAGACGCTGCGGCTGCAGGAACCACTGCACTGGCACATGAGAACACATTTGCACTCGCCCCGTTTTCATGCAGAATTTTACTTAGCTATTCTGTTGCCTTTTCATCCCTTCTGTTCTTTATTTCAGATGTCCTTAAGTCACCACTAAATTTAGTTCCTAGAAAAATGAACGTGAGATTTTTTTTTTTCATTCACCTTCTGTCAAGATGCTTTTGTTTCTACCTGAACTGTCAAGCAAATGAGATGGATGTTTCCAAGCATGGCAGTGATTTGAATAAATCCAAAATAGTAAGGCCACCTACTAATGTAAAATGCTTTTTGAAAGCAGGGTGCCAAAACCACCGCTTTGCTCCGCGATAGCAGCTGTCATCTGCTGCCCACATTTATTAGGTGGAGTCTGCAGTCGCCACTTGGGGGATGTGACAGTTGCTACCACACGCAGCAGAAAGGCTCCCAGAGCTTTTGGGAACTGAAACACTCTTGTGGCAGTTTTGGGAACATACCTGGTGGTTTTCTTTCTGCAGCTGCTTCCATGACTAAACCACAGAAAGGTTGGATTTTTTTTTTAATGGCGTTAGCCTTTATAACGGAGGAAGCGTGCGCTGGACTCAGCGTGCCAGCGTTGTACTTGCAGAGCAAGCTGGTCATCCAACATAACCAGCCCCAGCGAGGCAAGCCATGCCTCCCCATCCAGCCTTGTTGGGAGCAGGGATTAGCTCCGGCAGCGAGAGGGTACGTCGGGCTCCTGTCTGTCCCTCTCGTCTCGCCGGTAACGCTGTTATCGAGCAGGCTATTTTCTGTAGGCCAGGCAGCTTCCGCACCGTACCTGACTTCTCTGGGGCCACGCTGCTGTGAACCACCTTCCTGATGGGAACGTGCGTGTTGTGAGTGCGATTTACGGAGAGGGGGCTGGGGTACGTGCCGTCCCTGACAGGCTGCGTTTGTTTTCTGCTCCTAGGCATCAGTGGTATCGGAACGGGATTACGAGAGCCTGGTGATGATGCGGATGCGCCAGGCAGCAGAGAGGCAGCAGCTTATTGAACAGCTCAAGCGGGAAGATGAGGAAGAGTCTCACACCTAGCGTGAGAGAGTGTGGATTCTCCCCACCCCATCATTCTTCATTTCCAAAGCTGTTTCTTAATTTAAGTCAATAAACCTCCTTTTTTTTTAAAACTGTTGTAGGAATACAGACTCCCAGTGACTGCAGCCCTTATCCCTTTCCAGAGTGGGGGGAAAAATGGCAGCGTAAGCTTGAGAGTAAGCGTAGTAACCTGTCGGTCTGTGTGCTCAGAGCAGCTGCCCGGTCACAGCGGATGGGGTGAGAGGTGCTGTCAGAGCACCAAACCTTGGAGCTGCTTTGCATTCCTGAAAGCTTGTTCAGGAGCTGTGGATCCGGAAGGCTTTGGCAACAACTGTCTAAAACAACCCACAGAAAGACATTGGTCTCTTTAGAGAAGTGTTTTATTGGTGTTACCCCTACAGCAGGATTGATACATAGTCCCAGACGCTCCAGCGTTGCAACTGGTGCTGTTACGATTACAGAGCCCGTACCCGAAATGCTGACAAGACCTTTCCCTGCTGCTCTACGGCTATTTGAGGAACGGTGTCTTACGCTTGAATGGCGCGCTCGGGGCTGGAAGCCTGACGCTGTGCTAACCACAGCCCCCTTTGGCAGAGGAACCGGCCTTGCTGCCGAGAGCAGGGATGCTTAAAGGGCACGGTGTAGGTTCAGCAGTTCCCGCTCACGTTTCGGGGATGAGGCGGTATGGGATGAGGCAGTGTGCCATCCCGCCGGCCCCCGCGGCCTGGGAGAGGGCATGCCCCGAGCTCTGGCAGCTCGGCACGTGCCTGGGGCGGCCCTGAGGAGCGGGCAGACGAGTCTGGTGTCTGAGCTTCCTCCAATGCAGGCTAACTAGGAGATGATTAAATTGGAAAAGATGGTGTTTGCCAGGCTGCCATTCAGACGAATGCAGAGGTAGAGCCATCTGTTCTCTGTGCCTGATTTCGTCTGCACTGGGCATACCTTCCTCCCCCGGCCTTGCGAAACGGCGGGGATGGCAAGGTTCCACTGGGCCAAGCTTTGCCTCTACCCCGCTCCTCCCCCCGTGCCCGAGCACCTGGAGTCTGGGACAGAAAGGAATTAAGGGGCAACGGTTGCTGTCGGTCCTGCGTGAGATGATCCCCGGCAGGATCTTGTCCAGGTGGAAGGCAGAAGTCTTCCTCGCTACTCCTTGTGGAGGCACCACACCAACGTCTGGCCCACGCCTGTCATGCTCACCACCCGGTAACCGCAGCTCTCCAGCTTGTTCAAGACTACCCGCGGGGCATCGTTCACGTAGTACTCCCAGCTGCCAGGAAAGAGAAGAAATAAAATGAGGCGGAGAAGGAAAAGACAAGAATTTCCTCGTGGAAGTGACTCTGCCTCACTACTAACCCCCTACAAGAGGCCGCGATGACCGCATCTGGCACGCCGTGTGATGCAATGTCGTGGTTAACCAGATGGGGAAGGCCGAAACCCGCAGCCACCGAACGCGGGAGGAAGCCTGTCCAAACCGGGAGGGTCACGTTAAAGCAAAACGGGGTGTGGGGACCCAAGCCACCTGCTGCTGGGTTAACTGGGCTGGAGCTGCGGCAGAGAGGGTTCAGCGGTATTCACAGCGGGGAATTTGTGGCGAAAGAGGATAATCTCTGCAGAGCAGGGAAGGATGATTCAGGTGCTTCTAAGGAAGGAACACCCAATGTTTTGCCTATGTCAGAGCACGTCTGGGCGTTTTTGAGAGCCTGTGCTTGAAATTTGGGGGCTGGAAAAAAATGCTGCTTTCAGCCAAGCATGGAGCCTTTGCAAAACCAGAAGCCGGCAGTCCTCAGCAGAGCTGCCGAGGTGGAGCGGGGCTCCCCGGCCCCGGCCGTTGAGAGCAGTGGCGCGCTGTGGGTGGCTAGGAGCTGCCGCTGGGCATCGGCCTCCGGCCTTTGTTCCTCTCCGGTTGCGTTTGGAGCAGCAGCCGTCCTTCGTCCTTCCCCCCGCCTGATCCCCGAGGCTGCCGCTCCGCAGGAGGCTTCGGGGCTGCGGGACTGCTCCCGCCGTAACGAAGAGACGGGGGTGGCGGAGCAGCGCGATACGGACACAGAATTAGGTGGGGAAGTAGCAGAGCTGCAATGGCAAGTATCGCCTTCAGTGCTGGACTGGGCAGCCTTCCCGTTCCTTTAACACGTTCCTTTTGGATGCAGTATTTATTCAGGCAGATGGGATAAGCTTCGTAATAGTGTAGCTCTTAGATGACTCACTGTGCCGGATAAGCTGATAATGATGGCCTACAGGATCGCTGGTGATCTTGTTTGGGCACCTTAACAAAGACTCTCCTGATTTTCATGCTAATACCAATAAAAAAGGACCCAAAAGCATTCCCAAAGTTGCTCTTGCTAAGATGGCAAAGCGTTAATGGAGTGGTGAGTGCTTTTAAAGCATGAAATAACACCAAGATGTGAAAGCTTTTTTTTGGTTTCTCAAGACAGACTATACTTTGCTGTAATTATAGATGTGGTGTAATGATAATATGTATTATTATAAGTGTCTTTGAACTTAATGCTTTCTCCAAGAGGCTTGCCACATACCCTTCAGATTCACATGCTGGAGTTGGTAAATATTATTCCCATTATGCAGAGGAAGGAGCTGGGGCAGGGATTGTTTGTTGTTTGTAGGAACCTAAAAAACTGGGCGGCTGAGCTAAAAGCAGAGGGAAGGCGGAGTTGCCCAGGGCTTTAAACACAGCTCCGTAGTGAGAGAAACAAAAGACTGCACACACCGTGCGTATCAGATACGCCGCCGTCTCTGTGCGCGACCCGTCTGAATCGGGACGGAGCGGCTGGGAACGTTTGCAAAGCCTCCTAGGGCTGCCGGCCCAGCTTCCCCCGGGATGGGTTCGGCTGTGCCCTGGGCAGCGGCTGAATTAAAGTACCAGCAGGTGCCTCAGACCGCAGCTCCCGGCGGTTGACAGAGGCATCAGTTTGCACCTAAGACCAAACAGTGCCCATGGCCTTTACAGTTACAGGCGGTGCCAGGGCCGGTGCCCGGTGGTCGCCCACGTGTGCGCGTCCGCCGGGGCGCACCAGAAGATTCCCCTTTTCTGCGGCAGCCCAGGGTCGGGCTTTTGATCCCCGGCCCGGTGCTGGCCACCAGAGAGGCGCGGGCTGGGGCAGAGCCCGGCTCCCCCTTGCCAAGCCCCGATGCCCCCGGGCTCTGCCGCTGCGCCTCGGCCGGGGCAGCCGCAGCAGCCGGCGCAGGGCTGCGTGCCAGGCCCCCTGCTCTCCCTTATCGGAGGCAGTAAGTGCTTCATCTGTACGTCGCCGTGCCCCAGCAGCTCCATCCTGCTTACGCCTTTTCTTTCAGGCTCCCTCCAAGGTGACGTTCAAGGTTTTGGGGCAAGATTTGCAGCTTGCTGCTAGCGAAGCCTTGCAGTCGGGTGGATGGAAAATCCTGCTCAGCCGCGGTGCAAACACAGGAGCTCTCATCCCCGGTGGGGATTTTTGGCAGCGAGGAAGCCGGGCTCAGCCCGCTGGCACGCCGCCGTGCCCCTCGGGCGTCAGCCCCCGCCTTCCAGCCAGGTGACTTTCTCCACCCGCCGTTGCTCAAGCGCAGACGGGGACGACGTGCCGCGGGGACGCAGCGCCGCGGGGACGCAGCGGAGTTACCCCGGGTGTAACACAGGCCGTACCAAGAAGCAGGGGGGCAAGAGGGAGCTCAAAATGCTCCAGGCCGCAGGGAGGGATGAAAGGTGGTGAATCCACCAGGGAGATCCCATAGGAAGCTCAGATCCCTTCTCCCAAACAAGCAAAACGCGGCACTCCGGTTCCTTGTAACGCTGCATCTCCTCCCTGGCTCTGGGGCCGGCACCACGGCGGCGTTTTATCTTTCTTTGCCTCTCTTTTTCCACCCGAATCCTAGGGATCCTTGCCCCCAGCTCTCGGGAGCCAGCAGCACCTCTTCCTTCTTGAAGCCTCTTCTTTTTCTCCCCCCGGGTCTCCCGTCGCTCCGCGCAGAGCTCCCTGCCCGCTCCCGGGCTGGGCCTGGCAGGCGGCAGACGAAGCCGATGCTGCTGCCGCTCTCCCGGCCCCCCACGGGGCTGGGAACGGCAGCGTGGGGACCGGGAACGGTGGCGTGGGGACCGGGAACGGTGGCGTGGGGACTGGGAACGGTGGCGTGGGGATGGCTCAGCCCAGCAAAGCCACCCGGAGCCGGGCGGCGGGGCGATGGGTGGCAGAGGGTCCGAGATCTGCCGGCCCGCGGCAGCGCGGGGCTGGCAGTGGCCTCGGTTTGCATTCGGAAGGGTTTCTCTTCAACGGGAGACCTTCAGTATTTTTTTTTAAATCTCCTCTTTCTTTAAAATCTCCCACCCCATTCAGGTTTTTAACGCCGCAGGAGCTGAGGAGCCGGACCTCGACGTTTGCCGGGCTGGTAGGGAGTAGGTGGGTTTTCCCAGCTCCGCCGATGGAAGTCTGAGAACACGGTGGGACCGAGAGCTCGCTTCTGCTTAGCGCCTGGCTCTCCTCCCACGCCTCCTCCGCGCCACGGCGCGAGTGGGCCAGCTTCAGCAGACATCTAACCGCTCCCCTCGCCTGCCAATGTGCGTTTGGGGCTTTGTTTTGCTTTGTGGGTTTTTTTTTTTTTCCTGGAGAAAAACAAGAAGTGAGATATCAAGTGGGGAAAAAAGAAAAAAGGTGGGCCAAGATGGAAAGAACACGCCGGTAACACCTCCAAGCCGCGCTTCGGTGAAGGCTGGCGTGGGCAGAGAGAGACGGGGACGTGGAGAAGCGTCAGATACACGGGGCTTGGGGACGCGCGGGCTCGTGGGCTGGAGGCGGGGGGACACGATGGGAAGCAGCTCCGACCCCGGGGCTCAGCAGCCCAGGGAAAAGCTTCAGGAGCCGTCGGGAGGGGCTGGCTCGGAGGCTGGCTACCGGGGAGAAACCTCAAGCTGCACCAGAGAGTGGGACGGGACGGGACAGGACAGATGGCGGACGAGTGTCGGGTGGCTCGGCACCGCAAAAGGCCGCGGCCAGAGCCGGGCTGTGAGAGGAGCGATGGGCGCCGTTTGCTTCTGAGCGTCTCGGGGCTGGAAGTGACAACAAGAGAGAGGAGGTTTGTCTTTAAGGATTAGGGGTGGGAGAGGCAGACACAGTTATGCAGGGAGATGCAAACGCTCGCTGTGCCCGTTCATTTCAGCCGGGGCACGTGGAGGTAGCAGGCAGAGGCACCCCAAGCGTGTAAGGGGTAAGGAGAGGGGAGGAGATGGGGCAGGTGCTAAAACGGGGTCGGAGCAAGGAAAAAAGCCAGAACTAAATGAAACATCCGGCAGCATTTCCTTGGGTGAGCACGAACAGGCAGGGGCAAGGACACGTGCGTGCCCTGTCCGCATCAAACTGGCCCCAGGACCAGATGTGCAGCTGGAAGGTGCCACGGTGAGCACAAGGAGTGAAAATGTTCCCAGTTTTCTTGGGAAAAGGAGGAGAGGGGAGGGCCTGCACCGTCGCAGAGGAGGACTTACAAGTGGTTGCCCAGCATGTTCCTCTTGGTGGCCCCCAGGAAGCTCATCAGGCCGGGATCCGAGTGCTCGTCCCCCACCATGGTGGGGCCGACCTCCTGCAGGGAACGGCAGCAGAGCGGGTGAGCGGCGGGCGGCAGCGCGGCCTCCCCCCTCCCCGCTCCCCGGGCCAGCCCCAGGAGGGGCTTTGGGACGGGAGTTACTGCCAGCCACCGCCCGTCCCAGGAGGGGACCTTGGTGGCTTTGCTCCCGGAGGGCCAGCTGCTGGCTGAGCCCTCGTGGCCCCGGTCCCCCGGGATCCACCGCCGGGAAGCCTGCAGGGCAGCAACGCGGTGCTACGCACAGCCTCGTCGTGCAAAACCAGCAAACCTGTGTGTTTTACCATGAAATGAGCATCCCCGGGCCAGTTAGGGACCGCCTGCCTGTCCCAGTAGAAGACAGCTTTGGGAACGGCTCCGCTGACTGGGAAGGGGGAGGAGATGGGGGTGAGAAGGTGCCAGGGGCGATCGGGGCAGACGGGCACCCACGGGGTGGCGAGGGGCAGTCACGCTGCCTCGGAAGCGACGGGAGCCCGGCGGAGTCGGGGGGGCAGCCAGAGACGGGGGTCAGAGCCGTCGGGTGGACCCGGCACCCTCAGCCGGCAGGGACGGGACGCTTCCGCGCGGGGCTCCAAAAGCGTTATTTGATGCGATATTCCTGGGCTGGAGGTTTCCCAGAACGAAGTATCAGGGCGCAGCAGATAACGACAGCGCCGATGTGACCTCCGCAATGGTCGCCCGCTCCCAACCGGCCCCGGCACAGCCGGGGAGCAGGCGGGCAGCGCCCAGCCGCCCTGCAGCGCCGGGGCTGGCAAGCCAGAAGACACGGCCTTGACCACAGGCGGGCCGCTGCCCGCAGCTCCCGGGCTGGCGAGCGGGCGAGGCACCGCGCCCCCCACCCCACCGTGGGACCCACAGCCGCCCCTCCTCGCTCGGCGCTGCCGGGCGGCCGCGACGCTCCCTGCCCCGGCACGCACCCCCGCGCCCTCCGGGCTCCCCCTGAACGCAGCCACTTTCAGCTGGCTCTAACACATGGCGCAGTTGTTTCCTTTCAAATCTCCCCCACGGATCTTATGTAAAGTTTGCAAGTGAAAACTGTTCTTCCGAGGGATGTCCCCATCCGCAGGCAAACCTACATCACGCCGTTTCAACGCTTTATAATGTGCCAAGAGCCGCTCAACCCCAAATAACCTCAGAAATATTTTAAGTATCGCCCAGACCCTTTTTGACCCCTCTCTTCTCTAGCGCCCTTGGCGAAAGCAAAGCCCGGGGACAGGACAAGGGTCCCCGAGCCCCCGAGACAGGCTGCACGTGGAGGTTCGCAGGCCGCCGGCTCCGCCGTCACGGCGCGGGGCCCTCGGTCCCGGGAGCAAGCGCAGCAGGACGGGGAGCTGCGGCGCCTTGACCGCGGTGAGTTGAGCAGCGAAGCGGCCGGGCAGTCCCAGGGCAGGGAAAGCAGAGAATTCCCGCTGGGCTGGGGGAGCGGAGATAGCTGCTTCGGGGAAAGCGGGTGGCTGAGGACGGAACGCAGCGGAGAGGGCGAAATCCCTCCCTGACAGCATCCATCTGCAAAGCGGCGCGGGCAAACCGCCTGCAAATCATGCGCCTCAAGCAGGTCCCGACTAGAGGCGCTCAGCAGTGCCACTAACCAAAGAGTTCGGCGAGCTGTGCGAACCCGCGGGCGCGCTCAGCTGCCCGGAGCGCTGGGGAAGACCGAAAGCGAAGCGGAGGACGGGCCTCCTCCGCCCGCGCTCCCCGTGCAGCAGAGCCGGCCCCCCCGCGAGACCCCGACGGGCTGTTTGCAGCCGCGGCTCGATGCCACGGTTCAGGTTGGGAATGTTTGCTTTGCCCTGCTAAAGAGCAGAGTTTCCAAAGTCTCCGGGGGGAGCGTGCTAAGCCGCGCTAATCCAGTCCGCCCTGGTACACGCCTTTCCCGAAGCGCTATAAACCCCAGCCGCGTGGCGCCTGCTGTATCTCAGGCCGTAATCGCCCCATCAACTCGTAGGGTGCCAGACATCCCCGCCAACAGATGCCCCGGTGCCGCAGCAGCCCCGCGCGCCCTCATCCCCAATTCACCGCTCGCTGGGTTTGAGGCGTGCGCGCAACGGGACGGCTCCGACGGCGGCGGCAGCCTCTTTCGCCAAACTCCTGCCGGCCTGTTGATTTGCTTTCCTCACCGTTGCCCCTTCCTATGGCAAAACCACATCGTCATATTTTGCCTTTCAGACGTACAGTTCCCCTTGGCGTCGGGAAAAGGAAAAAAAAAGCCCAACTACGCGGCTATCTGCTCCCGCAGGACGTGCCAGCGGACGGGGGCTCGGCAGCAGCAGCGCTGCGCAGCGCAGATGCTGCAGTCGTGAGGGGGTAACGTTTCCTTTACGTCTTTATCGGAGAACGGCGGCCGCGCTCTCGGCCCGGCTCTCGGCCGGAGATCCCAGCGCTGCCCGGGCCGCGGGCGGCCGCCCGGCTGCCAGCAATGCCCTTCCCTGTGGCTACGGCTGCGTTTCCCACCGTGAGACGGCTATTCCGGGAAGAGGGAAAACCTGCAGCGAGGACGCGGGGCTGGAGATGAGTTTCTTTGCCGTTCACGGGATCCACGAGAAGCAGGTTTCCCAGTTGTGTCGCTTGCTGCGCAATGGGGGGGTCTTGGGGGCCGGGAGCGGGGCTGCGGGCGCCGAGCGGCAGCGCCCGAGGGCCGGGGCGCAGGAGGTGCGAGGGCGGTGGGGCGCGGGCGGCCACCCCCCACCGGGCACCGCTGCCGGGGCGCAGCGCGGCCGTGACGGGGGTCCCCCGGCTCTGCGGGACATTGCTCCTGAGCCCCCCAGCCCCAGATCTGCGGGACATCGCCCCCGAGCCCCCCGGCCCCAGATCTGCGGGACATCGCCCCCGAGCCCCCCGGCCCCAGATCTGCGGGACATCACCCCCGAGCCCCCAGCCCCGGCTCTGCGGGACATCGCCCCCGAGCCCCCCGGCCCCAGATCTGCGGGACATCGCCCCCGAGCCCCCCAGCCCCAGATCTGCGGGACATCACCCCCGAGCCCCCAGCCCCGGCTCTGCGGGGCATTGCTCCTGAGCCCCCAGCCCCAGATCTGCGGGACATCACCCCCGAGCCCCCCGGCCTCAGATATGCGGGACATCACCCCCGAGCCCCCAGCCCCGGCTTGGTGGGACATCACCCCCGAGCCCCCCAGCCCCAGATATGCGGGGCATCACCCCCGAGCCCCCCGCCCCAGATCTGCGGGACATCGCCCCCGAGCCCCCAGCCCCAGATCTGCGGGACATCGCCCCCGAGCCCCGCAGCGCCGGCAGCCGCGGGCTCCTCGCAGCCGGGGGCCGAGCCCGCGCCGCTGCCGCCGGTCCCCGCCCGGCCCCGGCCCCGGCCCCGGCCCCGCAGCCCCGCAGCCCCGCGGCCCCGCAGCCCCGCAGCCCCGCAGCCCCGCAGCCCCGCAGCCCCGCGGCCCCGCGGCCCCGCTCACCATGCGGATCTGCGTGCTGACGAGGAGGTACGGCATGCTGCTCCGCGCCGCGCCGCGCCCGCCGGGGCCCTGCCCGGGGCGGCCCCCGCCTCCCGCCCCGCCTGCGGGGCCGGGCTCCGGTGGGACCGGGGCTCCGGGACCGGGGGGGGCGGAACCCCGAGCCGGGGCGCGGCCCCGCGGGGCGACCCCGGGATCCCGGCTCTGCCCTCCCGGGAAGGGGGAGCGGCCGGGGGGCGGAGGGCAGGGAGGTGGGGGACGGGGAGACGGAGGGCGGGGAGAGGTGAGGGACTGGGGGGCGATGGGGCAGGAGGGGATGGACTGGGGGGCGATGGGGCAGGAGGGGATGGACTGGGGGGCAATGGGGCAGGAGGGGATGGACTGGGGGGCAGTGGGGCAGGAGGGGATGGACTGGGGGGCAATGGGGCAGGAGGGGATGGACTGGGGGGCGATGGGGTAGGAGGGGATGGACTGGGGGGTGATGGGCAGGAGGGGATGGACTGGGGGGCAGTGGGGCAGGAGGGGATGGACTGGGGGGCAGTGGGGCAGGAGGGGATGGACTGGGGGGCGATGGGGTAGGAGGGGATGGACTGGGGGGCGATGGGGCAGGAGGGGATGGACTGGGGGGCGATGGGGCAGGAGGGGATGGACTGGGGGGTGATGGACAGGGAGGCAATGGACAAAGAGATGAGCAACAGGGAGACGAAGGACAGGGAGGCGAAGGACAGGAGGGGATGGACAGGGAGGTGGTGGACCAGGAGATGATGGACAGGGAGACGAGGGACCAGGAGGCAGTGAACAGGGAGATGACGGACAGGGAGACGAAGGACCGGGAAATGAACGACGGAGAGATGAAGGACTGGGAGATGATGGGTGGGGAAATGCGGACCGGGAGCCGATGGCCCAGGAGCCGGGCGGGTGGGGAGCCCCGGGCCCTGCAGAGCATCCCAGGTGCCGCCCCAGCGTCCTGCCAAGCTGCCCCCTGAAGCAGGGGGCTTGGCGTAACCAGCACACTGGGAAAAAAGTCCCTTTTTCTGCAGGCTGTTGAGCTTTTATCTGGAAACATGGGGGTTTAAATCCCTTCAAAATTTGAGGAGAAGCTGATTCCCTGGGGCCGGGACAGACAGAGGTGCTTCCTCTGTAGGTGCTGATGGAGTAATTCCCCCCAACACCCACCCTCGCAGTTTGAAAACTATATACAAAACAAGTATTTCCACAAATAGCAAATATCAGTTCCCCAGCCTCAGAACTTGAACAGAAACCTCTCCGTGCAGCTCGCCAGAAACTATTAACAAGCCATAATCAGTTCCTAATTTTGCTAATAATCTCCAGGACTAGATGGCCGCAGGAGAGCGCGGCAGAGGGAGGCTCCCGCGCCGAAGAGCCGGGGCTGCGCTGTGCCGCGTCCCCCCCGCGGCACCCGGCCCTGGTTTCTCCGCGCCGCCCCGAGTTACTGATTAACTCCGTCCGGGAGCAGGGGAGAAAAGGAAGATTGCTGCCCGCTAGGCTAAAGGAAACCCTCCGACAAAGCCAAACCCTGCTAACCGCTATTATTGACATTATTACGAACACATTTATTACTATTAAGATGTTTGTTGGGTTTGGCATGATAAAAGAAAATAACCAACACGGGTTGGTGGTACCGTCTTCCTAAAATGTGCCCCAAATATCCCAATCTATCCACTTGGAGCGGTATGTGGGATACCTCGCTCCACGGGTGAAACATCAGCTCATTTAGATCATAGCCATCCTACGGAGGGTCTTCCCAAAATCCCCGCTGCCAGAACAGTCCAAGTGCTTACTCATAACTCTGTATTTCCCAGTGTAAACCTGCGTTTGGCTTCTAGCGCGGCAACGAGCAGGTTATCGCCTCCGTTGCCCAATTAACGCAGAGGAGACGCCGCCTCCTGCGCACTTCGCCGGGGTCGTGTTCGATTGCGACAGGAGTCCAAAATCCATCGCCCCTTTGGACCTCGACCGGGCGGTCTCGCTGCGAGCGTGGCCCCGCGGTTACCGTCCTGCCGCCCACAGAAAATAACGCAGAGATGAACTCCAGACCCTTCGGTCTGTCCACAAATTAAAGAAAAACCAGCCAGGGTTCTCGCTGCATGGCAGCCTGCCCAGCTCTCGCTAGTCCGTCTGGCTCACACACCGCTCTTTCTCGGGAGGGAAAATAAAATAAGAGAGGAAAATGGAAACAGAGCCCGCACACCGCATTTCAGTATTGAATTTCCTGAGGAGATGATAGCGAAATCTGGGAGACAGCCGGAGCGCTCGGCCCTGCGGTGGCTACGGAAGCCCGCGCGCTGTAGCCCAGCGCAGCAGCGGCTGCCCCTCGGCGCTGGCTCCGGCCGGGCTGCGCACAGCCCTCGCCGGGCACGGGGAGGAGCTGCCGGCTTCCAATCTCGCCCTATAACTCAGATAAAAGAAAGCAAAAGGTTATTTGGCTCTGCCAGAAATCACCCCCCCGTTAGCCACGCTTAGGAGAGGCAAGGGGCATACAAAGAGCTTTATTTGTCCTCTTCTGACAGCGGCGGCTCTGTCTGATTAACACCCTCTTCCTCCTGCAGCGCCCGGTTGAGTCTCGTGCCCGGACTATTGCCCGTGGGATGGAGGGCAGCGCTCGGGACAAGCGGCCCCTGAACCCGAGGCGCGGGTTTGCTTCTTGAAGGCGAACGGCGCTGCGGCAGAGGAGCAAACTGCTGATCCCGGGGGCCGACTGCAGGGAGAAATCCCCCGGAGGCTGCACGATAAAGCTGATCAACGGTACCGCTCGTTAGCTGCGCCTGCTGCTGAGGCGCTCTGTACTGGGGACGCACTAACAAAGAATAGGTTTAATCCACCTTTTTAGCTAGTAATGAAGACGCCGCGGGGGGTTAAAGGAATCACTAGTTTTCCTTTGGCTGTTCCAGAAAAAGGCATTTCTAGTATCAATAATCCTGGTAGAAGCCATTTCTTAGAAACCGCAGGCTCGGGGGATCACACCAGAAGCGTGCCTGCCCCACGCGTGCACCGCGTTTACTGCGGCGGGGAGAACTTCAGGCCCCGAAGGCGGGGGCGGATCGCCTGCCGTCCCTCTCTTCTTCGCCTCACCGAGGCCATCGCACCTAAAATTCCGCAATCTCAACCCGAGAGCCGGCGGCTCTTTACATCCCCCGTACCGCAACAAGTCCTACGAACGGGTCGCTCGCTGAAATAGCCGTTTTCCGCTCCGGCTGCATCACTCAGCAGCTTTGGGCTTTCCCGAATACCTTTTGTTTGTACATTTGTCCCTCGCTGCTGGGAGCTGTCACCCCCCGCCAGCCAAGAGGGGGCTGGGGACGTTCCCCGTTTCACGCGGGGCAGCACCCTTCGGGGCGTCCCCAGCCCCGGAGCTCGCCGGCCGACGGGCCGAGCCGCCCTCGCCGCGTTCGAAGGGCTGATATTCCAAGAGCGTCGCGCTTAATCACAACTCGATGCCTACAAAAGTCCTTGCCTTTCCTCTTAATAGTGTCCCCAGTTACTCAAGACGGCGCTGATCCGCAGCGTTGGGGCTTCGATCCAGGGGATGAAGCTGTGGACTCGTTTTTGCGAGGAAGCAGTGATTTTCATACCACGTTTTGATGCCACGTGGGAGAAATAAAGACTTTCCCCCATAGAGCTGAGGATAAAAACATTCTGCAGCTCCCGTTTGCTTTGGTTCGCTGCCCTCAGCAGCTCGTCCAGCACCTCTGCTGCAGACCTGCAGCAGCGAACAGGCCCAAGGTGGCTTTGTGAAACCGAATCACGAGGTTATTTTGGGAAAAACAAAGCGTTTGGAGAAAAGAAAATACCTTAAATCAGTCTACGTGCGTGTTTGTTTGACGCAGAGCCCCGCCGTGGCCCAGCGCTGCGCGAGGTGGGGCTGGGGGCCGACGCTCGGGCGCGTACGAGGATTTCAGAGCAGACCCGATGTCCGCAGCCGCTGAGCAGCCCCGTCCTTCCCCAGCGGGCTGCGACGTACCCCCGCCTACAACCCCGGCGAAACCAGCCCTGGCAAACGGGCAGGGCCGTTAGGAGCGGGCTGCCCCAGCCGCAGTCCCCGCTGCTCTCCCCGGCCGGCTTAACGACGGCGGCAAAGCCGCCGGCGCGGTCTGGGGGTTCGTTTGCGGGGCTGGCGCGCTTGGGGGCAAAAAGATAATAACGGGACGTCAAATCCAGGGGGGTTCAGCTCCACCTGCCCGCCAGCGCGCCGTTGTTTTCGGCGGGTACGAAGGGTGAAAGGCAAAGAGCAAAGCGCCTGTTCTTTCCGGAAATTATTTCTTTCAAAAAGCTTGTTTTTATTACTTCCATTCCAGCACAACGGGGAAGAACGGCCACCAGGCTGGGGCGCGCTGCCATCAGATACCATCTTTAATATCCGCGGGAGCAGGAGCGCCGGGGCTGTGCGTCACAGCGCCCAAAGTTCAGCCTGCTCCCTCCCCGCCCGCGGCGGGGTGCGTCACCGCAGCCCTCTCCCTCCGGCTGTCGCTCCTCACCCGGGGAGGACAGGCCACAAGGTGACGGCGGGTGACGAGCCAGCGGCAGTTGCGGTGTTTCTCCCGGTACCACCAGAACTAAACCCCAACGCCCCACATCTCGGCACCAGGCGGAACCGCGGCGCCACGTCTGCGGCGCGCCGGGCGCGAGGGCCGCCGTGCCGGCGCGCCGGGCGCTGCGGCGGTTGCGGGGGCGGTGGTGCCGCAGGGGTGCTCAGGGAGGCCGGGGTGCGGCGCTGGCGGGGTGCTGGGTGCGGAGCTGTGGGGATTGGCATAGTGGGGGTAGGTGCAAGTGTGGGTGCATGTTCAGGTCCAGGTGCAGATATAGGTGTAGGTGTGGGTACAGGTGCAGGTGTAGGTGCTGGTATAGGGGTAGGTGTAGGTGCGGGTACAGGTATAGGTGCAGGTGTAGGTGCGGGTACAGGTGCAGGTGTAGGTGCAGGTATAGGTGTAGGTGCGGGTATAGGTTTAGGTGCAGGTATAGATGCACGTGCAGGTGCAGGTGCACGTGTAGGTACAGGTGCACGTGTAGGTGTAATCAGGCACAGGTGCAGGTACAGGTGCACGTACAGGTACAGGTACAGGTATAGGTGTAGGTGTAGGTGCGGGTACAGGTATAGGTGCAGGTGTAGGTGCAGGTACAGGTGCAGGTGTAGGTGTAGGTGCGGGTATAGGTTTAGGTGCAGGTATAGATGCACGTGTAGGTACAGGTGCACGTGTAGGTGTAATCAGGCACAGGTGCAGGTACAGGTGCACGTACAGGTACAGGTGCAGGTGTAGGTGCAGGTGCAGGTGCAAGTGCAGGTACAGGTACAGGTGCAGGTGCAGGTGTAGGTGCGGGTATAGGTGCAGGTGTAGGTGTAGGTGCGGGTATAGGTTTAGGTGCAGGTGTAGGTGCAGGTATAGATGCACGTGCAGGTGCAGGTGTAGGTGAGGATGCAGGTGTGGGTGTAAGCAGGTGCAGGTGCAGGTGCAGGTGCAGGTGCAGGTGCAGGCGCAGGTGTAAGCAGGCGCAGGTGTAACCGATCAATCAATCGGGCGGGGCAGGTGCGGCTATAATTAGGCGCGTGCGCAGGTTGGCGGCCTCGTGACGCCCCGCGCGCCCCGCCCCTCCGTCGCGCGGCGATGACGCAGGCCCCCGCCACCGGGCGGCGGCGCGGGACGGCGGGCGGCGATGGCGCGGCCCGGGCCCGGGCGGCCGGGGCCGGGGCTGGGCCTGGGGCTGGCGCTGGGCGCGGCGGCGGCGGCGGGCGCCGGCCTGGGCCTGCTCTGGGTGCTGCGGCGGCGGCGCGGCGGGCGGCAGGCGGAGGCCGCGGGGCGACGGAGGCAGGGTAGGGGGCCGCGGGGCCGGGCCGGCCGCGGGCGCTGCGCCCTTCCCTCCCCGTCCCGTCCCTTCCCTCCCCGTCCCGTCCCGTCCCTTCCCCGGTCGGGGCGCCGGGCCGCCTGCCGCCCCCTGAGGGAGCAGCCGGGGCGGGAGCGGCGCCCAGCGGCCTTCCCTCCCGGGCGGGGGCCGGGGCCGGGCCCGGGAGTCCCGGGGAAGGAGCCCGGCCCCGCGCCTTTCGCTTAAAACTGGTTTTAAAAAGGGCGGCCGGCAGCTGGCAAGGCCCGGCAGCGCCTGCCGCCTTCTGCGCCTGCCTCGCTTACCGGCCGCTTTGAACCTTTGCGTTCACCCGCTCGCTGCCCGGCTCCGGTGGCGTCCAAACGCTCAACTTTTAAAAACGCTCAACTTTTAAAAACGCTGGTTCCGAAACCTGGGCTGGCGTTTGTGTGTCCAGGCCCGCGGAAACCCGCGGGGACAGCGAGCGAAACCCTGTTTGTTCCTGGCGATTGCTGGGGTTTGAAAATGAGAGCGGCTGTTCCCCTTTAGTGGTATGGACAGCTCGGCAGGCGAGGTTTAAAATAGCAAATTAGCTATAGGGAGGAACTTCTGCTTGAATGCCTTTATTGGGGTACCTGGAGGCTTGCTCTTGCTCCTGTGTTGGGGCGGGAGCGGTTTGTAAACAGTGTTTTAATCTGATGTCGCAGAAGCAGGTTTTGGGTACTCGCGTTGTCCTGCTAGGCCGCACGCAGGCCGCAGGAGCGGGGTAGCAACAGGAGAGCCCGCACACCCGTACGGCTGTGGTAGGCGGCTTCCATGGGCTGGTAGCTATGGCGGCGATAAACGCCTGCCCCTGCTTGCTGACCGTATCCCTTAGAAGGAGAGGGCTTGTCCGGTTCCACGGGACTTCGCCCCGAAAGAGCAGGGCCTGAGCAGAAGCAGGGAGGCGCGGGGGGCCCGCCCGGGAGCAGCGACAGCGGCCGCGGGAGCAGGGCGGGCGCTGGAGCGCAGCCCGCTGAGATCCTGCGCGGCCCCCTCCTGCGAGCACAGCGCCAACGGCGCGGCCGCTGGGAAGCGAAGGGAGGGTCGGGACGCGGTTACGGTACTTCTTCACTGAAGAGAATCTAGATTTTGATCTCTGAGTTCAGATGCGTTAACACAGGGTGCTCTGGAAGATCAGCCCTTCATTTCTGCAAATCTGGCTGCTCTGTTGAGAGCGATTCTCTTTTTTGTTAATATCAAAAGAGTATTCTTCCTTAAATAATCGACTTAACTGGTAGCATATTTATTTATATGTAGGAGCTTTCAAGAAAATGTATTTACAGTCCACAGATGTAAATCTATTCTTACGTGCTGCTTGTTCATGTTGTATCTGCAAGCAGATTTGTGGATCAGACAGACTGGCAAAGGTTCCAGGTAGTCAGTACAAGACAAGGACGCATTTTGATGACTGAACTGCTATTTAAAGTATGATGTCTCCTCTTCGGGTTTCTGTGGGGTTTTTCTTTCCCTTCAATAAGAATAGAAGGGGTTTTGTGTTTGTGGTTTTGCTTGGTTTTTTGTTTTGTTTGTTTGTTTTAAAGAATAAGTCTTTTTTTGGCCAAAATTGGCTTCCGTTGTCCTTGTTCGTTGTCACACGTGACCTTACAAGCTGGTTGCTTTCCTGGCTGAGGTCTCCCGGGATGACCACAATTCAGGAGGAAAGCAGAGCGTAGTTTTTCACTGTGATGTTAACACAGAAGTGTGTACAAGAGGAATTAAATTAATTTGCAGTAAGGACTTTTAAAAAAAGTGGCAGTTTCCTTATCTACAGTAGCGTTTGTGATATTCAGTATGCATTTTGCTCTTTTTAGAACAATTTTTGCAAGGGGATTTTTATAGACGTGTAGTTAAAAGAGCTTTATTTGCCCCTAATAGCTATTGCAAATCTGTTAAGCGTGGCTAGATGCTGGTGTCAGAGAAGGGAGCGGTGAACCAGTTGAAGAACCCAAAACCCCAGGCCAGGTCAGGCAGCAATACTTGAGAGCAAGCCTCACATCTGCCATCTTCTGAAGCCAAAACTGTGCTAAGATTGCCCCTGTGAAATCCTCTCCCATTTGCATCTGATGAACTTTCTCTCCTCTTGTTTCCTGGCAGTGGTGCCCACAGTGCCGGTTCCTGTAGAGGCGGGAGATGGTGCCACGTACACACCCCTCCTAACACAGGGCGAGCAGGTGGATGTGCTGGAGCGCCTTGACTCCGTGTTAAGAAACATTTCGGAGCTAAGAAAAGAAGTGGAGGAGCTACGGAACAGCCTGCAGCACTTAGCTGCCGAAATCGTCGGTGAAGTCAGGTACCGACACTGCTCCTTTCTACTGTTGCACATATTTACTCCATAGCCATGACTGAGTATGTTAAATTTAAAATCCAAAAGTGGAAGAAGTGTCTCTCTAGTTTCCACTGGCGTTATGTCTTGACCTCCAGTGAGATTAATGTAAAAAAAAAAAAAAAAAAAAAATCCTATGTTTAGCCAGGGTTGGTTTTTTTCTTACAGAGTATTAAGTAAGTAGTGACACTTGGTTCATGTTCTAGCCTGGGAAGGTTATGTGTTGTGTAAATGTTTGTCTCTTGTTGCTGCTCTTTTCTCCCTGATTGCTGCCAACTGTAGGTAGCTTTTGATATAGAATACAAGGTCCTATATTCTGCAGGGTGTTTGAGGATTCCTTTGTCTTTGCTCGCTGTGGAAATCAGAGGAATGCACGTGATGCGTTTATCCTTTTGTATATGGATTGCACGTATGGGTTGTATATGGACCAAGTCTGTGGCCAGGCTCGCTTTAACTATGGAATATGACGTTTGCTGTATGGTCGCGGGATGTTTGTGTAAGCAAGGGCAAGTCACCTTGTGAATTCTTTGATATAGAGCGAATTGGATGGAATCTGCTGGAGAGGAGAAGGGAACTGAAATAGCAGACATTTCACTATCAAATGTTTATTTGTTTCTCTTTTTGCCTTCCTCAAAGGTCCCATCTGGAAGAAACCCAGAAAGTAACTCGCCGGAGGCGGTTTCCGTTTCCTAGAGAAAGGAGTGATTCCACAGGCTCCAGTTCAATTTATTTCACAGCCAGCTCGGGAGCAGCCAATACGGACGATGGAGAAAGCGAAGGAGGGTAAGCAGAGCACCAGGCCAGGAGCAGCTTGTACGGGCTTTGGTGCCCAGTTACATCTGAGCAGTGTGTAACAGAAAGGAAGGGATTTTTTTTTTCCCCCCCATTAGGTGTCTGTCATCCTGTTCTTATTTGCATTTATTACTGTAAGTCTACTACTGCCCAGGCCAGATTGAGAGAAGTGCAACCATTCCGACTTTTAGACAAAGGGGGGAAAGAAAAAAAATATGTATAGTTTTTGAGTTTGTTTTTTTTAAAGCAATAATTTGATGAGGGAACCTTGCAGGAAGAAGGGAACTAGAAGTCCAGCCTGGGATTTGAGTTGAGAGAGTTTATAAATAAAATTTTCATACAATACTATATTTTAGAATGTCTGGGAAACTTGAGAAAGTTAAAAATATATGCCAATTAATTAAAATGTCTTCGGTTAGGGTATTTCTTACGGATTTTTCTCAGTGCATCACACAATCAGTTGTGTCGCTTAAGTTCTTACAGTTTAAAAACAGGTGAAAAGTACTGTGTAGTTTAAGAACATCGGTAAAAATTACAATATAGATGCAAGTATCGTCATATTAGATAGATAACAAGAGGTCTGCTGCGTACATGTATGCGACTGCCGCCTTTCTGACGAAACGGTTATCTTCTGTGCCTTAGTCAGATGAATTCTATAGCAGCTGAGGTATGTAACTCTGTTCTAAATGATGCAGCGCTGGCCGTATGCATTTTCCAAAGGAGGCTGAAATGGAATGTAATTTAAAGAGGGAGGTTTGGACTCGATGATCTTAAAGGTCTTTTCCAACCTAAATGATTCTATGATTGTAAGTCAATTATAGCGCCGAGAGCAAGGCAGGCGGGATTTGGACATGGCGTGCTGTGCGGTAGCAGCTAAATGACCGGGCGGCTGGTGCAAACTGACACTTGGTAGCACGGGTTTGTAATCAGGGGACAAAGCAGCCATTTCTGTAGCAGCCTCCTCGAACAAAGGACGCGGATCTGCAGGAAAGCAGGCTTTGTGACTGCCGTAAACGTGCCCTTTTAGTATTTTATCTTTAGAAGCTGGAATTGGCGAAGCAGGAAAGAGCTGATGTGATCTCATTCAGGTTATAGAACTGCTTCATTCATCTGAAGTGGGTGTTCGTCTAAAAGCAGAATTAGGGAGTAAGTGATTCACGGCGGTGTAATAGGTAACAAGGCTGCGTAACAAATTTTAAAACTATATAGTTCGTTCTGAAGGCAAGACCTTGCTATCTAGATAATAACAGATGCATTGAGTCATCAGGGTGCCAACGTATTTTGTAAAGCGTGCTGAAAAGGACGGTCTTTTTCAACAGCCATCTGATGGTTAGGAAATTGTAAGTCGTGACAGAGGCCGACAGCAATTCTAAAGTTCAGGGAAGGCATCCTCCTTAGGGGACCTCAAGTGAAGCGTGGAGCAGGGATATATTTCACTGCAAAACCTCATTACTATATTGGGAGCCTAGAGATGGTTGGAGGAGTTCTTACATTTTATTTAAAATCTGTAATTAGCTTCGATGACCAGTATGGAGAATTAGTGCATAAGCAGCTCTCATCTGATTTAAAAATAATTCAAATCGTATATAATTTCGCACTCTGGTATTTGTCCTATCCCAGTAGGTATAATACTAGTCTGTTCAGGAGCAGCTGCCTTTAGTATGCAATATTGTCTTTTAGAGATGTAAATACTAAAATTTGCTAGTAGAAAGTCAGGGTAGGAAATGTACATTTTGGAAAAGAGTAAGGTTTTTAGCAGCCACTGGGAGGAAGAATGAGACTATTCTCAACAGATACATTTCAGCTGCGTATTTGTTTCTGGCAATTGTATTCTTTTAATGAAATTCAGAAAGAAGAACTCGCATTTCAGCTTTGTTTTGTAAACCACATGGACATAACCATCTTCTCTGATTTCATATACAATTCACAGAAATAATCACAAGCTTTCAGGAGCCCAGAGGTCCTGGGCTGCTTAATTTCTCTATATTGCTTTGGCACCGCGTTGGTCTTCTGGGCTTCTTGGCCTCCTCTTTCCGTGAGCTTTTTTGTTCCAGATAGTATGTTTTCGTTTTCGTTCAGGATGTGTGCTAGCCAGAGGCCTCAACACAGTAAAGCATTTAAGAACTTTCCATCATCGTAAACTCAAGAAAACAGGCTGATAACATCTAAATCCCTTAATCTTTCTGAAAGCTCTGAGTTTATGAAGTTGTATACAGTATTATTTGTCTTTTTAAACTGGCAGCATCTTGTTTGAGCTGTCTTGGAGAAAACACATTTTTGTGGTGGAGAAAAAAAGCGTATAGGAGCCATCCGTTGCTGCCTGGTTTTAAAGACCATATTGTGTTTCAGGAGCCTTCAACGTGGAAAGTGTTTTTCAGCTGAAGTACTGAAATATTTGCAGCTGCCGGTAAAACGTTGCTGTGAGACAGTATCACAGCTGCCTAGCCCACAACCGTGCTGCAAAGTAGCTTAGGATGGGAAATGAGAGAATTTGAGGAGTTTAAGTGTCAGAAATGAGTTATTCTAGAGAACTAATAATGTCATTAATCTTAAGAAAATATCAAGAAACGAAGCTTTTAACTCAATCTGAAACGGAGCCGTGCTGGTGTCACCTACCACCGTGTTGCGACATTATCCATTAATTTAGTGCTGCCTACGTGATCTCCAGCGTGTCTTCTTGTAGCGCTTGCTGTCCTGCCTTTGCACTGATAAGGCTGACTGTTGCTTTATTTCTTGTCTTAAAATGTTTCCGTACGAAGTGATGCATTTTTAAATTTATGGGTGAGAGTCGGAGGCCGTGGTGAGTGAGGGCATTTGTTACCTCTACCAGAGAGGGAAATGCCTGAGCATTATTGACGGTTCTCAGAAAACGGACGCTTCGATAGCCAAACGTGTCTTGTTATCTATGTGTGGCTGAATTACTGTGACTGCTTTCTTCAGATACGGACTTGGTCGGCTATCTTTGCCTCCAGACAAAGGCAGCTTCACAGACAGAGCGCTCGGCTCTCCCTCGGCGGGGCAATGCAGCCGGACAACGGGGAGTACAGCTGTAGTTACCGAATGCCCCCGGACTGCAATGACTTCTCATTCCAGCAGGACTTGCAAAGTTCAACACATGGCTTGGGCACAGTTTAATTGGGTAACAGTTACAAGCATCCCCTAGAATTAAGCGTTTATATGATTTGAAGTAGCTTGCTTCAAGAGGAGAGCTTTCTATTCAGATAAACCAAGAAAATGCAAATATAAATGTACACATTCTTAAATTGCTGGCTGACTTGTGCTTATTCTTCAGTTAAGAGCTTGCAGATAAATGTGAGGGGGACAAATAGAGAGCCTTCTTTAAAACAAAATTAGTCCTGTAAGTAGACACCTCACTGCAATAGTATCGGTCAGTATATAATGCGGTTTTACACTTCCAGCTTAGCTGCCTGTATACACTTTGGGGGAGTTCAATTTTAGCCATTTCCAGAAACTTTGATCTGAGCTTTGTGCTGGTTCATTTGACTGCCTTAGGAGCTAATCATTGCCCGGGTTTTTGTACACGTCGTATCTTTGTGGCTCATCTGCTGTCTCCTTGCTGGACTTCTTGCTCGTGTGAAATCGTTCTGATCGCTCTCCTACTGTTTTGCACCTTTTCACATGTCAGTGTGAACAAGCAGTTTCGTATTTAGCGCTCGGACAAGATGATGGAGGTACTAGATATTGCCAAGACAGCTATTGTGTCTGAAATTTCCTGGAACAGGCTAAAAACCTCAGGTTATATTTTCCACATGGATGAATGTGTCGGATTTTTTGTTGAAATTCTCTTTTACAATCCATACATTTAACTGGATTGTCCTGGCTCTGTTCTTAGTTGTTTAATTCTCTTACATTGAGGTTAGAAGTCCTAAGAGAAGCTGTTACGGTGTGCAAGTGAGATGTGGACACTTGTGACTGAGTTCTACTTCACTTTTGGGGGGTCTTCTTTCTTCAGCTTTTTGAGGTTGTGTATACTACCTGAGAAATAATGATCAGTGTGTTATTTGAGATGCTTGGATTGTACGGTGTTCTCCAGGATAAGATCTTACTTTAGTAAGATACTTCTTTTCCTCTGTTAGGAAGAGTTGGTTTTTCTGTACGTATGTACAAAACTGTCCTAGGCTGCACAGCATCTCCTCAAACTAATTCCGTGTTGTGTTGGTTTTTTTTCCTCAAAGGTACACCACGGCCAACGCCGAGTCTGATTACGACCGGGAGTCCGAGAGGGAGAGCGAAGAAGGGGAAGACGAAGTGAGCTGTGAAACAGTGAGAACTGCGCGCCGGGATTCCCTGGATCTTGTCAACGAGGATGAAACGCATTTAATCTTGGATTCCTCGCTAGAGGAAGGACTGGGTCAGCTACTGCAGCAGGCTGACCGCTTGCACAACGGAGACGAGCAGGAGAAGAGAGAGGGATTCCAGCTGCTGCTGAATAATAAACTGGCGGTAAAGGTTGCCTTTTTATATTTTCCAGCAGTGATTTGTGTTTTCAGCTAAAGAGCTGGGAAAGAGGAAATTGCATATCTTAGCAGGGTCCAGGTCCTACACCACAACTGGGCCAGCTTCCAGTGGCCCCCTTCCTCAGGAGCAGCTTGGGAGCGGGCTGAAGGCCAAAATTGTTCGGGCTACGGCAGCAGCCAGTTCCCAGTCGCTTTCTGCCTTGGAACTGTGCGTCTTGTCATCACCTTCCCTGAGCGAACGCACTGTGCATGTGTCAAATAACAGTACCATGTGTACACAGTAAACTCAGTAGACATTTTGAGAACATTTACCTCCTTGCATACGCAACGGCTCGATCTATATTTGGGAAGCGTGGTCTTTCCAAGGACTGCCCAGTGCATGTGTGTGGTGGTTCATGAAATAAGTTGCATATTCAAACAGAAGGGTTAGGCAACACTTATGTGTATATTAGTTAATGAGACGAAAAACCTGGACGGTGCAGGTGTTTTGCCACCTTAAAGAATGTGTCTGTTTCTATCGTATAGGCGATGTGAACTGAGCCCCTGACTCAGTGACCGTTGGTGCTGCCATTGGGGTGTGGGAGCGTAGCAAGGGGCAGTGACGGTTTTACTCTGGCTGTGGCCGATAGCTGGCTTCTGCCTCTGGCCACGGGCTGCGGAGGCAGCCAGCGTTGAGATGTGTCTCGCTGTGGCTGTTGCGACCGCCGGCCGCCGGTGCCGGCATGCCTGTGCCTGCCGCAGTTGTGCTGTCAGCCTCTCATACCTAAGTACTGCAGAGCCAGCAAAGAAAACGTTTTGGGTTACCAGCCCTTTAAAAAGCAAAACCTTTTTGGCTCCGGTACTTCCAGGAGAAAGAGTAGGAAAGAAATAACGGATGACTTGATCAGTTCTAATTTCAAGTAGATTGGGTTTTTTCCTTCCCACCAGGAAGAAATGATGGGCCTGTTGGCTTCTGAAATTGTCTTGCATGCTTCTTTCTGGTGATTCTCCCACTTTCTTTTATTTACAATACTATTGCAAAAGAAACCAAGCTGTTACGTGGCTGTGTTTTAATTTTTTTTTTTTAAGTAAGTTTGAGTTTGTCAGAACATAGCCGCTTCAAATTTAGCAGTACACCTACAGTACTGTCCCAGGTTTAAGAACGAGGCAGGATGTGAAACTGTTTGAATGCAGACTGAAGCATGAAAAAGGTAAAATTCAGTTTGTGAATTTCAATGAAGTGGTGAGGTTTAGAGGGATTTTTTCACCCAGTGTTCTGAGGTTAGCGGAGGCTGCTGAAGAACTGACCCCAGCACGGCCTTTGAAGTGGAGGGGTTCCTTGTTAGAAGGCGACAACAATTAGACCTGTACCAGTAGTGTAGCGTTGTAAGCTTAGTTATGAATTTGGCCATCCAGTTTGCTCTTTTGTGGTTCTGCTTCAGTCCTTGTAGAGTTGGGACCTTTTAAGGTTTCAAAAAATGTCTGTGTGACTTCTAGTGTATGCCCCCACTTGATTTTTCTTTCTCATGGTCTTTGTCCATGGCAGAAGGGGTCTTGACATATCACATTTGTGTTTTTCCTGCAGTATGCAGACCAGAAAGACTTTCTTTGGCGCCTGGCCCGAGCACATAGTGATATGTACGAAATCACACAAGACATGGATGAGAAGAGATCGTACGCCACCGATGGTAAGGAAGTGTGTGTTTGAGGCAAAGGAAGGGCGGTGTTCAAAGCTGACATTACACTTCAGATTTATAAACCCTATGCTTGCAAACAATGTGGTGGATTTTTTTTTTTTCCTTGTAATCTTTTTTTTTAGGTGAGTAGCTAGCGGTAGTGGGGTGGTATCTGTTTAAAATGTTTGCATTCTGAAAGATAGTATAAGTAGACCAAGGGCTAGTTAAAGATATATCATCCATATCCTGTGTGGTATCAAGATAAATAAGTTTTTGCTGTAAGGCATTTGGTTTTTTGTGTTGCTAACATGTGCAGATATAAAAAAGAAATATATTTTTACACGTGTGTTTACTTATAGGAATCAGTTCCATTCCCTCATTCTTCTTCACTATCTTGAATGTGGTTTTTTTGCAAGATTGTAGGCGGGTCAGAATAAAACAAAAAAATCATCTTTGTTACAGTTAAGATGTGCAACAAAAGATACTATTCTAAATAATTTCTGTTCTGTTTGTTATGGGCATAACTATATATAGTTAGTCAATACTATCACTTTGTAATATAATTGTTCTTTCCTGGAAATCATCGTAGCCATTTAAAACACAAATTTTTAGGTTTTGTTTCGATAGTCCTTTTAGCCTTCCATAGGCGCTTGGTTTTCAGCTTTTTGAGACTGCAGGCTCTTGGAGGAGAGAGGGGGAAGTGGGGTGGGTCCTAGATCCGAGGCTGTGAGACGCATCAGCCCAAAACCACTGGAAGCTCTAATGAACTGTTCTTAGCCCGGCGTGGGAGGAGGCGTCGTTGGCGAGAACTGTACTGCCACGTGAGCTGAAACCGTGTTGACAGGTCAGCACAATTTGCTGCCGTACTACAAACGTGCGTGATCTCTTTGAGTGGTCTTGGATGTTGCATATCACTGCAAGCGTATGAAGTTATTTACGGGACGTTTTCAAGCCAAATGTATTATAAAATTAACAGATATATGACTTCTATGCCATTCTGTTATTGTGCTCTAATAGCCTCAGAGATTTCTTACCTCTGACCACTTGTTTGCAGGGAAAGAAGAGATGGAAATTGCCTTACAGAAATGGGACCAAAGTGCCGAGTGCCATCAGTGGTATGTAACTTTTTACTTCTTGCTTTTAAGAAGCATAGGAAAAGGACTTGGAGACTGTTGTGAGCTGAGCTGCATTTAAAAACTAAAGAAAAATAAAAAAAAGCGCTTATTTGCTCTTACTTGGCGTATACTCTATTGACGTTATTTTCCATAAAAAGCCATTTTTAACAGCTTTGGTGAACTGGCATAAGTAATGGCTTGACAGACGGTAGGTTTGGTTGTGATTATAGTAATAAACTTTGCTTTGCTTACGCCAATTTAATTATGAATATCTCTCCGAGATGAGATGGCCAGAAGAGCTCTTGAACAAAAGCTCCCAAACAAAATACTGAACTTCTTTGGACATAAGAACAGATTGTGTCAAGGCTTTTGTGAGTCTGCACCGAAGGAGTTGATGAACTTTGGTGGTGGTAATGAAGGATGAACTTCCAGATGAGGCTTGGAGAAACAAGCTAATGACAAACCGAGTTTGAGATGAGTAAGCGGAGTGAGCTCCATTTGGTGCTCACCAGGCTAAATTGAGCAGACTAAACGGCATATTCTTTGGGCTACTTGTAGTTTAAGTGCATACGTCTTCACGTAAGGTGAAGCGAAGGAAAATTTGTTGAGAAGCTTTCCTGGGAATCGTGCAGTTTCCCTTTCTGAAAGCAGAGGACGGTCGTTTGCTCCGCAGCTGGCTTTTGGGCCCATGTGTGTGCCTGGGCGGGATGCTGCAGGCGTCTTGGCGCAGAAGGGAGCTGAACTCCATCGGCATCGCTTTTGGTTGTGCAGACCCTGGGAAAATGCCTGTTGGAGCGCCCTGTTCTGTGCTGGGTGTAGATGAGCTGCCAAAGGATATGTTTCACACAGATAACTTGGAGAAAGCTAGTTCCTGAGTTTGAGAGCTCGGTATGGTGAGGCGCTCTTCATTTTCTTTCACGGGTCCTCTGTTTCCCTTGGCCCCTTTTCAGCCCCCTGTCAAATAATGCGTATATCCGTCAGAGCCAAGCTCACAGCCAGCTGCACAGCTGTGGGGGCAGAGCCTTAAGAGTTACATGTTAAATATGAATGAGTTTTTCCTCTGTGTCCCCCCATCATTCTTGGGTTAATCGTTGGTTTTTACTCTGTTATTGACATTTCGATAATGCTCTGTTGCACAGAGATGCTTGCTTTATGTCAAGAGGTGATGAATTTGCCTCAGTCAGCTAGGCCTGTGCCAATGCTCTTACATTCATCTTAATTCTGCAGTAAGGAGAAACATCATTCTTGTCAGACAGCCTTTTATAGTCTTTTGGAGAGTGTCTTCTGGCCTGGCACTGCTGTCTTCTGCTCATGGATGCTGCTTGTTGCTCTGCAAAGCACTCTGGCTTTGGGAATGAATTGAGACAGCAGCATATGGTGCTTTTTTCCTTCTTTTTACAAAGCTTCCCCCCCCCCCCATGATAAAAGATGCAATGATCTGCAGTTTAGCCAAGCAAGGTGTTCTGTGTTTGTGTAAGTGCTGCAGCTGGTTAGGATTTCAGTAAGGAGGCAGGCAAGAGGGAAGGTACCTTGCTCCCTTCAGCAGCCTGCATGAACAGGCTTTGGTTGCAACTCATGTACGGGATTGAAAGGATTGCCCTCCTTTTTTGAAAATACACCAAAAGAGAGTTTGTAGAGTGGTACGGATACATGTAGAGGTAAGGGAATATGCTTTTCTGGTGAATTCCTTGAGAACAGTGTTTATCGGCAGTTACTGTGATGGACTGACAAGACGTAAACTAGAATAAAAAAGAAATTATTTTTTTAATGGAAATTATTGGGAAAACAGGATGCTGAATATCTTTACTAAACGAGATCTGCGCTCTTCTGAGATGAGTAAGTTTATGTGGAGGATCGGTTTGGACTACTGGCATCTAAAGAAATGCCTTTATCATCTTGAAAAGACTGTGTATTTTAGCTCTTGTAATGAATTGCTGTTCTCGGTTCAAGCTTTGATATGAAGGAAGAATACTGGGACAGACAGTGTGACTGATCCGTAGCAGAGTATGGTGTTTGGCTGGTTTGACATCTTGAAGGAATTGGTTTTTAGTCGCCAGGTTGAGTCTTAAAGTTTGTAAGCCACTTTGGTACTTGATCGTTTGATATTTTACAAAGCAAGGTTCTACTTGAGGGTGTAATACTGATAGCTTCGTAATTCAGAGTTTATAGTGTGCAAAGCAATGGCTGTAAGGTGATGTTATTCACGTGTCTCCAGTGGAAAAATCTCAAGCCTTTTGAGCTGAGATGTTCCCAGTGCCTCCGTCACAGCCTGCACCGACCTCTTCCCACGGCGGTTTTGGTGAAAGAGCGCGCAGTTCTTGTCCTTTAGACCTCTCACTTTTCCAAACAGGCGAAGGGCTTCTGCACATCTACATCTTGCTTTTAATTCTAGAGAGCAGCTGCAGAAAGGGCAGCTGGAGAAAGGAAATAGCAGAGCAGCATGTGGGAGGCATGGGGTTCATTGGCAATGAATACGTAACTACCTTTATCAGCCGCAGAAGTAATTATTTTCTGCCATGGAACAGGAAATTATTCCCTCTCCAGCTCTGTGTGGGTCATGGGATGGTCGCAAGCTGTTTTAATTGCAGTCTCTTTTTATGCTAATTAATATTACCCTAAGAAAAACATTACTGCTAATGAAATGATGCTTAATACATGAAAAGGTATATGTATCTGAAAAATGCAGGATAAAGCATAGTTCCAAAAGACATTATAGGTTGTTTTCCCTTTACTGGAGTAAAGGGCACGTTGCTCAGCATTATGTTTAGTTCACGTGCTGCCCGTAGTAGCACTGCTTAGGAAAATACTGAAAAACCAACCAAACTTGAAAGCGTACAAGGATCGCTTTCCTTCAGCGTGCCGTCCTCACCTCCAGCGGGGAGAGGCGCAGAGGGGGGTTCATGCCCGTGACGGAGCTGTCCCCCGTCAGTTTGGGTCATCTCGTTTTGACCGCCTGGCTCCTTCCGCTTCCATACCATCCTCTGGTACAGATCCCATAATTTAACATGCTCTGTGCAGGAAAAAAACCAACTGTTTACTCTGAAATTGCCAGTAGAGGTTTTAAAGCTTTTTGGGGTTTGATTTGATGCTCTTGGTTTGTGGAGAAGTGAACAGAGAATGATTATTCACGCTTCCTTTGTAAAGTACGGTGTTATTCTGTCGTGTTTCTCTTTAGTATCTGTTTTCCTTGCTGAAGAATCCTAATCTTTTATTACCTCTTTTAATAGGGAATCATTTTATTCTCTCTCATCACCCATGTTGTCTTTCCCATATTATTCTCTTTCTACCGTATCTTTTTGCAGACAAAAGTACGGGAATTCACAGCGGAGCACCAGTTGTGGGAGCAGCATGGATTTGTGTAGTGCTAATGTGACGATCCTTTTCATTTTTACTTCCATATGCAGTAGTCAACATTGTCTTTCTCTTTTCCACAACATAGTAAATGGATGTTTTAATAGAAAATTCCCCGTGATTTTAATGTCTCTTCTGTGTGATAGAGGCTGTGTGAAGCCTGTGATTTTGTAGGTATTGTTAGGGCTGCGTTTTTTTTCCTCTGTGTGTTATTTCACGTTGACCATAATTTTCTATTTTATCAGTTGCCACTTAATGCTTATGGATTACTTAAGATGGAGTTGAGCTGGTTTTCAGTGCTTATTTGTTGTTCTCTGTGCTGTATCATTTGCTTCTGTTGCCCAAATCATTCCGTTTTATTGGCTTTAAAGTGTCACGCTCTTCAAGCAAGACAGAAGATAGTTTGCATGCAGTCATTGTTGCAAGTAAAACCTTTTTCCCCCCTCTCTCAGTGCCTCATAGTTATTGCAGTAATGACTGACATTTTAAAGCACCAAAGAAAGAAAATAACTCTGTGAACAAGAAGGGATTTCTGAGTGCTGGCGAAGGCAGCGCTGAGCAGAGCGTGACCGGCTGCGGAGCCTTTTGTGGCTGGGTGGTTTGAAGGCTTTGGCAGCACGATAGTAAGTGGTTTCTCAAGAATGACGGAGAAAGCAGTCAGTGTCTGGGACTGTCTGGACTAGCCTTGGGATCTGCCCAAATATGAAGGAGAGTCCTTTCATGGATCTCTTGGGTCTTCTTGACGTTAGATTTGGTACAAAGCTGTTATTGTACTCGCTTGCTCTTGGAAGTCAACTGGTCCCAAGAGAGCCATCTCCGCAGAGCTGGTCGAAACAGAGCTGGGGTTTGATCAGGGCTACGCAGGCAAGCCAGCCCTTGTGCAGCGGGACCGATCTCTGGCTGTGCGTTCCTTGTAGGCACCGCTCAGGAACACAGCAACGTGCGAGAGTTGTGTGGGGCGTTGGGTGTATTGAGTACCTTTAGAGCAGACTTGTGTATTGCGGGCTGACTGATGTTATACCAACTGTTGTTAGTGCCTAGGTACTCCTGTCCTACAATTACCTGATTCTTACTTCTGATACAGACGTCAAAGTCATTCTCTGCTTTAATTGTAAAAGATCTCTGAACACAGATATTACGTCCGATGAAATTGCTTGCTCCCTTAGCTCATTTCAGCTCCTGAACAGGAGGACAGAGCAAGTTTCTAAGTCTGTTCTTGCTTGCTTGTAGGGATGGGTGGAAGAGGCATCGATCGTTGCACAAACCTGTACGTTTTGCTGCTTAGACGTGAATATGTGACATCCTCACAAAGGAAGGGAGAGAAACAACTGTGGCCTTGTCAGAATCCCTGCCCGTTTCCGTGTGGCGGTTTGCAGCACAGCTGCAAGCACGTAACAGCAGCTTTAGGGATCGGGAAAGGATAGGGAGCTGTGTTTGCCTTGGCTTCTGCTCCTGTTGTTAAATATTGGAAGTACAACCAGAGCAGCGAGGGATTTCAGAGGTCCATCTGGGAAAAATTTTGCAGGTGCTGTATTACCAGCTTTTGTTTGAGCTGAATATTTCACATTGGACATTAAATGCTGAAAGCTGTCATTGCAGAAGAAGTAATAAGCTCTGGCCCTCTTGGGGATATTATATACGTTACAGAGAAGCAGGAGGAGGATGCGGTCTTGCGTTGGATGAGCCTCCCAAATGTCCCCTCTCTTCCGAAGTCTGTCGCTTTGGTGGAGTATCTTGCACGCTTGATTGATAGCCACTCAGTTGTGTACCAGCCCTTTTATATTCTGTTGGTACATCTGGCTGTCCGTGGGTAGATACCGGTTTTTTGAAAAGTGACAGCATTCCGGATATGACTTGAAGATAGCTTTAATTTTAACAGCTGGCAGTATTTCAGGGTTTAACTCTTCATGGATTACTGCCCAGATCGGGCCCATTTGGAGCTATGTCTGGATTTCTGAGCTGAGTGTTTCCTGTTCCCCAGGTGGATTAAACCGGGAAGTTACTGACGATATAGATTAGGGGCAGAAGTAACTATCGTAAATAGGAATAGGCGTTAGAAGGTATTTCAGAACTTAGAGGAGGAAAAATGGCATGCGGCTAGAGCCGCCTGATAGCATCCCCCTGGCTCAGGAGGGTCCCTCCCTTCGTCCGGGGTGTCGGTACCCTGGAACATCTCCAGTCCCGCGCCACGGAGGCTCAGAGAGTGGGAACACCGGAGAGGAGCCAAGGAAGAGAAAGTACTGAAAAGTATGAGCAGGGACAAAAGAAATCTCAGCAGGGATTGATATTCCCTCCTCCTCTTGGAAATAGTGAAGTAGCTTGACATTTACAGTCTGTGGGTTGCTTTTTATTTGTTAGGCATAAAAAAAAGAGAAGTTCTGAGAACTGAGATGTTAAGAGTATGAGGATGTCAGTAGAAAGCTCTCGTAGCACAGTTGTTTTCCACATTTGTAGCATTATCAACTCATGTCCTACAAAAGGCTTCATTTTGCAGCTCTTCTCATCCACGTTGATGCAGGTGACACCTTCCCTGAAAGCACTAGTGGTTCATGCAGTCTTTTTTTTTTTTTTTTTTATGGTTTGAACATCTTGCCCAGGTATATCCAGGCTCTTTGCTGGTAGCTCTTGGGAGGACAGCTGAAACCGCAAGGCTTCTGAGCAAAAGCAGAGGCTTAAATAAGCATGAGATCACTACATAAAAATTGTATGTTCTACATAATAAATACCATTTGTATCTTCAGACTTCACTGGGGATGAATACATTTTGTTCTACGAAGAGAACGCATATGGCCCTTTCTGGCCACCTCCTGAGGCGGACCAGAGATCTTCAGCAGATAAAACCAACATAGAAATGGAACAAAATTGAAGACGCATTTTGTGTCCCAGCTGAGGTAGCTAAGAAGATTTTAACTTTTTTAGGATCAGGGAAAGACGGATTGGGGTGGAGGTAGAGAAGGGGATATTTCAGCCTTTCTTTTCTGTGGCAGTCATTTGAATTTTGACTTAAATCACTAATGAAAATTAACTTTGGTTTTAGCTGTGTGCCTGAGTAAGCTCCTTACTAGCTAACACGTAACTTAACAAAATTTGCCAGCTCTCCTTGGAACCTGAACGTGTTCATAGGAATGTTAATTAAGTACAAAACAGAGCACCGATCCAGAAAAGGGTTTGGTTTCTAGTGTGTAAGGAACCAAGAACACAGAGTTGGGAGGGACCTCCAGAAACTCATCTTGCTCGTCTTCTTGCAGTGGTGCACGCCAGGTGTGCCAAAACTGTCCCTGAGCCCTAAAAACTTCTAGTGATGGGGCCTGTCCTGTCCCTTTCTCTCCCCTTTCTCCTGTTTTATCAAGTAGTGTGTTTAATTAGATGGATATAATATATATAGTAAAAAAAATATATATAGAATATATATAACTATATGGATTTTTCCTGGTATCAACCTAAGCTTTGTTTTTCTTCTGTCCTCTCTAAACATGGAAAAAGTTTTTAACGTGAGGAACTATTTGTAAGAGCAGAGAGGAGTAGTTGTATTTATCCAGTGTTTTGAAAGAAAGCAGACCTACTTGTCACAACCTTTTAGTGTGTGGTGTTCTGCAAACCTCCTGTTCTCATTTGTCTTAGGGACTCTCTCCCACTCGCCCTTTTTTTTTTTTTCTTTTTAGTTTATTACTCAAAAACTGTATATAGTACTTTAGCTGAGGCTTGCTGGTGCAGCATCATATTATTGCCTCGGGCTGCTTATGATCTACTGTAATCTTTAAATTTGATTCTCTGCAGGCACCCCCCCTTAATTGAT
Organism: Platalea leucorodia; assembly: GCF_965183815.1. Taxonomy (NCBI): domain Eukaryota; kingdom Metazoa; phylum Chordata; class Aves; order Pelecaniformes; family Threskiornithidae; genus Platalea; species Platalea leucorodia. The sequence continues at coordinate 73,070,843 of NC_138829.1, read as the reverse complement.
GAATTTGCTAGCATACGCTAGTCTGCAGCCTATTTAAATTTAATCTCTACGATATTACCAAACTTAATGGAGTTATTTAATAGCATCAGTGTTGTTGTCGGGGATTTTTTTGCCACTCCATTCAATGTCCATTCGTTCACAGTAATTTTCAAAGAACAGTTAATCGTGGGACAATTAGGGTGAAGGAGACTCGGGTAACTTATTCACTCCAAAACAAAGTCATGTTCTTTCTGAGGGGTACTTCTCAAAACAGATTAGGCAGACCTCCAGCGATGAACCTCCCGTGTTGACCCTTCAGGGACTGCACATCAGCTTTATACCAGTTACAGCTCTACCATGTGTCCTCTCTTTGCTTCCAGGAATTTCACGGGAAGGATGCTAGCGATGCTAAACCCTAATATACATCACTGCCTCTTTTGCCCTCGTTCATTTCTCTAAAAGCAGGGGATTTAGGGCACTTTGACGTTTTGTTCTTGTCTCTCTTATTGGCAAGACTGGGAATTCAAGCTGCTAGAAACTTCGGCATCCCATATGTAATAAGGCTGGGGTTTTGCTGGGTTGGGGGGGGTTTTGAGAGCTTGTTGCTAAGACATTGCGACTGCATTAACTGAGAACAGTTCCTTGATAGTGGCTGGTGCAAAGCGAAGGACAGAAACGAAAGACGACCCCAAGCTTCTGAGCAGATTTTCTGTCTGTCCCTGGAGCGGTTTTGGGTGCTCATCTGAATTCATCCTGAGATTCCTAGGGTTGCGCTCTTCTGTCTTCCAAGTTGAGAGTGATACTATTTTAAGTGATGCTCTGCCTCAGGCCCTTAAGGTGCTATAGGAATTACTCATCTGTGTACGCTGGGCTCTTGCTTTCACCTTAGTGTGTCCTGGTCAGATAAAACTGCCTTTGTGCAGCTGGTGGCCCTTGGCAAGGGTGAGGCTTTGCTTGTGTAGCAGGCGCTGGCTGCTTTTGCCGAGGGACGAGAGTCGTCCCGAATTGCTTCGGCTGTTTTGTGTTGGTGTCGGTTCCACGAGAGCAGAGCTGAGGAGCCTGTTACTTGGCAGACATGAGCCGTGATCTGCCGCAACTGTGCAATAAGTAACAAAAATAAAAAAATACAGTATTGTCTCAATTTAAAAAAAAAAAAGTTGTTTTCATATAAAATAGTGAAGACCTTCGTACAAATATGTGGGCATTCGGGAATTTTATGGCTTGGCAATGGGATGATGTTGGTACTGCTATAACCATGGCCTTTGTGGATTCTGCTAATGAGTCAAACGCATAGGAGGCCTCCCGCAGTTGTGTGAGTGACGCTGAAGTCGTTCCCCAGCCATCGTCCAGAGCAGTCGCGAGAAGCCTACAGAGAGCTTTTTGCATAGTTTTGCTCCCGGTTGCCACATCACTTCAGCTCCAACTACGTGTTCGGTTACTTTTTCCACCAAGTTGTGCGAGCGTGTGATGGGGGACAGCTACTTAAAGATGAAAGGTCTGGAGCGGGTCTATGGCAATGTAAGAAAGGAAGGGTTTTTATCATTTTCCCGCTATACGTACACGTGTACATACCTACATACACGCTTTCTCTACGAACAAAATACTACTGCAGGACTTAGTGAATCGCTTAAATCATTCTGCTTATTTGTATGCTATAGAATAGCTGGTTTTGCTTTCTGCTGAGTGCATTTATGTTAAAATAAATGTTTAGTTCCATTACATAGTTTATGTAATTAAAATAAATGTTTAGTTATGTAGCAGATACACTTAGGTTATATATGGATATACTTGGATGTGGCCATGTGGTTAAAATCGGTATACCAGTCTGTAGATGAGGAGATACACGGTTTAATTATGGTGTATCGAGGAGGAAAGTTCACACATGTAGGTGAAATAATTATGCTAGGAAAAAAAACCCCAATGTGCACAAACAAGGCTGCGGCTTAGGAAAGTGCGTGTGCATATGTCTCTCTTAAGCCATATACTACTCAACTTACTTAGTACTATGCAGGGTTTTGTTTTGGTTTGGTTTTTTTGTTTTTTTTTCGTTAATAACTTCCCGGTTCAAGACTGAATATGATCCTTCACTTCAGCACCCTGGCTGCGGGATTTGAACTGTCGTTCCCTCCAGCCGTCACCTTCCGCCGTAACTGTGGAGCCTCTCTGGCAGCAGGAGGCAGGCAGAACAAATAGATAAGTCTCTCAAAACCTCTTGTTTGCAAGATGGAGGAGTTGTGGCCCCGAGGGGTAAGTTCTTCTGGATCCCATTTCTCACCCCACACTTGGCTGGTTGGTTTCCCTGCCTTCAGCCAGCCCCGGGGCTTAGAGGAGCGTGTGAACTCCCACTGCCCTGGCGCTGCTCCGCTTCTCAGCCTTGTTTTACCTGGCCAGTACAACAGCTAGAGAAGGAAAGAAGGAATGTTCCCTTAACCGGAGCCAGCTGCGGGCGTCCCCATGAACGACTAGCTGTTTAAATGTTCTGTGTAGCCAGTCCCAGGCACTTTCAGCGCTATCTCAAGTGTTTTAGGATTTACAGTTGGTCATGCAGAGGAAGGAAACATCTCTGTAGGTTTGCTTTCCTTGCTGATGCTTGGCTTCAGGGTGAGTGGGGACGGCTTTTCATGTAATTAGCCGTGACACTGCCGTTATTTGGAGTGTGATGGATCCCTCTCTAGACCGTCGGCCTCCCTACTGAATTCTGAGTTTTGTATTCTCCCATCCTGCCAGTCTTCACCCTCAGAGACCTGTGCTGCTGCGTGGTTTGCTTTTTTGCTGGGCTTTCTTTTCCTTCTAAGGGAATACGCGTGGCTCAAGCCCAGGCTGTGCAAATTGTACTCTGTTTACTTTTCTTATATAAAGCTAGAAATCGTGCCTCCGTGGTATTCCCAAACCAGTCTGTCTAGGAAATGTCAGGGGTGAAAAGGGGAATAATCATTTTAAAAAAATAATAATTGCACTTCCAAATAATCATCTATGCTAGTTAAATCTGAGAGCTCCTGCTCCCTTGAGGTAGATAAAAGATCTGTGGGTCTCCTAGCCAGTGACAGATGCCAGTCTGACATGACATGCAAGCGCTATAGCGGTTTACAGCACCATTATTTACAGTTTTAGAGCAGTAAGCGAAGATTAATATATACAATTAAAAGCTTGGGGGATAATTTTTACTTGATGAGGATGCAGGAGTATAGTAAATATCCAGGAGAACGTGGAGCTGTGGAGCTAAGACCAGCTGGCTGTTGTGAAAGTTGAAAGTTTGCTGAGATGCTGGGAGGGAGGGAATAGCATGTACGGCTGTGGGTGAGAAGTGGCGATAGGCACTACTGCTATAACCAAGGTAGAAATTCTTAAGAAGAAAAAAAATCAGGCTGAAACAAGTTCATAGTGGTTGTGGATAAGAATGATTTCCCCCCTGCCCAAGAACAGATTGTGCAGCAAAAATCGGGATTTTGGATTATTTGATATATCTGAAATTATAACTTTTTTTAAAACTAAAAAGATAGAACTAGAAAAACTCATCTAGGAAATAGTGAGGAACAGGACTAAGAAATCATCTCATTTAGGTGGTAAAACCCAGCGACTACTATGTTTGTTTTGATACCAGCATGCAAATTCTCGTAGAGAATTGTTGTGCTGGGGGATGTGTTGCATGTTAAAAAACCATAAATAAGTTAAACATATCAACAGATAACAGAGAATGCCCATGAATTTAAATTCCACGTTGAAGCAGACAATGCGTAGCACTAGTTGGCTTGGATAGTGACAGGCAGGCTAAAGAAAATCACAGCTCAGAATATCCTTTAGGGCAGAATCCCCAATAATGCGAGAAGACCGCTTCTCTTTTTGCTCTCCCCCAAGGCTCCGTAAGGGTCATGTTGGAACATCGTGTACCAATTGGTTGGTTGTTGTTTTTAATATGCCTCATAAATGATATGATAAGACAACGACAATGTCCCAGAGCATTGAAAGTAGAGAAACAAGTCTTGATTTGGCACGGAGCAATGAATAGGCTCCGGTTCAAGGTGTTATAACAGCGAACCCACTTTATAGTCGTTACCGTAACGTACTGAGATTGAACATCCGTGTAGGAGCACGGGAAAGATTTCAGCGAGTAGTGATAACTTCGAAAGAAACGAGACGGCTGGGAGGAAGCTTGCGTACACGAAGAGCCACAGGAGCAAAGTGCTTGCAGATAATTCAAAGCTTGTTTAAAGGCAGTGTTTGAGAGGTTCAGGGTGTATAAGTAGTGACTCTTTAATAAGAATAAAAGAAACCTTTAATCATGGTACTTTTTTAATTTCCTTTAAACAGCAGAGGAGACTGTTAGAACTACAAGAAGACATCTTTCAATGTCCTGTACAGCAGAGGAACGTAGAACAGGGAGGAAACTCTAGCAAGTTAAATTAAAATCACTACTGAAATGTTTCAGAGGCATTAAAAACAGAACTATCCCAGAAATTGAGAAATATTAGCTGCGATACATAATGAATGGCTTGAACTTGCATCGCTGAGAGAGGCGTGAAAGGTGGCAAATGTAATGCTGATTTTTAGACGGTAAAGAGAGGATCCAGGGAACTAGCAACTTACCCAACTTCCCTGCCTGCCTTGGCACTGAAAGCTATTTTAAATATAAGTTGGAGACTGATAGGATATGCCAGCTCCATGAGAAGATGCAGCTCTTGTACAGAAATGCCCGAGCCGGGGGTGAGGGTGCTAGCCCGCTCGTGTTGGGTGCGTGGAGTTTCAGAAGTCCGGGACAAATTCCCTCGGGCAGGTCTGTGTGGATCGTTCAAAGACTAAAACATTTGATGTCTCAAAACTCTTCAGGCAGTGGCCAATTTTCAGAATTTATTAAATAAAATGTTATTAAAGGGGTGGTGGAAAGCATCCTGAAAAGCGTTCCTGTATACATACTTGATTGCTTTTTTTTTCCCCCCACTATTTACAAACAGCTGTAAGTATTTTTGCGAGTCAGAACAGGGATGAAGCCAATGTTCATCCCTTCAGTTTTTGATGTGATCCCTTAGTGTGAAAATACATGTCTAAAATTTTAATCCCCACGGAAAACTGAGACGGTGACAGTAGCAAATTAGTGTTGCTTTAATACAGAACATGACTTATTGTGCTTAAATTTCTAGCATACATGCCATCATCGCCAAGTACCCTTTTCAGCTAGGCTGTACATAGAGATTTGTTATCTCTGCATAAATCTTGGCCTTTCTAGGCCTTAAACTGGGCTTTTACCTCCCATGTCAAGCCAGCAAGGCTTGTGATGAATTCTTACCCTATCTGGGAAGACGTAGCAGCAGCGAACACAGCAGGACGTGGCTTTCTACAAAGTAAACCACCATCTGTGAATACTCAGCGGGCACGCAGCCCGCAGGCTTCTGCTGCCGGCAGGGCGAAGCCAAACTCGGACTCGGGGCTCGCGTGCACGGGGAAGCTGATGCAGAAACGAGGTTGTACGTCGCGAACGTGGAAATTAATTTTGGGTTAAGTCACTGGGAATTCTGCTGTCTCTCCCAAAGTAATAATTCCTAAATTAATGATTATTTTCACTTTTGGTGTGTTTTATTGCAGTCTAAATACCTGCACGCTAACAGTCGGTCTCCTTCCCTTACTCCAGTGAAGAGACTAACATATACCTACTCAGTGCACAGGAAGGCGAAAAACTGGTAGTACTCATAAAATATTGGGAAAACTTCTAAATTCTTTATCAAGATGTATATTTTGGAGCTCTGCTTCTCCAGATTATTTGCTTGATTAGAAAGGGGTTTATTCTTCTAGCTTTTATCTGACTCTGGGAACTGAAAGTTGAGCTCTGACAAGGGTTTTTATCTCCTTGTCTGTGTGTGATAAAACCTCTCTCCTGATTTACTAGCAATGCTGCTTGAACAGCACTGAGCAATTTCTACAGGCTAGCCTTGATATATTCAGTTCGCAGCTAATGCTGATTGAATAGGAATATATTAATTTGTTGGGTGTTGCAATGAAAAATTAGTTAAATACATGTGAAGCGAATTTTGATGTCAAAAGAAAAGACCTCTCATGCCTTCATGCTGTTGTCAGTGGTCAGACTTTCATGTTTGACTCATCGTTGGCAATATAAAACACTTTATTTCGCTTTTCTCAGGTGGCTGCAAAACAGCCGCTTCTCCCCACTTCTTTCCCCTTCACCTCACTGTGTCTTTTTAATTTACTGATCGTCTTATACAGAAAGGAGCACCGGCGCACTCAGCTAGTGAGTCTTTGAAGCACTTAAAGATGTAGAGAGATGCCTTTGGGCTGGCAAAGCCCCCGGCCACGGGGCCGGCTGCGCGTTCGGTGCTCGGAGGCCAAAAGCCCAGCTTCGGCGGGAGTCAGCCAGAGTGCAGCAGCGGCAAGGGAGCCTCTTCAAAGCCGCGTGTTGCGAGCTCGGGGAGTTAAGCTGGAAGAACAGACAGTGTCTCGCCTGTAGTATCTGCTGCCCCAGAGTTTATTTTCTAATAAACGGGGCAATACAGAGCTGAGATTCCTATGGGAACTTGCAGATTGACCAGTGTCAGCAGCTTAATGAGCAGTTCTGGTTAATAATTAGCCGAGCGATATCATAATACGAGGTTTCGGTAACTGCTGAGACATCGATCTGAGCAGTGCTCAGAGGTTACATATTGTTTACAGAAGATAAAAATCCCCTTCCCTAACTCATTATTCTTAATCTATCCTGTTACTGCTCGTCAGTCCTCCTGCAGCGCAGCGGTGCCTCTCGTGACATTCCTCCCAAGGCATTTCACCCAATGAGCTAGAATAAATAGCTCCACCAAGCCAAGCTAAACAAGTAGAAGAGAGAAAAGCAGACAACCCTGTTGGCACTGCCGAGCGAGGAAGGAAGGGGAGTCGGGAGCTGAAGGCCTCCAGAGCCTAAAATCTCAGAACTGCAAAGTCTCGCCTACAAAAACCGCCAGCAGGCCGGCGGCCCTGGCCCTCGAGGGCAAGGCGAAGAGGAAGGCTCATGCGAAGGGCTGAGACCGGCAAAGCTGGGGCGGGTGGAGTCGTCTTTTCCTGCGACTGCAGTGAAAAACCAGCTCAGGCATCTCTTCCCTTTTTATTTTTTTTTAGTGTATTTCATGACACAAAGCTAGGACTGTTTACTGCTTCTTTTATGTAACGTTTCAGCAGGCTGTTAAAAAAAAAATCTGGTATTTATATTTCTTGACAGCTGCGTATCGCGCCGCTTGACGTTGATGTGATCGTTGGTGGAGGGATCAGGCTGAACTCGCGTGGTGTCCCCCCGGATTTACGGCTGCCTGCGGGGGCTCGTTGGGCTCTCCCTGGGAAGGCCGGGGCAGCGGAACGGGAGGGTGTGCAGCGGTTTAGCTTCTGTTTTAAAAAGGCAGCGTCTTTCCCTGGTTTGTGGCAAAACCTTAACCTTGACCTAATTGTACTTAATGCCTGCCCATATATTCAGGAGCCTGAACAACGTGGCTATAGGAGCTATATTCTGGCAAGTTCCTATACGTTAGACAGGGCTACGGACTACGTGATTTATCGTGTAGGAATATTTTACCTTGTGATCTTAGAAAATAAGCCTTTTCTTGGCTTGTATTTCTAAACCCCAGTCATGTTGTGGTTAGGGATATTTAGCACAGGCTGATGTTTGTTGTGAAACAAAGTGGGGAAGATCATAAATACACTTACTTCATCCTCTGCAAGTGACGGGTTATGGCAGCACGGCCGTGAACTTTTTCAACTGGGGGAGAAGGATTTTACCCAATTAAGACGTTGATCTGGTAGTCTTTCCCATGATCATGAAAAATAAGAATTTTAAAACTGAACCATAGTTTTTTCACAAGAAAATTACATGTTAAAGGAATGAGATTTCATGGCAAAATTGTAAATATCCAGGAGACGCAACTTCTTTGTATTGTAACTTATGCATTGAAAATGTAGTTCAGGCCAGAGCAATGAGGTGTAAAATGCTTTGTGGGCTTTTTCGTGCCACTGAAGAAAGTGTGCCTGGAGATGCAGAAGTCTTCTGACAGATTCCCGCACGAGCATCTGTTGCGGCTAACCATCACCAGGGGTGCCTGGGGATGTCGTGTGGCGAGAGAGACGGAGCGCCCAGCAACACGGGGATGTAGTACAAGAAATCTCAAGGGAGGTTTACTTGCGTCTTTCTTTTCAGCTTTATTTTTTGAAGGAAGAGCTGTGTTATTCATTTGTCCATCCGTTCCAGCTAATATTTTTTGAGCCCAACTCGGAGAAGAGGGGGGAAGCCTCGTCCATTCCCACAGCTCTTGCCTGAGCGGGATGGCAGAGGCCAACGACCGAGTCGGCGCGGCTGAAGCTTCCCTTCGCGTGCTCTGTTGAGCAGCGGTGCCCTTGCACGCCTCTCCGATGGGTTGTTTCTTGGGAAGCGGCGCAGGGAGGCGAGGTGGGAGGCTGCAAATCCGTGGGTAGTTAACCCCCCTTAACTCTCACAGCTCACCAAATAACTAATTTTGCTAGGTGCTGTGCTTCTCAGGGTCAAAATTTATGATCTCTGACTAGACAAAACTAAATGGCTTTGCACTTGCAATACTGACAACGTGTTGCTTTGTTTCCCAAGTTTGGTGGCCGCATTGGGCTGCAGGACATAGGTAGGTTTTCACAATATTTTCCCTCAAAGTAGACAACCGCTGTGCTATAGATTGCGTACGAAGATCGCTCCGCACCTTAGTCAATTAGAGCTTTTCGTAGTTCTGGCTCTCGCTGCAGTAGCATTTACTCTTAGCTTTGTGTTTTGACACAGTTTTGTTGCTGAGTGAAGAAATTTCGGGTGTAGAAGCGTGCCGCTCCTGTTTTACGTAGAAGGAAGGCTTTCCAGCCATCAGTGCAATGAATTCTTGTGTCACGTCAAACCACTCCTGTTGACTTGCAGGCATCCTTCAAGCTAATGCCTTCTTGTGCACTGGATTTTTACTGCATATGTCTCTTCCCTGTAAAAAAATGTACAGTATTGCTTGTTTTCCCCAGTAAGTTGTGCAGCTTTAATCCACTGACATAGCTTCCCTCTGAAGATATCAACAGAATGTAAATGTATGTGTAAAACTGTTTGATTTCATGCGAATGTCTCCTCTGTGTAGGTACGCTATTCTTTGTGGGCAGTTATCGGAACATGAGAGTATTCAGAAGCGTATTCAAACTGGATATATTTTTAAGGTAAGTAGAAAGGACGTGTTGGTTCTTGTGTAAGTATTGAACAATACTTATTTCTATAGTAGTAAGTTAGGAAAATTGGCTCCATCTCTTATGAGGGAAGCGATAGGTCTCAAAGAGATGCTGTGAGGAAGGCGAATCCTGCGATGCGTGGTGAGGGCTCTGCGCTTTTGCACGCTGTAATCTCAGAAAAAAGAAGAGAAGTCTTGCAAATAAAATGTGCGTATATGATGAGATTGAGAACTTGAAACATGACGTTACCTTGTGGTAATAAGGTACAGCACCAGCTCTTCTTCTGTAACCGCCTGTGAGCGTGCTTGCACCCTCCCATAAATGCAAAGCAGTTATTTTTCAAAGAGGATTTAATCTGCCTCAGATTCCTTTATTTGCCTTTCACCCACAGCGGGGATGTTACGGGGTAAGAGGAGGCACCTGCAGTAACGGCTGCAGAACAGGCCGCCTACGGTATTACCTCGTCAGCTCTTGACGTGACCAGCAAGTTGGTTATGCCGATGCTCTGAAAAGGTGGTAGAATAAAATGAAAGGCAGCTTCATTTTTTTTGTGTGTAGTAATTCTTGTCTCTGAGGCTGATAAAATGCTGGTTTTCTGTGTTCACTGAAACGATTTTAAGAAAATTTGGAATCTCTTTGTAGCTGTAACTTATTGATCACTGACAATTAAAATTGTGCACTTCTTCCTTTCCTCTTTCCACATTTGTTCATCTGCTCCTGTGGATATTGTATTTGCTTATAACAAATGTAATGTGTGTTGGTGATGATTTTCCATAGGAACACATTGATAAAGCGATTGAACTGAAACCAGAGGATCCAACGTCTTACTACCTTTTGGGCAGGTGGTGTTACCAGGTAAAATAGTTTATTGCTCTTTATTGCGGTTTTCTTCTTCCTTGGAATTTAATTCCCTGTTTGAATGAGAGATAGGTGGATTCAAACCACCAGCCGTAAGGACTGGGGACGCTCTTTAGTTGCTGAACCTCAGATATTGTATCAGAAAGTACAGGTATGGAAATGTCGTAGTTGCTTGAAGAAGTAGTTTAAAAGCCGCGCTTGCACGGGATCTAGAAAGTCTTCATTTCAGTCCAGAAGCCGTGCCAAGAAAACACTCCACTGATGAATACTATAAATGCGTTGCATTCAGAAACCTCTTAAGATGTAAAAGCTCATGTTCTTGTACGTCTAGCACCTCAAGGCTTTTATAAAAGCACTATTGAAACTATTGTCTGCCAGGACACAGTGTCATTCAGAATCTCTCAGCTTTCCATCTCAGTTGTTTCCTTAACTGTAATCGAGAAGCCTTAGGCAGTCCATCTCCCTCTTGTCTGCCTCCTGTTAAACCTCAAATGTACACCTTCATCCTGCTGTTCCCACTCGAAGCACCAGGTTATAAATGGTGCAGGTCTTTAATAAGAGTTTATGTAAGCTCATAGCAAGAGAGCTACAGAAACACTGAGCTGGCGATCAGGACAAGTGCCGGCTGAGCCCGCTTCCAGCACGTTGCTCTGTGCGAACCATCAAAGGCCAGAAGAAGGCAGCGAAAGGTTAGTGGTATTGAAGACACGCTGAAGTTTTTAAAAGCATGAAGAGTGCAGTTCCGTATTGGCAATCTCATTTGCTCTTGCTATTGCAATACTTTTGTCCCCGAATCAACAAAAGGCTTCAAAAGTACTTGGTGTACCTCTGTGCAATAGAGTAAAAGCTGCTGGGGCTTTTCCCCTTTCATTTATTTATTGCCACTATTCTGCTCTTCGTTTTTCCCATTTTTTGCCTCTTTCCCAGAGGGAAGCTGTTTGCTAAAAGCGTTATTTCTGAACTGCTCTGAATTGGAGCTCTGAAGGGTTCAGGGCTCCGGACTTGGTTTTTCAGTCGCTGCAGGCAGCACGGGAGGTGAAACGGCAAAGAATGGATTAGGAAAAGCACTAGCTGCAAACTAGCTTACTGTTCCCCATGCTTTACTCGGTAAAAACAAACCACCTTCAAGCCTTTAAGCACATATGGATGTGATCAAGGAGGTTTCAGGGCTGGCAAGAGCTTCTGCACACAGTATATCTGTATAATCTTTTGCATGTGTTTCCTCTGCCCTTGCTACACAAAGTATTGGAGGTAGTAGAAGCAGCGTGCCGGCTGCTTTATATTTCTTGACAGGGAAAAGCTTGAAGTCAAGTACCATAAATCAGATTTAGTGCCTATAAAAAGAAGTAATAGTTTGCAGTAACTATCTACTTTTCAGTTTACACAACTTGAAAGCGCTTCGGTGCTATCAAAAATGAAGTCACATTGCAGAGATTGTAGCTGAGATGATTGACACTGGTAATTACAGAGGAGCGGTGAGCTAAACTAGTGGAAGCTCCTAGCTCCTGATTCTCTTGTGGACTTTCTACTCAGCCTTACTGCTCTTAGAGAGTATGAAAGAAAAACAGATATAGGTAGAAATCATGTTCGTGCTTCTGGTATTCTGCATTATAAGAATGATACAGTAGTAAACAAAGAAGATATTATCAGGTGTTACAGTCCTTATGCATCCTTTCCCCCATTCAAATTTCAGGGTGTTTCTTATTAGAGAGAGAGAGGAGCTGGGAGCAGGACAATCAGATTTCATGAAATGAAATAATTGTAATAGCTACCTGTTTCTCAAAACGTGAATATCTGTTGGTGGGAAGGCTTTAGCCTGCCTCTCCCAGGGGATCTTGGTATGGTGGGAACACGTTCTCGTACAAGATGTGAGCTGGGAGATGGGCGGGCTCCGTATGTGCGTTTGCTGCGACGCACGGGTGGGAGCTGCCGGGAGCTGGTGCGGTTGCCGTAAGGCGGTTTGGGGTTTTGGGCCCCTCATGCTGTTGCATGCCCGTAATATTCAGTTGTAGAGAGGAATCTTGCTTGGAGCATTATGCACACGGCAGCTGATGTACGGAACTGCTAAAGCTGCCTCTGGACAAGTAAAAGCAAATTGGGTTTAATTGTGTGGCCGGACTTGGATACTCGTCCAGAATCTGCCGACACGACCAAGGTCTTTGGCTTTCTCCCAGGGGCGCGAGCCAGCTACAAGAAACTGGATAATCCCTTGTCCGTGTACTTTTGCATACGCTGTGTCTCTAGCGGGTTTGACAGTTTCGTCTTACTGTCTCTGCAGATTTCCCACCTGGGATGGCTTGAAAAAAAGACTGCTGCTGCTTTGTTTGAAGCCCCTCCTACAGCCACTGTACAGGACGCACTGCAAAACTTCTTACGGGTAATGAAATCTGATAAGCAAGGCACTCGCTAACCTGACAAATGCGATCACGAGTGTGGAAGTGCAGTACTTGTGTTCTGGTGAAACTCATCACTCCAAGTGCTCTGTGATACATCTCCGTTGCTAGAACCTGTGGAAGAAAAGCTGGTGAAAGCAGAAATGTTGGAGCCTCTTTTATAGAATAGCCAGACAGAAGAACGTGATTTTGAAGACGTTAGAACAAGACCCAAAGTGTTCACAATTGTTTTTAAGGGTTTTGGTTTTCCTTTGAAAAGCTGCGTAGCAGAGTGATTCATTGCCTGATAGGAAACACATACGGTCTGTACTCTTTCAGGGTCTGTAAGAGCTGTTTGAGCTCATCCCTGGGAATGCTTGCGTTGATGCATTCTGCCATTTTAATTTCTCTCAGAATATTTTATTAAAAGGCTGCCTGATTAGGTCAAACTTCCCCATTTCAGACTTTTGAAGACAACTGCTTCAAGGTTTCAGGGGCACATTGCTTAGGTATTTCTAGAAAGAAATTGTGAGGAGTACTTCCTACGGTGTAAGAATCCTGCCCTCCGAATGGCCTTTTTTTGTCCTCCTGTTGATGAAAATGAATTTAAGACATGGCCTGGGTCGCGTTTTTGAGCATGGAGCTCTTGTTGCAAGGGTCTGCACAAGATGAATGAGCTAAACAGACTGTCCTTGGCTGTGCCTGTGAGAACTACTCTTGAGCACCTCTGATGAAGTGTTGCAGAAAGAAATTGCCCTGCCACTTTATAACTCACGGATAGGGCCAGCAGATCTGCAAAGCGTCAGGGAATATCACGCTTATTTCAGTTTCTTATAATTTTGCCAAAATGTAGTCGTTTGAGAGGGAAAGTTGTGATAGGTATCTGCCCTAGGCAATATACTTTTCAGCCAAAGTGGTTAAATCATTTCAGAGATAAGTTTGAGGCGAAGTGTTTTGTTTCTTTTCATTAGAGAGAAAAATAGCTTGTCGCTTTTATTGATAAGCTAGAGCAGCGCTGTGGTTTGAAACAGGAACTTGCATTTTTCTGAGGTTTAGCCTTGGTCAAATACAGAGAGAATTTTAAAAGGACACAAAAGCATCCTTCTGGCAGCGAATTATCCCCTGAACAAGTGCACTTCCAGTGTGCTCAGCGGAGCCCGTTTCAGCTTTCTGCCCCAGTGGGCATGCCTCAGGGCAGGGGAAATCTTCCGGCCCCTGGCAGCTCTGGGTTAGCCACAAGCTGAACTGGGTCTAAGGCCAGACCACAGACTTGGGAGGAGGAACATTGTGTGGTGCTCAGTGATTCCTCTGAGGTCTGGGCTCGGGCGTCTCGGTAGGGCACATTGGGGAGTTTGAATGCAGATGGGATAGGGGTCAAGCCAAGGGTTCGTGATAGGAACCTGCTGGAACAAAGTTGCTTGGAGAGTGATGACTATAACTGAGATGAATGGAGGAAGGCCGGGGGACGTGGGTAACTAGGAAACTGGGAATTAGTAGCCGGGAAGAAGACAAAAACTGGGGGAAGATTGCTGAGGTTTGGCACCAGCATATTTGGGGGGAGCCCAGGTGGATGAGACTGAACGGGCAAGGAGGTTAAAAATAGTCCACGTGCATGTGCAGGAGGAGGTCGTTGAGCTGGTCCCGAGCTTCCCTTAGCTTCCCAGTGCTCGACTTCACCGCCTCGCCGTTCTTCCGTGGCGCTTCTCTTAGATGAGAGTATGAATGTTACTAACCCAGCCAGGCAAGCCTATGAAAAATTCTGACACTGATCTATGTATTTACAAAAGTAGGGCTTAGTCATCTATTTTTTTAAATTTTTTATTTTTTTTTAAAGAGACGTAATAAGCCTGATACAGGCATTAACTGTGTCTTTTGCATATCCTAATGTCTGCTTTTCTCTGCCTGTCGCACCCTCCCCTCTGTTCTTTGTAGGTTGAGGAACTGAGCCCAGGATTTTCCAAAGCAGGAAGAGTATACATTGCCAAGGTAACCAGTCACTGGCTGCTTTCTTTAGTTCAGTCGTATGCTTCTAGGATAAGAAATATTTGTATTAAAAAATTGTCTCTGCCTGTAAAGTGCTAAGCAGGTGTAAATTACTCCATGCAGAAGCAAGATTTTATAACATTTCTACAAAAGGCCAAATCATCTCGTGCAGAGGCATTAAAATTCAGGGAGGACTTTGCCTTTGAGTCATCCAGTGGAGCATCCTCCTTTTTCTTCTTTAACAGATCGAATTCTATATAAAGCAGCACTGGTAACTCCTAAGGCACAGGCTGGAGGTTTAATCCCACCACCACCACGGATTTCTGTGGGGTATACAGAAAGAGAGTCATGGGGAAAAGTCAAGGATAGAGTACGTCTCTCTTTCACCGATAACAGATGGGAGTCTTGAGCGATGATTAAATACACCACGGGTGCCTGGAGCTGGAGCTCCAAAGATCTTTTTGTTTGCATTGAGGGAATAATTGGGTTTGAACTCGCAAATGTTAAAATTGCTGCTTAATTCCTGCAACCTCCAGTTGGAGTCTAGAAATATTTAAAACCCAAATAGCTTTAGAAATCTTAGCCAGAGTGGGCGTAGCAAAGAGTAGCTGTGGTCATTCTCTCTGAAATTCCTGAATTCCCAATGTCCCAAAGAATGTGAATTTTATCAGGGTAGCGTGCAAGTCGTAGGATCTGCTTGGTCTGGAGTACATTGTTACTGGAACCTAGGTGCAGAATTTATTTCACGATAAGCGTCTCGTTAAAGGAAGATGAAGGGGATAGCAGAGGAGGAAAACCCAGCAAGAGGTGTAGTAGCCTTCACACCAGCTGGATTTTGTCTGTGATATATGGCAGCTCACTCTGTTAGGTAAAATCAGCTACGTTTTTGTAAATCAGCTAGCCTTTTGTTTCTGGCTGTGTATGTACCGTGATGAATGCGCTCTTAATTGCTTCTCTCTCTGCTTGTAAATATAGCCAGCATTCACGGAAATTCAAAATCGCCCTTAAATGTCTTGTATAGAGCAAAGAATGGAAGACGTGGAACTTACTGCCAGTGAAGCTGCAGCAGCAAATCCTTGCACGTCTTAGCCTGAATAGATTTTTAGAGTTGATGTAAAAATTTGGGTTTCATTGTGTGTAACCTACATGAGTTGATACGTATTGATTGGGCTAATAAATGGCTCGCCACGTGTCTGGCAGATGTGATTCAGCTTCAGAAACACAAATTAGCATAGAGGTTACTAGGACTACTTGTATCTGTTCGATTTTGGGTTTGTTTTTTTTCCCTAATCCCAGGCTCTCTCACTTTGGATCACACCCTTAATCACAAAATTTAAAAAGTGCAATTGGTATCTGATTATTTTGAAGGTGATAGTGCTCTGGTGGGTCAAACTTCAAAGAAAAAGAGAGTTGTGTTTTATAGTCATCTTCTGACATTGTTGACTGATCTGCAGGGACACAGGGTTTTTAAAGGCTCCGAGGACGTCCATGACTCCCTCTATTTTGAATTCTCCAGATGCAGCAATTTGACAGTGCTCACAGCAGAACAGCTAGTTCCCTTTCAGCACTATCCCACAACGCGGGAAAATCACCAAAATACACACGTGCACGTACTGCGCGGTGACATTTCGGAGTCTGAAGTAATAGCCCTGCTGGAGTGCAACTGTTGTCCTTATCCTAACTGAATGTTGGCTTTTTATGGCATTGCAACAATGATCAACTGCATTGCTGATAGTTTTGTGTGTGGGGTTTTTTTTCGCAACCAGTTCCTTTTACCATGCTTATTCTGTAGTTCCCGAATGCCTCCATGACCCTCTAGGCACCAAAAACCTGCCTGTTACATAGAGGGATGACTGGTTCTCTGCTGTTGGGGAAGAGTTCACGATGAAGAATATTTCACATCCGTTGTGAGACCCGAGAGACCTGTAAATATTAGATGTTACAGTGCTTGCAGTTGAACCTCATTTTTAACAGCCTAGGGAATGTAAGCTTTGTAAGCTGCTTTGCTCTCAGTATAGAGGTTTTATGGTGAAAGCGATGTGAGGAATAGTGGCTAAGTAGAAATAGAGCTTTGAAAATGGTCAAAATCACAGGGACACCTCAAAATTTCCAACCAAAAAACCAGTCTCCTTGCACAAAACAAAACAACAAGAAAAAAAAAAAGGAATCTAGTATTCCATAATCTGATGGTGATTTTAATGCTTTGTGAGTGAAGGGTACTGCAGGAAGTGTCAGAAGCCTGAAATGATACAGTGCAAATGGTTAAGAGGTAGAAATAGCTCTTTTTATCAGTTGCCAGGGTTCGTAATTGCTCAGTTACATTTGCTGCCTATTTTTTTTCCCATTTAACTCTTCTCATATTGTCATTTTTCCTTCACAGTGTTACAGGGACCTGGGGAACAACTCTGCAGCTCACCTCTGGATGAATCTTGCTTCAGAGCTGCCAGCTCATACAAAAGAGGTAGCAATCTCAGTAAGCACACATTGATGACGAGCAGAGATAAAATGGTTACAGAGATAAAATTGTTTTCTAAAAGGTGTTCCAGCTTGTAAGCCCAGGTTTTAAAGTATTTTGTTCCTTAGCTCTTCTTCTCTTGGGGCCTGTTATCCGAATGCCTAAAGCAATTCAGCAAAATAATGAAAAATATTAAGAAGTTGAGAGTATGTCTGATACGGGCTTAGAAGTCCAGCACAGCACCGTGCAGATACTGCGCTCCTTCCAGGGTTAGGTCGTGGACGCGTTTGAACGCCCTGCAGGTGCTGAGCGCTGCAGCTCGTGGACGGGAATACCCGCAGAACTGCTGAGCGACTGCGGTACGCTTCCCAGCACCGCGTTTTTGGGGAAGGCTTATTCCTTTGGCCGCTATCGTGCCCGGCCAGCTCAATTCAGATGGGGCCGCTTCAGCTGAGTGGTTATGCTGTGTTATCTCTTCTAATTACCCGTGTAGCTTTGGAGGAGCAGCCACCATTTAACTCCCTCGGTGCCACGTCAGCTCCTCAGCTCCCCCGGGCTGGAGCTGATTGTCCTCAGCCATGCAGAAGCTTGTGCGTGCTGCCCAGCGTTTCGTTGGGTTTTTTTTTTTTTTAAATATCTAGGATATTTCATCTCTTTTATTACTTCTGCAGGGTTTTGGAGAGCAGACTGTACTGCATTTTAGAAACTGCCATCTGGCAGCGTTCCCCAGCTGGGAGCTCTTTTGCACTTTCCTTTTCCTTTGCACTTTTCCTGTTAAGCAGAAGCTGTATAGAAGGTGCCCTCAAATTACTGCCAGTTAGAAACTGAATAAAAACACATCAGCTTTTACTATGGGTCTGATGTTCTTTGAAAATGCACGAAAATACAGTGATGTAAGCCAAGTCCTCCAGCGCTTACAGCTTCAGCCTTAGTCTGATGGAGTAAACATTCTGGGTGTGAGGCAGAATTGTAGAAATAGGCAGCGTTTTCATGCCACAAGTAGCCTTTAGGTGGTTGTAGCAGAGGTATTGTGCGGGGATTTACACCACAAGTATGCGAGGGATCTTGGCAAACCACCTGGCAAGGAGCGGGCTTGCCTGTGCTACCACCTGCAGGGCACTGTCCTGTATTGCATAAAGCGCCTGGCCACGGCTGGGGAAACCAGGGCACGGAGCCGGGCTCCTTCCCTGCCCGCAGAAGGCAAGACCCTAGCTCTGCCTCCTCGCCGTACGCTGGTTGGAAATCTCTCTAGACAGAGTTAGAGTGGTATGTCTAAATAGAAAGAGGATTTTTTCCAAAAGAAGAAGAAATCTATGTGTTGGAGGCATAAGAGTTTAATCAGAAAAGCATTGAGATTTTCGGGAAAGGCCAGGAGAGAGCTACAGGCACAAAAGCCATGAACAGTTAATTCTCCTTCCTGCTCTGAAATTAAAAATGGGAGTTGAGTAAGGAAGCCAATGCTTAAGTGGCTTTGTTAAGCCCTTGCAAATGTTAGTTCTCGTCATCAATCAAATAACTTCCATCATGTTGAGAAGGAAAAACAAAGGCATTTATCCAGACTGTGAAAGTCAGCGAGGGAGCAGAGCTTTGGATTCTGCTGTTTGGGTTGTCGGCTCTCATCTCTCAAAAGGAAATAGAAGAGAAACTCTTTGACACTTGGAAAACTTAAATAGTCTTCAAAGACAGCAGTGTTGAGAGGGAAGTACAGGGGAGGGGGAAAAACAGCATTAGGAGGAAAAAAGGAAGGCTGGGGGCACACTTAAAACCTGGTGCGGGGTTGGAGAAGAAAAGGGAAATTCTCTTTTTTAATCGTTTCAATTAGGCTGTATATTTATCTGTTCTCTTATTGCATTTCCAGGATGCAGAAAGTGAGAGAGAACTGGAGGAGATGCGATCAGTCTGGGAAGAATAAATATGTAAAGGCTCATTCCACTTGATACTGCAGAGACAGTAAAATTCCAGTTAAAGGGGTTTCATGATCCTGACGACTTTGATTGCACTTCATGGATAAGCCACAAGAGTTTACAGGAAAAAACAACACTCTCATCAGCACAGCCAGGAAAAGATCCTGGTGGGATTTAATCGGAATCAATTTTGTATTATTTTCCTTCTTACAGCACTGCATATGTTTAATTTGAAAATTCCTAAAAAATGTCAAATCCCTAAAAATTGGGGGGGGTATATAGGTAGAATTTGTGATATAAAAATATTTGTGATTATATATATAACAGATATATGTGAGAGAGATACTTTGTGATATAAAAATATGCACACAAATATATACGTATTTATAGATACGTCTATATCTTTTATATCACCAACTCTACCTATCAACAGCCTGAACTTCAGGCCTGCTTGCTGGTGAGCTCTCTCAGCTGATGCCTGAGGAAGTCTTCAGCCAAACTTCTTTCCAGATTAACTGTTTTCTCCTTTCCTTAGGAATATGTATCAATTGAATCAGTTGAAATACCTGGTTACATGCCTTTCTCAGATGTTTAGGCCAGATCAGATTTCGAGCCGCTGTGCTGGGTGGCCAGCGTGCCGCTGATTTTTCCCAGCGTGATGCACTGGAGGCAGCGGGATGTTCTCTGCCCTCCGCCCGTCGATTCTATGGGCACCGAAACTGTGACTTAAGATAATTACAAAAGAAGAGGACAACAATGACTTAAAATAAGCGAGTTGTCGCCCTTTCTTCCTTGCTGTGCAAAAATTGATGCTGGTGTCCAAAACACACTCTTGTTTGTCCTTTCCAGGTATGCCTGAACTACCTTACTGGTTTTCTACTGGGGGCAAACCAGCACCGCTCACTACAGTGAATTATTACCAGGGGACCAATGAGATTTCCTTCACAATACAAACTTGATTTTTAAGAGGTGCATTGCTTTTGTCAGAGAAGCGAGTAATAAGATTTTAAACTGTAGGGCTCCCTCCCAGTGACGTTACTCCCTTCGCTCACACGAGATGGAAAACTTCTTGCGTCCCTCTAAACTACGCTGCTATGGTTCAGGTGTAATAACTTAGTCTGAACGGTAGTGATTTGTCAGTGAAACACTGGCTACAGGAACAGGAAGGTTCTGCGGCAAAGCTGATGCGTCCCTGTAAGGGTCTTCTAGCCGTTCTTGACTCGCGAGGCGCCGGCGAGAAGGGGGAGCCTGGGTGCCAGGCAGGCAAAGCGCGCCGTGCCCTACCCTGACACGCGTGGTGGGGCAAAAGCCGCCTTCAGAAACTGCCCCGAGTATTTAGCGAGGCTTTCTTGATAGCCCTTCGCGTTTCAGCTGGCAGCTCGCTGGACGCTTGTTTTTTAACGTTTGTTACGTCTTGCCATGTTGTACGGTGTTTGTGAAGTAAAAAAGTGCAAGAGTAAAACATTTCTTAGTCACCTTTTTAGTCCCTTGCACGTGTGTATTAAACCGATGGGTTTTTTACTTCGTGAAAATAACACTGGAGGGGAAATGTGCAGCAAACTTGAGCTTAAAACCTTGCCGTTTTATAGATTTGGCACTTTTTAGCTTCCCCCCCCCAAATTAAACTCTAAAATTTTGGTGCTGAACTCATCCCGTGACATCCAGGCAAGTGTGCAATTAACTTTATTTGCTTAAAATGATAAAAATTGACACTTATAAATGGAGAACTGAATCCTGACAGGCTGAGGTTGATCCCTGTATCTTCGTGCAGAGCCCCCTCGCGATGAGTGGGCACTTGATCTGCAATTGGGGGACATTTTTATACTTAATGTGCGCTGCTCTTTCAGTTCTTCAGTGCAATGATGAAGCTGCCTTTTTTACTTAGTGTGTATTTGTCTTGTTTTGAATATTTCCCAGTGGATGACCATTTTCTTCTTCTAAACATCCAAGCTTTAAATAATTGCACAATTTTTTCAGCTATTTTCTTTTTGGTTGCTTAAGCCAAGCTGGGAAGTCCTCAACAGTGATATCCAAAAGATTGATGATCAGCAACTTGATTCTTTCATGGCAGATTTGCAGGATTTTTTCTGAAGAGAAATGGTAATAGCTCTCAAACCAGTGGTGTAGTTAGCCGTACTTGCGCTGCCTTTCCCTGCCAGCAAGTCCCAGGGCGAGATTAATCAGTAAGGGTTGCTGTTCTGTGTCTTGCTTAAATGCTGCTGCCTTCCAAAAGTAAATGGTTTCAGCGTATGTAATGGGAAGAGCGCAAAAAGGAAATATTTACACTACCGCGAGTCCCCAGCTTTGCTCACTTGCAGGCTCCTTCCAGCCTTCACCTGCCGTTTAACTTGTCAAAACGTAAACTCTTCAGAGGAGCCCCTGGATTATGTATTTTCTGGAGAGAGCTGTCACTCTGTCTTCCCGCAGATTTCAGTTCTCCTTGGATTTTTGGGGTGTCCGTTTCAAAACCACACGGGGTTGTAGGCTTGAGAAGAAAATGCCGCTTTGCTGTTCCTTTCACCCGCGGCTTGGGGTCCTGCGCCGCCTTAGGCTTGGGCGTTTCGTTTCTGCCCGTTAAGTCATTAAGAGGGGGAAAGCATTTTGTGAACGCGTTGGTGCGGCGGTGCCCCGTCGCTTGGCAGCCCCTCTCCAGGCAAGCGGCCTCCGCTGAGAGTCCTCGCAAAGGTGCTGCAAAAACACAGCTTTGGTTACAGGGCAAACGGCCTGTGCGGACACCGATACCAAAAATCTTGGGTTCCTTGCTGATAGAAGCCAAAGTCATTTTCTTCGAGGGGGAGAAGGCATTTGGTGCAGTCGCGCGGGGCGTAGCCGGCTGCCTTTGAGTAAAAGTAACCCGCTTCCCTGGAGGAAAAGGTGGCAATTAAATTATGGCAATTCTTCAGTGTTCATTCTCAGCTGATTTCATACGGGTGCAACCTTTCTGCTCTCGCTTACTCTATTCCAGACCTTCGGTGAACGCTTTCAGCTTTCCATGCATTTCGTTGCCTGCTTCACTTTTGTGTTTTGGTGTTTTTTTTTTTTTTTTTTTTTTTTTTTTTTTTTAAATAGACATCAGTTTTGGCTTGGAAGTCTGGCTCTGCGCTCCCACGTGCCCTTTGTGCGTCTGGGCCCGTCCCTTTCCTGGGGGCTCCGCAGCCGAGAGCTCTGTCCTGGTTTTCCCGCAGGAGAGGTTCCCCCGGCAGCAGCGCTCCTGCCCGGCAGCCGGGCTGCAGGCTCCTGCCTGCCGTGCCATGTCCTCCTCGTCTGCTGTTACCTGCTGGAACCTAATTAACGCGTCTCTAAGACGACGATGAAAGGCGATGACAGAACTCGCAGACCCTTTCAAGTGCAGACAAAAGCTGTATTTTGCCATTTTCGCTCTGATCTGCAGGAAGTTAGGACGTAAGGATCAAAGGAGCCTTTTTTGGTTTGGTTTGCCCTTTCCCTGCCTGCTGGTGAGTGAGCTGAATGTGACTAATTAACATAATTTAATTCTAGTAGCGCAGCTCGCAGGTCGATGCGGAGATAAGGCAAGGCTGTGCAAGTAAAGCGCTTCCCAGGCAGCAATGCTTGGGCTTTATTTTTTTCTGTAGCAGTAAACCGTGCAGGCCGCTGTTGGGCTCTGGCTGTGCCGCGTGCTGGGCAGGGGCGGCCGTTCCCCGTCTGCAAGGGGAGGATGCGCTCAGTAGCTTTCAGCCCACGTGGAAATCGAGCCCTTTTAAAATTTGCACATACTTTGCAGACTAATCCCAGAGTGCAATGTGAATTTCTTGAAGACGCCCGCACTGTATGCGTTCCAGGACCACGAGAAATGAATTTGCCTGGTATGATTTTGGTAGAGAGCCTGTCCTGTTCCCGTCCCGATCAGTTCGGGACTTATCCCAGGGTGAGAGAGAATAATTCCCTGCAGCCACTCTTGTCTTAATTTTAAAACTCACCTACCTGTGGTTAAATTATGATACTAAAGAATAACTGAAGCTGTTTAACTAATTTATCCTCACTGTGCTGTTCTGTTTGAAATAGAGTATTTATAAAGAAGGGGATCCTGCTTAAAGTTACCTGTGTTACTCTCTTGCTTTTTATGCCAATACTTGTATAGGTGGAGAGATGCCATAGCCCGGTGGAGGTCTTCTACATAACGTCATTGTACGCCTGGGGGCTGTGCCAAATGCCATAGGCAATTACGGGAAAGTGAGGTACCGCGTTGTTGTTTATGTAGATAATAACTTGGGTTACACCCGTAGCGGGTTTTGTATGTCAGTACAACCACGACTGCTTATGTTTTTAAAATGCACCAAAGTAATACAGCCCCGCTTTGTGGTGGATGATGTACTCCGAGTGAAGCTGCTTTTAAATAAAGGTGGATAATCGCTTGTGACCCGCTGCGAGTACTCTGCGCTCAGCCTCCCGGATCCTAAGGGCCATCTTCGGCTTCCCCAGGGCGAAAACCGTGACCAAGGGGCTCGCAGGCTGTGCGTGGTGGTGGCGCGGGGCGGTTTACGCTGCCCGGGTTGTAGCTCAGTTTATTTCCAGTTACTTTGCAGAGAGTGAGCGATAACACCGACTCAGAGCTCCCTCGGGTCGGGAGTTCCCGTACGGCAGAAGCGGCCTGAGCGCCGCCAAGCAGCGCTTAGCCGGCTTTGTCTTTCCCTGGTGCAGAATTAGGGCCGCCTTCAGCGCGCACCTTCTCTGTAGTCCCTTTCCCCTTGTTTCCTCCTGGAGGTGAACCTGTCGCATCCTCGGTGCACCGCCTCACCTTACAGGGAGCTTTGGTTTGCCTGAAGAAAGGAGCCGGAGCCGATACGAGGGGGTCCTGCCAAGGTCTGGCTTTGGGGAGGAGAGGACCCCAGAAGCAGAGCAGGTTGTGCAGGATGCGACCCGCGGCACAGGCAGGGCTTGGGCTTTGCTACGCACTGAGGACTCCGAGCCAGGGATGGGCGCGTAGGTGCCCGGTCATTCAGTGTAAATCTCCAGCTCTTGGACCATCAGAAGTTTCTGAATCGCTTTTAAAAGTGACATTTTGCAATACTTGACTGTTATCTTGGCGATCGAGGGAGCGGTGGCTTAGAGCACGGTTGGGAAAATGGTTTTAAGCAACTTGGACATCTCAGAGAGGAGGTCAGCATTGGCCCTGTAGCTTGGGAGAGGGTAGTGTGTTCAGAAAGAGGGATTTGAAAGCAGACAAATTCAGTTATGTAGTTGGTTTCCAACAAAAAGCATACCAGAGCTGTGACCACCTCTCCCATGTGCTGGGAAACTTCTGACTCAGTGCTGGAACAGGACTGTCAACATCCTAGGGACGGGACAGTCATTACGACTCCCACCCCGGCTTATTTCTGCTAAACCCAGATTTCTTTGGTTCAATGACACTTGTACTTCCTTGGAAATTCCCTGGCAAAATCTGACCTGCCCAGACCCTGCTGGGTTTGAGAGATAACCTGAAGCGGGAGGACTGCAAGCAATAGGCTCGCCGTCTTGTTTTTACAGCAGTCCCTGCTGCTGCCTGACTCGCCTCCGGGCTGATGCGAAGGAGCACTTGTTGGGTTATTCGGGGTTATTTAGCGTGAGCCCACCTCAGAGGCTCCTGAATATTATAATAAATAAACCGTTGGGTCTTTTCCAGCAGAAAACACGGATAGAATTAAAATGTACATAAGTTGACTTGGCTAATATTTGAGTGTTGTATGCAAAGCACACAGTACAATCAGAAAAGCTGACCTTGGGGGAATGCTTTCACTGAGAGGGAAACTGAGGTTAAAACTGGGGGCAGAGGGGGGAATAGGGTTGAACGCGATTATCGCTTGCTGCAGACCGGCCACGCTGCTGGTTTTGCACGTGCAGGCGGCCGCGGCAGCATCGGGCATCAAAACGCGCTCTCCCCAACGCCAGCAGCCAGAGAACTCGGTTCTCTTCGTAAGCTGTGCTCAACTTCTGCTTTCTCCGAAGTGAAAATCTGAGAAAGGCTCAAGACGCTGAGGGCAGACGAGAGAATACAGGATCGTCCTCTGCCTCTGGAGAGCCCCAGCCTCACAAAGGTATCCCGTAACGAAAACCGGCTTCTCCCTTACTGCGCCCGCGACGTGGAAGCTAAAGGCCTTTGGGTCAGGTTTTAATAATGAAGTTGTTTGAGAAGCAGAAGAGGGGCTGAGGTTTGTGTAGGCTCCCTGTGCTGGGTTGCTTACATACCTGCAGCGAGTTGTTTTGAAGGCAAGATTAATGATGGACTGATGGCTTCTCTTCTTAGTAAAAGCCTTAGTTCTGCAGCCAGGCCTCTTGCTCGATAAGGGAGCGCGCATGGCAGCGCTTCGGCGGCTCGGAGCCGCGGTGGGAGCGGCGCGGTACCTGCCTGCGTGCAAGGGCGGCCGTCATCGCGGACGAGGAGCGGGAAGGAGTTTGGACACGGGGGGACCGTAAATACACAGCGCCTTTCCCAGCATCCCGCTTCCATATAAAAAAAAAAATTATATTTCCTGGCAGTGTCTCTCCTTAAACATGAGAAATGAGGTGGTCAAAGTATTGCAAAATCATTCAAGTAAGTGCTGGAAGCAGATTCCTCCCCCCGCCGCCGACAGAAGAGCTGCGGTCGTAAGCTTTGCACGCCACGGCCGCGACCTCCTGCGCGGCAGCCTTTCGGTGCCGGAGCAAACGCCTACACCTAAATCTTTGCGATTTGGGCTTTAAATGCCCTATGGGTAGGGCAGGGTAGGAACTGGAGCTGGAGAAGCAAGCCGGCTCGGAAGCAGGGCTCATGTAGAGAATAACGTAAGGACAAGGAAAAACCAAGTGATGCCAGCATCCGACAGTATTCCTGATGAGCAGCAGCGGCCTCGCCTAGTTTTTTGGTGGGTGGGGGCCAAGAAGGGGGAGCAAAACACGATGGGCGTGCAGAGGGCTTTCCAGCGAGCCCCAGGGCTGTGCATCCCAGCTTGAGGCTTCACCTCAAACGGCTGCCGCCGCCTTCGCTGCGGGCCGGGTCCCACGGGGTTACGGTGGGCGCATTGCTTCTGTTGACCATGGCCGTCACGGTCGTGCCGGGGCCCCCGGCAGCACTGCGGTGCCAGGCGGACTTGAAAGTGTCCTCGCGCTCTGAGATGGCTCAAAGAGGAGGGCCGAGGCCCCGGGGCTGTTCCCATATTCATCCCTCTGGCTTAGCGTACCCATAAAATCAGGGTGAAGAGCAATCCAGCCTGCGGTCCTGGGCGGGACGGCTGGCCACCGGTCAAGGAGCGTGGGAGCCCGCGGTGTCGGCCCCCGGAGGGTGCTGCCGCGGGGCGGCGGGTCTCCAGCTGGACCGTAAAAGCTGGAGAGGACCGCGGTGGCAGCACTGCGAGCGGGCAGTAAGTGCTGCCGAGAGAACCGCCGGTTTCCGTCTTACGCCATCTCAAGGGGTGCTCTCACAGGTGTGGGCCTAAAGAGGGGGAGAAAACTTGCGCTTGCTTTCAAACCTCGGTGCCAGGGAGCTGTTGCTGACCGCCGCCTCGTTCGTTTTCACAGCCCGCAGGGGCAGCCGCGGGCAGGGCGGCCCGGGGACGCCGCGGCGGCACTGGGGGCCACCAGCCCCGATGCCCGGCAGGGCACGACCAGGGCTTCGCTTCTGTGCTGCGCTTTGGAGGAGCTTCAAACCCTGCTCGTGGGGCGGGCGGGGATTTACGCCGTGCGTTTGCACTGTTAGCAGCGCACGAGGAGCTGGCGAGGGGGTGTGGAAACGCGCCGTAGCGCAGAGCGGGGCTGGGGCGGCGTTTCAGCACGTCAGAGAACGAAGCCAAGAGGTGAAAGGCGGCTGCGACCAGAACCACGGACGCTTAGGTCTTACGGGAAATCCCAGCCTGGTTTTTAGGACCAGCGTTGTCCCGATGAGAGCGAACACCAGCACGGGCAGGTGGAAAATTGTTTCTGCCACCTTCCCCCCCAAAACCACATAAATGCAGCCTTACCAGTTGGTGAAGCCTCTGAAGGAGATAAATGGGCTATTGGTAAATTATTGTCGCTAGGAGGGGATTCGTACCCTCCTCCGAAGCCCCTCGGGGTGGCCGTGGGCTGGCGGCACTGAGATAAGCACGGTTTTACCTTGTGTGCCTGCTTCTGTCCTCCCTTTTGGGGGCCATATAAAGCTGAAGACACCCTGATATAAAGCCAACTCGATTAGCTTCGGTCGGACCTTAACAAAATGGCAAAGGTTCATTGCTTTAGCAACTCAGTGAGGCGGTGCGGCCGTGCGACAGCGTCGGTGGCGTGCACGGCAGCAGCGGCTCCCCGGCAGGGCTCGATTCACGTCGTGCAGGAGGGGCTTGTGCCCAAGAAAAGGGAAGGATTCCCTTACAGCTGCGGGTCACGCTGCCAGACGTCCTTCAGGAGCTGAATTTGGGGGGAAAAGGTTGATTTGGAGATGGGCCGTGTCCCATTTCAGCAAAGCGGCTCCACGCACGCTGTCAGAGCCTACTTTTGGGTGCCCAGAGCCTCTTTCCACTTCAAGCAGAGGCTTGTAACAGAGAAATACCTTCCCTCCGCCCCACGCCACAGGCCACTGGTGGGGCCTGGGGGGAAGGCGGGTGAGAAAGCCCCAAAACCTTCCTAAACCTCTGTCCATACCCAAACCAGAGCAGGGAGACCTGCTCATGGCTTCAAACTGGTGGGGTCATCCTCCCACGCCCCAGCAACTGGTCCTTAAATGCTTCTTAAGCTCCATCAACAAGCCCCCTCCCGCCTCCCTTAGCTCCCGCGTGGCTTTCCTGGACGTTGGGACGTGCACCCCCCCAGATATCCTCGTCCAGCCTTGCGCCGTGAGCGATGGAGCAAATTACTCCTGGCTACACCCTGGGGCTCGGGGGGGCTGGTCCTTGCGGGGGGGCCCTGTGGGGAGCGGGGTTTTGTCCTGTTTTGGGGTGGGAGAGCTCAGGGGGATGCAGGACAGGGGCTTGGGTGCGAATGATGCTTCCAGCCACCACCCCTGGAGAAAACGAGCGGAGCCAGGTCCCGTGTCAAAGGCGTTTATTGCTGCAGGGCCTTGCTGCGAACGGGCAGGGATGCGGCGCGGCAAGATCCACCTGCGGGCAAAGCAGGATCCGTCCCCCACGCCCCGGCACGGCCAGCCCCAGACCGAGGGGGTGCAGCACGGCTGGGACCCACCACCCGCCCCGGCAGACGCTCAGGGCTGGAGGAGCGCGGGCTGCCTCTGACGCACGGTGACGGTGAAGGGCCGCGGCTTCAGCGCCAGCCCGTGGATGCAGTCCATGGTGAGGTGCTCCGCTGGGTTGGCGTGGAAGGAGCACTGGTGGAGGAGGATGGCGGCAAAGAGGAAGAGCTGGAGCTTGGAGAGCTGGTCGCCGATGCAGCGCCGCTGGCCGGCCGAGAAGATCATGACGCTGCCAGCCCGGTCGCGGTCCAGGCGCTGCTGCGCATCCAAGAAGCGTGCGGGGTCGAAGCGTTGCGGGTCGGGCCACTTGCCGCAGTCGTGGTTGACCGACCACTGGTTGATGAAGACCACGGTGCCCTTGGGGATGTGGAAGCCCTCGAGCTCCACGTCGTCCGTGGTAGCGTGTGGGATGGTGATGGGCACGAAGCTGCTGTAGCGCAGCGTCTCATAGATGAAGGCCTCCAGGAGGGGCAGGTGGGGCCGGTCCTCAGCCGTGGGCAAGCGGGAGCGTCCCACCACCCGGTCCAGCTCGGCCTGGAGGTCCTGCTGGAGCCGCGGGTGCTTCAGCAGCAGCAGGAGGACCCACGAGAGCGCCGTGGAGGTGGTGTCCTGCCCCGCGCCAAAGATGTCGGTCATGGCAGCCTCCACGTCCTCGGGTCCCAGCCCCTCGGGGGGCCTGTCGCCATGCTCCACAGCGGCGATCATGACATCGCTGATATCGTGGAGGGCGCGCGGGTCGAAGGTCTGGCGGTGCTGCGCCACCTTGGCACACACGAAGTTGTGCAGCTCCCGGTTGAGGGCTTGGAAGTCGCGGAAGACGCGGCGCACGGGGTTGGGGAAGTGCAGGAGCCAGGGCAGCACGTCCACCATGCTGCCCGCCCCCACCGTCTGCCCGAAGCGGTCGTTACGGTCCAGCAGCGCCGTGAACTCGCCGTCGGCATGGTCGTAGCGGCGGCCGAAGCAGAGGGCGCAGAGGACGTTGGCGTTGGCCACCACCAAGAGTGGGGAGGGCTCGAAGTAGGCACCGCCCTGGCTGCGCCGCAGGAAGAGCCGGACGAGGTCCCCCGCCTCGGCCGCCACGTGCCGCTCCACCTCGGCTGCCGTCGAGCGGGTGCGCAGGGCGGCGTGGGCCAGGCGCCGGCACGCCCTCCATCGGGGCGAGCAGGACCCGAAAGCCATGCTACGCCCCCCAGACACCAGCTTGAAGGATGGGAAATCGGGGCGGCCGGCGAAACGGGCGCCCAAGCCCACCAGCGCCCGCCGGATGACCGCCTCGCCGTTGAGCACCACCACCCGCCGGTGGCCCAGCCGCAGCTGGAAGACGGCGCCGTAGCGGCGGGCCATCCGCCCGAAAGCCAAGTGGGGCAGGCGGCCCAGCTGCAGCGCGTTGCCCACCAACGGCCAAGCGAAGGGTCCCGGGGGGCTCCGGTTGCCTGAAAGCCCCCGCTTGGTGCCGGTGCGGCGGGCCCCGGCCAGCAGCAGCAGCAGCAGCAGCAGCAGGAGCAGGAGCAGGAGCAGCAGCAGCAGCGGTGGCAGCAGCGGCCCCGCGGCCGCCCCGTCGGGGCTCCCCGCCGCGCTCATGGCCGCGGCCGCTCCGCCCGGGGCCGCTGCTCGGAGCCGCTTTATGGCCGCCGCCGAGGGGGACGAGCCTCTCCCCTCCCCCGGAGCGGCCCCGGCCGCCCCCAGCGCGGAGGGGCCGGGCAGAGCCCGCCCGGGCGGCGGGGGGAGCGGGGGGAGCGGCCCCGGCCGGGCAGGAGCGGGGCAGAGCCGCGGGGATGCGGGGCGAGAAGGGGGGGAACGGGGGTGTGCGGGGCTTTCTGCCGGGCTGCGAGCTCCGCTGTGCAACCGCGGAGAGGTAACGGCAGCCAGAATTTATCGGGGGGGGGGATTTGTATAATGGCCAATTCCCCCCAAAACAGCCTGCCACCCTCCCGAAGCCCACCCGGGGCAACGGAGCAGGGATGCTCCAGCCCCGGCTCCTTCTCTCCTTTCCCCGGGCAGCGCTGCAGAGGGCCCCTCGCACGGGCGCCTTCGCGAGCCCAGCCCCGCGCCGCGGCTTCTCGGGGCAAGCGGGGCTCCGCGAGGGTTTTGGCAAATCTGGCGCTGGATGTCGGCTGATCCTGACCGGCCCTTGGTCCTGAACGTCGCCTGGTCCTGAGCATCACCCGGGCCTGGGTGTCAGAGGTGAGGCTGCGGGACGGGCTGCGGGGCTGCGGGGCTGCGGGGCTGCGCGCCCGCGTTTGGGGCTTGCTGCGTCCCCGGGCAGGCCAACACCTCTCGCTCCCCTCTCCCCGGCACCCACCGCGACGCAGCCACAGCTGCCCGCGCTGCCAAGCGCCTTGGCGGCAGCGCCTGCGGAGCGAGAAAGGGGGGCGTTTTTAGCAGCGGAGGCGACGGTTTTCTCGCGCGTCCCCCTTCGCCTGTGCTGCTCGGCGAGGTCCCCCGGGATGCTGAAGAAGAAGGTGCTGCCGAGCCAAAGGGGAATAAGCACGGTGCTGCGGGGGTTTCTGTGCTCGCCGCGACGCGGGGGACGCGTCGCCTCCAGCCGAGCGTCTGTCCCCTGCCTCCCCCCGCCAGAAAGCAGCAGCCCTGGGCACGGCATCTCACCGCGGCCGCTCGGGGCACGCAGGCTGGAGCGCAGCTGGGTGCTGGCGATGCCCCTGCAACAAAAACCGGGATTCTTCTAAAAAAAGGGCTGTTGGTATCGGTGGGAATGAAAAAAGAGCAGAGTGTGTGCGGTCTGGTAAAATGGTTGGAGTAGCAGTTACGTGGTCGTCTGGTGGTGGGTCAGGCTCGCTGCTCCCCGGCTCAGTCAGCGTGAGCGGGGTGAAGAGGAGCCTTCCGAGGCTGGAGGCCAACGGGGATTCCCGGCGGGCGCCGCCGCCGTCGCACACCCGCGCAGCCAAGTCCTGCGGCGGGCGAACGCCGCCGCTCACCCGCGGTTCAGCTGGAGCGCGGCCGCGGCGGTGGAGCTCCTCGCTCCGTCCTCGTCTTCCCGGAGCACCCGTGAAGCCGAGTCCTCCCCTCCCGCGGCTTTTCCACAGCCTCGAGATTTACGGCTCGGCCGCGGGGCTCACCTGCGGTTTCACGCGTTGTGGTGTTACGGCCGTCGCCGCCTCTGTTGTCGAGTCTGGTTTTTCGGGAATTAAACTTCCCGTCGCGTACGGTTTCTGCGGGACTGAGGGAGCCCAGCACTGACTGCGAGGGAAAAGCCTTGCCAGGGAAAAACCATCGTTTCTTTCCTCATAGTTACAGGCCTGCAAAACAATAATGCTGGATTAGATTAAGCTCCAATTTTGGGGCTTCTTTAACACGAAACTTTGTTTTCCAGCGCACGGCGTTGCACGAGGTTAGCCTGTAATTCCCGTGGGCATTTCCTTTGATTTAACGCCCTGGAGTCAGTGCCCCTTGCCATCGCCCGGTGCCTGCGCGGCGGCGCTGGGGAGGCTTCTGGGCGGCTCTGGCGGGGCGCTCCGGGGGCCCGGCGCCGCAAAGGCTTCGCTTTCGAGGTGCCTTGGTCGCAGCAAATCCGGTTTGCTTGGGTGAAGGAAAATTCATTCTGCATGAACAGGGTGAAATGGGAAACGTTCTCGGCCATTTCTTGCGCGGGTCACCCCGAGCCCTGGTGTCCGGGGCCGTTCGGTGCGCCCGCCTGCCTCTGCCGCATCGTCTCCAGCCACCAGGTCCCCGTGCGGGCGAGCAGCGATGCCGCGGCCGAGGCAGCCCCGAAGCCCCCGGCGCTGCCCGGCAGGGAACCGGGGCCGCGGTCCTCAAACCCACCCGTGCGCCGGGCCCGAGATGGAAAAATAGGTATATATAGGTGTATCGGGTCATACCAGCGCCATTCCCAGACTAACTGCTGCTCAGCTGCACGATGATTTGTCTATCTGTAAATCCAGTAAAAATACATATATAAGTCCATAAGCGAGGGGGGCAGCGCCGGGAGCTGCTCGCCCTCCCCCGGCCCCCAGTGGGGAGAAGAAACCGCCTCTGCGGGAGGCGTTCGCTGTCAAATAGCTCGCTTAATTATTAATAACTTCATTATTTATTAATAGCTTAACTGATGATCAGTAGCTTAATTTCAGTAGCCGCGGTTCTCAAACCGATCTGCGGTGCTGGGCCAGGGACAGAAAATAAGAATAGCAACAACAATAATAAGAAATAATTCTATAGAGCCATACCATAACCATTTTCAGAGTAACCCCAAAGACCATTTTCGCCCGTGCCGTCTCTCCCCAGACAGCCTTTTGCCAGGGCAAGTCAGCAGGAGGTTCTTTTTTTTTTTTTTTTTGCTTAAGCTTTGCTTTTATCACTTTACTTTCCTAAAAGCTCCCGAGAGCACAAAGAATTGGCCCGAAGGCTGGTGGTGGCCGGAGGGGCCGGGGTCCGGAGGGGCGGCACGGCCGGGGCATCCGGGGAAAATCCCACGCTGTGGGAATTGCTCCTTAACGCAACCGCGGTGGTTGCGGCTCCTCAGTCCCCTTTTTCTGGGTTATTCCTCTTTTTTTGGGTGGGCAGAGGAAGGTGAAGAGGGAGAAGGGAATTTCCAGCTCCGGGAGGCCGAGAGGCAGCAGCAGGAAAGCTTTTCCCAGCAGGATTCCCAGGCTGGATTAAAACAGTTTAAAATGTCAGACAAATCCATCAAGGTTGAAAACTTTGGGTTTTGGTAAGTGTCCAGTCTTTACAACATTGGAAAGATATAACTAAGGTATTGAAATTAAGCTACTGATCATTAATTAAGCTATTAATAATGAAGTTATTAATAATTAAGCGAGCTATTTGACAGCGAACGCCTCCCGCAGAGGCGGTTTCTTCTCCCCGCTGGGGGCCGGGGGAGGGCGAGCAGCTCCCGGCGCTGCCCCCCTCGCTTATGGACTTATATATGTATTTTTACTGGATTTACAGATAGATAAATCATCGTGCAGATGAGCAGCAGTTAGTCTGGGAATGGCGCTGGTATGACCCGATACACCTATATATACCTATTTTTCCATCTCGGGCCCGGCGCACGGATGGGTTTGAGGACCGCGGCCCCGGTTCCCTGCCGGGCAGCGCCGGGGGCTTCGGGGCTGCCTCGGCCGCTCCAGCACCGCGTCGCTGCTCACCCACACAGCTATTTATGTATAAAAAGATATATATATATATATATATATATATATATATATATATATATAAAACACATAAATATACAAATACAGAAATATATACATAACTACAGAAATATATACATAAATACAGAAATATATACATAAATAGAAATATACAAATGCATAAATATAAACATATAAATGCACAAATATATAAACTTATAACTAGAAATGAAAAAAGCCTGCGGGTGCTGGGGGAGCTCCGGCGCGGGCGGCAGAAGCGGGGCTGGCACGGACGCCTCGGGTTGGGGCGGGCAGAATTCCGAGTGGTGGGGGCAAGGCGGCGACAGGCGCCCGCCTGAAAGCTTCTTGCTCTGAAATGAAATTAAAAAAACCCTCAGATGGGGGGGGGGGGGGTTCACCTTCAGCAAATCCCGACCCTGAGCGAGCGTGGGGGGTCTGCAGGGAGAACGGGAGGGAACTCGGCTCCAGCAAGGCTGAACCCGAGAAGGAGCACAGGGACTGAAAAAAGGGTGGACATGGCATCAAAACGTCTTTCACTTGGAACGGCTGCAGGGTGACAAGCGAGAGAATAAGGATAATCATTTCATTGATTATTAATATGAGAATACAGATGATTATTATTATTATTATTATTATTATTATTATTATTATTATTATTATTATTATTATTATTGATGATGATGATGATGATGATGATGATGATGACTTTCAATAATCTTGATTTTTTAAAATGTTTTTATTTAATTTTATTTTATATCTTATTTTATTTACTGAATTTTTTATTTGTTCGTTTATTTTTCTTAGGTTAAAATTGTCAACGGACGTGAGAGAGGAATTTTTTCCAAAGGGATCCGAGTGACAAAGTCAGCCCAAGTAACCAAGAGCCCCGTATCACTCTAAAGACATTTGAAATTTTTATTCCAGAGTAGTCGGGGAATTCTCCTTAGGAAACCCAGAGCTGTAAGCGAAAGCCTTAACTCCTCGGCCTTTTCCCGGCGGGACTCGCCGCCGGCGCTGCGCAAGGCGAGGGCTTCAGGAGACAAAATCGGGGCTCCTGCTGCTGCACAGCTGCTCTGCGGGGGAAAACCAGCAGGATCAGGTGTGCTGAGGGGCTGAGCCCGGGGCGCCTTACACCAGCAAGATGTCGGCCTGGAGGGGCCTTTGCCGGGCCGGCGGCGCGAAGGGTGACGCTCCCCGCGCGCCCATCCCCGGCTGCGCCCCGCCGCGCCCCGTCCGCTGGCCAGCGTGGCCGGGAGGCGTCCGAGGCGGCTCCGGGGCCGGGCTGGGCCCCGGGCAGCCCTTCGCCTCCAGGGCTGGGCTTCGAACGCCTCTGCTGCTCTTTGGGGTGGCTGGATCTGGTCCAGTTCGTAAAAAAAGGTGTTATTGCTGTGAGCGGCCGGTGCTGGTGAATTAGGGTGCCGCTGCTCCTGGGCGCGAGGCTCTGAAACGCTTCCTTGCCCAGGGAAGGAAGGGAGGGCTCCCATCGCCGCCGTTTTGCGGGTGCCGTGCTCTCCCCCGGGCAATTTCCACCTCGGCACCTCCTCTTTAAGGTGCTCTGTTACTACGTTGGCCACTTACAGACCATATTGCCTTTTCCCCCCTCCTTTTGCTAACTGAGGGCTCGCCTTAAGGAGAAAGATGATGTTTGTCCTTTCGGCATCATGGATGAGAGCTGAATCCCACTGCTACAGGCACTGCCTGCAGGTGCAGTTTAGCTGCTGGACCACCCCCCCTTGAGTGCCCGATGCTGGTGAGATGAAGCCCGCCGCTGCCCTCGGCGTCAGGCACACCTGTACGGTTCTCCCGTGACTTTAATAACTCAATCGTGGGCTTTTTCATCCCCAAGATAAGGGGATGCTGAAGGGGACCTGGTGCTGTTGCTTTTGCAGCAGCAAAACCCGGCCCCTCTTTCTCCTTCCCGGTCGTCCTTCCCGCAGTGCCCTGCCTGCCAAGGAAGGCATCGCTATTTTCATAATCATTTTCATAAACATTTGTTTCATAAACACAGAAAAATGTATGAAAAGCCGGAGTCGTCGCCAGCTGAGGTCAGACTTTGCAGCCTCCCGCTGCCAGCAGTGAGCTTTGGATCAAGGACAAGATAAAGAGAAAAGCAAATACAGGAGACGGTTGGGAAATCAATCTAAGAAGGAAAAAAAAACCCAAACTGAAACCCCAAACCAAACCGAGCCCCTTGGGCTGGTGGCCACCTACGAACCCTGACCAGAAAAGTGAACGCACACGAACTAAATGCCTAAAAAAATACAGCGTCAGATGGGAGGAGAGGGTTTCTTCTTTAAATTAAAAACACATTTGGAAAAATAAATCTGTTGTAACATCTCATTTCCTCTCCTTGATTGGCTTACCCCTTATCTGGTCTGACTCTAAACGGCTCCGGAGGGGATTTTTCACCCTGCCTGGTTCTAGAGAGCCCGCCGGTGCCGGAGCACAGCGGGGAGCATCCAGCCGGAGAGGCAGGCAGAGCCGCTGCGCCTCGGCCCCGGGCTCGCGGAGCATCCCTGGGCTCGGGGGCCAGCCCCGCGCCGGCGGCTTCCAGCCCCTTCCCCAGCACCCTTCCACTGCGATTAGTTTGTGCGGGGCGGGGGGAACCGAAACCAGAACTGGCTTTAACCGCGGTTTCTGAGCGTCTCCTCTCTCCCCTCCTGGCCGAGGCCTTGGTCTGGTTGCTGCCTCCCCGGGTCCTGGCGATGCCGGAGCCTTCTCTTTCCGCGGTCCTCCCCGCTGAACGCTGAAGCTGCTGGGAACACGCGCCTCTCCTCCACGACCATGCTTTCTTTAATGGCTTTCAAATGTATTTCGAAATAAATGGTGTATTGCTTGAGAGTAGGCATCTTGCTACGGGGGTTTCTCAGCCTGGCTGTAGAACAGTGCAGAGAGGCTTTTTTTTCTGCTCCCCCCCATCATTTACTCCCCCAAAATGCAAGCCTTAGGCTCAGT
The DNA here is from genome assembly GCF_965183815.1 of Platalea leucorodia. Classification (NCBI taxonomy): domain Eukaryota; kingdom Metazoa; phylum Chordata; class Aves; order Pelecaniformes; family Threskiornithidae; genus Platalea; species Platalea leucorodia. The sequence continues at coordinate 73,034,907 of NC_138829.1, read as the reverse complement.
TCCCCGCTCTGCTTCCCCAGCATCAATCTCTGCAATGAATTGGACTTGGATTTACTCACCCAACGAGGGTAGAAATGCTGTTCTCCTTATTGTAAATCTTAATTACAGTAATCACTTAAGAAATAATTAAACCTAGAGATGAGGGAGCTGGGAAAGCAGCCGGTGAAGCTGGGAGCAAAGCCTTGAGCAAAGGGATGCTCAAACCCACCTCGGCGGCGTCGGGAATGATTTGCTTTGAGTAACCGGCTCTGTCGATACGTGGGTTCGCCTGCGCGGTGCGTCCCTGGCGTGCTCTCGGGGGGGACGTGCAGAAGACGGGGGGGAGCCCCGATTTGGGCTCTCCTGGGGAGCCGGCAGAGATGCGGCTCTCGCCGTCGCTTCCCTCCCGGTAACGCGGCTGAAAATCAGGTGAGATTTGCCCAAAGGGGACGCAGGTTGGTGGCTCTGTGGATGTAAAGGGGTTGTGAAGAGGAAAACATGGCCAGCGGCTCTCTGAGGTGTTTAATGGGGGCTCGAGGGGAGCTCACGGCCACATCCCCTGCACTCGCGGCTGCTACGCCCCCGGGGGGGTTGATCTAGTGCCCCCAAGGAGGGGAGATGAAAGCTATACACCGCTAAGGGGGGGAGCTACAAAACACACCAGCAAAATGTGTCTGCCCATCCTCCTGCGGCTGGCTGAGACCGTACGAGCTCGTTACTGCCAGCGCTTCATTAGCTGAAGCGTCAGAGGGCTATAGGAAGGAGCCGAAGCTCCAGCCCGGTGGGTTTTCCTTGTGGTACGGGATTTCTTTGGGGGTTGCAGGGCCAATCCCTTAAAATCGCAGACATTTTGGCACTAAGTCGCACCGTGACTGCCGCTCCCTCACCGGCGGGTCCCAGGGAAGCTCCTGAAAGCCGCACGCTTGGTTTGACCTCCGAAAGCTCGCGCGAGGCCGCTGCCCCAGCCGAGGGGAGGTGGTCGGCCTCCACGGGCTTCGCCGACGGCCCCGGAGCAGCCGCAGCAGCAGAAGGGGCGAGCAAGCCCCGTTCCTGCCGTGCCTGGAGTCTCTTCTGTTGAGTTTTGGTTTGGTTTTTTTTTTCCCCCTCCTCTCCCACTGCATCCAGCTCTGTCACCCAGCCAGGATCCCAGCTGAACTGTGAATTGGGTGGATAACATTCCCCAAGTCCTCCAGCCCCAGCTTGTACGGATTTTCTGCTCCAGCAGCAGCACAAAACGCGGCCGCCGTAAGGAGCCCAGAGCATCGCCGGCTCAGGTCGAAGCATTTTCTTGAGCCGTGCAAGGCACCGAGGGCGTTTGCGGGGGGGGGACAGTTACAGCAAGGCCCTGCTCCTCCGCGCTTGTTGTACCCTGAGGTTTGCACCAGGCTGAGCTTTAGCCCCCTTTAAAACTGGGCTTTTGCAACCTGCAAAGCCGTAGATTAATAATCTTGCTTCCAGATGAGGTCCTGACAGCTGGCCTAACCGAAGGTCCTATTAAACGCAGCCCGTCTGTGCTCGGGCTCCTGCTCGCGTGGGAAAGGCGGCGGAGGGAGGGAAGCCGATGCCAAGGCACCGCGTCGCTCCGGGAGGCTGCCGCTGCCTGAGGTTTACCAGAAGGAGCGCTTGGACGTTAAGAAGCCAACACGCTGTTTCCAGGCAGCTTGGGTTCCTGCGAAGTTGGAGCAGCAAGGAATGAAAGCCGTCTGTTACCCTCTCGCTGGACTCAGGCCACTTTGGCCTGACACATCCATTAAAAAAGCCGTGTGGGATGCTTCTTCCCCTCCAAAGGCAAGGGGAGGCCCTTTCGCTCTTCCTGAGGCAGCCAAAACTTCATCCAACGTGGGGAGAGAGACAGATATATAACGCAGAAGTTGTGGACATGGCAGATGAGCATCGCATAGGAGTCCAGGGCAGCATCCGCACCTTATTTTAAGTCCCAGCCTTCCTTAGCAAGTCTCCCCCGCGGCGTCTTCGCTCTGGCCCTGCTGCCGCAGGCGGTTTGGGTGTGAAACCTGCTCTGTTCCGGGGGCAGCTTCGTTCGCTCGTTAGCCCTGCCGGGCGCACAGCCTCCCTGGGCCTACAGCGTCCTTCAGCACCTACCGCCGCCATAACCCTTTTGCCCAGCCCGACAAATTCACACACGTGAATTCTGGCGGTGGCTGAGTACTCAGGCTGTTATTGCAGCTGTAAATACGAACTGCTCTCCTCCCGCTTTGCTTAGCGCATCCACGTGGAAGTCCCCGCTTCGCCCTGAGCATCCCCAAGGCTGGCCTTTCTCGCGGGAGCGTGGCCTCACGCAGGCAGCTCCGAGCTTCCCCTTCCCATGAGGAAGGTCCTCTGCTCCCCGTGCCCCTCTTCTGCTCCTTGTGCCCCTCTTCTGCTCCCCGTGCCCCTCTTCTGCTCCTTGTGCCCCTCTTCTGCTCACCATGGCCCTCTTCTGCTCCTTGTGCCCCTCTTCTGCTCCCCATGCCCCTTTTCTGCTCCCCATGGCTCCTCTTCTGCTCCTTGTGCCCCTCTTCTGCTCTCCGTGCCCCTCTTCTGCTCCCCGTGCCCCTCTTCTGCTCCCCGTGCCCCTCTTCTGCTCCTTGTGCCCCTCTTCTGCTCCCCGTGCCCCTCTTCTGCTCCCCGTGCCCCTCTTCTGCTCATCGTGCCCCTCTTCTGCTCCCCATGGCTCCTCTTCTGCTCCCCGTGCCCCTCTTCTGCTCCCCGTGCCCCTCTTCTGCTCTCCGTGCCTTTCCCTCTATTTCATTTCTAAACGTGTTCCTTCAGCAAGCCACGGAGCAAAGCATACCTGAAGTTGACTGTCATTGTGCGTTCTGCCCGAGATGGTTTAACCGACCGTTAAGACCACTGATCCCGCTTGCCGGCCCGAGGCCCGAGGCAGGACGCGGCCCGCAGCCGCAGGAGGGCCGGGAAGGCCCGCGGAGACGGAGCCGACGTGCCGGGGCCGCCAGCCACTCGCACGGCCGCGTTTCTACCCTAGCGAAGCCTTTCCCTGGGCGGGGGTGGAGATTTGCACACTCGTCTCTTTTTCCAGCAGATTTAGATGCTTTTAAAAGACGTGATGGACCATCGGTGATTACAGGATCATACTGTATACAAAATGTGGACAAAGAAACAAGAACACTCAAGTTATCTTACAAACAAGCTTCTGCGAAAGAAAAATAAAAAGCCTCAGGATAAATTCAAGCAGCAGCGGAACGTAATAAATAACAAAACGGAATGATTTAAAGTGCAATTTGAAGGCTGGCGGTTTGTTTTCTGAGGTGTGACGATACACCCGCTTCTCCCCTCGCGCCTCCCCGGGAGCCACGCGCCCCGTCCGGCGGAGCGGGCACTGGCCCGCGGCCGCTTGCTGCCCGCCCGGACGAACGCCGTCCCTTGGCTTTCAGCCTGGGGGCGAAGCCTCCGGCGCTGCTGGCGCGGCGTTCTCAGCCTCCCGGAGGCAGCTAAGCTGCGGCGTTCCCTCCGGTTTCCTTTTCTTCTTCACTCGGTTGAAGCCTCAAGGTTACGGTTATCAAAACCTCCTGCGTGTCTTGTATTTAACGATCGGCCAAACAAATACCGCGTGCTCCGAAGTTTGTTTAAAGCCCCAGAGCGTGGCTGGGTTACGCAGACGTTTTCTGCCTTCCCTGGAAGAGGACGCGGCCCACTTGAGCGAGACAGTGCAGAACGACGCGGCGCAGAGAAACCAATTTATATTTTAAAGTTTCTCCTGAAAATAAAGGCTGGACCACCTGGAAGGGAAAGAGCGGAGCACACAGGGCTGCTGCAGTCGCGGCAGGAGCCGACAATCTGCTTCCCTTCACCGTCCACAGCGAGGCCGGAGCACGAACGCTGCGGTTCAACAGCGGACACGCACGGATCTGAGGAGGAGCCGCGCCGCGGCCAAGACCAACACGCGCTCTCGGCCGAGGCCAGCAGCACCACGGTACGCTCAAGTCCCAGTCGGCGCGGTTTAATTGACTGAAGTTATGCAGGGAAAATAAGCGAGTGTTACCTTAGGCTTCGGGCACTCCTGCCTCGGGTCAGGTTCCTGCTCCCTGGCTGGAGCGGCGCGGGCTGCAGGAGGCCGCCGGGTAAGGCTGGTGCTGCACCCTCGGTCTCGGTGGGGAAACCGAGGCACCGGGCCAATTGACCCCAGACAACAGAAACCGTACGCAGAGATCCGATTGCTTTCGGTCGGGGTTGTGCCCCTTAACAAAGATCCCTCCCCAAAATGAAAAACAGGTCGCGGGAAGCGCTGCTGCCACACAGCGGGTTTGTGTATTTGCAAAGCCAACAAAAAGGGAGACGGGGAGCCACCGAGCAGCGCTTTGCACTTGCACCACCACGGCCGCAGCTGGAAGAATTTTGCATTTGCTTCCCAAGCTGGGTAGTTGGGAAAACGTCACCCACCGCCCGCAGGGCCACGCAGGCAGGCAGCTCCCGCCCGCAGAGCGGGACGCGCGGTTACGAGGTGGGGCCCGTCTCTCCCAAAGAAAACACGGGAATACCGCTCGACACGCCGCCGCGCTCGCGCCCTTCCACCGGCGAGCCTCGCTTCGCTCCTCGCGGCCGCTGCGCTTCGCGTCGGTATCACGGGGGGTTTCGCTTGCGCCCAAACAGCGGGTCGCGTAGCCGACGGCATCGCCGGCTCTGGGAGAGCCCAGACCGGCTGCGGCTGCACACCCGGTGCGGTGCTGAAGGCGCGGCAGCCGGTGCCGGCAGCAAAGCAGACGGCTGTCGGGAGACCGATGCAGCTCCCGAGGGAAACGTGGAAACACAACGCTGCAGGCTCTGCCTGGGGCGTTTTAATGAACCAAACCGCTCTCCGCCGTGCTGCGGTACGGGCCTTAGCAGTTCGGAGTAACGCACGGGCTTCCGTACGCGCTGCCCTGCGGTTATAATTTCCTCTTCACCTCTGGACGTGGTTTCAAACGTGGCAAAACGCGGCTGGATGAGCATCGGCCAGGCGATTGTGCAAACGCGCTTCAGAATTTAAAAGTGAATATGATTTCTAATCATCTCGCACTGCCTGGAGAGGAACTTGTGGGGAAACATTAAGAGAAGTATTTCAAGGAGCGGGCAGGACAATGTTTACTGGAGGAATATTAATTATGCCTCCTTGAGGTTGAAGCAATGTTGACAATAAGCTTATTTAATTCGCGTTTCGCAGCACTGTGTCATAAGCAACTTAAACCCTCCCTGGAAATACTTGCCTGTGCAGCTGCTGGAGGGCTGACATAAGATGACTTGAGAAAGATCTTTCGAGAAAGGTTCTTGTGTTTATAGGAAAAAACCCCAAATCCCCCCGCGTTCAGAGCCTGAGCCCTGTAAGAGCTTAGAGAAGAGGAACAAATAGTTCCTAGTTTCTTCACCTTTGCTTTCCCAATCAAATCTAGAAACCTCTCCGCTAGCAAAGAGCAGTACTGCAGGCTGTTAGAAAAGTCGGTTTCCAAGCTGTGTTACCTGAACAGGGAGGACTCCAGATGTAATTTTAGTTGTTCAAAGTCCTAAGTAGGCTTTGAAAAGGAGGAGGAAAAAAAAAAAGTTGCTCTTGGATTGTATGTTAACGCTGTATAATTCAGAGAGATACAAACAGCAGAGAACTACGATGTAGGCATGGCAAAACTCCCTCTCCACAAAGGACACCAAAGAGAAGCAACAGAGCAGAAAATAAACATGACATTTTGAATTTCAGTGTAGCCCAAAGCAATAAACCAAACCGTTCCATTGTCCCCCACGGTGTCCTTTATACCTAAACGACGCCACGCGATACATAAGCATGTTCACACAGTGGGGCTTAAAACACGAAGCCAACAGCCCCACAGCACGGTTGGCCGTCGGACGCCGCACCAAAGCTGCAGGCCGCGTACTTTCACGCCTTCGTATGAAATAACCGATCGTATTTGTAACACTCAGGACAAAGGGTCACAAGTGCAACTCCATAAGCCACACCGTTGCTCTCCAGGGCGCCTGCTGAGCCGAGAAGCTGCTGAGCTACCGGACAGCACGGAGGGAGCGCTTCTCACCTTCCGGTCCTCGTGCAATTTTTGAGCATGTTAAAAGTTCGTATTCAGATCATTTAAACCTCATCTGCAATTTGGAATAAGATTTTAATGTTCTATTTCATATTAGAGGCAACTGAAAACGTATTACACGCGGTTACATTAAAGAAAACATGGCAAAGGGGCACCCCTCCGGAGTCGACGTAGCACCAGTATTTCTGTATCTGGCGAGATGCAGCTCCTGCCTGCGAGCCGGCGGGAGGCGGCTGGACCCACGGCATGCCTTCCTCATTATCTGTCCCAGAAAAAGGGTGCCAGAGAAAAAGAACGAGGAAAATATTTTTTGCTGCCAGCCACCGCTATGATATTATTCTCTTTAATCAAATTTAGAGTAGTTCACAATAGCAGAGGTTATATAAAAATATTGCATAATACAAAAGAACCTTTTTAACCTCAAAAACTATTAAAAGTCATCTACAGGGCACTTACAGCAGAGCTGCACTGCACATCCCAAATCAAGGAGATGATGCATTGTGTTAGCATTAGGAGAAAAAAAAAAATCCAGACGGAGATTCACTGAAGATTTACGCATCTTCTTCCTCCCTGCAGATAAAAAATGCCTCGGCCTGAATTAACACCTGCCTGGATCCCAGAAACCTGTCACGTCGTCAGTATTTTCATGGTCCTTTTCATTAAAAGCAGATTTCCACAGAGAATGAATGAAATACAAAAACGTAATTGACAGGCAAACCGACCGGTCCCCACACCCAGCGTGCTGCAGCAGCCAAACCAAAATTAACCGAAAGAATACGGATTGTGCTCATCAATCCCAGCAACAGCCTCAAGTTCTTACTGCGGAATGCCATTCTGCTTTATTTTATAACTAAAGCAATCCATTAAGTATTTAAGTCACCACTTTTCTTACTTGACAAACCCATCGACGCTACTTCAAATTCACCAGGTTAAGAACTATGGCCACATACTCTTAGATTTTACTGCGCTATGTCCACCGGTAGAATCCAGCTGGAGCAACAGCCGCGAGGAAAATACAAAGGCTACGGTCCTCTGAAAAGGTTCTCAAGAAACCACGTTAATCTAACATGTGACTAAAGCCCAAGAGGGCAGATCTCTTGCAAGCAAGACCTCTAGATGTGTCTCAAAGTGTATTCGCCTGAGGGACTTCTCTGCTGAAATACAAGAGATTCCTCTGCCAGCATTTGCACAGTGGCTGCGTCGGGAAAGCATCCGTAAGGTGCCACAAAGAAAGGAGCCTTTTACGGACACCCAGTCTTGGGTTACGCGGGAAATGAGATGGAAATGAAATTCAGTCTTTAGCGTCGCCCACTCCGTCAGCGTTAATAGCAAACATTGCTTCGGCCTCAGGAAGGCAAGGAGAGTCATAGATTTTACAGATTCTGGTTTCGCCTCGGCCTTTTCGCAGATACAGTCTAATAGGGAGAAGGAAACAAAACAGGTAAGGGCATATAGCCTACTTTCAGTAAATCGTTATCCTAATCAGTACAATGTTACGTCAGTCCATGAATACAGCCCGCTGTGGAGCTGTAAGAACTGCTGAAAATGTTGGGTTGATTTTAATGCAGATGAACGAGTGCTCAGAGCAGCATCATGTGCTGAGAAGCAGGCGGGGCTTGCCATTGACAGACTATGTGGGAACCACGAAGTTCCAGGTAATTAGCTAGCTTCACAAAAATCTTCCAAAACAAGGCTAACGGGATGATAATCTGTGCTCTCACCTCGTGGTGGAAGCGTGTGCTATGATGTTTCCTCCAATAGGTTTTTTGGGATCTGCGGCAAACATGGCTGCTCCATCTACTTGTGCTACCACTTGGTTAGTGATCACAACTGCCACGCCAAACTGCAAGGAGAAAAGCAACAACTCAAAACCCATGTATTTTCCACAGTCTGAACAAAGAGGGGAGGGGACACACACACATACACACACACACACACACTTCTGCTGTCCATAACCCCTCCTCATCCCTCTCAAAACAAAACGGAAGCAGACACCGAGCGGGCAGAAAGCCATTCGTACAAAATTGCTAAGCTTTACGAGAGACAGAAAACTGATCACCAGTCCTTTGGAGAATAAAGCAAGGTTCATAGCTTACCTCATCTGCAAGCCGAAGCAGCATGCGCAGAAATCTGGCCAGATGCATCTGTCTAGCTGACAGCTCACCCCTTCCCGAGTAATCTGTCCGATAAAGGGCTGTGGCACTGTCCACTATCAGCAGCGCATATCTGGAAAAGATAAAGGGCAAGGTTCTCATAAACATTTCCAGGCACGGATAATGCCTCCACCGGAGTGTGACAGCGCCCAGCAAATTGTAAGGCTGCATACCGGTGTGGCTGTAAGCTCCTCTCAACCCGCCCGTTTGCAGAATTACTTTTTTTAACAACGCTGACTTGTTAGTAATCTGAACATTACAGATCTAGACAATAAAACCCAGTAAAGCCAAAGAAAGTTGCTGCCTGATTAGAAACTTAGATTTATCGTACTCCTATAAACCAGCCCAGAATGTAACGTTTTGACACGACAGATACTCTGTGGGCAGTTCCTATACACCTCATACCACCCCCGCCCCAAAGGGGTCCATAAACCTTTGTTTCAAACTAAAGCTGTCTGCACAGGTTTCTTCGGTGCTCGGCATGCTCTAAATCAACACTTCATTTCTGAAAGCAATTATAAACTGATATTTAAGATTGTTTCTCAGGCTGGCACTTGTTCTTTGTAAAGTAACATCCGTTGTCGCCGTTCAAGTCAGTCGCTGGCATCCAACATTTCAACAGCAGGAGCTACGAACTCCCCACGGACTGCTGATACACCAGGCTCGTTACCTGCACGTGCCAAAGCGTAATCCAGTTTGAGGATGACAAAACCTGACCTGATGGAGCTAAGCACTGAAGAAAGCAAGCGCATTTCAAAAAAGTTGACTTCTGAAGCAAACGTTTACTTCGACATTTCACAGTTTTGTAATCTACACTGCCCTTGCACTTGTTCACTGTCTACAGGTAGCTTTATGATACGAATATGTATCGGCACAAAAAAACCACTCCCCCTAGATCAGCCGTCTTACCGTGATTCAGCCATCATAGCGGATGCCTGATACAGCAGCTGGGTCTGGTGATCTGTGTTAAAACCTCGTGCGTACGCCACATTATCTAGGACATCACTGCCAGACAAGCCATACCTGCAGAAAAAAAAAAAAAAAATCTTTAAGTGACAACTGCATCAACAGGAGTTATCTAGCAGGGTTACCTAAAGACTAGAATAAAAATTCACATTCCTGGGAGTCTTAGAGATAAAAATGGGCAGCAAAAAATGCAACACAACTTGGTGATGAAAAGAGAACTTAATGATTGGAAACCATTTTTAAAGAATATTTTCCTGCCTAGGGACGACAGTAAAGTAGAACACCATTTTCCTCAAAATAATAGCAGAGGCAAGGAAAGCTACCATTCTGGAACAGAATACCCTGAAAGCAGCATATTGCTAATGAAAACCAGTGATAAACAGCCCTCCACCTGCAATATCTCTGTCAGCGTTTTACTACCAAAATAAAAAAAGAAAGATAGTGACATTCAACATCTTGCATTTAAATTATTTATACAGCACTTTGAGAAATCCCTTAGAATTTGGAGAACCAGCTGATTATCCTCCTTGGATCTGAAACGTAGCAATATTTTTTTCCAATGAGAGAGAACATACGTCGTTTGTTCTCATTTTTCATTTCACACTACAGCATATTTCACAGAATTACAGACTCTTTGAAGTCGGAAGGGATCCCTGTGGATCAAGCAGTCCAATTCCGCTCCCTGCTCAAAGCGGGATCAGCCGCAGCAGGTTGCTCAGGACTCTGTCCGGTCGGGTTCTGAACACCTTCAAGGATGCAGTCTCCATGGCCTCTCTGGGCAACCTGTTCTAACGTTTGGCCACACTAACACCTTTTCTTGCCACCTTTTACATACCTTACCACATTCAACTCCAGACAGACCGTGGCCTTCCTAACCCCATCTCTGCATGCTGGGACAGTGCCTCTCTATTGCCCCCAGGCCACCTGTCCCCGCTTCCACCTCTCGCGTGCCTCCTTTTTACATTTATCAGGAGCTCCTTGTGCATCCATGCAGGCCTCCGACTGCTGTTCAACGGGATGGACCGTTCTTGAACTTGGAGGAGATGGCCCTTGACCATCAGCCAGCTCTCCTACATCCCTCTTCACTCAAAGGCTGTGTCCCATGGGCTTCTTCCAAGCAGATCCCTGAAGAGGCTGAAGTCCGCTCTCCTGAAGTCTAGTATTGCGATCCTGCTTGATGCCTTGCACCTAGCTCAGGACCCTGAACTCCACCAGCTCAGGGTCACTGCTTCTCTGGGATCAGTACGAGCTTTTAGCCCTGCAACTGCACACAACGTCTAACTCTTCCCATTTGTTCCCCGTTCTGCGTGCGTGAGCGTACAGGCACACTTAAAATGTCTACGTAAAGCAAATTAAATGGAGCGCGTATAGCCGTGGCACACTGAATGCAGAAGCACGCATCGCTGGAGATGAGTGCGGGTTCAGTTGGTAAGACGTCCCGGGAGAAGAGTGCAAAACTCTTCTGTGGTCACAGAACTGATTTTTTAGATTCTACCTGAAGAGCAGGGTCAAAGTGGGTTCTCCAGTGAAGAACGACAACTTCTAGCAATACAGCTTTACACTCTAATGACACTAGCACAGCTCAATTTGACTTTCATCAGTGAATAGTATGAAAGATCCAAGTCATGCTAAAATACATCAGATTAAGAACATGACTTAAGGTAAGTATCTTTATGATTTCAATATTCTGCTTTTCACAGCTGGACACCTAATGTCTCCCTCCCCAATTCCTGTAGAAATTGGACATCTAGGCTAAGCGTAGCTTTGAACAGTACACTTTTAGAATCATAGTTACCAATTAATTTTGTTACCTGAACATGACAGCTATTAATAAATCAAAGAATCCAACCTTACCAGGCTACTGACACCTTATGTTTGAAGGTGAATAATAGCCAATCCTGACTAGCGTTTTGAAGCAAGACCACGCTGAAATATTGCATATTTGAGATTAAAGTCAAAGGTGTTAGTCAAACACTTGGCAAATCAGTAGACTACAGAAAGAAATGTCCCCAGATGATTAGGAAGCGCACATTCCCTTCCAGTAGCAAAAAAGCGAGAGAAATGACTTCCTGCAGAGGGACAATTACACGAGAGCTGCGGGGAGAGAGAAGCAGCAGAGAGAGGAGAGGAACAGTAATACCAGATGTTTCCAAAGCGAACATCTGTCAAATTAACCTCTAGGACCTGCGTAAAATGTCTTCCAAAGATTTTTTTGCCTTTCAGTAACAAACCATCCAAATCTGGTACTGACCCAAATCTTCAGCTTCCTATTTTTCCATAACTTGACCCTACTTCATTCATTTAGGATGGTATGTCGATTAGATCGTCTCCCTCTATAAAGAAAAGGAAGCATTTCTTGTGGGCTAGCATGTCGTATTGGATTGGTATTAAATCTTATTTGATTTTTCTACCTACTGTCATGGAAAGGCCCATAAATACTGGCCTTACTTCGAAAACCTGCAGTGCTACTAAAAAGCAGCGGTCCTACCCTTTCATCCTCTCTGCTTCCAGCCCCTCATTCTTGCCCCCTCCGTTGCTCCAGCACCAGCAATTTACGCTGCCCTGCAGCGAGCCACATTAGCAACTGCTCTGCTTCAGCCTACAGTCACCAGTGCCAACACCATGGGGCAAAAGGAACGGCAGGACCGCCTGCGATGGCACAGAGCAGAGCCTCATTAACCCAAATTAAAACTTAAGTTTCTGCCCCATACAGACTGTTAGCTATGCAGCATGATATTACAAAGCAGACATACTGTGAAATCAGGCTACGGCATAAGGAAGGCAGCTTTGCCTAACAGCTCACATGGGGTCTTGGCAAAAAAAATAACTTCATGAAAAAAATATATGCTGAGCAATGACGAAGGGTAAAAACAAAGAAACTTCAGAGAAAACATCTATAATGATAGGCCAGGCCTGGAAGCGCACTTGAAGGCTGCTTGAAGGAAACAGTCACTTGGCAATTAAGTCTTGTTTCTGTAAATGCACGGTAAAAAAAGGAGAACAGTTGCTTTTTAAGCCAGGAAATTTGCACAAGAGTTTTTAAAATACTTTTTAAAAAACCCCTTATACACAGCCTGAAAAACTATGAACCTAAAGCAGACTAGAAAAAGCGTAGCAGAAGACGGATCAACTGATTTTATCTTCGCAGAACATCTGAGCCTCTGTATTCAAATCAGCCCAGCCTTGCTGCATGATATTGGCTTGCAGCTTGGAAACAATCAATGTTTGTCATCTTATTACTTCCAGAAGAAAGCGCCCAGCTTACTGACATGAAAATTCTCATCAGTATCTAGGTGAAAATATTTTTAAAAACTGCCATATAACTGAAATCGTTAATCCGAAGCTTAGGCCCAAACTGCAATCTGTATAATTGCATTCTGCATCCTTAAAATTCTCCGACTTCAGTCGGATACGACATGCTTCACATGCCTTCCCAAAGCGCTGGGCTCCTTTTCTGTTCACGCTGATGCAATTTCAGCAACTGATAAGCACCGCAAGATAAAGAAATGCTTCAACCCAAGTTCACTGAAGTTGCAGATATACCTTGATATTTAGTTGAAACAACGATCACGGAGAATTAAGCCCCATAGAAGCAGTTTTGATTTTGAGAAAGTCTAAAGAATCACAAGACCAGAAGTAGCTCCTTTTTCTAATGTACAGAACCAGTACTTCAGGCTTTTAAGCCTAACCAGAATCTCTCTGTAGACAGCAGAATTTTTATTTGGGTAATTAAGTTTTACTTTCCCATTGGTATAAAAAACACGTCAGAACATTCTGAGATAGAGGCAGGAGATGAAAAAACAGCTTTTCAGCTGGTCAGTGGATGCTCTCGTATTTCCTAACAGAAATTTTCCAGCTGCTGTTGTGATAACCTTTTTACAAAAGGATCTTTGTTTCAACGTAGGGCTATTGGCAGAACTTAAGAAAAATCTTTGAATGTATTTCACTAACAGTAAAACTGAATTTGAAAGAGACACTAGTAAGAAGCGAAGACATCGCATTCCAGGGCACAACGATGTTAGCTGCTGTCATATCTAAACCCAGAAACTTTGCTTATAAAATACAGCTGAGGAAGTGGTCCAACATGCAGGTAGGTAGACAGACAACTAGAATACAGAAAGGTTCCTGGTTGGGTGGGGTTTTTTGGGGACAGAATTTTACTGCAACAGCCCTATGAATTTAAGGAGACAGGCTGATTTACACAGTGATCCTTATTAACTAAGTTGTCCCATGAGTAAACGTATTCCTTTCTTCAACTAACGCCAGTTTACTTTCAGCCCTAAGTACAGACCTTTCAGCCACAGCAAGAAGACGTTCTGGACGGAAGGTCCCTTCTGTGTCAATATACATAGCTTTTCCTTCACCACCACCTCGGTCAATGGGAAGCTACAGGAAAAGCAAATGAATGAATAAAGTATCAATGAATAATCCAGTTATTGCCTTATGCCCTCAACTAGTATCATACAATAAATCACAGGCCAAGCTATTGGGATTAAAGTCGCGTTTATCTGGGAAAAGTGAGAAGAAAGATTCCTGTTTTCAATCTCTGATACCTACATAAGGGGACAGGTGCTTAACTTTGAGGTGGTAAGTTTAGGTGCATAAGGGTGTTAACTAAACGATCAAATTAAGCCCAAAGCCTCTAATATTTTATGAAATAGCAACCTCTAGAAAGTAATAAACACTCTTATTTGTTTAAACTAAGAATAGGAAAAAAGCTTACTCCAAACTGATCTACTGTTTGATAGCAAGAGCCAGCTGAAGGCTTTTACAAAAGTAAAGCGAAGCAAGCTTAGGATACATTAGGAAAAAAAAAGCAGCTAGTCAAAGAAACTCCTGGAACCCAACACAGCTGCTTATCTCTTTTCAACACTCTTGGTGATAAGAAAGTTTCTCTGCAGTCCAGAGCACCTGAAGAGAGATCAAACGCTTCTCTGCATTTAAGACCTAGAATTATGCTACAAGGCTAACGTGTTAAATTTTGTTGGCAGAATACTGAGGAGAAAAGAAAAAAGAAGCTACAGGACATGTCAAACACAGGCAAAAACCATCACAAACGTAATTGCTGCTAAGGTAATCCTAGCAGGCAGATTAAGCACGAAACAAAAGATCCTAGAAAGCTGCAAGTACAACCAAGGGTGCTGCAAATACTCCCGTTCTTTGCAGCTGTTTACGTGCATCACGTCTGTATTGGTTGAGAAAAGTGCACAAATTAGCAAATATTCAAAAGCTGTGTTGTCTGAATGCTTGATTTTAATAAAGCAGAGTACTCACTTGACAGGTTACTGCCAGGGTATGACACAACTGTGTTTTTCCAGTACGAAACTCCCCAAATAACTCTGTTATGGACCCTGTTTCTATTCCTCCTGAAGGGAAAATAATAATAATACTAAAATAATTTTAAAAAGGTCACATACTTAAAAAAAGACCACGTATAAAGTCTTAACACTTACAGAGACGCAGTTAAACGCTTACGTTGGTTAAAAGTTTCAAAACTCTAATTGGAAAAACTGGTTTTCATACTGAGCTTTGTTCATGTTGCAGATAAGAAGTTTAGGTCAGTGTATTTTTGAAGACGCTGAAAAGCTTAAATCACTTGTTTTGATTTATTTGATTACAAGTAGGAACGGGGAGAAGATGATACCTGGTTTTGTTTTCTTGAAATATGTCATAGACTAGAATAAACTAGAAACATCCAAAATGAACAGCTCTGGGCATTGCATCATGACTAAAAGGTTTTAAAACTATTTCTGCAGCTTTTAAAAGAAAATCAATTGCGATACAAGAGAGCAGAACTTTTTCGTTCAACCAGAACTTGTATGTCTTACGTGTTTTTGTCCAAGGATCATGTTCATAGAAAAAAAAAGCAGATAATGAAGGCTAATCAATAAAGAGAAATAAAATCATTACCTTGAAGAAGTTTATCAAGCTCTTTGGACCCAGTGGTGATCTGGATGATCTCTGACCTTCGCTGGTGGAACTCCGTTGCTGTGGTGAAACCCATCGGAACCAGTTTAGCGGCTTCAGCCTAAAGAAAACCAAAATAAGCAGCGCAAGGAGTGTTCATCCCATTCGTTTACCCCCTCTAGTAATTAATACTCTAATTTTCCATTTTGTGAAATGAAGAAGTACCTATATAATTTGATGCATGCATTTTATTTTATAGACCATATATGAGTTGGTATCTCTGAGAAGAACTGAAATTCTGATCAAAGAAAAAGCTTCAACATCCACTTTGTGTATTTTATGGAAATCTTCCTCCCCTCATCCCTCACCCTTTTAGTTCAGTTCTGTGCCTGTGAAACCTGAAATACTTCGGATGGGCATACAGCCCATTAGGAATGCTGCCTTCCTAATAGTGAACGCAAAGAAAGAAAAGTATTGGAGTTAAACATTGTACTAGGTCAGCTTTCAATACACGAGAACTAGTTTGGCAGAAACTCCACATCCCAAACTAGAAAATGCTGTGAGATTACAACTCAGGCTTCACTCTCAGTCCCCAGAAGTAAACCCCAGGCCTCACGGGGAATACCTCTCTGAGGCACACAATTAACACGCTTAAGAAAAGCAGAGCAGAACAACAGCTGTACTGGGTCAGTCCAGTCGTTGTAACGCAGCATCCTCTGCCCGGACAACTGCCAACAGTGGATGCTTAGGGAAAGAGCGTAACAAATCAGGGAACAAGGGACTGACTCTCTGGTAGCTCCTCTGGGTTTCGCTAGTGAGCTTCGTGATCTGAGCCTTACCCCACAAACATTGCACTTAGCCCCTTTTTAAACCAATTTATGCTACAGATGGCCACTGGGTCTTGGGGCAAGGAGTTCCGTAACTTCATTACAACCTGCATGAAACAGTACTTTCTTTGCTTTAGGCTTATGATAAGCCTTTGTATCACAAGAAATACTGAGCTAGAAATAATAGTCATCGTGGGCACATTCTCCATACCTTCCACAACTTTTATAGACCTTTCTGAGAGTCCCTCCCTCTTCACTTCTTGGTCCTAGGGTTTTTTGTCTCTTCTCACCAAAAGTCACGTCATACCTTTAATCATCTTTATTGCCCTTCTCAGTATATCGTTAACGGAGACCTTCCAAAATCACCAGTACGCTTTAAGCCAGTAGAAATAAAACTTCTTGAATATCTTGGGCGAAAGCGTTTCCATAACACCCTTACCAAGATTTTGTCAGCTTTGGCTTCACTGATGCCTTTAATATTTAGTAGCTCCTTCTTTGGTGCGTAAGCAACAGCCTCAACTGTGTGAAATCCAGCTTCTTCTAATTTCTTCACATCATTTGCATTTATTCCACATTGCTGAAAGGAAGGGGAGAAAAAAAAGGACACGGTAAGACACAAATACCTTAATCTAACTTCCACTGAATACCTTCAATTGGTTTCATCAGATTGGGATCAAACTCTGTTATTACAAGTCAGCATATTGAACATTACCTCCCTATTCACTTATACACAAAGAACCATAAAAAACGGTTGTATAAAAAAGAACATCTTTTTACCAGTGTAATGTCTGGGTAGCTATTAGCTATATAGATGGCATAGAACAGGCAGAAGATATCATTCTCTGTTTGGTTTAATAGATGCTGGAGGTGACCGATGTTAGGAAAGGGTACGCAGCAAGGCAATGTAATATAAAACGTAACTGTTAACATGCTGGGTTTTTTGTCAGAACACAAGTAAGAAGTTAGCAACACCATTTTCGGATACAACTTGTGTTTAAGGAAAAAGACTAGCAGACTAGTCTTGAAAACTTACTTGAAAACTTACTCTAGAGCTAACTCCTTACCTACCTCTAACCTAGAGATGAGCTGCGGGCCAAAGCTCTCTTCCTCTGCTGAGGTATCTGCGTTTGCTTCCAGCTGCATCTGCATGGCCATTGCACCGAGTGTTCAGTACAGCCCCGCTGGAAGAAAACCAAATAACGCTGTGATGCAACATACACCACTCAAACAAGGTATATGCGCAAAGCGTTTCAAAATATATTAACAGATCATCCAAAGTAGTATGTGATGGTTTTCTCCCCTCCCATATCTCCTAGCTCGTGGTGTGCGAGTGCTGTAAGAAATATCTTTTGTGTGCTTCCCTATGTAGTGTTAAACATTAAAAACAAAAAACCCCGAACAACTCCCGTGTTACCTGGTAAGGAATAATAAGAGGCTTAATAAAGAGCTCCACAGTATTTAGTAGCAAAATATAACAAAATCAACCTGCTGTTAGCAGTATCTCATTTTAGCAAGATGTTAGGCGGTCCCATTAGAAGATTTATTACTTGAAAGTGGCAGTTGATGTTCTAGCTTGGCTCTTCCTAAGGGACTGCCCTCGTCACAAGTGCAAGTAAAAGCAAAGCAGCTTGTAAAAGCGTGAAAGGGGCTTTCAATTCCGCCTCTGGGCCCTGCCAACGCTGCAGCGCATCCGCACCACCTCCCTGGACAGTAAGCGGAGCAGCCTGATGGGAGGCACAAAAGCCAAGGGAAACTGAAGGAAATGTGCAGGCTCCCTGGAGCCAGCGCTCCCCCGGCGGCTTTACCCGGGGGCTCGGCAGGAGCCAGGCACCGGGATCAGGACCACCACAGACCGTCCATCCGGAGCGACGGGGAGCCACAAGCAGGCACAGCAGCCAGCTACGCTGCCAGACCGAGTCTGCCTCGCCCCGCGCCTTCCGCCGAAGCCCAGGCCCCGAGCGGGCGGCGAAGCCCGCGGCAGGCACACAGGCTGGGAGCCGTCGCCCGCAGCCCACCCTTGCCTCTCCTACCGACTCCTTGACGCACCACGCTTTATAATTCCCTGGCTTTTCCTACACCGGGCCCTCCCACCTTGTCTGATTTTACTGTTTTTTTTAATTTTCCCTCACAAGTCTGCCTCAGGCGACGCCCCTCCCCGTCCCTCAGGCCGCGGGAGGCCTCCCTCGGAGCCCGCCGGGCCGAGCCGCTCACCGGCGCGCAGGCCGCCGCTGCCCCGCCCGCTGCCCCCACCGGCGAGGACCGGAGGAGGAGAGGGGAGGCCGGGGAGGGGGCGGCTGGCCCCGCTGGCTCACCCGCGGCGGCCCGGGCCCGGCGCAGCTCCCGCCCGTTGCGCTCGCAGCCGCCGCCGGTTCGGAGGAGCCCGCCACCGCGTCACGTGACGGCGCGCGCGCGGGCGAGGCCCCGCCCCTCTCGGCGGCGCCTTAAAGGGGCCGCTCCCCTCCCACCGCCCGCTGCCGGCGCGGCACGGACACAGAGCTGTGACTCGGGTCGTCGCAATGGAGCCGGTGTAAAGGCGAGAAATTGGGGGGTCACGGCTGGGCTGGAGCCCTGCGTGAGGGAAGGGAGCAGCAGCAAGGCGCGGCGGTGCTGGGAGGAGGAGGCTGTGCCGTCAGCAAGAAGCAGGGCCTGCGTTATTGCCCCAGTTTAAAGCAGATGAGCTTGCGTACAAGTCTGAGCTGTTAAACGTAACTAAATCTTCTATATCTGACAGTGAATTTACCTGCTATATCTTCAGAGTGGCATATCTTGTATAAATATCCTATTTAGAAATTATTTTCCACTCGGAAGTCTTTTTCCCCCGTAGTTCTTGGAAAGACTGGGATATCCCACGTCGGTGTTAGTAGCTTCCGTTGCTGCAACTGAAGTAGCAGTAGAGCTGCAAGGGAGAAGTCGGGAGGTATTTTGCAGAGTTCAGGTTAAGAAACATTAAGCTATTTCGACAACGTGAAGCCATGACGCCCTTTTAAGAACCTGGTTTGGGAATGGTGGGTGGGTGCCCCGGGCTTGGGGACAGAGAGGGGCAGCAAATGCGGTGATTCAAGAGCGGAGTTCTAGTTCAGCTCCTGAGCCAGCCAGACCCTTGCTTTGCGCTAGACTGTCCTGGCGCCTTTCTCGAGCTTGCAAAGCTGATCAACGCCTCATTTCACTTTTGGGCATTCCTCAAAGCATTCTCACGTTCAGATGGATATGTTCTCCACCGGTGTTTCTGTCCTCTGTACAGATTTTGGAATGTTTCCCATGCAAACTAAGGTTGGGAACATGAAAGCAGAATATTACTAATAATGCCCAATAATTTGCACCCTCGTTATTTAACCTTTCGCCAATGAGCTACAGAATTTAATATGCATTTAAGACGACAAAACAGAGATCGCAAGAGGCTTTTGCATTTATATATACAGAAAGATATCAGTCAAGTCAGCAATGTTGAAGGACGATAAAGGTTCTTTTCCCGTAACATACTAGAACTTGGATGTGGTCAACATTCTCCTGGGATTCACATTTACGCCGGGGCATAAGTGCTCAGGGATGATCTCCAAATATACAAGAACAAGTGCTTTAAATTAAACGCAATAAAACAGTGTGCACTATTACTGATATCCCTAAATTAATCATTAAAGAAAGCCATAGTCAAAACAACATTCCAACTGTATCAGTGTGAAAACATGATAGTGCTCAGTCTCTCACAGCTAGTATTATATTACCAAATGTGAAATAAGAATAACCATCTATAGACTGGGTTTTTTTTGCTAGAAAAGTAAATTAATTCTTGAAACGTAATTAATTTCTTCTCCCTTACCTTTTCCCCCATCCTTAAAAGCGGTACAGCCATAACTTGAGATCTAAGCTGAGCTTTACTCCATGAATCGCAGTGGATTGTTGAAGGAAGTAAGAGTTCTCTAACATTAGAGATCCAGCTTTATGCTTGAGCAATGGTTACAATAAGCACTGTGGGTGAAAAGCTTTAGTAATGGCATTCTCAACAAGATCTGGCTTGCAAAATAATATAATTTCTGTAAATATATCATCTCTATGAAGATTTTAACAGTAATACATCAAGTCCTATAGATGATAGATGTTATGATCTTTAAGTCCTAATGCCCTGGGAGGAATTTAAGTAAGTGTCAAGTAAAAGTATAAATTAAATACAAAACTGGAACTGCTTCCTTTCTGCCTAATCCCCTTTTCCTACTGCAAATGCATGGCTCTGATTTGCTTTGTTTCATCTGCTACTTTCATTCAATATCCAAAGCAATATAATAGACTCTACCAAAACCTCACTTCAGTCTTCATAGTTATGGGATTCTTTAGCTTGGAAATATGCCGAAAGAAAATGAAACCAGACAAACAAAAAAGCCGGAGCGGAATAATGCTCCTGAAGTACTGCTGCAGCACCCTCTCCTGGTTAGTAACGCTGATACAACGACCTTAGGAAATTTAACGGTACAATACCCAAGGCATTTGCAACTTAGGCACTATTTTCCTAATTAAAAAAAAAAAAAATTCTTCTGTGAAGGCCAGGCCATAGAAAGCTAACACTAGGAAACGTAAGGGAAAAAAAAAACATACAAGTTCAAATTACAAAGTCCTCCCAAGTAGCTAACGAAGTTATTTCAATAGTAGTAGGCAAATTTTCAGTCACAAGTTTAAATAGAGCAGCCAATAATCCCACCTTGAAGAAGCCAGAGCAATAATTCAAATGTTTAATGAACTTCCAAATAGATGCCTTCCAAATAGAAGGAAGATTTGTAAAAGACAAAAATATGTAAACACAAACACATGAAAACATTTTTAAATTCAACATATTTTACAGAGATACAAAAATTTGCATCTGCCTACAGAACAGACAGTTGAGAAGCGGTAGGCACTTCTACACGATAAACTCGGTCCGGGTTAGATCAGTTCCAACAGCTCAACCTACATAATATACAAAATATATACAAAAGCAATCTAGACTGCACCAACAATATTAGATACCTCCTAAATTGAAAGAGCTCAGTCTCCTCACTAAAATTCTAACGCATTACAAACTCAGACAACGTCCCAGAACCCAGAGGCAGATTGTGCTGGACAAAGACACTGAAGAGCGGAACGAACTTCCAGTGCAGATGGAACCTGATGGCTTCGAGTCTGTCGCACCGCGGTCTATGGTCAGGCACAGGGACCTCTGGTCTTCACAACACAAGTTTCTGACTTTGGCCACCTGGTTAATTATTGCAGGTTATCTGGGTAATCAGAAGCAGGACTATAGTTTCTGTGTTTTGAGAGGGGTTCCAGGAAACCGATAAAAATCAAACGTGATGTGATAGGTTACAATGCTACGAAGTACTGAAGTAATGATAGTGGAAGTAAATTCCAGTCACATTAATTTAGAAAATACTCATCATTGTTTTATACAAGAGCTCTGTAAATCAACCCAGAACAAAATTAACATGCTATGTCAGAAGAATATCTGTACTAGGAAAGACTATAGGTACAAGGAGGCCAATACCACCGGTGGCTGAAAGAAGATAAGAGGCAGATTGGATTTCTAAAAGACACAAGAAATTCTTCCTTCTCCTCTTTAGAGACCTCTGCTTTTATAACGACTTGTGGCCTACACCAAGAGTCCTGGATATCAACCAATTATTAGACAAGATTACTGAAGAGCGGAGTAGCTAACAGCACTGCCATTGGTGGGAGGCAGCTTGAATTCTTACAAGACTAAAATCAAAGAATATCCAGTCTGACTCCGTCAGTCCCGCATGCGGATCTAGCGAATCATCTGGGATCCCGGAGCAAGTTTTGGTGAATCAAGCTGACTATTCTCCGCAGATAGTGGTAGCCAATTGGCACACTGGACAGAACAGCAGATATTTCCTCCTCCCTGGGAAAGATAAAATTATCACGCATGTTTGAGAGGATACGGAACATTTAATTCCCCATCCCCAGCTTTGAAACTTAAGTCATATGGAGTGGTTCTTTCTGTTCAACTCACCCAATACTCCCAACTTGTTTTTGGACAGTAAAAGGCAGTGAAGCAGATGGGTAGTTGGCAGATAGAGCCAGGGTCAACTCAAACTTTGCAAAAGCTGCGGAAGCGGAGAACAAAAGCTTCACTCTGTATGCGAAATAAACACAAACACAAAGATCAATACAAAATACTCAAATGTACTGCTACCGCCTTTGAACTAGGTTCCAGAAGTGAAAACGCGTGATGTAATTGATGCAACAAGCTCAATAACTTCTAAAGAGTTCCAGCACAGACTAACAGTAACTTCATAAATACGGTTAAAAGAACCTTTCCACTCTAATACCATCAGCGTTCTAACACTGAGTTAGAAAACAGAACCCCAGCTTTCCTCACAGAAAAAGTTAATACACGCATAATTCACAGAAACTTTCAAAAATTATGGGAGTATATAAAGTAGTAATCAAAAATAAGTTTTCTAGTTAACAGAAAATATTCCTAGGTAGCTAGAGTTTTCTGAAGTTTTAAGTAGGACTGATTTACCTCCAATTCCATAATTCCAAGATTGTTTCATGAATCCAACCCTATTTAAATCAGGCCAAACTTCTATCTAGCACAGTACTCTTGTCTGTGAAAATGTGCAGGAAGGCCAGAGTTGAATTTTCTTGTAAATACGGGTAAGACCATCACCAAGGACACAATGCCCAGGAGACAGATGCTTTGGGGTAGCATGAACTAGAACAGGCATAGTACAGGTCTTTTCCAGGTAAGTCTCCCGCAGTTTGCAACTTCCTGAGCACAGGCTGCCCTTGCATCTGTTTGCTGACTGAACTAAATATAGCTTTTATAGGATTTTTGGTATGTGGTAGAACACCACTCTTGCAAAGGGTACTACAAAATTAGAATAACCTATGGGAGCAGCATCAAGACATGCAGAGCAAGGTGAAGTGGGCACTTCTTAGTTAAGGGTATACATCAATAATAGAAGGAGAAGGTGAAGTAGTATTCGTCTTGTTCCACTGGGACATGCCGCAAAATCGGGAAGTAGTACAAGAAAATGAAAACTAAAGAAAAGAAACTTTAAGTGCATTCATCCTTCAACGACTGATTCTGCTTGGCTGAAGCAAATAGAAGATTAAAAGAAACAAAGCACTAAGCTACAGGTAAACTCTTGGCCGTTTCCTTTGCGTTGCCACACTCTGGCCTAAGGTTTTAAGTGAGAGAGTCAAGTCAAACAGGAAAGCAGCAAGGAAGGAGAGGTTATATGATAGTAAGGAAGTGGCTCAATCCAAGAACAGCTTAATTTCCATGCATTTGAATATTATAGTGCAATTGTATTAAAATAAATTAGATTGTTGTTAAAAACAGTGGCATAAAATCTCAGTTTCAAGAAAACCAAACTGAAAGCATTTCAGTGTTTTGTTCCTGATTATCTAGAGACGCTCTCTGAAGGACTGGTGTAAGCTCCGTTTGAAGTTACTCACTTTGTGTCACTGATATCTGTCTTCAGAAGATTAAATTTTCCACCCCATCTCTCCAGAAATTCAATCTCCTCTCCTAAGATCTTGCAACGACTCACCACCAAAGAGACATCATGAAGAACCTAAGTGAGCAATCAGAAAAGCAATCACATTGGCACTCAGGCTGGCAAACTACGTGACACTTGAAAACGCAGTTTATCCTAGAGAGTATTAAAAAAAAAAAAAAAAAAAAAAAAAAAGTAGTTTAACTGCTGTCTCAGTTTGGAGGCAAAGATGAAATTGTACAAGCATAACAACAAATAGACATTCTTTGCCCTAAGTTTCTCCCTTCAGCTTTGTCAACAGGGGTACACAGACATGCAGGAACACCAAGTTTGGCTTGGCAATTGAAACCATTAATTCGTTAGGGAGCAGAATGGCATTCAGCTCAATTCTTTAATTTCTACTAGCAGAAAAAAAAAAAAAAAAAAGGATTTTAAGAAATCACTAAGACAGGCAGCCAGTAATGCAGCAAACAAGGAAGAAACCAGAGCTTTTAGGACTCTTGCCTTCAGGGACAGGTACTTCCCCTCACACCTCAGAATATAAACGAAGCAGATTTGGATTTGCATGGATGAAGCATTCGTTAAGATGCTTTTGTTCTCAGGATCAGCCCTCTTCTCTGTGACAGAAAAGATTTAATGTTTTTCCCCCGAGTCTTATAGGCTTTCCTGGAACGTTACCTGGGGCAAGTAGCACAGTGTGGGACACTTTTCCTGCCAGCATCCCTGACTTTCAATAAACTGGAAGATGAGTCTTTGGACTAAACATGAGGAGGGTGGAGCTTTTTCCTCTGCAACACAAAAGAAAAACACGTTGCCAGAAATCTTTTAAAAGCCATATAGTAACGCATTAGCAAATAAACCACAGATTTACGGATGTCTTCGCAAGAACAGATTATCAGGGCTGCTACTTTCAAGCTACTTGAAAAATCTTACCATCCAAGAGAGATTCAAAGTTCAGGCTAACTATCTTTCTGGAAGGATCTTCACCAGAAACATCACCATCTGAGAAGGAAAGGAAAAAACCCAAACACTAGTTATTTCCGTACTTAGTTCTGGAGTTGCAGCTCTTCCTTCTCAGAAACAGCCATTCATTACGTACTTTTCTGAATTTTCACAGAAAGCACTGGTAAACATATTCAAAGCCACCTCTCTCAGCTTACACGCTCCTGCTGTAGTATGTTTTCTATTTCCTTTCAGCAGATCTTCACAAATACAGAAACTTTAGGTTTCTATTATGTAACTATTTAACCTTTCACATTCATAAAACCGAAACCTACCGATTTTGCGACTTACCTATTGGGGGTCCGAACACAACTGTGAGTTCAATAGAATCATAAAGAAAATTAAAGACTGCCTGCTGTTCACTCCATTCAGTAATCTCCCACTCAGTGAAGCTAAAAAGGGGGGGAAAAAAAACCACCATCACCCTAAGTTTCAACCAGCCAACTAAAATAATCATCTGAAGGACAAAGATCAGTCTTAAGTGCACTCGCAGCTCCTACCACATAATATACCGATGACATTTTCACTTCCCAACAGAATGTAAGAATCTGTTGGGAATGCAAGCATACTACTATTCATTTTACATAAGTGTTCATTTTGGAATGGGAGGAGTGTTGGATATAGAAAGACTGAAGGTAGAGGATCCCTGCGAAGCTGTTAACAGAAAAACAGTGCATCACCCATGGAAGTTCACCGAGGCTTTATTGCTTATCCTAGGCTGTGAGGAGATGGGCATCCAAAGATTTCCCAAATCAAAGAACAAGGAAGACAAACCCAAAAACATTTATATGCGAATGTGAGGCCCCAGAACTAGCTGATAAATATGACACCGGAAGGTCTTTTCCTTACTCGTATCTCTCCAGGAGCTCCTGGCAGCTTTTTTCTTTTTCCTGTAGCTGGTTCATCTGAGCAAGCATTTGCTCATTCTCAGTCTCCAGATCTGAGAGTTCTCTGCAAAGATAAACCAACCACATGAGATGTAGCACACTGGTTAAAAAACCACCAACACTCTAAAACCTGAATGTGCACATGTTATTTAAGGTCTTTAGATCCTCTTTGACATCTTACCTTTGAAGTTCCTCTTCTTGGGCTTTGAGGCTTTCCAATTCTAAGAGAAAGGGAAAAAAGCTGTGAGAGAAAAGAGCAGCAAAGAAAGCCCTAACTTGCTCTGCAGTCACTGTTCTTAACAACATGAAAGATCTCAACTCGATGGCTGTTACTTCTACCCAGATACAGATATGCGGTCAACAAAGCTTAGTAATTATTGAACAATTAAAGTGCTGAATATGATAGCCAGCACACACTCTTCAAGTCACGCTGTCCCATATTAGAACTGATATATCAGGGTGGGGGCTGAGTATCACCCTCTCCAGAACTTAAAAAACAAAGCAAAGTGCCATTCAGCTGGTACCATTACCTTCCTTTAGGCTTTTCCCTTCTGCCATTTCATCACCGCAGTCTGCTTCCCAGTCTTC
This sequence comes from Platalea leucorodia, assembly GCF_965183815.1. Classification (NCBI taxonomy): domain Eukaryota; kingdom Metazoa; phylum Chordata; class Aves; order Pelecaniformes; family Threskiornithidae; genus Platalea; species Platalea leucorodia. The sequence goes on along the minus strand of NC_138829.1, from coordinate 73,009,082 downwards.
CCAGTCAGAATCTGTGGGAAAGAAGTATCGGGTTGCTGCAGAACTCCCAGATTCAATACTTAGATTCCATTTTATTTGTCTGTGGGTTCTATAAATCTTAGTATTTCAAAGGTAACTAAGAAAAATGTACAAAAAGCCAGAAGGGTATCTACCAAAAACCTCAAAAAGTAACAGATAACAAGGAAAACTCCTTTTATTGCATTGTTTCAAAGCTGCTACTGTGCAATTTGATTTCTACTTAAGGCATTGGAAGAAAATTCAATTGGAAGAAAAGAAGTGAAAATAGAGAGAGCATCGTTATGCAGCAATGCCAAGTACTGACTGCAGCTTGTGTGAATGCAGCTGAACAAGTTTTAAGCCATCCAGCTACGATGCTGAAAACAGTACAGCCCTGGAGTGCGGAGCTTAGTCTTGCCTGCCTGCAGGATCGCTGGGCAGGTTCTGCAGCCATTCTGAACTGCGTGCTGCCAGCAGCTGTACTGTTATCGCTAGCAGATTGAGCCAGCTTGGTTACACGTTCGTAGGCTACGGTTATAATTCTGTGTTTCAGGGCAGATATACTCCTAGTCTTCACGTGATGTACGATTCCCACAAGACAAGTTTGCAGACACAAATGAAGGCATTGAGGCCTAACAAATACTTGTAACAAAGGAATTGTAAAATTCCAAGCAACCACCAAACACAGGATCTTGAACTGACCACGTAAACTGCAGCTCTGCAGAGAAACGGAGAAATCAGCATATCGGTCACTGGTTTGGAAACACATACCTGCTTCCAGAGCAACAAGACAGCTCTCTGCCTCCTCCAGCAATTCATCCACCTTTTCTATTCTTGACTGTAGCTTTTCGTGTTGTTCCTAAGATGGGACAATTGTACTCAAGTCAATGACATTTTTTAAAAAGCTGAATTGTCTTCTGGGACCACCACGCGGATCTTTGCTTGCTAAGAAACTAATTAAAGAAGCTGATATAATCTGTCATTAGAAGGAAGAGGCAGACTGACAAACATTAAGGCAGTAGCCATGCATAAGAAAGTACTAGATACTTAACAGTGTATCTTCCTTACGACTTTTCTTACGAAGGCATGAGATAAGACATGGAAATAAATAAATTCCTAGAGCTTTTAACACATAGAAATTCCTGATACCTATCACAATGCATTACTTCTGCATTTCCTTGTAGGTTACTAACACTGACATCACCATAGCATGAAGAGCTAATGTCTGATGGCGTTTCCTTTAATACTCCCATTTTTCACTCTGTTACTTTAATTGCCAGAACCCTTAGGCAGAAGGTTCCTGTAGCGTAAGTGCAAGAAAGTCACTGTCCCAATGTGTTTTGCATTTGCGTATAAATAAAAGGGAAGCACGTTTGATAAGAAGGAAACTTTCAAGGGAATGCACACTACATACAATAATTAGGCTTCTAAACTTGACAATCAAAGATGGACGAAATAAGGTAGAAGTTCCTCTTTTTAAAGCTAAACCTCTGCAGCCTTGTGGCACGTTACCTGCGCGCTCTGCAGCAATTTGCTGTACAATGTCGCTTTCTCGTTGTGGGCCAAGATTTTACTCTCCTTGGTGAAATAGGATTTCATTTTGTTCAATTCTGCTCCAAAGCTCTTCAGCTGCGACAAATGGAAAATGCAGAAGAGAAAGTGAATGGGCATGTGCAACAAAAGATTGTTCAATCGACCCTTTAGACTCTTGCTCCCTTCTCTGCTCCTCCCAATATCCCATTTCTCTAGTAGCAGCATTACATGACACTTGCAAATTAAATCAAATTTAAGACTGGACAATCCCTGTTAATTCAAGTACAGTTGCCTACTACAGTAACTGCTTTTCTTTGCAAAGATCCAACAAGATCTTTACTCAAATAGGGAGCCGCACAAATAACTAAAGAGATGCTTTTACCAAAAACCAGAGCACCTTCCTCAAGTACATCAGATGTCTCTCACCCCAGTTGTTTGAGACGTGTATTTAGAACGCTTGCCCCGTTACAGTTAAGGAGGCTAACTGAAATGCTCACGAAGTCCAGGCAGAACCCAAACCACAAGAAGTAAACTTAAAACCTGTTTTAAGAGAACACGGCTACAGATCATGCAGTTCAATGTTTTCTCTGACAGCTGTCAGTCCAGCAGCTGCAGGGGAATGTACAAATAGCTTTTTTCTGTAACGTTTGCCATCTGCCTGTTTCCACTAGGTGGTATCATCTTAATCGCAGTATGTGGAGATTTGCTTAATAAGCTTTCAGATTTGTTATTCTTAGCTAAGGGTTCTAGGTGCTTTCATTGTTCATAAATGTAATTCTTCCTGGATCTAGTTAATAACCTAGCCTCGGTGATATCCTATATCAATCTAATTATGAACTATGAAAAATACTGTCTTTTAACAATTTTGACTCTCTATTTTCATTGAATAGATCTTTATTCTTGGCATTAGAACCACAGAAAACAGAATCTCTTGATCTACCGTCTCAGTTCTGGCTGGGATGCTTTTATAGTACTTCTGGGTTTTAAACGCAGGTGTCTTTGGCGTGCTTTTTTATGCCCGTTATCATTAGCATTCTCCTTTAAATACCCTCTGGCCTCATCTTTTGTTTTGGCATATGACACCATTGTTGCACTCCAGATCCTGTACACAGATTTATTTTTGTGTAATGATGCATATTTTCTGTTCATTGTATGTCTTGCTACATCACATGTCTTTCTGAACTAAATAAGCATTTAAGTTAGTGGACAATTGTGCTCCACCGGAGAAGCAACAGACTCTCTACAGTAAGAGCAGTTCATTTTTTCCTTCCAAAATTGCACTGTTTGCTTAGCCCCATCTAAAGTTTCTCTTCTCTTTTCTGCCTTCAACTAACCTGCATTATCAACTTGAATTATCAAGTTTTTCTGGTTTATAGCAACATATTCCCTTTAGCATATTTTAAAGGGCACATATCCTTGCATTCTTCTGACATACTGGAAGTTCTCATAGCAGTTTTCCATTCAGAAAAGATCTTGCCTTGTATCACCTACCTGCCTGTTGTTATTCTGTGACCGTTCTGGTTCTTACTTTATTGGAATACATAAATGAACCTTACTTCTTCATTACGTAAGAAACAACATTATCGCTTCATGCAGTGTTACCTCTTCATCAGAGCAGGTTCTCATTACTTCCCACAAACTCTTATTCACATTCACCAGGAGCTGATCCTGGACATCTGCATACACTTTTAACCTGAAATGTGGAAAAAAAGTTGAAAGTCTTGGTGCAATGCACCGAGCACATAGAGCGGCACACTGGTATTTATACAATTCATTCCCCTTTTCTACTTAAAACATGGACATGTAAATATTTTCATTTAGTTGCGTCTTACATCTTGGAGAGACCCTCTAAAGCCTTGATTAAATGGGGGCCATGTTTGTTAAACTCTAGCACGTAATACCGAGTTCATTTCCTACAGTCTTGAGGGCAGCTCTGAGCAGGAGGTGGAGAGGTAGAGAGCCAAAGAAATAGGAAGTGGTGCTAGTGAGGCTGTGAAAAGTCTTACTACTGATTTTGAGTTTTATCATAAAACTTGATTTTGCACATAAATTGGAAAAGGCATAATGAATCAGACCAGAAATGTCCTTCAGATAATAAAATAAATCGTGACAACTGTATTTCAATCTAATAAACACCGGAAGATTGGAATAAACAACAGATCATAACCTGTTACGATTCTGCTTTCTATGTTTGATCATTTTTGATACAATTTAAAAAGTTTTACTCTAACCCTTCTGATATGCAGCTGAAACACACTATTAGTAAAAGATAAATTACCTGACGAAAATCAAACTTAAATTATCTCCATAACCACAACTCCTCCCCAAGAGTTAGCCCTACGCCGTCTGAATCTGTAATAAACTGGCTACCAGCACAAAGTAGGTTAACTATAATTTTTTATTTTTCCCCATATGTAACGTGCTAACTTTCTTCAGGCCGCTTTGCGTGCAACCAGAGCTGAAAAAGGAGAATTACTAATATACTCTGTGACTGGAAAAACACTTACTCATCTATCATCTGAGAAAGGGCCTGGCAATCTTCTTCATAAATACGCAGCTTGGGGCGATAAACATACTGGCTGTAAATGAGGTCTTCTGGAGTAGGTGGTTCACTGACTGCACACTGGGGAAAAACAGAGGGGAAAATTGTAAAGAAAAAGAAAAAAAGATGTGTATTTTTCAGAAACAGTAACTTCCAATCAATTCATGTACAGAAACCAGCCAAAGGCCTGGAATCTTTATTTTTGCAGAACAGAAAAAAACCCCAGACCCTAATGGACGCAGCCTGACAAACGAGCGTTTTCATTCTGGACTTGTCCTGGTTCATTCTGAGACAAGTTAGTCATATAACCTTAGATAGCTCATTCCGCTTTTATGCCCCGTGTTTCCTCACGCTTGAGCATGGACTTCCTTTTGGGACATATGCCTCATCACTAGAGCTCAAAAAAAAATATTGAAAGAGGTTAACTTTCTTTTAGATGAAGACTTGAAAAACACTCGTACATTATCCAGGTAACAGGAGTGCTCTGGAATAAGGCAGGATAGCTCTGCTTGGTTCAGAATCAAAGCTCCCAATGTTCAACAAGTCTTAGGTACATCAAATAAATATGATGGGGTATTTCAGCAAGCTACCTATATATTGAAACACATAAATAATTGACATTAATTCCATCCCGTCAGAGAAAGCTTTCAGGGGCTTTTGCAGGGTGGGGGTGGTGTTTGTTTTTTATCAGAGATCAGTCGCTAATGAATGGTATCAGAGTTTTGTAAGCCTGATGAATATTTAGACAAGCTCAGTATGAATAAATTTGCAAACTGAAAGTGTAAACTAAACTGTAACTAAGATAGTCCAGCATTTTAAATAAAAATGGAAGAGATTTAAAAGTCATAAAGGAAGCAATTTAATCAATACAAATTATACTAATTTAGCTGTGACTCTTTTTAATCATTTTCATTCTTTTATCATAACAGCTTTAAAGAACTTTAAAAGAGACAGGCTTTTTACTCGTTCTTGCTAAGCTGACGCAGACATTTGATTCAGTCAGCAAAGAGGCAATGAAGAACGGCAGACCACCGCTGCACCGCGTGTGCCCCACAAACATATCAAACCGCCTGTGCGCAGTGGCTTTCTGCAAACTAACAACTCAAGGGCCACAGGTGCAGTCCTTATTTCCCAGAAGATATCTAAATTTCTAATGTGAATATTCTACTGACATATGTGCCCTGACAACGTGACATCTGACAGCAGGAAGGCTTGGTTACGCAGGAGCCAGTTTTCAACTAATCTGAAGTACTAGAATGAATTTCACAAGTAAAGAATTTTCACAAATATACCACTTCCCATGCGAAAAATATGATCTTGACTGCACCTTTTCATACACAGTAACAACTTCACCCTTACACATATTATCATACAGACATATTAACAGTTCCTACCAAAACAGGTGTCCTGCTACCCATTTGAAAGAAGGATGATCAAATCTCATGAGAAGTTGTTTGACATTGAACATACTACTGGAAAGTTCTCCAGCACTCTAGGATAAGTACTGGCATAGAAGAAACTCTGAAGGAGTGTCAAAATTATGCAGACACTGCTAAGGTTTTCCAGGATGGCTTTCCCATTGCCCCAGTGCATCGTTCGCTGTGCCAGTAGAAACTGCAGTAAGCAGCAGGAAATGGAAGTATTTGCACTAAATCCCCATATACTTTATTAAATAAATGCAATCTTACAAACAAACTTTCTCTGTTTATGCAACTTGAAATTTTTCCCTGTCAGTATGATACCTACGTACAGAAAACTAAGCAGCTCATTCACACTACTTCATTCCGTAAGTACCATTCCTTACAAAGACTGTTTGTGAAGTCCAGACAGATAACAGAGACCAGCCCCAACAACCCGTCAGAAATTCAGTTGCCTACACAAATGTGTACAAATAACCAAGTCCACAACACTAGTCCTAAGAAAGCTTATAGGAATATAAGGTGCCTTTACTGAAAACAAATTACAAGGCCCTGTTTTCAGGATGATTACAAAGTAAGATTGCTGCCTTGTTCAGCATCAAGTTACTGCCAACGAGTGATCCTTGTCTGCATGCAAGAACAAAACCAAAAAGTTGTTCCCATGTCTGCAAGAATTCAACAGAAACCTTTCAGGATGAGGATACTGAAACTGGGTTCAGGCAGAACAGACTTAAGGGGAAGAAATAAAGAATAAATGAAAAATAAAAATAAATAAAAAATAAAATGTCATGGTGAAGCACTTATGAAGAAGAGAGTAGAACAGGTAGTAGGAGTGCAGAGCAGCACGTCAGGATTCCGATTTCAGTGGCTGATGGACATAGTAAGAAGATAAGGTGAAAAGGTTAGACTGATCCTTAAAAATTGAAAAAGCAAGAATTAGCATATTTATCCAAGAACAGATAATCCTGAATATATGGTATTTTGTGAAGAGACTGAAATCTATTCTGTTTTTCAGTACTGAGGAAAAAAAAGCATCAGACTTATCAGAGGTGAACAAGCAAAGAGCCAAGAGGAAGAATGCAGTGTCTAACACACTTGCCAAGGTGGAACTGACTTCTGGCTTAACTCGTTTAAAGGCCTTTAATACAGACTGGTTAGTTGATTAAAAAAAAAGACAAAGGAATATAATTTAAGGTCAATTCTATTATGCATGTCAAAGGGCAGATACTCACGTTGGCTGGAAGATGGCTATGCCGGGGCTTCTGAATCGGAACATGGACTTGAAGAAGCGTAAAAAACTCCCCAACTGTGATAAGACCATTCTGAAATTTCTGTAAGGATTAGGAAAAACGTATAGATAAGGACATTTTTCAAGCAAGAACACTTACTTGCATATATGCACGCAAGTATTTTTCCTGTTAGGACAAGAAGTTAGCATCTTTCAGCTATTTACATACCTCCCGTAAGTTATCTTCACAAATGCTGTCTGTGAGAAGCTGAGACTCCATCTGACTGCTTCGCTGAACTGGCCAAAAAAAGAAGAAAAAGAGGGGGATATTGCTAGGGTTAATAATATTCTTACGGAAATATGAACCTAAGCTCGTTAACACTAGAAAAAAAAGCCATTTTAATGTAGAGTTTGACCTTTATGTGCGTTTCCAGTGCTGAATGAAGCAACTGAGGAAACAACTACTTGGGACAAATAAGGAGGGCTAGATTAAGCATCTAATGTAAAATAAAATCTGTGTCAGAGCGGTAGTGAACTGACAGAGTTCACTCTTCTATGGGAGGAAAGCCATATGGAACATACTAAAAAGTAACAAAACTGAGAAGGAGGCTCCAGCCAGCGCACCGAGGGCATCCTACGCAGACAGAGACCAAAGAGCACCTGAGCTGCCAGCCACTTTCAAGGTAAAAACGTGGCATTCAAGTTCTGAGCCAACGAGGGCTAGTTTCTCACTCAAAGGGAAGAGCCCAGCTTCTACTGGATAAAGCATAGGCTTTCATGGTTGCAGGAGGCCAAAACTGGAATTGGTTTTGTAAATAGAGACAAGATATCACTTATCAGACGATTGGCAGATTTCTACCTCATTGTTAGGTATCAGCTAATTGGCAAGAGCTAATTAAACCTGGGGGCTGAATCTGCTTAGAGCCTGTGCCTGCAACGCACTCCGAGGAGCCTCTGTCCAAGAGCACAGCGCTGAGACACACAGACTCATTCTGCATGGAACCAGCTTAAAATCATCTTTGGGCCAGCAGAGTTTGAGCTGGGGCTTTGCTCTGTGCTAAGGTAACTAAACTGCCTCATCAGCCCACCTTGCCCTTGAAAATTCTGCTCCTTTTTCTTCCCGTCTCAGCTTTCCTTGAACAGCCTGGACTCTTAGCCAGAAGGTAAAAGCTTGTTGAGCGGCCGGGTGGCAAGCTGTGACACAGGCATTCAAGGCCTTTCCCAAATGAAATACATACTACGGGTGGGGCTCTTCCTTGATTAAGCAGAAAGAACACAAGGTTTGAAGCCATTACCACAAAGGAAGCCTTACTTGTTAATTCCGTGTCCGCCTTAACAGACTCCAGAGAGCTGCTGGTGCTGGCATGAGTACAATCGGGGCTTTTACCCGAGAGATTTGGAGGATCTTCACCTTCGTGAACTTCTACGTGGCTTTGAGACACAGCGCCAAAAGTAACCTGAAATTAGCAAGTTTAAAAAAAAAAAAAGTTAAAAAAGAGTTATATGAAATGATACAAGAATAAGTCGATCAGTAGTTTATGGTAGCTGTTTCTTGACATTCAGAATCGTTTCATTTTAAGTATCAGCACATTTTATATCTAATCAGCATGACAAACCAGCGTATGGCTAGTTAAGCCGTTTCCTACAGTGACATATAGGAAGCAAAGCTGCAAAATCCTTCATTCATTTCTCAATCAAAGCAGTAGCCACCACAGCACACCCTTCCAGCTCTTGGAACAACAAAGTTTCTACTGATGATGTACAAACTTATTTTTAAGATCAGATTAATGTTCAATATTTGCACAGATTTTCTTGATTCAGCTGCAATTTGTGCTGTCTATAAAAAAGCTAATTTAAACTAAACATCCGTGTTTGGATTTTAAATAGTTACTTTAGGCCTTACTCTATCATTGTACCTAAGCAACAACTAGCAAATAGTTGAGTTCAGAGGACTGAGAGTATTCAGTCAAGAAAGGATTAAAAGGATACTATGGAGAGAATTATTTAAAAATTGACATATCCCTTATTCTGTCTGTTTTGCATGGCTTGGGAAAGTTGCACACATCAACCTGATTCTTCCGTTTTGGCAAAACAACGAAAAATACAGGGGATGACACAGCAAAACGACAGCAAAGTGGTGGTTAAGAGAGACGAGAAAACCTACCAACAGGTCTGCTTACACCCCAAAATTTAAACAAAAGTCCTGTTAGTGTTCACTGTATCCTTATGAGTGATTAGGCTCACCTGCAAGTCTTGGGAGGCCTCACCGTCCAAGTTTTCATCCCTCTTGAGTTTCTTTGGACTTTGAAGATCCTCCTCGTGTGGTTCCAAAGCTCTTTTTGTGTTGTTGCAAGTTTTTGTCTCTTCAAATTGATTCTTTTCATTGTGGGAGATTTGTTTTTTGCTTATCTCATTGCAAGCATTTTCCATCAGTTCAGAGCTTACAGATTCATTTGAATCCATTTCTTCCAGGCAGACAGGAAGAAATTCTTCTGCTATAAACTGAGAAGGGCTGAAGTTCTGCCTGCTGGGCTTGCTGTTACCTGGGGTTTCACCAGCATTTACACTTACTTCTGAAACTGGTGCTTCTCCTTTGCCTGAAGACTTTGCATTTATGTCTTGCACACTAGAAACAGAAGGATTTCTTCTGTTTGGTAATTTAGGCTGGAAGATACCTAGAGGGACATTTATTCCTTGATATTTATCCTTAAGTGCCATGCCTAAATTTGCATCTATGGGAGCAGCTCCAGATTCAAGACGTGTGTTCTCCTGCTCTTTGGTATAAAATAAATGATTTGGTTCATTCACACTATTTTTTCCGAACTTCAAGGTATCCTCTGGCTGAGTTGATGATTTGGGCAACTGGTCAGAAAAAGCCGTTTCAGAAAGGGCAAGAACTGCAGATTTCCTTCTAATATTTTTCAGTTTTGAACAAACATTTAAAATACCTGATAATTCAGGTGCAAGAGTGGGATCCATCTGATCTCTTGCACTGTCACTGACCAAGAGTTGCTTAGTTTGCTCAGAGTTTATTTGAAGGTCTGTTGGAGGTGTCTCCCCTTCAGCTGACAGCCCCTCATTTTCCTTCGATTCCGTGTTAGAAACTGGAACAAGGCTTGCTCCAGCCAAGCCTAAATCTGCAGCTAAATCTTCATGTCTAGATACATCATCTTTCAAGAGTTGGTTTCTCCAAGTACTACGTGCATCTGGAGAACCCGTCAAAGAATCTGGTTGTTGGATGGGAAGTGAAACACGGGATACCAAATCGCCGCTTTCTTCACTGCAATCCATCGGCCCACTATTTGGAAGCTTGAAAGATGCTCTCTTTGATTTCAGTTTTTCTGGCTGTATGAGATCCCGCTGACTCTTTACAGGGGCAGAATTACCCATGGGAAGGTCAAGATCCTGTGGTGCCTGCACATCCATAGTGTCTTCTGGAAGCGAGACAGAATAAACGGAATCTGGTGGTGTGCCACTGTGGGCTTTGATAGCTCCTTTCTCACTAGGAAATGCTGAGGCTGATGAAGCAGAAGAGGGAATGCTGGGCTTGTCCTTAGATTTTGTACGATATTCACCATTTGGGTCTTTTGTATGCAGGGAATCTGTTTCATCTCTGCAAGAAGACAACAACGCACTATGCAAGTCTGGTTGCTGACTGCTTTTGTGTGACACTTCTTGGTTCTCAAATCCATTAATATTGTTATTAACAGCAATAGTATGAGATGCAGTTATTTCCATATCATCCTGGTTGTGGGTAAACACAAGGGTTTTATCAGCAGGAACTGCAGAAACGGCTGGAATGGGCTCTCTGTCCTGTACCTCAATTTCACCACTTAATACAGCTGTATGAGTTTTAGTGATCTCCATGTCCTCGGCCAAAGCAAAGATGACGGTTTTGCTCGCCGAAACGGCCTCCTGTCCAGCCTGCTCGGCCAGGTTTAATCGATCCTCACGTAAGACTCTTTCAATACTTTCATCAACAGAGTGAGACTCTGTCATTTCCATGTCAGCCTGGTAACTCGTAAACATAATTGTGGAAGTTAAAGGAACAGCCCGAGTGGGTTGCCTACCTTGCAGAGAATTTTCTTCCAAAGCTACGTTATGGGTTTTAGTGATTTCCATATCATCCATCGCAAGCATAGTAGCTTCGCTCTTTGGAAGTGCTTGCTGTCCAACCTCCTTATCCAAGTTCAGTTTATCATCACATACAACTTTCACAGTAATTTTATCAGCAGAGCAAGACTTGGTAACGTCCATGTCAGCCTGGCTACTTGTGAACCTAACAGTGTTAACAGGATGAGCTGAAGAGACAGGGTGAAGCCCTACCTCATTTGGCAAGACCATTTCGTGGCCTATTGCAGCCGTATGGCTCTCTGTGATCTCCATGTCATTATTCTCATTGTCCAGTGAAAATAAAACAGTCTTTTCCCCTGTTGTTCCCTTCAAGCTTTTCCTTCCAGTCCTTTTAGCCACGTTAAGCATCCCTTGAGATGCAGCCTTTTCCAGAGATTTGTCAACTGCAACAGTGTCGAGTCTGCTTATTTCCATGTCATCATTACAGGTAAAAACACAAGTTTTATCTCCAGAAATTAAAGATATGTCATAATTTGTATTTTTACACTGCAAAATCATTTTGTCTGCTGAAACTGTATGACTTCTGGTGATGTCCATATCGGCGTCATCTGAAAATATAGTTGTTTTCTCACCTGCAAAAGGCAAACGTTTTAAACCAGTCATGGTTAACATTTTCTTGCCAGATACCAAGGAGTACACATCGCATGCAGGCTGCTCCTGACCATTTCTTGTCATCATGACCCCTTTTAAGGGCATTATTTTATTTTCATCTTGAACAATGCGTTGAGGTACCGCTTTTCTTTCTGACAAAACAGGATTGATGTTGTGATCAGGAGCCATTATCGCACAGTTTCCAGTCAAGTCCATGTTTTCACCAGAGGGAAATACAACTGACTTTTCTAAAAACGAAGGCAACTGGGAACTTCCCTTGTGTGGTTCAGACGCATTGGCTAGCAACGGCTCTTCAGCACCCCTCGAGTGCAGGCCACCAACTGAGCGAGGATTTTTAAAATGCTCTTCTGAAGAAACTCTCTTACCAACTGAAAAGTCTCTCTCAGAATCTACACGAGTTGGCAATACTCTGTCTACTGCCTTCATAGTATGGGTTTTCTCTTGCCTGTCTGAGTTTTGGCAATCTGCTTTTATTCCTAATGTTGTTCCAAGTTGTTCATTTCCTTGCATTCCAGAGGGAACAGGCTCGTTACTGGAAATAAACGAACCATTTGGAGCCAAAGGAGTACCAGTTTGCTTATGTGTGTTCATTTTCAAACCCCCGCGTTCTGTTGCTGCAGTCTGACTTGTGATGTCTGCACCGGAACTACCAGAAAATTGGACGGTCTTGTTTTGCTGCTGCCTGGATATTACCTTATTTTGATAATGATTACTCTCATATTCTTGTACTGTATTAACAGGAGCAACATCAAAGGCAGCAGGATGAGTTTTCGTTACGTCCATGTTTTCATCATCTGAAAACCTGCCTGTTTTGTCATTTGTGCAGGAAACGGAAGCAGTTAGGTTTTTTCCCAAAGGCTGAGATATAACAACGTTTTGACTTTGCGAAGACACAAAGGCACAGGTGTCGGTGACAATATTGTCAGGGACTTCTCTCTTTTGCTCGTGTAACGAACACATGCTGTTTGCACAGGAATTTGGACCACTTGCCTGAAAGTTTGTTTTTCCAAGCTTCTTATCAATCATTATCATCTCAAGATCTTTAGTATTCATTTCTATAGCCTGGCTTCTTTTAATATTCCTGTCAATACTGATCGCCTCAAGATTTTCCTTGTCCATAGCTAAAGAATTTGCACCTTCACTGACGTTTTTGTTCTGGTTCTTTCTTGGAATTATTTTATAATGCATTTGTTTTGCTTCTGCAGTTATCCCATTGCTTTGATCATCAATGACAACAGCGTGGCATTTAGTTATTTCCATTTCTTCCCGTTCATTTCCATCGGAAGATGCAGATCTGTTATCAAGAAAATGAGGTCTGCAGGTGACAGAGGTGGGCGCCCCAGCAGGACATTCATTTTCAACATTCTTTCCATCATCCTTGACAACACAGGTTTTAGTCAAGTCCATATCTTCTCCGGAGAATATGACTGTCTTCTCACCTGGCAGAGAAACAAGGTGAGGGTTTGCTAGTCTGTGCTGAAGTCCGCTCTTAGAAGCGCCAGCAGACGCTGAATTTGTCCATGAATCAAAACCAACATTCACTGAAGCAGCCCCGTGGTCCTGGGTCGCTTTTGCGATTCGTTCATCTGAGCCCGAAGATAGTTCAAGTGCACTGTTTTTATACGACACAGAAGCTCGATTACCTAAAGACGCTAGACTCCTTGTGATGTCCCCATCGCCGTGTGCTGGACGTCTGTTTTCTGCTAGTGAAGAGTTTGTATTAGCTGGCTTTTCAAAAGCTTGATGATGTGAACTGTTCATTTCTTTCGTACTGTCGTTGTAGATTATATCTGTATAATTCCCAGTAATTTCCATGTCATCACTATTAGGAAAAACAACATTTTTATCACCTCGGAAGACAGTCTCAGAAGAAATGGATCCTGGGATGGCAGACATTGTTCTGGCCTCTTGTTTAACAGTTCGCAGCACTGTAGGATCTCGTCTGTCTTCAACATTTACTATTGTTTTGTCTGTACAAAGTTGAGAGTCCCGCGGAACAACCAAGTGCTGATTAGATGCTCTCTTTAATATAGAATTATCTAACTCTGTGGATGGGAAATCCTTTTTGAAGTTTAGACTTTGATTCCCAACACTGGAGAAGGGAAAAGACATTTTTGCCGTGTGACTAGTTGTCATATCCATTCCATCATCTGCAAATGCCTCGGTAACATCCGCACACAGTAATTGCTCTGGTGGAGCTTCACGAATACCAGAAAACATAGCTTTAACATCAGACGCTTGGCATTTTGTCATTTCCATTCCATCATCTTGCCCTCTGAAGACTTTTGTTACATTGCAGGTGTCCAGTGGTTCATGGGAATATACAAATTCCACTGGCGATCGTGCCGTGTCTTCCGAGACTTGCGAAGGGACAAAGAAAACATTCTCTTTTTCAGGTCCCTCAAAAGGATTGAGTGCCTTTTCGTTTGACTTCAAGGTCATCAAAAATTCATTGAAATTTATTTTTTTTACAGTAGTAGCATCTTCCTTCTGTTCAAAAGACGGGCACAAATTGTTTGTAGGGTCAGAGAAAAAACGAAATTCTTTGCTCATTTCTGCCTTTCCATTGTTGGAGTTTAACCCAGCCAGAAATGACGTGATATCTCTTTTCTCAGTTTTGTCGGCTTGATTGGTTTTCAGGTTACGTGTAATCACTGCAGTGTGACTAGCTGTCATATCCATTTCATTGCCATCCGAAAAGATGAGGGTGGTGTCATGCCTATTTGTTCTTTGAATGGTGTTGTCCACATCGTGCCACTAAAAAAAAAAAAACCAAACAAAACAGAGTAAGCAATTACACTTACTGACACTTAAAACAAATGTTACAACACATTATTTAAAACAAAAGTTAACTAATGCAGTCCTAAGGTTATAGCTCTATCTTTACATCTTTCTTTTTGGGAAAAAAAAAAAAAAAAAATTGATTTCAGTCCTCCTCGATAAGCAATAACACATTCAAGGAAAGGATGACGACTTAATTATTAGAGCATATCATATTTAAATGGCTTTTTTGGAAAGAACGTGCCTCAGTTTTACTGCTGGGCAAAGACTTCATATCTAGCCATATCTTGGTAAGCACGGAACAATTACTGAGTCTTACGGATCCGTATTTTCTGTATCTCTACATTGTGATTTCCACCTTTTTTCCCCCCCCAATAACTGGAGGTAAAAGCCTTGCCCAGCTTATCATGCACGTGCCCCAAAGCAGCAGCACCGAGTTAGAAGTTTTAAAAGACTTTTCCACCACTGACTAGGGAAATTTTAGTCTCTTTAACAGACAGAGTTTGCAGGTTTAAAGCTGTAGGAAAAAATTGGCCAGGAACAAGACTATATTTTATCAAATATAATGAATGTATTGATTAAGAACAGCTTCATGTTTACTTCAAATTACATATGCTATTTTATAAATGCAAGAAATAAAATACACTAGAAGAAGCACAACCATATACATTACACAAAACAAGGAGAGACAGCTTCAGTCTGACCTTTATAGCCTTATAGCATACATCTCCTCAGCCACACTAGGTTTTAGCTGGGTTTTGGGTTGGTTTTTAACATTCATTAACAAGAGCTAACACATGTTTTTAAGCCTTATCTTTAAACTCAACGTAAAAGTCAGAAGCCATTGCAGTAAGGGAGACTGTTTCAACAATTGCTTTGTTTAACAACACGTTGCCATAACATCATCACGGAAGGGTAACACAGTTCAGGATTTCTGTGCAATTGTGCCTGTGAAGGGCTTAGCTAAGAATTTTGTGTGTTATTACTTGATTCAGCTGAAGAAATTCTGTTACCTTTTCAAGCTAACCATTGCAATTTGTCTAAAGCATTTTAACAGCAGGAACAGAGTACATTTGTGCGTATCCTTTCTACCCATAGAAGAAGAAAAAATACACAAGCAGAGAGTAATACATGAGAGAAAATACATAACCAGACCTATCGGAAACATGAGCTCCTTTGCATATTCTTAGATAGGAATTGAAAAGAACGAAGGAACTAGCTCAGGTACTGAAAAATGAGCAAGCAGTTTCAGAAGCCAGAGTTACCAATACTGCAACGTAATGCCTATCAGATTAGGAAA
Organism: Platalea leucorodia; assembly: GCF_965183815.1. NCBI lineage: Eukaryota > Metazoa > Chordata > Aves > Pelecaniformes > Threskiornithidae > Platalea > Platalea leucorodia. The sequence goes on along the minus strand of NC_138829.1, from coordinate 72,993,537 downwards.
ATACTTCAAAATATAGAAGATTAGATTTCAGAAGATTTTTTTGTGAATACAAGGATTTCTTTTTTAGGCAGTTGAGTTACATTTTTCATCTTTACTATACAAATTATTGGGATATATTTTGGTCACTGATATTTTCAGCACCGAAAAAATAAAAGCCTTCATATACCTCAGTCTGCTGCACCAATGCCTGGATAGGGGCATGAAGCAAAGTGTTCATCCCTGTTAAAAGAAAAGGAAATACTCCATTTGTTGTGCTATTTTCTTATTTTATCCACTGAGCTGAAGATCTATGCACTCCCGTTACAAATACCACTGAGTAAGTAAGTACAATTAAAGCCACATCTATCCCAATAAATATTTTCAGTATTGCCTTCAGCATGTGGCAGAGCCACCCCTACTTCTACAATACAACGCTTGTACACAGCTTTGTGGGACAAAGCCCGTTCATGCAATAGTCATCTCGGTCCGGGAGATTGTTGTAGGCATGTTAAAATTATTCAAACAGCATCAATAGTTTTGAATACAGAGAGTCATTTCGTTATTAAATCTATTTCCAAACTCACCAGTGATCTCGCATGGAACAGCTTCAGGTTCTTCATTTCTACAAAAGGTGCGTTAGGTAAACAGTTTGTTAAAAGATTTCAAAACAGAAGGCTTCAGCAATGTACTGAAAAGGCAGAGAATTCTGTTGCATAGCTCATACAGGACTGGGCCGCAGGTACCAGACACTACTTACATGTCTTCAATATATTCTAATTTGAGTTGCAATCTTATTTTCCCTGAGACTCTCTCATCTTAGCATGCCACAAGCCATTGTTCAACATACAGATGGCATTTTAATTCCTCAGTGACAAGTAAAAAAAAGAGAAAAGATTAATTCTTCATTTTTAACTCAGACCTTCCACTTTTAGTTATTCCTTTCTCTTTGGGAAACTGAAGCTGTGTTCCTAAAGCCTGAAATAGTATCTCTGTAAAATAAAAAGCCAGGTACAATGACCAGCTTGTGTGGTTTTCCATCTAACTTTTAATGCCTTCTGCTCTCCATTGTTTTATTGATTGCTCTTTCAAGACCAAGAAACCTTAGCTAGAGTACTGATTTTTATTTTTATATATACACACACATATATATGCGTGCGTGCACACACACACATATGTTACTATATCGGGGTGATACCTTTAAAAGCATGAGTTAACTATAGTTCTACATAAGCTGTTTCCTTGCTATAAATTTTAAACATAAGAAATTCCCCTTCACACATAGAAACTGTCTAAAACTGTTATTTTACTTACCTGGTCATTTCAATTTTAAAAATCCTGTCATCATGTTTTACCTAGACAAGAACTTTGAGGCCAGACTAACTCTACCTCTGAGGGAAAAAGTTATAGCGACAAATATCGAAGACTATGTCTATCAGATGTGGGATCTGGTAGGTCTTTCCTGGAAAACATTCCCAAGCAATCAGCTTTGGAAAGAAGCAGTTTCAAGCCATAATTGTTTGATTTTTCAGAAACCGCTATCTTTTTGTGAGCAACCAACACAGCTGTATCCCTTTTTTCACCAATCAAAAGCACTGAACAATTTTATATCTAAATACGTATGCTGCATTTCTTTGAGGAGTAATATTTTGATGGTTGCACAGCATGTGAAGAAATGTGTTTGCAGGACAGAACTCTAGTCATGGGAATTTTTTTCAAACTTACTGATTAAGCAGGACATCATTCCTCGTATCTGCTGCACACTCTAAAAACAGCAAGAAAATTAGGCATTACAATGTGAGAAGCATGATCAAAACATTCAGAGACAAGAGTAAACTGCACAAAGAATGTTCTGACGTTCTCACTCTTGATGTGCCTTCTTATCGTGGCAAAAACCCAGAGAAGCGAAGTACTTGAAAATGCATTAGTTTTTCAGATTCTTCCTAGATGAATATGCCATTTTGCTCAGCCTTCTTTTGATCTAAATCCCCAAGGCAGATTTTGTTCTAGGTGCATTTTGTCTAAGAAAATAATTCCTCTTCTGAACTACAAGGTCCACCATGCCAGTAAATAATGGGTTTTCAGCCAGTCCATGATAAACAGCTGACCATATTGTTCCTTACCTGTGACTGACAGCCTGACTTCTTAAATTCAGGCTAAAATCTTGTTGCTAATAGTCTGCGAATCCTATCAAGAGGAGAGAAAGGAGTTTTACCTGTACTTTCTCTCTCTGCCGTGTTATTCTTAAGATCTCGCTGGAAGACTCTGCAGCTAAGAAACAAAACAAAACAACCCAGGTTTTGAAAAACAAAAGACCATCTGTTTTGAAGCAAAGAAAAAAAAAATGTAAAAAAAATTAGCCCTAATTTCAGTCTTTTCCACATGGTATGTTCTGAAATGAGGTATCAAAAGTCAGAAGCTTACTGAACCCAACCATATTTTCCAGTGGCAAGATGCCATTATCATACTTAAGATGGAAATCACTAAAAAATGTAATGGGAAGCAAAAATTCCTGATTATTTTAAAATTCACTGAACATTTTTTTTCTAGCTAGGAAGAGAAAACGAATAATGGGTCTTGTAGGGCTCAAAATCAACTCAATATAACAACAGTCACCAGTTTGCCTTCACTGAATGCTCACAAACGTACGCAAGCAGCAATTTTAGGGCATACCGGATTATTACCTATAGCCTGCATTTTGTGCTTAAATAAAGGATGCAGATCTGCAGCCTTCAGGTCAAACTTACTTTATGGTGTTCGCAAAGCTGACACGGCGAGAGTTTTTCCGACGTTTTTCTATATTGATATCCTGACAATAAAGAACACAACACTTTGACATACAGAGAACTGTTCTTCTCCCATAAGCCACAATAAGCATAGCTTTTCATGAAACATAAAAACAAACCAACCCCCCCCCTCAAAATACTAATCTATGAGCCCAGCAAGTACAACAGATATTTACCAACATCCTTAAACTACTCTATAGTTCTCCAGCTTCTCCTGACATAAAGGCACCCATCTCATAAGAAGTAGGATCTAAAGATCACTTTGTGAGAACTGCCTGGTTTCAAACACAAGAAACAGAATACCAATTATAAGGTTTTTTTGTCTGGCATGCTGTCTGGCATACTAGGGAAAATATATGTAGTTGCTTAGCAAGAGAGCTGCAGTGGGTTTTTTCTTTAGTTTTCCTTTACAAGAACTGGAAAAAAAAAAAATGGTAATAAGGGTTTGTCTTTATGGGAGAAAGGGAAGGATTCATGAAAGAATCAAAGTCACCATTTTCCTATAGAAATATTTAAATGGTGTCACTAACTACGTGATCATACTAATGCAATGTTTCAAGGTATGTAAGGATGCAATATGCCATACACGGGCAGGCTAATTCATCATAGCACTGCTGTGCAGTTGTCTGCAATAAGCTTCCCTAACCAAACAGCTCGGTCTCAGGACAGTGGAGCACTCGTTGTTTAAGAAAACACAAACTATTAACATACCAGGCACTACCCGTTATACACACGTGACTAACAAAGCCTGTAAAATACTTCATTTTTTTAAAAACCATGTCAGCAACACCAGCAGTTATGAATGATGTCACACTACTGTAGAAGATAGTCTTATATTGCTCACCAGCAGTACTGTCCGTCATTGTTAACAGGTATTACAGTTTAAGTGAAGCCTCTGAGCCGCTCTTCATACTCAACCCCGTTTTGAAACAGATGTGTGGTGCATAAATATTTCAGGCTCATATTTCATATTCTAAAGCCATTATTAGAGGCTTTTTCACTGAAAGCCTTATATGCTAAAAATGAGTTTTCAAGTTCTGTAATCAGCAACGGATAAATCATATAAATATATGATGCACCTAGAACATTAGTCCACAGAACACGCCCGAGACAGAAATGGCATTTAAAAAGAAATGCAAGCTAAACAGGCCTATAGTTACAATTTCTAAGAAACAACAGACACTATAAACATGAAATATATTCCGTATATATTTCTGGAAGAAAATGTTTATTTTGTAGCTTTTACTTTAAATCAGTTGGCAGGCTTGGTTTTTTTCAGATGTAAAACCATCTTGCTGACTATACCAGTTTGTACACTGGTGGGTCAAACTCCAAGTCAAATGGACTACAGCGGGAGCAAGCAAGGCCTGTTAATCTCTCTTTATTCCTCTCTTCTTGGTAGAAGAAATATTCTGATGTAAAATAGAAGTATAAGAAAAACTCGATGCATTTCTTATAATATGTAATACTTCAAACATTATCCTCCTAAGCAGTTATTACAAGAGTTTTTACATCCACATTATTCTAGCGACACAGTTTAATTAGCGACAAGTTGAGGAGCAAACTGAAGATGTTAAGAGCGCCGGCAAGGAAGGATTTAATAGAGCTACCTGTGTCAATTCATTCCCGTTTCCCAGATCATCAAGAGGATTTCGCGGAGCCTTTAAAATCTGAAAGAAAATATAATAGTTGTGAAGATCAGCTCCAACTACAAGAGCTGACTACTTGGCTGGAGAGAGTTTGTAAGAGTGCCCCCGTCAATCATATCAATCTAATAGGCTCTTTGCTTTTGGAATGCTTTTCTTCAACTGTGACGAGAAAACAAGTCCCTCTTTACAGCTTCCCTTTCTTTCCGTCACTCACTCACACGGTTTTCTTTTGAGAAATGCCTTAAGTTACTCACAGAGGACAGTCGCTTCCCTCTGATGTGCTCTGTATTATCACTGGGGAGGAAAAAAGGGAAACAGGTATTAGGGCATAAACTTGAACCCAGATGTATTTCTTGAGCAGTACTGCCATGTTTTTAAGGTAAATAAATTGATTTCTCCATTATTTTTACAAATGTGAAATTATATAGACAAGCTTGCTTGGAATAGATCATTCATTCCAGCACTAGTTCCCAAAAATAAGCTTCGGAAAATTCAGCAGCTTGCCCTCCAACCCCCGTGGTCAGTTAGTCTCCAGACAATCCACTGCTATGACATTTCCTCAGAGCTTTCCTACACACGATCAAAGAAACTCCCTGTTCTTCCTATTCGCAAAGGAAAACACATTTCATTGAAGAGAGATGCTGAAGTGCACACAGGGATTAAGAAAAGTTTTGCCTCTAAATGACAATATTTATACCACAATAAAATTCTCAGAAGGTTTCAACTTACGGTTCCATGTTAGGGTCTGCATAAATCTTCTCCATTTCTGAAGGATATGCTTTTCCTATAAAATACAGTATTGAAATCCAAAAACATTAATGAACCTCAGTAAAAAAATTGCATAAAACCACAACTAGATACTAGCCTTAGACGCCGTAATTTTTCTCTCCATCTTTCTCTAGTCACAGAAATACCCTGAAGTGTAACAGGCCTCTCAAGTCCACATTTCCCTGTTTTATATCATCATATTATAAAACCACTGTGCTAACAGTTTAAGTCTTACTGGTTAGGCGTCCTTTTATTTAAAGTTAAGATTCTGGTAACTGTTGGAGATAAATGTGAGCAAACCCTATACAATACAAAGTTTGCTAGCTTGCTCTGACACACACGACAATTTTCAGTCAATGCTTGCCTCACCCCAAGAACATCATACGTCAATGCAAATAACTCCCACTAGGACAGAAAACTACAACACTTATCAGAAGTTGCATAAAGGGGTAAAATTAATTAGCTCACGCTGACAGGATGCCAGTGCTAACACAGACTTAATACTGCCTAACGTTTCTTGTAAACAGCAACAAAATTCAGGGCTTTGAATATGAGGCTAATATTCCTCTTAATTTCAGTCTCCCATGGACCTGACAAAGACCACCAAAAAATGTACTACAGAATCAATGCTGTAAGATCCATACATGCAATTTTCTGTGCTATTTCCTAGATTTCAATGATGATCTTCATCTACCTGCATCCCCCCATCAATAACTACACGAAGTATACTTACAGGAGAGCTACAAGCAATCTGACAGCATTTATCACGTTACTTTATTCTCCCCTTGCTAAACCTCAGCAAGTAACGTTGTAAGAGAAACCCTTGCCTAAGCAAGGACTAAGTGATTTGTAAAACTTACAATTGAGTTGTACAATTAGAAATAGAGAGATCTGCACAGAACTGCTCAGCTTTTGCATTTCACAGAATCACAGGCTCTCAGGTCTGCAGGGGCCTCTGGAGATCACGTAGCCCACCCCCCTGCTCAACGCTACGGCGGGTCGCTCCGGACAGCGTCCGTTCCGGGTCCAAGCAGCCCCAAAGAGGAAACCCCACAGTCTCTCTGGACAACCCGTTCCGTCTTCACTGCATTTGTTTCCCCCCTTATGTTTAAATGGAATTTCTTGTATTTCAATTTGTGCCCATTGCTTCTCGTTCCTTCACTGGATACAACTGAGAAGAGCCTGGCTCCATCTCCTTTAAAGCCTCCCATCAGGTATTCATACACATGGATAATTGCCCTCCGATAAGCAACATCCAGTGCTCTCCCCTTGCCCACCAAGTCAGTTACCTCACGGTAGGTGATTTAAACCACAAACTGAGTCTTATTTTCCAAGCTGAAACTAAGCTTTATGTAGGAAAAAGAAATCTCTAGATTTAGCAAAATGCTAAATCACATAAAACGCTATTGCATATGATTGGGATATTGCTCACAAGGCAGAGTTTGAATTATGGGGGGAAGGAAGAGGAACAATCTTTTCAGAAATATCAGTTTGCTCAAAGACGATGTTCAGGCAGGGCAAGAAAGCACGATGAGAAAACTTAACCAACAGATTTTTTTTTTTCCCCAGTAAATTTCTGTTTGCTTAAACAGAAAAAAAAAAGCACAACTTTAAAGACACAATTGAATGTGAAGGTATAACAAATAAGAGCCAGAGAAGTTTCCATTAGAGGGTAGATTTAGATTAGATTAGCTATAAGGAAGAAATTCTTCACCGTGAGGGCGGTGAGGCACTGGCACAGGTTGCCCAGAGAAGCTGTGGCTGCCCCATCCCTGGAAGCGTTCGAGGCCGGGCTGGATGGAGCAGCCTGGTCGGGTGGAAGGTGTCCCTGCCCGTGGCAGGGGGTGGAACCAGATGGTCTTTAAGGTCCCTTCCAACCCAAACCATCCTATGATTCTATCCCCGCCACGGCTCCCCAGCCAGCAGCCTGACGGCTTTGCACGTAAGAACTGCTGTACTGGATCAGACTAAACACAATAAAGAAGTGACATAAAAGATGGCTGTGCATACAGGCGTCTGGAGAAGAGCGAAAGAACAGAGCGCGGCTATGGAAAGCCCGGTTTAGTCTGCTAGGAGGCCTGTTAATCTGGAATTCACCTCCCGATCACCACGGTCAGCAGTCATTCTCTAATCCTTCTTTGAACTCATTTACATATCTGTGACCTACAAGCATATGGCGGCGAGCTGAAGTGCTTTGTTATTCTCTTTATGAAAAAGCATCTCTTTTTATTCTTATATTTGATAGTTAATTATCTCTCAGTTCCGCACTGTGAACATGAAGAATCACTCCGTAATTCTTTTCAGTTCCTTCATGATCGTATAGATGCCCACCCAAGCCCTCCTCGGTCCTGCCCCTCTTTAAGAGTACCAATGTATTTAGTCTCTCGTCGCGATTCCCTGTTGTTCTGAAGCTGTCTCCCTCACGCCCTTCGCTTTGCCGCCCTGACGGGGCCGACAGCCGGGCCGCACTCTCCAGAGCCACCTCCAGGTGCTCATTTACACCTATTTGTCACTTATACCGGCGTTTCCCCAAACGTGGCTTACTTCGCACTGATCAGGGCTGCGTTTTTCGGCCCGTTCACCAGGCGATTCCCCTCACGCCGCCCCCGCCTCCAGCCGCCCCCGGTGGCATCCCCTCAGCCGCGGGCTCGGTGCCGCTCGGCCCTCTCTCCACCTCGCTCCCAGAGGCGCCAGCTCTGCGGGGAGGCCTCTCCTCCCAGCGGCACCGACCTTCTCCTCCCGCCTTTTCTCTGCCCTCCCCTCACCGGTCCTCACCCCGCGGGATCCGCCCCAGCCACAGGCAACGGCCATCGCCTCAGCCGCTCCCGCGCTTCCCCGCCCCGGCCTCCTCTCGCCTTCTCCCCGCCGAGCCCCGTCCGCGGCCGCTCTCACCCGCTGCTCCGGACACGGCCCTCACGCCCGCCGCCGGCGGGGCTCCCCCCGCTCCTCGCCGCCGCTGCCCCCCGCTCCCATAGGGCTGGGCCCCGCTTCGCTATTCAAACCTAACCGCCGCCCGGCGCGCCTGCGCCCCGCGCCAACGCGCCGCCGTGACGGCAGCGGCGTGGCGCTCTACGCACAACATGGCGTCCCCCGGCGCTCCGTACAACATGGCGGCCTCGGCGGGACCAGCCCGCTGCCCGCCCTTTCGGTATCCCCCCTGCCCACCACGCCCCGCCGCCGGAGCGATGAGGCTGGCGCGGCAGCGGCCGGCCCGCCCGGGGTTGCTCCGTTCCCGCGCGGTGGCTTCGCTCTGCGGTGCGCTACGAGGGGCCGAGCCCCCGGCGCCATCCCGCGGCGGCGGGCGGGAGAAGATGCGCGGAGCGGTCGGGGGACTTTCTTATAGGCTGGGCGAGAGAGCGGGCTGTCGTGACGAGGTGGCCGAGTGGTTAAGGCGATGGACTGCTAATCCATTGTGCTCTGCACGCGTGGGTTCGAATCCCATCCTCGTCGAGAAGTTAAAATTTTCTCTCCCCGCTCATTCTTTTTTTCCGCTCCTCAGAAAGGAGCCGGGCTCGGGAGCCGCCAGCCCCGGCGCCACCGGCAGCAAACCGCTTGGGAATCCCCCTTGCGATCCCAAGGGATGCCTCCGGGCCGGCCCCCAGCGGGAGCGGTGGGTCACTATTTGCGAGAGCAGGGGCTGGGGGAGCTCCAGCCAAACCGATCCCGGCGCCTCGCTGAAAATCACCTCAAGGTCTGCTTTAGAAGAGTCATTATTGCACTTGGCCTCGCTTTTCGTGAAGCTACGATGAGTTAAAAAGCATAAATGATTGTATTGAAGGGATACAGGCAAGCTTTTCCTCCCTGCCTAATCCGTCAATAGGTAACTTATAAAAAGCATGGAGGCAGGAGCGATGAACCGCAGGGCTGCCGGAGCTGCGCGGGAAGGGGCCTCCATCGCCTCATTTGCAGGTTTAACTACACCTAAATCCTTGTGGGAATTATACGAAATCCAGAGAACGGCCAGATCACGGCTCCGTAGCCTCGCAAACGGTGCCCGCGAGGGACCGGTCGGACAAGCGCGATGGTGTGGGAGGTGGGCACCCTGGGGACGTTTAGGGGTTAACTCTGGGTCCATCCATCCCACAGGACCACAGCAAGGTGCCCACCAGGGTTTGCCAGAGGAACATACATCTGTATAGGTCAGGGCTGTAGCTGCTGGCGAGATGCACCTTCTCCCCCTCCTTTGCTCTAGCATAAAACGATATATCAAAATAAAACTGTATTGGAGAAAGGGCTTTTTCCAGGACCCACATTTTGTGCGGATAACTCTGCTCCCCATCACCCCGCAACCAGGGCACAGCAGTTACCCCAGACCCAGGCGTAGGTGGGAATTCATCACAAGCCATCTCCAACAGCGACACGTGCCCTATTAGCAAAACAGCAAATGCGGGCTTCTTGTGCGCGTTTACAGCACGTAGCGGCTGGACACCAGCTCTGGACCGAAATAAAATGAAATACGATGGGATTGGCGGTAGGTTGTGAAACCAACCTTAAATTTTCATTGTTCAAGTGCTTTGAAAACAGAAGCCCCGGGGTTTCTCGCCCAGCAAGCTGTGATAACTGATGCTAACTGCGGTCATTATGCATAGCCAGAAAAAGTAAAAACGCAGCACTGAGCTGCAGCTCCTCGCCAGGCCCTGCAGCCACCCAGTCTCCATCTACGGGCACGAGTCAGCAAAATCCTTTTCAGACACTTATTTCTTACTGGGGGGGGGGAATCCAAACCCAGACAATATAACTTGGGACACCTCAAAGTCTAATTTAAAACTTGTCCCTAAATCTATTACTTTTCCCTTGTGTCTAAAGCTAGTAACAGCTGCAGACACCCTTATTTATACCCTGAAGGTGCCCAAGTTTTATTTACAGATACATGAAATATGTATTTCAGTGTATGAAAAACCTGGATGAGACTAGTTTTTAGCATCATCTCTCCAACACAGGGGACCTTTTACCTCTTTTGTTTAACAAGCTGCCTGGAGCTAAGTACTAGACCTGGCTTTAATATGTGATGGCGGGGGGAGGGGGGGGGATCAAATCTGTGGTTAAAGCAGACTCACGAGACCCTTGGCAGGATGTGGAGGAGCAAAGCTCAAGCCTAAGTGAACACGTATGGCAACATTCAACACATCAGATGGATGATCCAGGAGAGAAAGAAATCACTTGGCTATTTTGAGCTATTGGAAGAAGTAAGCTGGTTTATTCTGCTTTGGTACACGAGCCCGGATCCTGGTAACAGCAACAAGTGATGCTCGGAGCCTTGCTGAGGAGGAAGGCCGGCATTCCTGTGGGCCTGGCCAACCTTAGCTCCCCAGCATCCCGCTCACGGATACCTGTGAAGCAGGGAGTTCTCCAGTAACCTGTGTGAAATGGGCAAACCGGTAATAACAGATCTGCACGAAAACCACGCCTGGGGGGGCTGAGAAGCAGCCAGAGCTCCCTAGGGCACAGCACGACCAGGAGAGACCGCCCGAGACCAGACCGCGCTCCAGCCAGGCTGGTGCCACACTTGCTGAATAGTATCAGCTCCTCTGGATTCCTTTCTTCACCTTTAAAAAAGGCTTCTTTAATATTTTAGAAGTGCAGAACGCTACGCATGCGCCCTATGTAGGAATGGGCGTGGAGAAACATGGACATGGAGCGACAGGGCTAGAGACCACTGTCTGCAAACAGTCCTGAAAACACGGCTCCTCCCAGGTAAAGGTTTTGATTGTCTGCAGCAGTCACGACCACTGGTGACACATATGGAAAAGAGGAGAAAAAAGAAGGATAAAAAAGAACCTGAGACAGCAGAATTATTATTATAACCCAGAGGCGACCATATGAACACTGATGAAAATAAGAACTATAGTGATATTTATCATCCTGGAAACATATAAAACATATTAAAAAAAAGTCATCTGGTTCATAACACAGCTTTTGTTTTTTTCTTTAAAGCTGATTGTCACATTGAACTGATATTAAAAACAATCCCACGCCAATCAGAAACCACCCACCTATAGTAAGGTTTAAAGAAAAAATGTTTAAAAATCGAAGTTGGCAGACTGACCTCTGCTTTGGATTTCTGCTCAAGTATGACGACATTTTCAACGAGGTGTAAGGGATAGAGCGCGACAGGTTCTCGGAAGAGAAGGCAGGTGTTTTTGAGAAGGCAGGAGATACGTCACAGGGGAGGCAGCAAAATAGAAGGGCAAAATCTACTAAATCGCTCTCCTTATAAATCTCAAAGACAAAATCTGGGGAGTAGTACCTCCAAAAATAAGCCCAGTATAAGGAGATCCATCGCTAGAGTTACTAACTTTAAGTCATTATTTGAACCGATTCTAAAAGAGCAATTTCAAAGCAAAGTCTACCTTGCTGACAAACAGTAAGCACAAAATGGATCGGCTTCACCCTGCTCTGATTTTACCTTACGGCATTCTCGGTGATAACGTTTGGGGTTTAAAAATCAGTCTGACAATAAAATACAGTAAAAATAGTTTTGTGTGTGACATGACATCCAGCATATTCAGCGACATTCCAGCAGCTCTTACTGTAAGATACAAGAACATAGCAGGCCGGAAGAAAAATCAGTTGCTGACAATTTTAAGTGCATGCACTTCATTATCTGTGTGGATAACCGACAGCAGACCCAGAACAGGCTGAGGTGAAAGGCAAAGCGGCCCGTGCCGAGTGATGGTTGTTGCCCTGCAGTGCTAGTTCACCAAAGGGCAACATAAATCTAGAGCAGAAAGACCAGACGGGGCTACGACACATCTTTCACAGTGCCTGTCGGCAGCCAGGAATCCTTCCCACCCCATCTCAAGTCACAGGCAGTTTGTTCACCTCAACCCCATTTGCAAAGTAAATCTTAGGTCTTTACAAGACGCTGTCCTGGCCAGCAATGTCCGCAGGTGCCAGATGTCCTCGGTCATTCCTCCCAGTCTTCCATTGCCCACTCGGGCATCTTGGAGCAATACTCAAACTCCGCTCCCTTATAGCGCAAGGCGTGTAGGTACATCACCAGCTCCGTGGGAGATGGGTCCTGCCTTGTAATTTTACACTCCACGCATAAAGGGTCCTTCTCTTCTGAACTCTTTTCTCCCATTTGCCCATCCTGATTCTCACATGAACCGAGTTCTTTAGTTTTTTCAAGCGTTTCCAGGTTGCTATCAGAGGTCAGTGGACAAGCTGCTGTGTCATTTCTCTCGGGATCCTTAGCGTCCCTCTCGGGATCCTTAGCGTCCTCGGCAGGGCAAGAGTTCTCATTTATAGGATCAGCCGGCACAGACTGTGTGCGGTCACTTGAATTACCACAGTCTTTATTTTCAGCATTGGAGTTCAAGTCCTCCTCCGAAATACCCAAGATATCCAGGCTCTGTTTGGAACAATGCTCCTTTACTAGCGCTTTAAGGAGTTCTTCATCCGTTTTGTCGATCTTGCCACCTTTCCCCCTGTCGGGGCCCCAGGCTTCCATATTATAGATGGGGTCGTTGACGATAGGATGCCCCAAATACTGCAAATGGACCCGGATCTGGTGCATGCGGCCAGTACGGGGCAGACACTTGACTACGCTGGTCTTGCCGTTGTAACTGAGTCTCTGGAAGATGGTTTTGCAGAACTTCCCTTTGGGGTCCACGCGGCACACTCCCACTTTGTAAGAAACAACCAGTACGGGCTCTTCACAGACCACCTCGTGTTCTGGAAACTCCCCCACCACACGACAGACATACTCCTTTTCCAGCTACGGGGAGACACAAGAGTAACTCTCAGAAAACAGAACAGAAGACTGTCTCTGTCCTGATGACACCCGAGCCCCAGCCTAGCTACTCCTCTCTTTCTCTTCAATGAAATACGTTTGTAAGCAATATACTGCCACAATTTTATTACAACTGAACCGGAAAGGGAAAAAAATTAAAACCAGCTATTTAAAGCCAAATTTCTCTTACGCTTCCCCCATCTAGCTGGGAATCAAGAACGCATTAAATTCAAAACTCCTATTAAATTCAAGAGCCATCTCTCAGTGACCTTCGGTTTACAGCCTTGAAGCAAACCCTGGAAGCTAGTACCCTACAGCTACAGTTCTGTTTGGGTCAAGAGCCACTGGAAAAATGAGAAAAACCTCTAAAACTTTTAAAATTGAAAAAGTATTGGATGCCTGACACATTTCCACTTACAAACACAACTGCTCTCTAACTGTTTTGCACAATCCCAGTCAGTTTGCACAGTCCTTTAGGGAAGGAGATCCCTTTCAATCTAATATTACCAAAATCAATTAAATTTTTAGTCAGTTTTTTTCTCTTGATGCTTCTCGTGCTTAATACAATAAGAACAGTAAGGTGACCACAAGCTGTTTCGCAAACTTGGACTTGTTTACACCAAAAATTTGGCTGACTTTGGACCTGTTTCAAGAAAATACCATGCAAGAGACTCCAAAAACTACCGCAGCCCTTAGCTCTCACCTGCCTCTCCCGAACCTGCTCGTCGATCCTCTTGGACACCTCTGCGGTCTTGGCAAACATAAGTACTCCCGAGGTCATGCGATCGAGTCGGTGAATGGTGTGCAGCTCCTTCAGATCATGCTCTTTGCCTAGGATGAAGATGACTGTGTTGTGACGAAACCTGCCGCAGGGATGTACTGGCAAAGAGGAGGGTTTGTCCACAACCACCACCTCATCGTCCTCCACCAAGATCTGGATAGGCTGGGCAGTGACTGGCGGCTCGTGGCGATGCACCGTATTCCTGAGAAAATCATTATTCTGCAAGACAAACAGACAATTAGTATGAATCCGGCCTGCATAAACACCCCATCTGGCCACACGCAATGGCGGCTTCACCACAGAATCATTTAGGTTGGAAAAGACCTTTAAGATCATCAAGTCCAACCGCTAACCCAGCACTGCCAAGCCCACCACTAGACCACGTCCCTAAGCACCACATCTCCTGGGCTTTTAAACACCTCCGGGGTGGGGACTCAGCCCCTGCCCTGGGCAGCCTGGGCCAGGGCCTGACAGCCCTTTGGGGGAAGAAGTTTTTCCCCATACCCAACCCAAACCTGCCCTGGCGCAGCTTGAGGCCGTTCCCTTTCGTCCCATCGCTTGTTCCTGGGGAGCAGAGACCGACCCCCCCGGCTCCAGCCCCCTTTCAGGCCGTTGCAGAGAGCGATGAGGGCTCCCCTCAGCCTCCTCTTCTCCAGGCTGAGCCCCCCCAGCTCCCCCAGCCGCCCCTCCCCAGCCTTGTGCTCCAGCCCCTGCCCCAGCCTCGCTGCCCTGCTCTGGCCACGCTCCAGCCCCTCCATGGCCGCCTTGGGGTGCGGGGCCCAGCGCTGAGCACAGCACTCGAGGGGCGGCCTCACCAGTGCCCAGCGCAGGGGGATGATCCCTGCCCTGCTCCTGCTGGCCACACCGTTCCTGACACAAGCCAGGATGCCATTGGCCCTCTTGGCCACCTGGGCACCCTGCTGGCTCATGTCCAGCGGCTGTCGACCAGCACCCCCAGGCCCTTTCCCGCCGGGCAGCTCCCAGCCGCTCCTCCCCACGCCCGCAGCGGTGCCTGGGGTTGCTGTGCCCCCAGGGCAGGACCCGGCCCTGAGCCTTGCTGACCCTCACCCCGGGGCCTGGGCCATCGCCCCGGCCTGGCCAGGGCCCTCTGCAGAGCCTCCTGCCCTCCAGCAGATCGACACTCCCGCCCAACTGGGTGTCACCTGCAAACTGGCTGAGGGTGCCCTCCATCCCCTCGTCCAGATCGTCGATAAAGATATTAAAGAGAACTGGCCCCAGTACTGAGCCCTGGGGAACACCACTGGTGACCAGTTGATACTGGGGGGGAACGAAAGCCCCTTTGTCGTGGAACCCAGGATTTAGCACAACAACTCTGGCATTCAATAACGTGTCCTAAGCACTATCTCCGTGCCTCGCCCGTTCTCAGGGGGCTGAGCAGGACTCCCTGGGAGACCCGATTCCCCTCAACCACCACAGACTTTGGCACGCCACGGCGTTATTTCACCGCGCCGGTGACCACCAGGGCGATGCTCATCGCTAGAGTCCAGCTGCGGCCTCCCACGCCGGGCTACCGGCCTGCCGCGGTACCTGCTCGTCACCCAGAGGCCTCCGGGAGCGCCCAGCCCCGGGGCGGGGGGTGCCCACCTTGAGGACGATGTCCAGGTCGCGGACGGGCTCCTCGTTGAGGCGGAGGCGGCCGGCGCGGGCGGCGGCCCGGTAGTAGGCGAGGGGCTGGGCGCGGAACTCGGTGCTGAAGACGTCCAGGAGGCTGCGGCCCACCCAGCGGCCCTTGCAGTAGGTGCGAAAGTCGAAGTAGTAGGGCCGCACCTTGCGCAGCCCTCCCTCGAAGTAGTAGGAGGTCTCGGCGAAGTGCGCCGCGCCGAAGCTCACCCCGGTGCTCAGCTTCCGCGGCGGCGGCACGTAGCGCTCCCCGGCCGCCAGACGCCGCTTCTTCGGGGCCGGCGCCGCTTCGTCCTTGTCCCCGGGGCCCGGCCGCTGCTGCTCCCCCTCGCCGCCGCCGCTCGGGCCGGGGCCCGGCTCCGCCATGCCGCCGCGGGGAAGGGGCGGCCGGGCCCCGCTCCGCGCCACCGCGCGCAGCCGCGCGGACCGCAGCGCGCCCCCCAGAGCGTAGCCTGGCGCGTTCGCGTGACGCCGGGCGGCGCGGCCAATCGCCGCGATGCCACGCCCCCCCAGCGCTCGCGCGGCCGCCCCCTCTCCCCTTCCCGCCCTTCCCGCCCCTCGTCGCCTCAGGGCGCGGCCCGGGACCGCCGCTCGCTACCGGGACCCCGCCGCTCGCTACCGGGAGCCCGCCGCTCGCTACCGGGAGCCCGCCGCCCCCGTAGCTGCTCCAGGCGGGACCCTCCAGTCTCGCTGCGGCCCGCCCGCCGCTCTCAAGCCTCCCGGTTGAGCCGCCCGTGCGGGAGAAGGAAGGGCGCACCAGGGGAAAGCCGAGAGCGCGGGATTTTTCTCAGCGTTGCTCCCAGAGATTAAATTAGTTGATGCAAGACAGGAAGACGACACGCTCTCACAATTAAACTTTGACAAGTCAGGGTAGATCGCTGCTCTGAAGCAGTAATTGCGTCTTATTTTCATCAAGCATTAGGCAGAGTAGTCAATATTAAAGAGTATTTTTAGTGAAGGTTTAAGTATTCCTGTCTGCTTTTGGAATTCTCTGTGAATACATGTTATCAGAGAGCACAGCCGGACTTCTCTGGATCCGCTGACTGTCTGGAGCCAGACATGGCCTCCAAGAGCCTCCCCCTGCTCCTGCTGCTGGAGAAACCCTTTTCTCCATCCCTCCGTAACGAGCTCTGCTAAAGCAGAACTTGCCTTCGCGAGCACGTCCACCGATAAAGCTTCCGCTCATAAAGCGAAACCATACGGACCATCTACAGCCACAAGTCCCATTCGTGAGCTTTCTGAGGTCACTCAGAGATATCCATCCATCTGTCAGAATTCATCCCTGAGGCAAAGAAAAACCAACAGTTACCATTCGTGGCCTTCAGTTCAGCAACAGAATCAACACGGCTACGGTGCTTATGAAAGTGCACAGGCTCCAAAAAAAAGAAAAAAAGAAAAGCTCAAGTCCTCAGTCTGCGAGCCCTACCTAACAGAAGAGACATCCTGCTCTCCTGCTGTGCCTTGCCACAGCCAAGCCTCTTGCTTCTCTCTTTTTTTTTTTTTTTAAACAAACAGCATCTGCTAGGAATCCAGGGCTCTGTCAGTAAAGCCAGCAGTCAAGCAGAGCAAGCTCCCAGGGACAGCTGTGAGGAAGAAACGTTCCTCAAGGGAGAGCAAATTTTTACCGAGGCCACTGCTTTTCCTTATCTGTCAGAGGAACGTAGATCACGCCCATCAGCTGCGTTTCGATGATCTGCCCGTCGCTGGTTTTGTCGTACTGCATCAGAACTTGGTTTGCGCCTTCGGGACCAACAGGCAATATTAACCGACCTCCCGGCTTCAATTCGTTCAGCAACTGGCAAGCAGAGAAATCAGAATCAGCAGAGCCAAAAAAAAAAAAAAGAGACAACAGAAAAAAGCCACGTTATGAAAGTCATGACACCTTGAAAAGCATAAGCTTGCCAGCTCCGTGTAAAACGGACAGAAAAAGAAGCTTCCAGTGGTTCCCCAGTTATTAGTTTTTTCACAGCTACTGACGCAGGCAGCCCACAGCAACAGCATCCAGCACGATCGCTCTTACCTCCTTCGGGACAGTGGCTGCGGCCGCCCCAACGTGAATGGCATCGTAAGGAGCCTCTTCGGGGTATCCCTGCCTGCCATCTCCAACTACGGGAGGAAAAAGCATGCAGAAGAGACTTGTTCTGATAACAACTCCACGCCAAAATAATTCTTCCTATAGCCTTTCAGTTGAAATCTAGATGATGAAAACTGTAACAAGACTGTGATGGGATTTTGAATGTTGTTGGTTTACTTTCTAAAAAGGGGGAGGGATTTCTGCAACTGAGCCACGCTAGAAGAAGGAACAGTCAAAGCCAGGAGGGCCTCTCAATAACACCGTGGCTTTGCGCAGACGCGAGATTCCAGATAGAGGAAGAGCTGACTCAAGTCACCCTCCCAAAAACCCACAACAACGCGTGCAGACCCATCCAAACAAACTAAAACCCAGATGCGGCACAACCGCTCTCCTCCGAAGAGTGCCTCTTTCTGAATTAAGAGAGTCACCGCACACTTGGAAGTCAGGTGTACAATAAGACTGCCTGTAACATTCAATACTACTTGTTTACACCGTGGCCTTCAGCTCTGCAGGCAGCCAGAGCTCCCGCGTTCACAGGAGAGGACGAGCATCGGGATCCCAGGGAGCTCACCCACAAGCTTCACACGGCCAGAGCTGAGCAGAGTCGGATCGTCTTCTTGGACATTCCTGATGGATTCATGTACCAGCTCTTTGATGTGCTCTACGCCCACAGCTTTCCCTGTTGGGCCCATCTAGAAAGAAAACCAGCAAACACGTATATACCTCCTATATGGTAGAGATGTATTTTATAGGGCAAGTTACTGTGGGGATTGGAGAATCTCCAGGAGGAAACTTAAGAGCAGAGTTTCCAAACAGGAGGTGCAAACACTCCACCCCCTTGGTTTTAAGGCTGAGTAGCCCCAGTTAGATTAGCGACGTGAGGGATGCCCAGACACTGCCCACAGGGATTCCCAGTAATCCTTCATTGCCAAAGAAATAATTATTTGGTAGAATTAGCAGCTTCTGTGGCAGGGCCGGTTCTTGACTAACCTGAAAAGAGGATCCTGACCAGCTTTCTAGCACTTTGCAGAAAGTAATTTCAGGAGTTTAGAAAACAAAGCAGCAGAGTGCGACTACTCAAGAAGCAAACTAAAAGGAACCTACAATGGACTTACAAAGTAGATTAACACTCCCCTCTCGATCCTAACTGGGTTAACACACAAAACACCTCACGGCAGATACAGCATCTATTTAGATTCCAAAAATTACTTTATTTCTTTTTACTACAAGCTGGTGTGGGAAGAGTTTAGCCCTTTCCCCCACTCCCGTCTCCCCCAAGAAGCACACCCAGCTATGGCAAGCCACCGGTCCCGATGCACCTCACTAGCTACAACCGGAGTCCCGGGAGCTTACCATCCGGGCAAAGCAAGCGGTAAGGTATCCGCTTCCAGACCCAACATCCAGCGCTTTTGCACCTTCCACAAGCTGATCCTTTAGCAATTCCAGTGCATGGGCATGCTGCATGGACAACAAGTACAAGACGGGGTGAAACATCCCATTTTAGTTTCCTCTCCTAAAACTTTTTCCCGTTCTAAGCACTATCTGCTCCGATTTAAACACAGCACGCCTGGCCTTTTGTCCGACGCATTCGGAGTGAAATTCAAGCGCTTGGCCTGGCAGACCTTTCTGCGGAACAGCATTTAGGAAGGGGTTCAGTAAGAAGATGTGAAGCAGCAGGAAAAAAGGTCTCGTGCAAAAAACGGACGACATTCACGGTCAGCCGCAGTTGCGCAGAATTCCTATCTAAGCACGCTTTTAAAGCAACTTAAAGAGTACAGGGCAAACTAATCTTAATAAGAAAGAAGCTTCACATATGCAGTGCCTAAAGAAACAAGCGTGATAATCACATCCATGGGATTCACCTTTCTGCTTTAGCATTTAAGAAAAAATAAGACAAAAAATGGCAAACAAACACTTTCCTCCATTTCTGTTAAAAGTAGAAAGTTTCACCTTACCATATGCGGTGCACTGATCGTAGCCTTGTATCCTGAAAGGGAACACGCGACAAAGGTTATGTGATAAAGAAATTACAATTAACATTACCAATGTGAACAGTTCCTTATCCTCCCCCTCAAGACAGGGAAACACTCTTTTCCGCCCTAAAGCCCTTCACCGACTTCCGATCCCCTCCCGTGGGACGGCTCACGAGCGCACGGCGGCCGCACGGCGCTGCGGGTCCCAAGCGCTCCAGCCCGTTCACCAAAACGCTCGGCGGCTCTCGCAGCCCACGCTCGCCTCCGCGCCCCAGGCCGGGCTCAGAGCAACCCGTGAACGTTTTGAACACGGAAAAGCCGCGTTGCTCTTCCCTCTGGATCCCACGGTTGAAACGCGGACGGGGTTTGCTCTGCTTGACCTATCGTAAAACCTGGCCGCTGTTCTGGGCAGAGCGCTCCCAGCGCGGAGAACTCGGACCTGCCGAGCCAGCTCGCGCCCCTCTGTCAGCGCGGCGGGTGCGCCGTAACGGTGGCGATGCTGTGCCGTAAGCGACTCACCGATAGACTGGGGAGAATCCATGTATGGGAAGTATTTGATGTAGTGACCTCTGTCAGTGGCCAACAGCACATCGAAGACTCGCTGGGATTTAATTATCCCTTTTTCTGGGAGAAGAAGGAAAACAGAGACAGAAAGGGCTTAAATCCTCAGTACTGTAGCAAGAGGGGATTTGGAAAGGGGGAGGAGAGTTCAGGGGGTTGGTGGAACTGGGAGAATTCAGCCTTCATAAGCGATCTGAGAAGGGGAAGACGACAAAGCCCAGATGGAAGCGAATCCTTTTCCGTCCCTGCGGCACCAGCTGAAGTCACGCCACGGGCCCCGCCACCAGCCCAGCCTCCCCGGGACGGTGACTTACCCCCACAACGCTTCTGGGGCTGCCAAAGGTAAGGAAAGAGAAAGAGCCACGCTTTCCCTCCTGAAAGCAGAGCCTCCGGTTCAGGTTCCAGGAGCGCTGGCATGGTGATTCAACTAAAGTTAAGAGCGATGGCTGCGGAAACAGCCAACACCCCTTCGCACCTCACCTCTGAGGGAAAAACCAGGAAACCAGCTTACAGGGGAAAAACCAGCTTGGGCAGCAGGGGAAATTCAAAGCCGGTTTCAGGCGCGTTGCTGCCCCAGCGGGGGGTGGCACCCGGCGCTGCTGCGGCCCCGCGGCCTCTCCCCGGCGGGGAGGCACAGCCCGCCAAGGAGCTCAGCGTCTACAGGCTCACGGCAGCACCGCGTCGCGTTTTAAAAGGCGTCGTGCGTTTTGTGCTCCAGAGGAGTGGAAGGCAGGCTGCGGGGAGTCTTTCCTGCCACTTCTGGCACAACATCACGTTTCCAGTTATAAATAGAACGAGTTCAGACTGGGACAAATACTGACATTGGGGCAATATAACTCCAGCGCCTCAGAACGAGCAGCGTCACAAGGTGTGACGCTGAATAACCGTACGCTGACGTGCCAGCGGATCCCGTCGGCAGCTGTCGGCCGTGCTCCGAAGAGCGGCCCGCGGCGGTACTCACTGTAGAGGTTGTTGACCAGCTCCGGGTGCGTCTTCCCGCTCGAAGTCCAGGCCATCGTCCTGGCGAGGAGCAGTCCCATGAGCGCGGCGCAGGCCAGCGGGCAGCGCATCCCACGCAGACGGGCAGCTGAGAGAGGGCACGCGAGACCGAAACGTCACCGTTCCTCGTTGTAACGCGACCTTGCGCTGCCATTCCAACCACGGCGGCGCCCGCACGTTACACGGGACAGGCTGTCAGAACCAACAGCTCTACCGTCATTATGGGCAAGAGCTGTCCGAAATAATTACCGGCCACAATTAAAATGGCAAATCGTACCTAAGGCAGCTGCTTCAGGCTGAGCCCTCGAAACCCCAGCCCCGGGGCCGGGCGGCGGGCGCAGGGCCGGGGAGAAGCCCTTCACCGCCGGGGGGGTCAGGGTGGCACCGGCCAAGGGCCGGGCGCCGGCAGGGGACGAGGCCTGCGCCCCGGCGGAGGGCACAGCGGCGGGGAACGGGGCGGCGCCTCCTCGGAAAGGCCGCGGCAGAGCCGGAGCCGGCGGCGGGAGCGCACCCGGGGCACCGGAGCCACCACCCCCCCGCCCCGGGGGAGCGGCTTCCTCCCCGGCTCGGCCGGCACCGGGGGAAGCGCGGCCGGGGAGGGGGCACGGCCGCCGGCCCGCAGCAGGCCCCAGGCCGCCGCCGCCCCACAAGAGGCCCGCGGCCACAGCGGCCCCTCCGGGCCGGTGCCGGGGCCGGTCCCGGGGCAGGCCCCGCGCCCCGGCACTCACCGCGCAGCCGCACTGGGCCCCCCGCGGCCCGTTGCCAGGTGTAACGGCTCGCTCGCCTCCTCCGCCCAGGGGAACTTCCGCCCTTTGCCAAGATGGCGGCGCACCGGATTCAGTTTCCTTCGCGATTCCCCGCCCTCCGCCGGGCGGCGGGCTAATAGGCGCCCTCCCGCCGCCGGGACAGCGCGGCGATTGGCCAGGCCCGGCCGCCAATCGACGCGCGGTGAGAAGCTGTTGCGGCTTCCCGTGTTTGCGGTGCGGGCGGATGCGGCGGTGGCGGGGCCGAGGCGGGTGCGGGGACCGGGGCGGCCCCTCCATGTCCCCTCCGTGTCCTCGGGGAAGAGGCTGGGGCGGCCCCGGGGAGCGGTGGTGACAGGGGCCTCCAGGGGAAGGGGCGGAGGGGGCGCCGTGCGGGCAGGGGCAGCGCGGCCTGCCTCCCCGCGGGGGCCCTGGGGGGCTGGCTGGGGCCTGGGTACAAATGCCACACGCTAGAGCGTGTCACGGCTCTCTGGAGGGAGGCCGCGCTGCCCCGGGGGGATGAGAGGTCCCTAAAACATCTGGTGACGTGACCTGGGCAGAGGGGGGTAGATAGGGGGGGCCTGGGAGAGAGGTTTTTCTGCTCGGTGTTCATCATTGAATTCCCCCCACCTCAGGGCTTCACGATGAGAATGATTGAGAGCGTTGACTCCGTGATCACCAGGTCCAGCGAAGACCTCTGGGCTGAGATCTGTTCGTGCCTGCCACATCCCGACCAGAAGGATGCTAGCGATGCTTTTACAGACTCCTTCACGGATTCCTACGCCGACGGAGGAAGCCAGGGCAGTGGATCAGATGGCTCTTCCCAAACAAACCTGAAGCCCTGGGCACCCCTGAATGATTCAGAGGTGTATTTAGCATCCCTAGGTGAGTGTCTGCTAAGGCTTCGTGAGGTGCCTGATGACAGCTGTGGCTCTGTTTACCGGCCGAGGTGACGGTGCTCGCGGCTCTGCTTGGAAAGGTGTCTTGCAACTATTTAATAGAGCATCTACTCGTTTCCTGCAAGCGCGTTAGTGGAATGAGAAGCGTGGTCATAGCTTCTTCAGCTATGCCACAGAAAGGAACTTTTTATCAAGTACAAACCAAAGAATTTGTTTTTTTTTTCCCGCAAAATAAGTGGGGTAGGGACACTGCTTTTTTTTCTCTGAAGAGCATGTAGTTCCACTGTAGTTGATGTCAGGAGGGGAAATGCATTCCGAACCCATTATAGAGCCTATGTGTTTTTGTGTTACCAGTGTTTGTCTCATTCTTTTTGTGGAGTCTCAGGAGACGCTTCTGAGTGGAAAGAGAAAAGTGAAATTTCTTCTGTGACCTGTTTTCTGGTTGGAGAGGCGGGGGACGGGTATGGGAAAGAAAGCTCTGGCGCTTTCCCAAATCACGCCTGCTAGAATCTGTATCTTAAGATGACAGACCATGCAGATTGTCTTTGCGCGATTGCTTCTCTTAATTCCTACATAATCTATAAAGCCATAAATTGATTGTGAACAGTGTAACAGCTGATAGAAACGCTTGATACGAGGGCTGATAAAGTTACCAGTACTGGAGCTAACATCCTAGCACAGCTAAGCGCTGCAGTCTTTAGCTCTAAGGCCACGGAATTTCTCACCCTGTTTTCAGTATTTCCCGCTCCCTTCAGCGGCCTCGTTGTACAGCAGCATTCAGCCTCGGGATGGATGCCCCTGTTGCCTGTTAGGAGGAAGCTTTGGGGTTCCCCTGCTCTCCAGCAGTTGGACTGCTGCTCCCTCCACTCGTAGCAAAATATTCCATCTTTATGGCTCTTCTTTTCCTCTTCTTTCCCTCCTGTGGAGTTATTTTTATCTCGGGTCAGTTTGTAACCTGGTTTGCGGCGCGGCCACACGCATAGTTGTCTTGGCTTGCGTAGGAGGCTGCACGCAGAAACAGGCCAGGAGGAATGGGTGGCAGAAGTGGCTTTTTAAGCTTTCATTTCTGCTAGAGCTTCCATCTTGCCTTACTTGCTGTTTTAGACTATTATTTCACAGTGCACTAAGTAGGGTTCTTAGTATCAGACCAAGGGTGCCACAGCCACAAGACATAAATTGGTCTTCTGGTATTAATAAACTGCTGCGGTTCCAACTTCTTCAGAAAATGCCGGTGGATTAATTTTTACAAGCAGGCTTCAGGCTAGATCCGTGTCTGTTTTCTCACAGCCAGGATGAAAGCATAACACTAGCACAAAGTTTCTCTTCTGTATTCTGGCTAAGTCAGCGGAAATATAAACCTGTTCTAGGTTTGTACCTGGCTGGGATTAGTGGTTGTGAAATCATAGCATCAGCCTGGCAGTAGTTTGGACAGATACCTGACCCGATTTAAGGAGGAAACCATTATAATGGGATTTTGTGACCAGAGGAATAAGTGAAATTTGCTTTCTTGTAGCTTTGTGTATTGCAGTTGGATTACCCTGCGTCTGGTAGGTAAGGAGGCGCTTTTCATCGTCCCCTGTGGCTGAGAAACCACAATATCACGTTCTGTTACGAGATAGCCAACTGATAACACTGCCGCACTCGCGTTTTTTTTTCCCCTCAGTTTGGGCATTATTAGTGCGATTTATATTCCATGCCAATTTGCATGGAAATTGTGGGAACTTAATGCCTGTGAGATCTGAACCCTCCTGGGTGATTTCATGGAAACTAAAACTCAAAAACGGGCAGAGTCGACTGATAGCATAACCCTTATTTCCTTCAGAAGCATCACCTAAAAATATCATCTTGTATACATACAAGAAACACAGTCACGCAGACTTGAAATACAGGGGGAAAAATGACTTTTAAAATATGACTCGGTCCTGAAAAGTTAATTTAACTTTTTTGATACAGAAATCCGAATACTTCTTTTCTTCCCTTGCAGAAAAACATAATAAAGATAATAAAGACCCCTCCTTTGCCTCTTCGCAGAGAGAAGACTGATGAGAATTAAAGGCTTGTCTCAAGAGGTGACCTCCAAGGATATGCTGCGCACTCTCGCCCAGGCTAAGAAGGAATGCTGGGACAGGTTCCTGCAGGAGAAGTTTGAGTCTGAGTTTTATGTAGAGGGCCATGACTCTGATGAGAGGTAATACACAAGTCGATGAGAAGGGGTTACCACTTAACCGTGTTGGCAAACAGGCTTTATTTCTTAAAAACTAAAATAAGGTTTTGTCAGGACTTGTGACAGGGCGTTATGGCACAAATAACATCGCGTTGCCACGTGGTAAAAGCTGTCACAGGCTTTCTGAAACAGTGATAATGGCCGTTTGCATCGCACTGGCGGGGAACGCACAGAGCATGTAGGGTTTGAACCTTCAACGCTGCTCACCGATTTTTGCGTCCCTGGGGCGATCCAGCGTGGAAACAACCAGAACCTGCTTGATAATTTCCCTTGTCACGTTCGGGGTAGGGAAGGAATGGAGTGGAGGAGGGGATGTCTAACGTGTCTCAGATTGCCTTTTTTTAAGGCTTAACTTTAAAAGTGAACCCCGGGCCATTCCCTACATCTCTGCAAGGGCCCAGTTAAGCACTGCTTCCGACACAAGTGGGATTTGAAGTTCTTTATAGGGTTGGTACCAGTCCTGAGATTAGATTTCCCGAGTGGCTCTCCCTTCCCTGCCTCTCTTACAGTGCTGCTGCTCTCTCATCCATTACCCTTTTACAGATGATGTGTGAATTAAGATGAGAGCCCTTTTCTTTAGCAGTCTTGCATTTCCAATCACTTATAATGCTCTCCATATTTCTCCTTTCTGAGCTGACATTTTTCATGATTGCTTCTAGCTGAAAAGAAGATTATTTTTCTCCCTTGAAGAAAATCTACTTAAGCTAGTTTGGGAATTTAAGTATGAAAAATAATCCATGTTTATAAGGAGTTTTTAGATTCTTTCTTTGACCAGTTAACTTCAATGTGATTTATATTTAAAAACAAGCTTTTGTAGATGTATTTGCTCTTTCTACTGTTTTTAAAGGCTGGGGATGTTATCCATGAAAGAATTTTCCTCCCTAGAATTTGACTATGAAGTTAGAGGTCGCTCCTGAATGGTGCCGAAGTATTTGATTCTCACCCACCCACGCAATTAAACAAGCCTTAACTTTTAAGCACACAGATAATTTCAAGGACATCACCAAGCGAAATTCTGCTCTTGTGAAAGAGCGAGAGCAAGTTAATTTTGTTGTGGCAGTATTGAATGACTTGAACCGCGCTTCTAGGAGATGAGCATACACACAAGCGCGCGCGCATACGTTCAAGAATCAGAATATTAAACTTTCAGAGCTATAGCCAGCATTTAAAGAAAGATGGGGGTAGATCTGTTCTGGTCAGACCAGTTATTGTGAGATAGGCTGTAAGACAGTAATTATGCTAGTATATATTTATAAACATCTATAGAATCTGTAGTATGGTTAGCATTCTAGAAAGTACACATGCTGCCTTTTTCTTCTTTAATGGTCACACATTTTTCTATGTGCTTCCTGTTTTGGTTTTGTTCCCCTCCCTTTCCCCCCTGTATTTCCTAATCTTCGTCACAATTAGGCAGTTGTGGGGTTTGTGTTAACGCTAGTTTTCTTACTCCCAGCCCAAAAGCTGGAAGTAGAATTGTAGTCTTTGGCTACAGAGGCAGACTAGTGCTTCGGGACTGTAAAGGCTGAGGTACCTGCTAAGGATTCTTTTCATCGAGAACAATCTGAGCATAAAACTTTTCTAACTGTAGTTGAAAAAGCTCATCTATAGCAGAATCTGCCTTGCTCCCCTGGCACAGGGACCCGTCTGCTGCCAGCCCTTGGCTATAGGAATACCTACAGAGGTGACAGAAATACACACGGAGGGTTTTCCCGAGACTTTTCTCATACGTTCCTGTGAGGCTTTGTTGCTCTCGTGTTTCACTCTGTGTCTTTGCTTTCCCTCAGCACGCTAGAACATCTGAAGCGATGGCTGCAGCCTGATAAAGTGGCAATCAGTACTGAGGAGGTACAGTACCTCATCCCTCCGGAATGCCAGCCAGAGAAGCAGGAGGCTGAGGAAGAACCTCTGGCCGCAGAGCAGTGAGATACGCGCCGGCCACGCCACAGAGCTGCCTCTGGTCCGAGCCCTGATGAAGTTGTACCCAGCGACAGTAATCATGGGGGGGAGGGGGGGACAAAAGTGCCAATTATCAGTCATTTAAAAAACCAAAAAAGCCCAACACACAAAAAACCCAGCTCTGGACCTCCAGAGATGGCGACTGGCATTTGTTACGGACAAGAGTGGAACGCCTGCCACGCAGCGTAGGCTGAACGGAAATCTTACTTGGATCCTCTCCCAGCCGTAGCAACCTGAGCATTCCAGTCCGACCGTGAATTGGGTGTAGTTCATCAGCAGACATATTCAACGAAAAAAAGCAGTTGGTCAGAAGCATCAGAAAACATAAGGGTCTAGAATAGAACAGATAATACCACTGAAGCAGTTTTTCTTCCTGTCTTGTACCTTTTTTATTACTCAACTGGGCATTTTTTTTTTTCTTTCGTGCAAAGCCCACTGTGGTGGTTTCTGTAGATCTTCGCTATTTAAGCCTGAGCTGGCCCTGAGCTGTGCCTGGAGGAAGACAGATATTTTTTTTTCACCGACACAAATTTGGAGCCCTAAAGGAAGCTATCATTGCAATCACTAAATTGATGGTATCAGTGGCATGGTAACTATTGAACGTTCCTCTCCGTGCAGTGTACCCTCCTACAAGATCCCACTGTATTGGCCAAACTCGCTATTATAGAATAGACTGGAGGGGCAGTATTTTTTTTCTGTTGTTGATCATTTTGTACCTGTTCTTTGTCCCCTTCAGCCTCTCCAGAAGAGGGTCAGATGAGATTCTGTATCGGGAAACCAAGAGCGATAACCAGGGAGGCTGCAAATAACTTATTTCATCACAGACCTGCATAGACTTATCTGACTTTAAATATGTTCTAGTATTTAACTGTTTTTCACCCTGTTTAACTCTGCAGAGGGTTATTTCCCGTTACTAATCAAAGAATCTGTAATCATGTGCTGGTGTAAGAGTAACGCTTCTGTAACCTGGGCTTTGTCTTGGCACGGACACCGGAGGTCGGTAGGGGGAAGCCGTGCACGTCTTCTGGCGGACGGAGCTGGTTAAGACGGGAATTGCTGGGATATTCCGCAGTTCATGCACGCCGGATCCACACCGTGTTCATTACGTACCTGTACGAAAATACATTTTTAAAAGTAGCTTCTTCATACGCCGTCCTGGTTTCCCGTCTCTGTGCGGTTCTGAACGGTGCTGTTACCTCTTTCAGCGACAGCTGTTGGTGCTGCTGCCTCGGCGTCGTGACTCAGCGTTTGTTTCCACGCTCGGCGTTGTCAGTACAACCGCCCGCCCCAGGCTCGCCGTGCCCAGAGAAGTCGCACTCGTAACTCTCCATTAGAACAAACACCTTTTTTTTAAAGACTTCAGAAATACGGTGAATCACCTGTACGTCAGGGATACCAGACTTGCAAGTCTCGTGTCTTGTTGGAGGGTGGGTTTTGTCATCTTTTAAATGCTCCTTTCCATTTCTCTCTAAAAATAAGTCTGCTTTCCTGTGCAGATACAGTGCTGTGAACCTCTCTCACCTGTGATGTCAAGCTGTAACAAAGATGCTTCTGAGTGTTTACCAGAAGTGGTACGTACAAAGAGAAAGATGCAGTTTGTCTGTACCCAGGCTGTTTTGTAGTCAATACAGTTCCTTCTTGTGATTAGCAATGACTGTGAGGATGCTTTATATTATTTTGTCTATTCCCATTAAAGCTATCTGAGAAAGAAATGTATTCAGAATAACCGTGCTGACCCACTTACTGTCCCAGGTCCACATAAGTTAGCGTTTCCCCTAGAGAAGGGGCCTTGGCGGGAGTAGCTCGCACCGTTTCATTTTAAAAAACGGCTCAGAAGCCCAAGGCAGGGGGTGGGGAAGAGCTGTCGCCCAAGTACACAATTAGCTGAGGGCTTTGCATTTGCAGCGATGCTCCGGCAAGGCACGCACGGGTGCGTTCGTCAGGCGACTGAAGAACGAGAAGGTCGTCTGCCCTGATTTGTCCCAAATAGCAGCTACTCCGAGTAGCCTCTTGCGCGGGAGGGTCCGTTTAAGCGTAGCAGGGAGGACCGGCTATTTCCACCCTTTGCGTTTGTAAAGCGCGCTCTGCCAGGACGGCGGGGGCGAGTCCTGTTGCCGCACACGGAGAACAGGCACCGATCGTTTTCCTCGGCTCCGGGGACTTCCAGTAAAAAAGACAAAAAGAGAGCAGAATAAGCCAGTACCACGGAGGTCAAACCAGTGCTTTGTGACGGAGGGGGAGAGCAGAACTGGCGCTGGCCATTTCGGTGGGTGACGAAGAGGCCTTCGCGGACGGCCGCATCCAGTGCCCACAGGGAGCCCCCATCCCGGGGCGGCGCCAGCTCCCGCCGCGAGCCGCGCCGTGGCCGCGTTGTCGGAGGGTCGGCTGGCTTCCAGGGGCGCCGCGTCGGCGCTGCCGGCTCGGGCAGGGGCGGGAAAGCTGCACGAGCGCAGGAGAGCGTCGCTCAGTCCTGCTGGGCACCGGTCAGAAATACCCAGTGTTCTCTGTTGGTGCCCGTTGATTGGCAACGTCGGCACAAGGCAGTCAATTAGGTCCTGAAGCGCTGCAGCAGCCTCTTTTCAGCAGAGAATTAAACCTGCCAAAGCGCTTGTGGATTGGCATTTAACCGCAGACTGCCTTCGGATCGAGCAGGGCCCAGCCCTCCCAGTTTGCAGGCTGGCTCCAGAGGCTGGCCGGCTCAGCCTGCCTCGGCGGCCAGGTGAACAGTAGGACTGAAAGACCTGAGCTGTCCACTTACGAACAAACAAAAGATTTTTAAAAAAGCTATTTTATAAGTACCCAAGCTATTTTTTATCTACTTTTAACCTAACCACACTTTTACCATATAGAAACATTTACACCTGAGTAGCCTAACCCTGGGCTGCTCAAGGAAAGGGCCGACATTAGAGTTGCAAGACATATTAGAGTTGCAAGACATATTAGAGTTGCAAGACATATTAGAGTTGCAAGACATATTAGAGTTGCAAGACATATTAGAGTTGCAAGACATATTAGAGTTGCAAGACATAGACATATTAGAGTTGCAAGACATAGACATATTAGAGTTGCAAGACATAGACATATTAGAGTTGCAAGACATACTCCTCTGTTCAAGCCCTTAAAAAAACTTCTTTACAACATCGCTTAAACCGCATACCTGCGGAAGCGCGATGCGTCCGGGCAGCGTTGTTGCAGTTGCAGGTGACGCTACGTGTGGTGTAACTAGCAAGGCCTTTACTTCAGGGTGTTACGGTTTATTCCAGGGCAAGCAAGCTGTTGAGCTCCTGCCGATCAAACAAGCTCCTGCTGGTACAAGCAGCATTTTCACTAGGGTTTTTTTTTTTGCTTAGGCAGCAACAGCAGCCCTCCTCTACACGGCAATAATTCACATGCCGGGAGATGCGCCAATCTAAACAAAAAGAGGAGCTGTTGATAACGGCATAGCAACAGAGAAAAAGCAAACTATCAGTAGGTGCGGACGGGTCCACGGCAGCAGTGTCTTGTCCAGACCGCTATGCACAAGCACAGACCTGCTATCAAATACGGGAGGGGATTTTTCAGGTGCGAGAAACCAGTAGGCCCAAAAGAAACGTTAGCCCCTCGTTAGGTAAAGTTTGTACCTTTTAAAGGCAATACTTTACCCTCTTCTCTGCGTGAAACAGCATTTCTCCACCCCCTCCAACTTCCCGGAGGGACGGATGGCGCCGGTGCTGTAATGCATCACCGCCGTCGGGCTGCCAGTAATTTGTCTTCAAGATGGGGCAGAAGAAAGCGGAATCTAAGGCAATCCGAGCGCTGCCTCGCCAGAGCAACGCGAGGGCCGTGGCTGCCGGCGTCGCCGGCCAAAACGCCGGCCGGGCTGAGGGAGCACAGCAGGCAGCAAGGAACGGGGCGGCGGGAGGAGAGGCGGGCAGCAGGTGCCTCGAAGCACCTTTTGCTTGAAAGCAGCACCTAAACCAGCGAGTGGCTAAGAAAAAATAACGATCAGGCAATGGCGGAGGCTGATTAGTGTCTCTGTGGAATACAATCGGCCGTAAACATTCGTTAAACACGCCTATCGAGCACGAGGCAATGCACAAATTTAGCCCACCGCTAGGATTCACGCGTACCCGTGGGGAAGCGAGCACGGGCGGCTGCCTCCGGCGGCACGGCCACGCACGCCAAGGCCGCTCCGTTCGTCTGGGCTCGACGCGCGCCGATAACGCGCTCGCGGCAGCCTGGTCCTCCCCGCGCTTTCCCAGGAGCTCCCACCGCCCCTATGAGGATAAACGGTGGTTCACCGCGTACTTGAGCCGAGGGGATCAATCCGATCGAAGCGGGAGCTGGCAGCAGCGTACAGCGAGAATACTCCGTCCTGCTGCTTAATCGACGGGCTCTCTAGGATCTCGGGTCAGGAAACATCGCAGCCCGCTGCGGGAGGAAGGTCTGCGCTGCGACCGCCGTTTTGCAGAGAAGGTGATGAAGAAGCCACGTTTTCAGAAGCGGCTTCGGGCGGCCCCGCTCTGGTCGCTCTCTGGAGATGTCTTGCGGGTGCTGGCACCTGCGGTTATTTCTGAAAGCCAACCTGGTGACCGACAGACAAAGAGAAGGATAAAATGACAGCAGGCTCTGATTCCTGGCCGTCTCTGCACGGGGTGGGATGGACAGCGGGATGCCGCAGCAGACGCCTCAAGCACCGATGCTTCAAGCAGCATCGCCAGCTCACGGGTCGGGGATCCGCAGGGTGGGACGCAGCTTTCGAGTCCATCACTTGTACCCCTTCAGAGACAGGAGCTCCCAGTGCGGGGCAATACGAGCCTTGGAATAAGAGTGGCTTATCCCACCGGGGCTCTGGGAGCCGTAAAGATCAGGTCAGCAAGGGCTTTTCCAGGATAAGCACCTGCGGAGGGAAAGGCTCCCGGGCTGCCGCCGCCTGCCCCGGCGTCCGGAGCCGATGAAGCCCCCGGCTGACCGGGGGGACGTGCTCTGTCCCAGCCACCCAGCGATTCATTATCCTGCTGTCGTGTTCCAACTCCATCTCTCGCCTCACATCATCTTTTGAGAGCCTTCTGCTCTCCTTATCAGATTGTTCTGCTGTTCAGAATTAACAGCAGCTCTCAGCCAGACTCTGATACGGAGACAAAGACGATTTTCTTCCTGCTGATGATTTGGCAGGGATGAGTGCTCGCCCCTGAAGTCAGCTCTCAGCCAGCTTTAATAACGCCCACCCGCATCCAGCAGATTGGAACAGATCAATCTCCAATTTAGACAAAAGTCAGAATTTTGCAGAACTTCTCCTAGGACTGGCCCGCCCATTTCCATTCCTCTCACCAAAAAAATTCCAGTTGATGTTGATGATGATTATTTTTAATTTTCCCTTATTTAAGTAAGCTATGAAGGAAAAGATTAAAAGATCCTGCAAGTGAAATCAGGGGTTTCTAAGGAAAAGGGAGCCGCTGGGCACGACCTGCTTTGGGTCTGGCAGCAGCTACCCCGGCCACGCTAAATAACAAGCGACCCTGCTACTCTGCAATCCCCCGTTACGGGGCGTACAGTAATTAACGCGTCCGACTTCAAAGCGATGCCTGTGGAGAAGCAAAGATTTGTTTTTCCTTCCAAAGGAGGGAAAAAAAAAAAAAAAAAAAGAAAAGAAAAGCGAAGATAAAAGTGACAACCCCCCAATCTTGTCACAAGGGGCAATAACTGCTCCAAAGCGGTTTCATGACAGCGTATTTCTGAATCGCTGAGAGCTTTAAAATTGCAATGTTTGTCCTGACACTTCTAATAAAAACTTCATAACAGTATTTTAGCTGAAAGATGGTGTCTGTGGTTGGGGGAAGGCGGCTGCTTATATTTTTCAGGATGGATTTTGCAAAGCCAGGGTGGATTTTGGGATGCTTATTGCCCTCCCAGTGCCTTCGCAGTCCGCTGCCCTGCAGTAAGAGACCCAAACCCCTCCGGGATGCCACGGGGACCTCGGCTGCACGGGCTGGCCAGGGAGGCTCTCCCCCCTCGCGCTTCCAGACGTATTCAGCTTTGTTTTTACTCTTTATCTGCTTTGGGATGTCTCCGAGATCAGCCCCTTGCCCGTCCAGCTGGGACGAGGATCCGAGTCCCACCCAGAAGCCACAAACACAAGTCCCCGGCCAACAATTCCTGCTGCTCCCGAGGCAGCCAAAGCCGCTTGAATCTGGGCAGTCACGAACATCACGTTATGATGCCAAAAACGACACGCCAGGTTTGCTGCCAGCGCCGGGCCTGCGGATGCAAACTGCCCCGTGCCGACCCGGGCATGGTCGGCATCGCGGCCCGGAGAGAGCCGGCAGCCAGAGGGTCCGCGCCTGCCTAACGAACGGCCTCCCGGCTCGTTTTGGGGCGTTTTTGGCCCAGGGAAGAGAAGGTTTTCCATAGCCTGATTGCTGTGGGCTCCCTCCACGCCGCAAAACAAACCGAAGGGCACAAAGCCTTGAATCGGTGGCTACCTGCCCCACCTTAACGCCAGCCCCTCGCTCAGGGCAAGGGGGTAATTATCCCAGGTTTCATTCTGGCTCTCGTTACCACCGAGCTTGTCATAACGCTCTTGCATAATGTAACGGAAACGCAGTAATTGCTATAGTCACTGGACTCCGATAGCGTTGTTTGCCGCTCAAATCTCGTTAGGAGTTGTACATTATTAACTTCATCTTGCCACTGAAATCAATACCGAAGCGATGCTCGGCTCCTCTTTGTAATCACACAATGCAACTGCGTTACAGTAATAAATGCCCAATTAAGGGTAATTTCTCCCAAGCCCCTGTTTCTGAAGTCGTTATCTGCCTATCAATCGATCGTGCGGCAATTCACTAACTTGAAATAAGCTGGAAATCATTTCCGAGAGGAAACTCGGAGCAGAAAAAGCATTTCTGATGGAGGAGAGGCTGCGAGAAGCGGTGGCCGGAGGGGTGGGAATGGGGACGGAAGAGAAACGGCAGCAGGCGCGCTCCGAGCGGGCGCTGCGGAGGGAAAGCCACGACCTGCAAACCGCAGTGCTTGCACGAGTCGCCCTGACGTTTCGGCCTCCAGCACAGGAGCAACATTTCGTGACTGCACCGCGTTTCCCCAGCGCTGCCGCTGTGTTTCAGCCCGCGGGCTCTTCCCTTGCCCTTCACCCGAGCCCTGCCGCCGCCGATGGCGCTGCGGGAGCGACGCTGCTCGCCGCTTGATCTCCCTATGTTTTATGAGCTGCATCCCTCATCGCTGCTCCGCGGAAAAGCCCGCGGCCGCCTGTAGCCAGCTGCACCGCGGGAAAGCAAAGCCCCGGCTCAGAGACGCGGTTAAGGGTGACGGGGAAGGGCCCTGGGCAACTTCAAGCAAAACAAGGGATTCCCGGCATTTCCTTATGCAACGCCGCCTGCCCTATCAACACGCGATTTCGGCAGAAAATAAGCAGATTTCCAGCGCATCGCCCTTGGGCTTTGTAAGGCGAGGAAGAAAGCAGAGAGAAGGGCTGGTGGAGCCCACGCCTGGCCCTCGGCTACGCTGCCTTCTCTCCGGCCAGCCCTGGCCCGCTCGGTCGGCTCGGCCGCCGCTCCCCTGCTCCCTGAATTCCCTGCGGCCGGTGGGTTCGGGCTGGGCACCCGGCCCGCGACCCGATGCCCCTCCGGCAAAGCCCTAACAGCTCACGATTGCCAAGAGCTTCGTGCTTGTTGCTGTATTGCGCGAGGCTGGCTCCAGCCACGCTTTTATTTTATTCCCCCTCTTATTTCACGCCTTCAGCCTTGCAGAAGGCCCGCTGGCACAGCCACCTCCTGCGGCCGCCCCATCGCTGCCTTTGCCAGGTCCGCCCGGGAACGGACCCACGGGGAAAAGCCCCGCGCGCGAGCCCGGGCAATGCCACGAGCTCGCCCGCCTGGCTGCGCAGCGGCCCCGGAGGCTGCGGGGAAAGGGGCGCGTGGTTTTTTCCTTGCAGACCCCCAGCTCACCTCCAGGAGGGTGCTCCGGGGAGAAGGACAGGCAGATCGGCAGCTCTGCTCTTGGGTACTTACGTGTTTGGGTAACCCCTTCTCGCTCCTCTGCCCCGTGCACGCTGCGGGAGCGGCACAACTGAGCTCTTCCACGGGAAGAAAAGCACCTTTATGCCACAGCACCAAGGGGATGGAAACCCCCTCCCCACCAAAGGCAGCTCCTTCCTCTCCCAGCTAGCAGAACAAACCGCGTTTGGGACCTTTTCCCCACTATAATTTTTTCTTCCAGTTCTGTGAAGCACTTAAATCGCTATTTCTGCATTTAGCAAATTGCTTCAGCTCCGCCAGCCTGCTGGGCTGTGCAGAGGAGAGAGCAAAAGGCACTGCTGAACAGGAGCACTCCCTTGCAGAAAAGGCCTGCCATGACCTTTAGGTCTGATTGGGGAATTAGCTTCACCTCCTGAAGCACCTTCGCCTGCCTTAGGCCCAGCTGCAGCCCCGGCCGTGCTGCCCAGCGCCTCCCCTGCCTTTCACCAGGGCTTTTTAGCCGAGCAATAGCCCAGGCTCCGCATGGGCGTTGTAAGAGCTGCCTGACCTTAAACCTGGTTTAAAAACCGGCTCCTATGGCCCCGACTGCATGTAAAATCTCTGATAAAAAGGAGAAAGGTTGTTAAAATAGCTCCAACCCGCCTCTGAGGCTCTGCCCACACAGCTGACCGGGGCTGACCTGGGTACAGCGCATCCCTCAGGCATACGCGGGATTTAAGGGAGGAGTAGTTTTACGGACTTCAGCCATACGCATCGTGCTTGCCCTAAATCCAAGAATACTTTTTTTTTCTTGCGAAAACCCCCTTTGATCGTGGCTGGATGATGTCACGGCTGGATGATGTCACGGCTGGATGATGTCGCGGCTGGATGATGTCCTGAGCCCGTCCATCCAGCTCTCTTCAGCACTGACACTTGCAACCCCAAGGGAGTGAACACGGGTGGAAATGAACAGAAGAAAAGCAGACCTGCCGTCTTAAACCCCAACAGCTTCGTTCTAAGAGCCGGCAGCGTATGGAGAGATTGGCCTTATCTGGTTGCAAGGACATTTACACCATTTGTGAACACACAGAGGAGGGAAGAGTCAAGAAATAAAAGTCTGATCCTGATTCTTGTGTGTCCCTACACACTCGACGTGCATTGCAGAAGCTTTTTCAAGTGTCTGTGCAAAGAGCATTTTAGTGCCGAAGCTTTTCTCCCAAGCTCTCAAAAATGTCAATATTGATGTTACTTTGAAGGTAAATGCCTGTTGATTGAAAAGGTCACATATTTCTGGTGTCCCTCTGCGCCGACCCTGCAAGCACCGAGGTTCTTGAGTGCATCTGTGATAGAGGCTGACCCGAGGTATTCCTGGAAAAACGGGAAAAGCTGGTGGCTTGGTGGAGAGGGAAGCGGCGGCGTGATGGCCGGCCCTGCCTCCCGCTCGCATTCGGGGCAATTCTGCGCGGGTCCCCGGCGGTGCAAAGCGGGGCGGGGGGATCGGCCGGGCGCGGGGAGCACCCAGCGCCTGTGGGGCCGGCGGCGCCAGCGCTGCCGCCGCAGGCTGGGATCCTGGCCTGCCTTGGTTTATTCTTCTCCGCCAGGAAATAAAAGGCAAAATGGCATTTTTATTCCCCCAGCCCGTGGCTGTGGGCTGGGTGCGATTCCCCACCGCCCCTCGCTATCGCTGGCCCCGCACCCGGCCCTTGCTGGCTCGTTGGCTGGAGCCGCTTGGTTTTGGGGACAGGCTGGCGCTGGGGCGCCCTGGGGGCTCCGCTCTGCGGGGCGCACGCTGTGCCCCACGCCACGGCTGGCTGCGGGCCCCCGGTGGCTGGGCCACGAGCACCCTGTGGTTGGGTGCCCATCAACCAACCCATGGCTGGGCCACCCTCACCCCACCCCGCCCTTGCCCCATGAGCACCCTGTGGTTGGGTGCCCATCGCCCTGCAGCGGGGCCACCCTTGCCCGATGGTTGCCTGCAGCCCATGCGGCCTGCACCCCACTCACTGCCTTCATCCCACCCTGCCCTCACCTCACGCTGCCCTCAACCTATGGCTGCCTTCACCCCACGCTGCCCTCACCCCATGGCTGCCATCACCCCACCCTGCCTTCACCCCACCCTGCCCTCGCCCCACGGCTGCCATCACCCCACCCTGCCCTCGCCCCATGGCTGCCCTCACCCCACGGCTGCCATCACCCCACCCTGCCCTTGCCCCATGGCTGCCCTCGCCCCCCGCTGCCCCGGGCCGGGTCCCCCGTCGGGGCGGCCGCCGCCGGTGCCCGGGGGCTCCGCGCGGTCCCTGCGCCCGCCCGCCCCGTGCCCCCCTCGTCCTCCCCAGCGCCTTCCCCTCCCCTCCCTGCCGGGGAGGGGTCGCCCGGAGCCGGCCCCGAGGGCGGGCGGGGGCTGCAGCCCCGGAGCAGCCCCGGAGCCGCCCCGGAGCCGCCCCGCCTTGCGCAGCGCTGCCGTCCCCGGGAGGCACCGGGGCTCCCGGCCGGGCGGGGGCGGCGGGGATGCGGCTCCGGCGGCCAAACGGCGCGGTGGGATGTGCGCGTCCCCGCCGATCGCTGGAAAACCGAGCACCGCGCGGGGGAACGTCCTGTTCCTCCACGGCTTAAAAGCTCAGGCAGCGGTGCAAAAAAAAGGAAAAACCAAAAACCCAGCGCACAAAACGGAGGGAAAGCAAATTTAAGTAGAAGTGCGGCTGCCAGAGGTCTGCCGGTGAGTAACAGCCTGGGACCGAAAGGCTCTTCCTCACCTCGGCGGGAACATCGGCCCCGGGCAGGTGAGTGCGCCCTGGGCACAGCTGGGCACAGCTGGGCACGGCCGGGCACAGCTGGGCACGGCCAGAGCTGCTGGGTGGGCCACCGCCGCTGCGGGTGCGGGAGAAGGACCTCCGCGGTGCGCAGCGGGGCCGGCTCGGCTCCTGGTAAGGGCACGAAGCTGAATATTT
Organism: Platalea leucorodia; assembly: GCF_965183815.1. Taxonomy (NCBI): domain Eukaryota; kingdom Metazoa; phylum Chordata; class Aves; order Pelecaniformes; family Threskiornithidae; genus Platalea; species Platalea leucorodia. The sequence goes on along the minus strand of NC_138829.1, from coordinate 72,955,875 downwards.
CTTCTTTACGTTAAGGATCGCAGTGGCTTCTCGGCTGCAAGTTTCCGCGTGGGTTTTGTATTCCCAGCCCGGGCAGGGCACGGGCTCCTGGAGCTGCATCGCTCGCGGCATGCGCTCCGCAGGTGCAGCCGTGAAGGAGAAAACCCCAACATCCCTCAGTTAATGACCGGGGCTCCCTGATTAATGCTGTTTCGACTCTCCGCTGGGGGGAAGGAGGCTGTCCAGGTCCTGGTGAGGGGGACGAAATGGTAAATTTGACAGCGTGGGGTCCGAGAGGGGAGTCCAGGAGGGTAATTCTTCGTTTCCTTACACTTTCTGCTAGAATGTATTTGACATCATCCCCCTGGTGCTGCTGTAAGTAGTTTTGGGGACGTGCCCAGGGAGCCAGGCAGGAGAAAACCTCCCGGGGCAGGAGAAGCCCAGGCTCCGTGGGTGGTGGAGAAATCGCCGAGGGCCATGGGCCGGGGACCGGTGGGGTGGGCTGGGAGGGAGCGGGCAGGGAGCTGGAGGGGACCCTCCTGCCCGGCCGGGCGGCCGGCGGGCAGCGGCAGGGCTGGCAGATCGGGATGGAGGCGGCCGGGGAAAAATGAGAAGCAAAAAAATGCAGGAGTGTCTTTTATTTCTGCTTCATGTCAGCACAGCTCCCGAGTCGCTTTCCGTGAGGCTTCCCGAGCTGCTTTCCCTGCCCTGCTGCTCCAAACCGGCAGCTCCCCGCAGATCGGCGCCCGGCTGGTTAACCGTTTCGCAGCCACGTTCCCCGTTTTCTCCGTACCAAAGCTCCGCTGTGTCTGCCACGGGGCACGTTCGCTCTTAAAAAGTCACAGCATCTTTTAAGTCAGCCGCTGCGTCACTACGGGGCTGTGCAAGAGGACCTTGACCCCAGGGACGGGTTCTTCTGCCCAGAGGTACAACCCAAGCACCTTTCTTTCTCCTTCAGGGCTCACGATCTTGTCTGTTTGACTTCAAGGCGTGGAGAAGCAGCATCGGCCACTGGAGAGACGGCATGGCTCACAGCCAGCTGCCCAACGACTCCTGGCAGAACGGCTCAGCCCCTCTCTTCACCGGCCTGGACCTCCTCCTGGAGCTGAAGCCCCTCTTCATCCCGCTCTACGCCACGCTGGTGGCGGTGGCGTGCACGGGGAACCTCTTCCTCATCCTCCTCATCGCTCTCACCAAGAAGCTGCACTGCACCACCAATTTCCTGATCGGGAACCTGGCGGCGGCCGACTTCATCATGTGCCTCGCCTGCGTCCCCCTCACCGTCTCCTACGCCTTCGAGGTGCGGGGCTGGCTCTTCGGGATGTTCATGTGCTACTTCGTCACCTTGATGCAGGCCGCCACCGTCTTCGTCTCGGTGCTGTCCCTCACCGCCATCGCCATCGACCGCTACGTGGTGGTGGCGTACCCTATTCGCAGGAGGATAAGCCGCAGGTCCTGCGTCTGCCTCGTGGTCTGCATTTGGTTACTCTCCATCATGGCCTCCGTTCCCACGTCGCTGCACACCCACTACTTGGATCTCAACGCCATCGGCCACGATATGATCATCTGCGAAGAGTTTTGGAAGCACGAAGAGAGAGAGCGGCTGCTGTACTCGTGCTTGATGCTCCTCTTGTCCTACATGCTCCCACTTCTGGCGGTATCGGTCTCCTTCTGTGCCATCACCTACCACTTGCAGAGGAGGAACGTCCCGGGCGCTGCCTATCCCTGCCAAGACAAATGGACCAAAACGAAGCAGAAGACCTTCCGGGTGCTCACCGTCTCGGTGGTGTGCTTTGCTATCTGCTGGCTGCCCCTCCAGGTGGTGAACTTCATCAGAGACATCGACGAGGAGTTCACCATCCTGGACAAGAGGTACGTCAACGTTATCCAGGTCTCGTGCCACCTGATTGCCATGAGCTCTGCCTGCTACAACCCCTTCATCTATGCCTCCCTCCACGACAAGTTCTGGTTCCACCTCAGCAGCTACTTCTACCGCAAGAAGAAGAGCTCCAGCATTACGTCCTGCAAGGCTTCTCGATTCAATACCTGCTCCACCCTGGCAGATGCTCCTACCGGCATCTCGGATAAGATAGCTTTGCAAACTAGATTCTCTTAACTGAAGGACCCCAAGAGATCAGTTTTGCTTTCGGACCTTTGCTTTAGACTGGATGCAGGAGCTGGGTGCTGGTCGTGGTGGTACACGTTGTACCTGGGTGCTTTGTTCTTTGGGGAAAACAAACCGGTGCAACAGCAAACACCGCAGCCAGGCACAGGCGGAGTAACCTGGAGCAGGACGTACCTGCTAGCCCTCGTACAGACATGCTGGAGCAGCGGTGGGTGTTTCCACCTGGCCCAAGTCAAGAGACGGCTGGAAAGACGGGCACGTCAATGAAACAACCGTTGCTTGGCTCGTTGAAACAGAACAACGGATGAGTATCCAGATTAACGACCGGACACGCAACCAGCCTGATGTAGTTCTCCATAAGCCTCAGTTTTCAGAAATGCCTCCGCATCGGCATGGTCACAGTCTGCCACCGTTTCTGTGCTTGCTCTCTGCACCGCGGAGCGATGCCTGAGCCACATCCCCGCAAGCGCCGGGCCGCGCAGCAAGCGCCGCGTGCCGGGGCAGGAAAGCGGCGGCTGCCTGGGCCGAGCAAGCTTTTACAGACCTTATCTCACGTCATGGCTGGGTACGGAGTATATACCCTGTATCTTGAACCATGGCTGGGTATGGGGTACGTACCCTATCTCAACTGATGGCTGGTTACGGGGTATACACCCTATAGCTTGAATCACGGTTGGGTGTAGAGCATCTACCCTCTATCTCCCACCATAGCTGGGCGCGGGCGTATACCCTCTGTCTCGACTCCTGGCTGGGGATAGCAGGCAGCCGGCGCTGCATTTGGAGCACAAAGACTTCTCCCCACGATTTATTTAGGAGGTGGGTCAGCTTCTAAGCAAGACAAACACAGATCGGGTGCATTTAAAAAACTCTTTGGAGAGTGTACGTCTTCATTTTGTAGGATAAAGATTGTTCCTAAGCAACAGATAGCATTTTCTGCCTCTGGAAGAACACCGGCTCTCACAGGTAGCAGTTAAATTGCTGCGCATTTTTTCTTTTAAATTGCGGTTCATTGGCGAAAGGACAATATACATTCAGAAATGTGCATTCTTCAGTCGGAGACCGTGTGGGAGCACGCGGCCACCGACAGCAGACGGCTTGTTTTGAATGGGGGCAACTTTCATAACCCGCTCGACTTTCTGGAGAAGCCACCTCTGTCAGCTCAGTCTCGATTTCTCCCGCGTGCAGCCAAGCACGGCAGACGTAGCCGGGCACACCAGTGAAATTATTGCTGTTCTTTGTAGCCAGGGGGGACTCAAGGGGATGGGGCAGCCAGAAAGCTCTCGGGTGATGTGATTGCTGGGGGAGATGTCTCAATCTCCACTCTCAGGGTAGTTTAAGATCATATACGTCCATGTTCAGGCTCCTTGGGTGGAGGCAGGAATCCTGCCGACGGGCTGCTCTAACCCAGAAACTGCCGGGTACGGGGTGGGTTTGCTTGTTGGCCGCTGCTGGGTGTCTCTGGATGCCTGGTGCATCTGTGGCCCATCAGCCGGGTCCCTGCAAGCGGCACCCTCCCTTTGCACCCAGATGCCCAACTCGCTCTTGACCTCTTCATCTCCCAGGAGGAGCCTTTGGGGACAGCCACAGGCACCAGTGGCACCATAAGCACCGAGTCTCAGGGTCACAACAGCTGCTGGCCACCCAAGGCCATGCCCTGGCCTCACCGTCTGCTGCTGTGCTCCGTGGGGCCGAGCCACGTACCGCCCACTGCTCTTTGTGGCCGGGGACAAGACTTTAAAGCCCCTGGGTGGCATGTCCTCACCACCGCATGAAAGCTCTCCGTGGCGTTGGCCATCACTCACGCTTTCAGAGATCAGCTTGGCTTCTGCCGGTGCAAACACAGGATCCCTCATCCGCTCTCGTTGTGCCCAGGCACGAGCTGCCGCCCGCTCGCCTTCCTGCTGAGACCTTTACGATGGTCCTGGAAGGACCGTGTTATCTTCTGTGGTGCAACCAGTGGGGACGGGGACCCATCAAATGCAAATGCAAAATCCACGTCAACGACGTGGACGCTTGTGCCCTCCGTTGCCTACCCGCAAAGCAGCCAACTCTGCTTGCTTCTCGCAGCTTTCCCGCGGCCGCGCAGGGTTGTGCTCGGGGCAGAGGCTGGGTCGCTCGATCGCTCAGCCGGGAGGAGCAAACCCACCAGAAGGTGCACTGCTTGTCCTTCCCTCTAATAAAGGCTTAAAAAGCTCGGGCTGTGTGTTTGCATTGATTCCAATCCAACAAAAATAAGCTATCTTTGACTGCGGCTTAATCACATCCCAGGAAGCCGATCAATTTGGACATGTTTATCTCTGTCGCCATCACTGGCAGTGGCAGATCCTTGGGTGTCAGGCTGAGACCAGGGCTGGAAAAATGAGCCTGGCTCAGGTTTTGGGAGAGCTCTGCAAAGCAGCAGCTCTGGCTGGAGAGAAAAGGTTCGACGTGCGTTTGTTTTTTAGCGAGGTGATGACTCAAGACTTGCTTTCATTCACTTTGATTTCTCACCACAGCGCTACAAACACCCGGTATCTGTTTATCTGAAATCTGCAATAGCAGGTAATTGGTCTCTAGGGCGAGGGCAGCCTCTGAGCCGCTGCCTTCTCGCTGCCCGGTCAGCCCTGCCCCGGCGGAAGGCTTCGATCCCAGAGCAGGCGACGAGGATATCCTCATCGGCTACACGGAGCCGCGGTGGCCGCTGCTGCCGGCAGCGCCCTGCGTGCTCAGGCAAGCGTGGCTTCCCAGCCCCACGGCTTCCCCTCCAGCCGCGCGCCTCTCGGTCCTCGCAATATTTGCTAGCAAATCTGCTTCTCGCTTTTGCAAGGTCGTTGCAGCCTCAGCTGAGCCAGTAACCCCCAAACCCTCATCCCCCCGCCTGGGTCGCTGCCTCCCGGCCCTGCTGCTGCAGCGCTGCCGAGGGCTCTGTTCCAAAAGCTGCCAGCAGCAGCTGTCTTCACCTCGCAGCCTTGGCTTGCAGAAACGGGACGGCTGATACCAACAGCCACCTTCCCCACCAGAAAAGCAGCGTTCAGGCACGGGGCTGGGGCACTGCCAGCGCCGGCAGCGAGCCAGAGCAAATTGCAGAAGCTGCAAGGCGAGGTGAGAAGTGCCAGCGTTGCAGGAAAAGGCACAACCCCACATCTCGGGGCATATTCTCATGCAATAAAGTTGCCCGTTAACGACATAAAAACCAAATCGGTACCAGAATGTCAGCAGGCAAGACAAAAACCTAGTGAAGAAAATGATAATGACGTTTAAAAGCCTTTTTTTAATGCTGGTGTATATAAGCTGGATTTTCTCAGGGGTGAACTATGGGGGTTTCCTATTCAATAGTGCACATTCCGGATGATTTCCCAGCATCGCTTTAAAGTCCCCGGTGCTCTGTGGCATCAAGAGGAGCTCTGAGTGTCTAAGGATGGGAACCATCATCCCATCTTCCACAAGCCTTTTTCTCCATTTAGCATTTTGATAGAGGCACCAGGAAGGCACAAAATTGCCTGGAGGTACTAAAAGCATTTCTGCCTCTTGCAGCTTCATCGGGAAAATGGACCTGGCTGGTAAGTCCCCCCTAATCTGGGACTGAGTGCTGGCCAAGGCGCCCTGCCTGCCCAAACCCAGCGGGAATTTCTCAAGCAAGCGCCGGACACAGCCAACACAAGCTGCCGATGGCTGGCACCGAACAGCTCTTGCCTGATATGATATTTTCTACCTTTAATTAGCTGGGGGAAAAAGATAAGCAAAAGTGATTAAGTCGCCCCGTCCCTTTCAATCACGCGGGGCTCGTGTTTCCCAACCGAGCTGCAGTCGTGCTGCTAAACGCAGGGGAAGCCCGTAAGGAGGGCGAAGCGGGTAGGAATCGGCACAGCGCTCGTGATTGCTTTTTTAAACCAGCGTATTTCAAACTAAGCAGGTTTCTTCGCTGAGATTTTGACTCTCCCAAGGCACGCGGCCGAGGCGAGGCCGCCCGCTTGCCGGCAGCTCTGATTGCAGCCCTGTGGGGAGCGTTTCCTTGGGAGAGAGGCAGCACGGAGCCAGCGCCGGGAAGAGGACGGACAGACAGACAGATTACCTGCCCGGCTCGTGTTCTCCGGGCGGCCTCCGCTGCTTTGCAAAGCTGAGCTTTTAGGGATGCGGCAATCGCAGTTTCTCTGCCAAGCGCAACTGCTGCCTATGCATCAAGAGCAAAAATAAAGGCCAACTATATGAGGATTTTTTCTAGATCATTTCAGACATTGCTTGGTCCCGTTGTATTCCGTAGCCAGCGTCAAACAGCACAAATAGGAATGCAAACGTGCCTTTTCGGCTTCTGACTCCTGTTTTAAACAGAAACGTGGAGCTCCTCACATCTATATTGCATCGTGTGGCTTATTGTATTTTGCCACGTGGCTTGAAAGTTTTCTGCTACACAAGGAAAAACCACACAAATCCTTAAAAATGTGGAAAAGTAAATAAGTACGAAAAAAAAAAAGGCAGTGCTGCCGCAAAAGGGAGCTAAAGCAGCCAGGGGTGTATCGATCCAACCTCGTAACAGATACGCAAACTAGCATACGACGTGGTTTGGATTTGAAATATCCAAACGGTTCAATAGCGAGATGGTGTGGGGCACCGGTGGGGTGATCAGAGCGGGGTTCCCGGTGCAGGTGGGGGCTCCGCGGGGGCTTGGGTGGCCTGAGAAGTGCCCTTGGGTAGAGGACCAGGGTGTCTTTTCCCTTCCCTTTCCCCAGTTCAGCTTTTTCCTGCCTCTCTCCTTGCAAATCGCAGGGCTGGAGCACTCCTGATCCCCTCCTGGAGCCTGCAGGGCTGCTGGGACCTCCCCTCCCCGCCTCGACCTGCCCCGGCGGGAAGCCAAAGCATCCACACATCACACACGGCTCCGGGAGGTTTTCTTCAGCTGAGGCTCAGCTCGAAAGAAAATCAGAAATAGAGACTTGTCCTCAGTAGGAACAATTCTCTGTGCCAGGGGACCGTCCCCAGGAGGGAGGGAAGGGCGGCAAGGGCTGGGCCCAGGGCCCCTGGCTGGGCTGCTCCGGCTTGCAGAGCTGCCGGGAGGAGGCTTTCCTCGTGCGGAACGCCCCACAGAAATCCCCAGATCCCCATTTCACTTAGCCTACACGTCGAGCCAAGCCTTTCGGCGACCCCTCTGCCGCAGGAAGGGCTGTGGGAATGGTGGGGGAGGCTCTCCTCCCCCGTGCCCAGCCTGGCCTTGCAGCAGGCTCTGCCTGCCGCCCCCTGCTCCTGATGCCAAGATCTTGCTAGCAAAGCCCAGCCATGCCTGCTGATAGGGGATTTTTATTTTTCTGCTATCAAGATGAGCAAATGAAGAAGCTGGGGACAAGTTTTGGGTCCTGCTGGGGCTCTGGGACCTGCACCCCAAAGCCGTAACAGATCCTCCAAAGTCACCTCGGGTGAATGAGGTTGGGCACCCATCACCAGATGGATGCTTCCCTGCTCCTGCTGTTGTTTCGAGGCAGAAAGCAGCTTTTCCGGACTTCATATTGATTGTTTCCCCCGTGGGCTGAAGTGGTCTGGAGAACATCATCAGCACGCAGTATTTAATGCTGCCTGGGGCTTTACGAGCCAAGCTCTCCTCCGGCTTAGTCTCAGGGCAAACAAGAGTGAAACCAAAATCTTTTTGACCTTTGGCTAAATATGCAGAGAAGACAAACCAAAGAGCCTGAGCATTTGTGATGCAAAGTCTTAAATAAGGAACTCGCTCCAGCGTCAGCCCTTATTTCCTTGCCCTGGTGCCCTGGGGAGCAGGCGCGGGGACTTCGCCCTCTTCAACTATTGCCCAGCTGGAAAGAAACAGAGGCGCAGCTGGGACGGGCTGGGGCTGCTGCGGTCCCCGCCGGCTTCAACTGTTTTTTCCTTGAACACAAAACAAAAGAAACACAAAGAGGGAGAGGAGCAGCAATGACAGAAGATGCAGGTTCTGGTTGTGGTGGGGAAAGACCTGCACAATCCCAGCAGGAAGGGGGATTTCACAGAGCGGGGTTTGCGGGAGCGGGGAGCTGGGAATGATGCTTTTTTAGCCCTGTTCGGGTCTACGGACCTGGTCTACTCAAGGTCTCATTTAAGATTGGGGGGTTAATGAAGCCGTCGTGGCCAACGGGATCATGGGTGGCTGCTGCAATGCGAAGCTCATCCTCGCGTCCATGGTGTCCCCAAAGGGGTGGCAGCCCATCCTCCCCTGGCCTTGTCCCCCACGAGCATGACGGATTCAACCGCCGTGAGAAAGGAAAAGAATCGGAGCACAAAAGCGGCTCGATCGTGTTCTTTGTCCCAGCAATAGGCTTGTGTGGTAGCCACGGCCATGCTGGCATCTTGGGAGTGCTGAAGGGTCAACGTTTTTGTGTTTTGTGGGAACCACACGAAGCTGGCCATTCTACGCGCCGTTCACCTTCATCTCCAGGGGACGAGGACGCGGCCAGAGATGCAAACCTATTTCTTCCCAAAGGCTGCTGAGAAATGCAGGCCAGTTCCTGCAAGTTTCTTACAGGAAAATAACATTCCGCTGTTTGTTCAAGATCAGACAAGTAAAATGAAAAGAAGAGGTCCCTCTTCGGCAGGTTCCTTTTCTTTTCTTATTGATTTCACCGACTGATAAAAATCCCCGTAGTTTCAAAGTCAAATCAAGCCTCTTCTAAATTCAAGGTTGTATGAGAGGCATTTACTGCATGAGCAGAGTTCACAGATTCTGTGTTTTATAAACATTTTATAACTATAAACAGCAGACAAATCTAGAAAATGGAAGGAATAGGGGCAGGGTCCCAGCCCTTCCCTCGTGCGGGGTTTGTCTGGGCTTCCTACTATTTTCTCCCACTTAGTGTTAATTGACCTAAAAGGATGGTGGTTTTATTGCTCGCCCCGGGCTGTTGGTCCCCTTCGAACCAAGGCACCGGAGGACATCACCGGCTGTTATCCGGTGTCAATTCTTTCTCTCTTAATTTCCTCCCATCACAAGCTCTATGACTTCACTCTTAATTAAAACCCCTTAAATTGCCCTAAATAGCTCTCCTTGTCCTTTTTTACTGACTTGGGCTCAGAGGCGCTAATGCAATGAAGTGGGTGGCTTTGAAAGAGGAGACCCACCACCCGTCCATTCCCATAATCTGAAACAATTTACGTGTTTCATTAAATTATATATATATATACATATACCTCAATCCTAGAGAACTGATCTACAGGGAGTACGAGGTTTCCTCTCCCTGCTTCCAGACCAGACTAGAATTTGCAATTATCGAGCACCAGGAGAGCAAATCCCCACCCCCAGGTTCCCCGGTGAGATGTTTTGCTCATCTCCCCAAATTACCTGCAGGGAACAGAAAAATACTGTTTTGCAAGGGTGAGCTAAAACCCGAGCGTCTTCTGAGAATAAATTCAGAACCACTCCAGAAATCCAGTAGCCACAGTCTCTGATTCAAAGAAACTGGATATATAAAGAAGAACATAATTAGTTTACTTAATGAAAGTAAATTAGATAAACAGGTGATAAAAACATGTTTGAAGGCTGGTTCTGCAGAGCTTTCCTCAAGAAGATACTGTTAGCTTTTGCTACCAGAAACCAGGGGGTATAAAAGGGAGAATTTTGTTGAACCATCCTCCGTTATTAAGGCTTCTGCCAAATATTCTGCCTCAGCCCGTTTCCTCCCTGCAAACTCTCCTGTTGGTTGCCACAGGGTTGATAGCCCAGGGCTCTTGCCAGCTTGGTGCTGCTCTTGGCCTCAGCAACAACTCACAAACAGCCGTTGCCAGGAGCTGAAGAGGTACTACATTAGCCAAAAGTTAGACAGCTAAAGGGTTTTTCTAATTAGTAGGAGAGTCTTGAGTGCAGGGTATGACCTTCGTAAGCAGCGCGCTCTGCAATTCGCATCCTGCTTAAATGTTTTATCAGTTGATTTGGTAAAACTCTTGAAGACCTCCGGGTTGGGGTCTTTGCACATTGCAAATGCCCCATCAATTCTCGATTGCACGTGTCTCAGCTACAGTTAATTTCTGTTATATATAGGTATTTAAAGGCCTCGTGATCCTCTTCTCTAATGAGATTTGGTGGCCTGTAGCTCTCCCATCTGATGGAACATGGCCCAGGAGCACTCAGCATCATCTGTTTTGGGTTGTCATTGACTTGGAAACTGGCAATACTGCATGTAGCTGGATTGCCATCTTCTTTTCGCTCACATGATCCTCCTTGAATTGATTCTAATTAGTGAGTTTAATAGTTCAGGTATGTGACTTTAGCCTGCCTGTCTGGAGCTGGTCTGGTTTTGTCCTCCGTGCCCACCCTCCAACCTCCCCCCCGCCTCTGGTGACTTGGTGGCTCCTTCCCTGCCCTCAGGCACCCGGGATGCTGATGCTTGCCAGACCGGGTTGTTTGAGGGCACCGCCAAGGACCACCCTCCGAATCACAACCTTTTTCGCCAGCGCGGCCCCAGCGTTGGCTTCGGGCAGGGATCTCTCAGCATCTGGCACGGAAGAGCGACCGCGCGTCCTCCACAGCCTCCCCAAACCCACTCGTTTCTCATCTCTCTCTGCCTGGGGCTGTTAAGAAAGTTAGAACATTTTCTGAAGTGGGAGGGCGCTGCCAACAGGGCTCCTCTCAACAGAGGCCACCAAAAGGGAAAATATTAGGGACAAACCGAAGAGGGATTTAACAATAGCAAGGGCCCAGGCTATTTAGCCTTAGCCTGTTTAGATGTCTATAGCTCTAAGAGGAAGATAATATTATTTATTATGGTGCCGTTCTTTAGAAAGCACTTGAGAGATTATAATTTGAAAGAGTTTACATACATGCGAGGTATTATTCCCATTATTTGATTACCATTCAGGTTTCTCCCACAGCTGCAAATGATGAAGTCCTTTGTCCTGGCTTTCAGAATAAATTGAGCTGTAGCATTAGCTATAAATGTACATGAAGGATCACCGATTTTTTTCACTTGTCCTGAGTCGCCTCTTGGAAATGTCCTCCTTTGTCTTCTAATCAGGCACAGCAAACAAAATTAGCCTGGTAATTTTCCACTGGTTTTAGCCCCCCCTTGCTATGTTTGTTCTGTCTTGATGTCATCAGCGACGAACGCAATTGCAGTTGACAAAACAGCCAATAAAAGAGAACCTCCTCTGCTGAACCGGCCTCATTAGACAAATTTTGTCCGTGGAGGAACTTGGCTGGAAAATGCTTAGGAGATGTTGATTTATTTTATTTTATTATTGTTTCCTGGTTTATTAAAATAATATTAGGACTCTAGCCAGGGATCCCTTCGTTTCTGATTTCCTGGACAGGTCTTGCAAAACAGCTTTCGCATTTCTCCGTAAGCAGGGATTTCACGGTCTGTACAAACTGTGCCCACCTCCTTCTTCTCAGGTCTTGGTTTAAGCTGAAGACGTAGACATGCAACAGGTATTATGAGTAAACGAGGTTTATTTTCACTTCTTTTGGCTAAAAACACAGTCACTTCAGCTCAGGCCTCCAGTAAAGGTGTTTTTTTCCTGGCAGAAAGGCAGCTCTTCTCCCCAGTCACCTTTCCAAGGGGTCTCTATTCACAAACTTACTATTTTGAAATAAAAAAGGATAGTTAAGGCGAGCAGCAGCAACAGCCGGGAAATACATATATCCCTCTGCGGGGGGAAGGCGAGCGCTCCTGGGCAGAGGTAATAGATAACGTGGGAACGAAGAAACACAGGAGCAAGCCGGGAGGGCAGAGGCGCAGCTGGGGGGGATTTGGATGTTTTGAAGGCTGGGTTGAAATATCTGCCCTCTCCTTCCCAAGAAGTTTGGTGCAAAACCAGTGGCTGCCCAAACGCGCTAGCAGATAGACACACTGATCCCTCTCCCTCCTGCCTAAGCTTTCTCCGCCGATGTCTGTTTGCTTAGCTGTTGTCTTATATTAAAGACTCTTCCCGGCTACGAGCTCCAGTTTGACTTTCTTATTAACAGCGCGCTGCAGAATAAACAGCTCCCGTGCTCTCCTCCGCGCGGCGAGGGGAGCGGCAGAGGCCCCTCGCCCGGCCGAGCCCCCGAGGAGGCCCGGGGCACGTGGCCAGCCTTCCCCAGCTGTATGCCAGGCAGCAGATTTAAACCCTTCTTTAACGTCACGCGCTCTGGTGATGCTCCTCCTGGTGGGAACGCTATTTGCCTTGGCCCGTTGTCCATTACGGTGGTGGGACAGGCAGCCGGCTGTGTCAAAAGACACAGCTTAGGGCTGCGATGCTCTCCTGGATGCTGAAAAAGCGAAGTGATGGGTCAGCCGAAGCAGGGGGTGCTCGTTTTTGAGCGATGGAGTTGCCCTAGCAGGGTCCCGTGGTGGCTGGTGCTGGTGAGGAGCCGCCCAGCTGCGGACACACACAGTTTCCCCTTCTCCCCCATCCCTTCAGCTTGAAGCTCAAAGCCCCAGCCAGCCCCAGAAGCGACTGCCATACATTTCCCAGTAATGCTAAAGTACCTGGGGCTCAGCAGAAGTCAGTGGAAAAGTCTGATGGCCAAAATCCCCTGGGGACAAGGTTCAGCATGGATGAGAAGCAGTTAGCAGCAGGGAAGAGATGGGAGGGCTAGCGAGGCACCCCATCGCTTTTGTTTCTATTACATCGATTGCAGAGAAATAAAAATAAACCTGTCCCTGCTTCATTAAGTTATTCCAGAGACGGAAATTGCTGCAAGATGGTCATACAACGGAAGTGAAGACCTTCCACAAGAGCCCCATCACAGACACGAGCTGACCCTGGCTTGTCCTGGTGCAAATCATCACGCAGATGAGCATGGTGCTGTCAGGCCCCCAGAGGTTTGCTCGCTCCCAGAGTCCCTGGAAATAGCTGAGATGAACAATTTCTGCAGAAATAAGGAGTAATGGCTTCTTTCTAAAGATGAATGTGCATGCTAGATAGACAAGGATGCATGCGGTTGGCCTTAATAAGCAGTGGTCTGGTCCTAGCAACTTGCTGGAGTTCCCCAATACAGTCAGCAGGTTCAGCTGGTCCCTCCTCCCACTTTTTTGGGAGGCACAGACTGTTTTGGCAGGTCCCCCCCACATTGATTGGGGGATAGCATCCCCTTCGGGATAGCAGCAGGGCCATGGAGAGCCTTGAGGAGCCCACAGGTGGGAGAGGTCCACGAAAGGGTCCATCACGGCAATGACTTCTCACTGGGGCTCCACTGGACAAGAAGGGCTGTTCCCTCATCGTTTAGGCTTGAATGTGTCATTTTGCTCTGCCAGAAATGAATCTCTGTGGCCTTGCATGTCTTAACCCTGACCCAGGGAGGTCACAGCCTCAGGTCCTGCCTTCGCTCCACCAGCAATGCCAGCCAGGACGCGCGCTCCTTGGCCACCAGCACTCGCTTCTTGGAGACATTTCTCCCCATCTAGTGCAGGCGAAGAGGGAAGAATCATACATAAACAATAACATTTTTTGCTTCTCTTTGCAGTCCCCAGTTTCTAAGGCTTGTGAGGGTCCTAAGCAAGAGGCTCAGGCAGTAAAAGGGCTGGAGTTTCCAGGAGATCACCCCTAAAGAAGCCAGTTGGCCCCATTTCTGCTTAGCTGGCATCGTCAGCCAAATTGGCTTTGAACCATCTCACGCTGTCAAGCTCCTCTTCCAGCAATCTGCTCCCTGCCAGACCCTGTGGGGCTTGGCAGCCCGGACTGCTCCCACTTCTCCAGAAATAAGAAGTAATTTACCGTGGGGAGAAACGAGTCATTCTTTCTGGTGGAGGATGCTGGCTGGGTCAGGCTGCACGCGGGCTGCCTCGCCCACCGCCGCCAGCTCCGGCTCCTGCCCGGTGCTCAGCATCACGCACCTCCCGCCTGCAGAAAGCTGCTGGGCAAAGTGCTGAGCTCCCTGCCAGCCCCAAAACACAGGCAGCTGGGTTGGTGTCCCCCACCCGCCTGGCCTGGTCCTCTGGTTTGTCCCCTCCAGGCACGAGCTCTCAGTTAATTAAATTATAAATCCTTTGAGGAGATGCTGTTATGCAGCGTACGGCTGCAGAATAGGGATGCAGAGGGAGGAATACGTTCAACAGGCACTAGATCAGCGATTGGCCCCGTCATCTGTAGCTGCCCTGGTGCTCCTTGGAGTCACAGCTTTTCTTTGGGAACCACTGATGTAGGTACTCCTGAAATGCCTGTTAAAGATCAGAGCTGTCCCAGCCCAACCCAGCTCCTTACTCCCTAGGGCACCGCAGGATGACAAGAAACAAGTTGCAGACCGAGCAACGCACTTAGCAAATCGATGCTAACACATCTTCGTTCCCTACCTCAAACCTCATTTTCCCCCATCAATATTATCAGTGTCATCTTTTCGGCAGCAAGCCAATATCTTGCCTTGACAGGGTGAACTGTGAAAGGGCCAGCGCTGCTTCTGAAATCGTGATAAAACTCAACCATAATAGCATCTCCCACCGGCACCCGTAATCCAGCAAAGCTTCGGAAGCAATTGGGATTTCAGACAGAGCTAAAGGCTGGGGAGGGACCTCAGGAAAACCCAGGATAGACAACACCTTCCATAGAAGCACGTGGAGTAGTTCAGGGATGACCAACTGCCATCGCGTACAAATCTCAATGCCCGGTAATTTCTGCTTTTCCAACCCAGCGGGACCTCCAAGAGATGCTCAGAAACCAGGTGCACCAAACCCAGCACCACCTATGGCAGTTCCTAACCGGTTAATCCCATCTCCAGCAAGAACTAGCAAGGAACTGGATTTATTCATCTCATGTTGAAATTTGTAGGAAGAAATAGGGTTATCGCCACCTGTGTTTCCATGCGGTTTGTACCGTTCAACAGACAAAAAGGCTTCACGCTGAAACTACCCAGAGTAAGTGTTTTATCCCTCACTGGGTTAATAATGTGCTAATGGCTCGGCTGCGGACAAAAGAGACCTGCTGGGGCTTGCCGAAGGGATCTTAGGTTTCCAGGAGTTCAGGAAGAGAAAGTCAAACTGCCTCCAGAATAAGTTAAATATAGATACACGTAAGAGAGGGGAGAGATGGGACTAAATCACTGCTCAGCTCCAAAACGAAGAAGGAGGTCTGCAAAAAGGCTGGCTCCAGGACAGCCAAAAGGCAACGCTGCATCTCCCTGTAGGGGAAAGACCGTCCCACGTCGCCTCGGGGTGCAAAAAGAAGAGCTTAAAACATTCCTGCAGCTTTTGAAGATGCCTATTTCTGGGCAACGAGAGCGGCGTGTCTTCCTGCGTGCTCCAGGTACCGGTGGTGCCGGACGGAGGGGCTGGTGGATGGGGGCGGGTGGTGACTCGGTGCTCGGTGAAGCCTGGTGGGAGAGGTGGGGGCACTGGGCAGGCACTGGAAGCACGGGCTTTGGCCGAGAGGCTGCCGCAGGAAGCGGTTAGAGGGCAATTGCCTTAGTGAGGAATCAGAAAGACAAACTTTAAATATTTGTACTTCGGAGAAGCAGTTATTATCTTGTTTATCTTCCTGCGGAGACGCAGCCGCTTGGCTGGGGCTGGGAGAGGTGGTGCACAGGGCTCTGCGGCATGAAGCCACAGAAGGAAGAAGAGTTTGGCCAAAGCATCCACCAGAGAAACGGGAAAAAAAGAGCTTTTTTTCCCTTCTTGTTTGCCCTGATTCATGGATCTGAAGCCAATCTGACACAGGCAAGAAATTTCCCATTTCTGCTCCAGGCAACGTGAAGGTAGGAATTTACAGGGTTTTTTTCCCCCCAGACCATATGGGAGTTGACCAGATAATGGGGCAGAGCAGCAGGGAAACGTTTTCACTTTAACGACACCACCTCTTGCCTTCCTTTGTCCAGGGGACCTAATGGAAACCATTGGCAAGCCTATTTTTGGCAAAGGTAACAACCCTGAAAGCACAGGCTGCAGCAACAGCGTGCGGCTCGGTGGCCGGGAAGCGAGAGCGCAGCGCGCCGCTCATTAAGCACCGCTATTTTCACTTATGGCTAAGAGTTTTCTATTGTACTCCCAGGACTGAGCAAAACAAACAGTTATTACGGGCTCCTTGTGTCGTTATTTATTAAGTAACGCAGCTGAGTCACTCTCACTGTGGGTCTGCAGCGGCCTCGGCGGAGCCGTTGGCCGGGGCTGCTGGCAGGAGGTTGCTGTGGTTTGTAAAACTGCTCGGGCATCCCCAGCCGGGCGAGCGCTGTGGTTGCACCGGTCATGGTGCCACCGCCAGGGTTTTTAGCATCATCACTGCGTGAGCAGGAATGCTTCTAGCTCGTCGGGTGGCCGATCCCAAGCCCTGATCCATCTTCGCTCTTGCTGCATTTTTTGGGGAGGGTCCTAGCCTGAGCCTCTCTTACCCACTCTTTCTTTCAAACCCATCCTTTCATGCATCTTTATCAAGTAGCAGACCCCTTTTGAAGCTGCTCCTTCAGTATTATTTGACTAGATTAGGAGATTTAATTGCTACAAAGAGATTTTTTAGGTATGAAGGATGTCCAGTGGTACAGAGATACCTCCTCTTAAAAAAGAGGTCCTATGAGCTCCAGCAATGCTTAGCTTTGTGAAGCTCTATTGCAAGAAGCATTTCCCAGGAAAACAAAAATAGTTTTTATAAGCAGTATATGCACATACAGCACATCAAATCCACCAAAAGCAGTTTGGCTTTCCCGAGCAGATGAATCCCTAACGTTGAGCTCAACCTGGTGACGTTACTGCACTAAATGCATGAAGGCTGCCTTAACTGCGCCCCGGCACGCTGACCTGCCCGTACAACGTTACCAAATAGTTCAACGACAGCTTATAATCACAACCTGGGCATTTCCACAAAAAGGCAGCTATAGCAAAGACGTGCTTTGCAGAACTCACATCGTGCAAAGTGCTCCTGGCGTCCTCCAACGTCCTCGGGCCCCCATCTCCTGAAAGCGCGGGGTTTCTCCCAGCGAGCCGCGAGCCGAGGAAGGGGAACCTCTTCTCCAGAGAGAGCTCAGCCATTTCACTTAAATGGATTTTCTTCTACCAAGCATTAACGATGTTTAGGCAGCGCCTGAGGTCAGCTTCCCCCATCTCACACAGGAGTCCTCCTCGGTTCTGCTTCATGAAACATTAAAAGCCGCATTCGAACAAATTGTAACTTCAGGAGCGATAAAAAGAAAATCTCTCCCCAGAAGAAGAGCTGGCTCAAAGCAAAGCCTTTTCCCCAGCCTCATTAAAGCTGCAATTGCTTTTCTTGCTACTCCCGCAAGACCCCCTGCTCACCTCCACATCCCTTCGGCCCCCGTCCTCTTCCCCCACCTCTCGCGAAGGACGCGGCGGAGCCAGCGGTGGCCGGCCCCACACCATAGGTGTTCTTTTTTTTAAAAGAAATGGGGTTAAAGAGCCGACCAAGATGAACGATTGCTTTTTCTGACAGCCGCGAGTTGGCAGAAGGAGAGAGCCCATCCTACACGGAGAGACTTGCCATCCCAACGTTAAAAACGCAGCTTGTGTAAAACGCGCTCAACGTCTCTTGTACCTTACGGAGAACAAAAACCCGGACACGCAAAAGGTAGCACAGGGCAGCCGTCTAACAGCGAGCTGGCTGACGCACCGCCTTCCCTTTCCCCGTTCTTTCGCCTGGTGAATTTAGGGCTCGGGACCCCCCTCGGGCACGGCCCCGGCCCTGGGGGCTCAGCCCTTGGCAGGGCTCACGCGGGGCTTGTGGATCATCGTCTTTGAAACTCAAGCTGTCATCTGCAGGCAAAACACCTATCCAGCACCTCAGCATCCAAATACCCACCTTGGTTTTATAACCTACGAAATAACATATAGAATAGCCTGTTTTCATGCCTTGAACTTCTGCTGCTGCCTTGCAAAGCAGACTTCCTTCCTCCCCACCCCTGCTGCCTCTGCCAACGCTCAAAAGCCTGATTTCCAAAGAGCTGGGATAATTATTTTGCCTAACTCAAACAAGTCATTTTGTTTAATTCAAAGCTCTCAGCCTGTGCTGATAAACCCTCTGAGGGCTGAAACCGAAAACACTGCTGGTAACTCAGTAGGTGGCGATTTCCAGCACGCACGTGGTCCCGAGCCGGCGTCAGACATCTCCATGTGTCTTATTGCTCAGCTCAGACCCGCGGAGTCCCACTTTCCCTCCGCAACACAGAAGGGGCAGCAGGGAAATGCCCAGGACCTCGCTGGATCAGGCGAGCCGAAGGTCTCCACGTGGATGTGCCCTCTCCATCCACTGCTGGATCCTTTAGCAGTGGTGAATTACTGAGAGAGCCACAGCCGATTTATGAATGTGCCTGTTTCCGTCTCATTACGTATTCCCCCTCCTCCTTAGCTCGCTGCAAGATGATTTTGAGAGCTCACATTTTAATTTCTTTAAGTGTAGCATGCTCTTGCTGCAGCAAATTAATGAAGATATCTTAAACCCCAGTTTACTTTTCATTCAGTGAGTTTACCTTCATCCAGCTCCCGTAGCAGATGGCAAGAAGCTCCTTAATTATGCTCCACGGTCACCACGTCCTCTCTCAGAGAAAAATCTGGCATTTGCCATACTTAATTCTACATTTTTCCCCAAGCGGCGATGAGAGATGGGGTGCCTTGTGCCAGTGCCCAAAAACCTACGGCCACGTCACCCAAAGCACTGCCGGCTCGGCACCACCGCCCGGGGCTCTCCCACGGGCCAAGGATGGAGAGGGCTGGGAGACCCCCCCCAAATCCCACAACCAAAGCATCACTTCTACTGCATTTTAATATCCACCTTTTGGGGGTGATAAATAAGACCCGGGCATTCGCTGCAGCAGGGTTGGGGCCGTCCTGCAGCCCCTGGTTTGCTGCCTCTGGGTGCACGAAGAGGGTGAGCCTGCAGCAGTCGGGCAGATGCCCCTCCGTGGTCCCACAGCCGCGGGGGGCCAGGCAGGGGGTAATTGCTTCAGCCTCTGGTTAGGTTCAGCCCATCCACGGGCTGCTGATTAGTATAATCATGTTGACAACATGCAAGCAGCACCGCAGCATGCAGGGTGACGGGCACTAATTTCAGAAAATGAGCGTGAGCACTCTTTTATTGTCATAAAGGTAAAAGCTGCGGCGAGCGGCTCCCGGTTGCTATAGGAACCCATCAGCCCGGGGGAAAAGCCAAATTGCTGGACCCACACGGCTCCTTCGGAGGCGGCGGCGGGGGGCTCGTTCTGCTGAGACCCCTCCTTGCCCAAGAATGGCACCAGGGCAACTTCAGGCGGCAAAACGCAGCGGTGCGGAGGCGTGCAGCGCTGCGCTGAGCGCTGGTGCGGCTACCCGGCAATAACTACACTGCAGACCTTGTCCTTACACAGCCCGAGACACCCCTCTCCAAAAGTCGGCCTCTCTGGCCTAGGTGCTTGGCTCCGAGCTTTCATATACCCGGCTGGGAATAGCCTCAGCTCTGGGTGTCCAAACCTCTCCAGATGTTGTGCGCTGGAGGTGCCACACAAAGACGTGGGCGGCCCGTTCAGCTGTACCTGTCTCTTGTAACAACCTGAAACGCAGTGAAATCCATTCCCGTTCTGGCAGGGATCGTCCCCGGTCCCCTGCAAACCTCCGGACACAGCAGCGAGGATGACCGAGGGTGGAGCAGGCACCTGAAACAAAGAGACGTCCCCACGGTGGAGGCGCGCAAGCGGCAGAGCCAGGCTGAAGCTCAGCTCTCCAAAATCCACCATCTCGCTGCCCCAGGCTTCTGATTTCCATCCCTCCGCTCAGGCAGAGGCGGAGAGCCGTGTTGCCTCCCAGCATCAGCCCCAGCCCTCCCAGTTAGCCCACCAACTTGCTGCAAACTGCTTTTCAGCCCCCCTCCTTGCACGCAAAGTTGTGGCACGAATAAGCCAATGTGGTTTTGGGGTATTTTTTTTGAGCAGGTGTGCAATGCAATGCTTACCTACTGAACACAAACAGGTCCAAGGGTGAATTTTAGGTGGTGGACGGTGACTCCTCACTCGCTGCCTTTCAGCCAGCAACGTGCCAGTGTTTTCCTGTGAGCTCCAGTGCCAGAACAAAAGGAAACTGGAGCCGGGTGATAAATGAGGTCAAAGCCTAACGGAAGAGATAAGGATGAAGTGGCTAACGGACAAACAGCTCTGCATCATCACATATTCCACTGAAATTAAATTCACGAAACATAAAGCTGCTTTAAAGGAAAACCTTTAAAGAAAACCTGATGTTCCGGAAAATACAAAGACTTTGTGCGTACGAAGCTCCGGTCCTACCCGTGGGACGGTTCCACGCGGGCGAGAGCTGTGCTGCCGCAGGCGCGGCGCCATCCCCGCCCCGCACACGCCAGGCTGGTGCTGAGCCTGCGGACGTCCCCGCGGACCAGGAGCCCGAGGAGCCCCCGGGACTGCAAACATTCCTGCAGGTTTTGCTCGGCGATGGATGCAGCATCCCGCCTCACCGCAGTGCCCAGGTCGGAAAAGCCTCCAGCCCCCCGCATGGGAGCGTTTGGTTAATTGTCATAGACTGGGGAGAGACAAGATCTGGTCAAAACTTGGGGTGCGGAGCCCCGCTGCCACGCGGACCTCAGATCTGAGACTAAAATCTGGATGAGAATTTGGCAGCTCTGCCAATTCCCACTGCTGACCAAAAAAAAAAATATAATCCAGCTGCAAATATCCCTGCTAACCTCTGTTGTGTCTGAAATGAGGAAACCGTGGGATGGAGGGACGCACTCCATAAAAATGACGGAAATCTGGGCACGTGGACTTGAGCCCGTGAGAAGCCACGAACCGGGCGAGGTGCCTGGGCACAGCCCGCAGCCCCGCTGCGTTTTCGGGGTGCGGGGGTCTGATGAAGCCCCCCTCCAGGCTGACGGTAGCGGACGGAGAAACCCCCGGGGCTGGTAACACACGCGGCGATCGCGGCGCAGACCAGAGGCAACGCTTACGCTCCCGTCCCGATACACCCAGACAAGGGAAAAAAGCATCTAGCCCCCAAACTTGCCAAACTTCAGCTTGTTCGCTTGCAGCTCGCCCCGGGCAGGCCTGGTTTAAACCGAAAGATGAATAAGATTGATGCAAGCGCAGCACGGAGGTGACAGGCGGTGGGGTCAGCTCGCCAGCAAGCCCAGCGCTGGTAACGTTTTCTTAAATGTCCTGCAAAAGGAGGATTTGAAAGAGAAATGTGATAGCAGCATGAGAGAACCGGGTGATGGGGACGTCAGTATTTTGGGAGGGGGAGGAAGGGTCGCGGCAGGTTTTGCCAGGGCTCCGAATGGAAAGCCTGCATCTGCTGCCGGCATGTACGGGATGCTGATAAAGGTGCACAGTTTTGGACTGAGATCCTTGCAGCTCTTTATCCCCCAAAACACAGCAAAAAAGGGTGTTGCAATAATCACGCTGGGTTGCAACAAGAGCCAGGACAAAGCTTGATCTGGCAAAAGGATGAATTTGTAAGATTTACCCTCAAGCTGAGCCAAGGGCACAGCCTGGCCCTTCTTACCCCGTCATCGCCCTCCTGGGCCACCCCGAGGCAACGCGGGGAGATATCTGGGCAGGTTTACGGGTGCTCCTTCCTCCCGCATTAACAAATCTTCATTTATACACTTGCCACAGGGAGTTTTCAGGCTGCCAGCCCCCTCCTTTCACCGAAGACAACACAGTTTCTGAGTCTCCATAATTATTTACACGTGGGCTGTATTTATTGGCAATTAAATGGTTCAGTGGCTCCGAGACATTAGTCTTCTCTAAACATGTTGTCTGCCAGATTGCTTCCTGCCAGCAGTCCCTGCGGGCTGGGAAATTCTGCCGAGCCCTGCGGGGCTGCGCGTGTACGGGAGGGAGCAGCTGGCAGAGCCCCCCTGCCGAGGCCACCGCGCTCGGCTCTCCCGCGGAAGAAATAATGCTGTAACACAGCCGCGCGTTCGGCAGTTGGGAGCCAACGGGAGGGGATCGCGTTGGCTTTAAACACATTTGCAGCCAGGCGGATTCCAGCCCTGGGAGATCGGCGAGGTTGCAGGGATGGCGCGCGCAGCATCCGTGGGAAACGGCCGGGGAAAAACGCACCGACCCGGGAAAACGTGGGGCAACTTGGCAAAACGTGCAGTGGGAAGGTAAAAAAAAATGCAGCGATCTGGTAAAATGTGCAGAGACCCTAGAAAAATCTGCAGTGGCCCTGCTAAAATGTGCAGCGAAGCTGGCAGGGCGCAGTGGGCTGGTAAAACATGAAGCCAGCCCAGTAACATGCAGCAAACACACAGTGGCTCCGGCGGTACGTGCAATAACGCTGGGTAAAATATACAGCAGCCCCAGCAAAATATGCACTGGTCCTAGTAAAACATGCAGAAGCTTGGTAAAACATGCTGTGGCTTTTGCAAAACATGCAATAACTCTGATAAAACACGTGGCAGCCCCAGCAAAATATGCAGCAATCCCAGTAAAACATGCAGCAGCCTGGTAAAACACAAAGCAATCCCAGTAAAACATGCCAGAGCCCTGGTAAAGCACGTAGCAGCTCTGGCAAGACATGCGATAACCCTGGTAAAACACACAGCAGCCCCAGGAAAATACGCAGCAAGCTGGTAAAACACACAGCAGCCCTGGCAAAGCACGCAATACTTCTGATAAAACATGCGGCAACTCTGGCAAAACATGCAGTAGCCCTGGTAAAACATACAGCAGCCCCAGAAAAACACGCCGTGACCCTGGTGAAGCATGCGGTGACCCGGTAAAACATGCGACGATCTGGCAAAACATGCAGCGACCTGGTAAAACACGCAGCGAGCCTGGGAAGACGTGCAATGGCCGTGTAAAACTTGCCGCCGCCAGGGCTGGGTGGTTTTGGCAGCAGGACCCATCGCAGTTGTTTATGCGACCAGCAACGAGGCACTTCATGCCTTCACCATCGCCTCAAAAATACCCGAGAGAAAAAAAAGTCAGAAAACGGCAGGCTTGGGGAGGCACTAATTACCCACGGCATCACCCGGCCGGAGCGGCCGGCAGCGGGGTGCTTCCCAGCAGACACCGGCCTTAAAATATCCCCAGTTTCCTCTCCCAGTTCCCGTGCAAACCATCTGAGGGGCCGGCCCTGCTGCTGCCCTGCCCGACGGCGGCGTCTGCGGCATCGGGCGAGGCTCCCGCTCGCCATCGCCACGTCCCAACCTCCCACCGGCCCCTCCGCCTTCAACTCGTGTCCGCAGGCCATCGACCGCCGTCGATGAGATGGGGCGGGAGAGGGGCAGCGCAGGTACCGCGGAGAGGCAGGGACCCGCGGAGGGAGCGGTATCGCGGTGGGAGCGTCAACGGGGCAAAAAGCAGCCCCTGAGCTGGGCGGCTCCCTGAGTCACAGAAAGCGGGTTGCAGAACGGCTGCAGGGTGAAGAGCTTTGTACCGTGAAGCAGGAGGAGAGGTTTGGCCTCCAGCAGTGAGCGCTATGTTTTTTGCTGTTAAAAGAAAAAAAAGGGGGGGAAAAAGGAAAAAAAGAAAGAAAAAAAGGAAGAAAGAAAAAAGAAAGAAAGAAAAAAGGAAGAAAGAAAAAAGAAAGAAAGAAAAAAGGAAGAAAGAAAAAAGAAAGAAAGAAAAAAGAAAGAAAGAAAAAAGAAAGAAAGAAAAAAGAAAGAAAGAAAAAAGAAAGAAGGAGGAAGGAAAAAGGAGGAGGAAGGAAAAAGGAGGAGGAAGGAAAAAGGAGGAGGAAGGAAAAAGGAGGAGGAAGGAAAAAGAAAGGAGGAAGGAAAAAGAAAGGAGAAGAAAGCCAGTGCGACTGATGGCAGGGCTCAGGAGGCTGCCCTGCTGGCTCAGAGCTGCCGCAGCAGCTCAGCTGCAGGAGTTGCACCAGCACAAAGCATCAGAAGCTGCTGGGGCCGAGTTTCCAGACGGAGGAGGGCCCCGTGCTGCGTGACTGGGACGGGGAACGTCGCGCCTCATCGCAGGAGCGTCCCAGCCCAGCGCGGGGACAGGGGAGACGCGGACACCCAGGATGGGACCGCGGGCTGGAGGGACCAGCGGCTGCCTGAAACCGCTCCAAAAGCTGCTCACGACCACTCAAAGATCCATTAAAACAAGATGCAGGGCTCGTTCTTGCTATTGCAAGACTTTTTTTAAGGAATTGTCTGAAGTTTCCAAGATGACGGGGGATTCCTGCAGAGCGGCTTTGGGACAGCATCCAGCGCGGTGCTGAGCGCCCGGGGCGGATGCGGTGCTTTGCAGAGACTTTGTGCCTTTGCAGCATCGTCCGTCAGCGCCGGGAGTTTGCTGCCAAACCCGCCTGGCTCCATCGAGCGGGAACGGCAGCCGCCTGGCAGCGCCGCCGCTCTTTGTGAACGCGCAGCGGGGAAGAGCAACAAAACTACGCCCTCCGGCCCGGCGAGGAGAGGGCTTTTCAATAAACCAGAGGTTTTCGCTGCCGCCCCGAACATCCCCACCTCCTCGCCACCGAGGGCTGCCGCTCGGTATGGCGCGAGCTTCGTTAAAAGCCTCCCGGACCCAAAACGCCTCCCAGCCCCTGCGATCGCACACAACAACTTTATTCTCCCCAAAGGTCAGGCTCGCTGCTAGCGGGGCTCTCATCAGCTTAAGACCCTTGCTAATGAGCGCCGGGGAGCAGGACGGAGGTGGTGGAACGAGCGAGGAACGTGGGCAGCCGGATATTTAAGTGCATTTATTATGGTTTCAAGTTATAAATTTCAAGCTTTCGCTGTTTTCCTCCCGCCTGGCCCTTTCCCCGGCTTAGCTGCTGCTCGCAAATGAGCCCGAGTTGCCTCAAGTCTGCCCCATTGCTGTCAGAGAAGCAGAGCCCGTACCCAGCCATGCCAGTTAGCTAGTTAGCCTTTACCCCTCGCTATTATTCAGGCATCTTAAAAGTCTATTAAACAGCTGGGGCTTCGGCAGGGTTGGCACCGTGCGCCTGTGTTGCTGCTGGTTTTAGCATCCCTATTTTCCGCCTCACCTGATGCTCCCCAACAGAGATACAGCAATAAACAGGATTTTGCTGGTTGCTGTGAGCTATGTCCAAGCCACTGACCCCCACGCATTGGATGGGCCGGGGGGGGAATACACCCCCAGCGCTTTTAGGAGAGCAGAAGGATGCGTTTAAGCCCCAAAGGGCCCTGTTGTTTCCCATTTCTTTCGTCGCCCACGCTCCCACCAGCAAACACCAGTTACCAGAGCGGTCCAGCACAGCCGCGATGCTGCACGGCTCCCGGAGCCGCTGGAAGGTGCAGCTCCCCACGCCGGTCCTCGCTGAGGAGCTCTGCAGCTTGCGGATAATCCCCGCCGGTGCTTTACTTTTAGTCTCTCTTGTAGCACAGCAAGGTTTCCGCGGCTCCCGTTAGCGCCTTGGAGAGGCGTAAAGTGAATTCGTCAAGCGGCTTGGCTCAAAATCGCGTCAAGCTGCACTAAAAGCAAAGAGAAGATGCAATTTATAGTTCTGCGTTTTGGGTCTGCAAAGGAAAAGGCTTTTGGTTAGTTTTAAAAACCAAAGGTGTTTTTTTGCCGGAAAAAAAGGAAGCCACCTCATATGGCTTTATAGGCAAGTGCAAACCAGACCTGGAAAATGCCCTGGCACCGAGAGGAGGGCGGACGTAACCGAGGCAGGAGACTCCCGCCTGCTCCGTGAGATGGGATGTCGGTTTGGGTTCCCAGCCCCGCTAACGCCATCCTCCGAGGCCCCGGACGCCCAGCACATCACCGTCCCTCTGGCCGCACAAGGGGTTCAGATGCTGCGGGAGCAACGCAAAGATTGCTCCAGGGCTTATTCCCCGTCCCATGCTTGGGGTGAGCTGCGGGGCTGAAGCACGCATTTAATCAGACGCAAACAGCTCCGAGCACTGTTTCGCTTTATTCATAATATTTGCCAAATACTTTTTCTGGTACCTGCATTAACTTTTTTGTTTTCCTGATCAGACTGCAGTCAGAACACACACATAAACGCTGGGTCTCATAACGCCGTGGCTTCCTGTGGCCTTGCTGGAACAGACCTGATTTAGAGCCGAAATAACCCAGGCCGCCTTAAATTTCTGCTAATGCTCTGGCACAACTATTTGGGTGCTGCCCCGGCTTTGCAGAGCCGCCCTTTCAGCTCCCCTTATAAGCTCTGCAGACCCAGCTTGAGGTTTAAGGGCAAACAGAGATTTTTTGGCTCATGCATCACCAAAGCGACGGCGCAGGCAGCGCTTGCCAGCAGCCGATGATGAAGCACAAAAATCCAACAGCAATGGGCAGACGTGCTGGATGCTGGGATCGATCTGCAGTGATTTATGGGCTTTATTTTCGGGAGAAAAGCAGGGTCTGGGAGCCTGCAGGGAGCTCTCAGGCTGCTTCAGCCAAGCCCTTGGCCGGAGTCGCCCTGTGCTGAGCCGCACGGCTGTTCGCACCGCAGACGGACGTCTCTGTCCTGCAACCCCGGGCCGCACCACTGACGCATGCAAAGCCTCTTCACTGAGCAGAGCTGCAGCCTTGGGGCTCTGCAATCCCACTGAAACAAGAAAGGGAAAAAAAGAAAGAGCTGTTTGGTGCAGCAAAACACCCTGGCTGCGGCACTCATCCAGGCCGCAACCTCTCCGGGAGCCGCGGAAGCATTACAGCTCTTTTCCCGCAGTTGCGCCTCTGTTATTCTTTGTAGCGGCCCGTGACGCCGTCGGTGCAAACTGAAGCCATGGGCTGAACGGGGCTCTGATATAAAGCATGCACTGGCAGCGCCGAGGAAGTTTGGAGGGATGGAAAAAATCACCCTCCTG
Organism: Platalea leucorodia; assembly: GCF_965183815.1. NCBI lineage: Eukaryota > Metazoa > Chordata > Aves > Pelecaniformes > Threskiornithidae > Platalea > Platalea leucorodia. The sequence goes on along the minus strand of NC_138829.1, from coordinate 72,929,201 downwards.
CCTATTCTTACAACGTGCACTAAGGAGATGGGAAAATCCAGGAGTTAAGGAGGTCGGCAGAGCCTCTCTCACCCTTCACGTGGGATTGCCCCACAAAATGCTTCCCGGGGCTCTATTAAATACCCCGGGAGGAATGCTGGGCACCCCTGGGTGCCGGGGGCGCGATGCCCGAGGCCCCGAGGGACCCATTTGCTTTTTTCCTACACAACTCAGAGAAAAGCTGGGAGCAGGCGGCCAGCCGTGGGATGCTGATGGAAAAACCTGCCCTGAAGCCATGCGGACAAGCTGTTCGAAGGAGCAGGTCCCCAGCGAGGACAACCTGCGTATGGTGCTGGTGAAGCAACCAGATGGTGGACGGCCAAGAAGGTGTCCGTCCTGCAGAAGCAGGATTAGTCCCGCTTAGTCCACCTTCATTTCAAGAGTCCAGGTGGAAGTTTGGTTGCTTAAAAACCACTTCTATGGCTTACCAATTTATCTGAAGAATTTAAAAAATCCTCATTTGATTTGAAGAGCTGGATCAGACCCAGATCCCTGGGATGAACCCAGGCTGACCTGCCCGATGCCGGTTCTCCAGCGTCCCTTCCCAGCGTCGATTAAAAGCCCTTCGCCAAGGGGCTCGCAGGAGTCGGTGCAACGAGCATCTCGCGCGGGGCTGCGTTGATCTCTCCTGCTGGGAGCAAGGAGATAATTAAGAGCGACCTCTTCATAAACCACTTACTGGGAAGCAAGACACGTCTCCATCAGCTGGCTGGTACTGTTCGTGGCCGATCGCGGCCGGTAGCCGGCTCTCCCTGCAGCACGGACGCATCCGCCCATCAAAGCGAGACGCGGCTTTGTGCCACCCTGCGTTTTCATCACGGCCGCAGCCCTGATTTCTGTTCTCCCTCCACCTTCGCGAAACGCATCCCAGGGGATAAAAGAGCCTTTTTCCATCCTTGACCCCCACAAGGCCGTGGGAAGCTGTGACCCCTCCAACTAAATGTCACAGGTAGAGTCGTGTCCCTCAAAGCCACATCCCCACAGACAGGTTTTTGGGCTGCCTTGCAATTACCTGCGGCAAAGCCAAACGCTCTAATTCCTTGCCCGGGGGGTTACGAGGGATCAGAGACACCAGATAGCATTTTTTCCCCCTAACATCACACATTTGAGAGCTGATGTAGTAAAATGATCCATAAGCACACTAGTAATACCAGAGCCACCCGACTCCTCTCTTTGCCTGTTGGCAATGGCACATTCCCAGTTTCCCAAGTTGCCATAACCTGAAGCTTGCAGTTAATTCAGCCTTGATGCAAACGTGCTGGTTCTGAATGATGAAATTCTTCAGATTAAAACGCAGTTCTCTGAGATCTGGCCTAGGAGCTGCACGTCACCATCTAATCCCAAATTTACACCCCACTTGAAACCAGGATTATAATTTCTTATCCAATGCCAACCTGGGGAAGACCGAGCTCCCCCTAAGATACTCAATTCTAAAATCCAGAATTCTTTCACCTTGACTCCAAACCCCTACAAATATGCAGGTAAATGCTACCGTGAACGGGAAGCCCACATCTGCCACCCTTGGATCCACTGTCTATCATCCAGTTTTCTGACATCCAGTGGCTGCTCTTGGAAATCGTAGCACTTGAACTGATTTTAGCGTGTGTGATTTTCTTGGGTAGTCCCTCCCAAATACAAGATACATATTTGGTTTCCTCCGTTGAGCTCACTGCCTATTTTTAAGCATTGCAAGGATGCAATGAGAAAGCAAGGTCAACATCTCATGGCTTGGTCTACTGCCAAACTCCACGGGTGGACACTGAACAACGGCAGGCAAGAGTTTTAGCCATGAATCTGTCCTTGTTTTCCAATTTCTTCATATAATTTCTCAAAGAATGGGAGCATTGCTGGACAGATTTTTCATTGACCCGAAGAGGGCTGCTTTTGAATAACTCAACTGATTCAAACCCTATACAGAGGAATAAATCTGCACGCAGGGCAATTCTGCCTAATTTGATGGCACTATCGCTGGAGACAGAGAAGACGAGGTTCGTACAAGCCCTTTCCATCCAGTTGATACTTCCGATTTCTCCATTTGTGGCTCTTTTGAGCCAAAGGACAAATTGCCAAGAATAAGGGTATCTGAGGAAAATCGCGTGGAGGCACGTGGGCTCCCGCCGAAGTTGCGTGACCGACGAGGTGTCCCCTCCTCCCTCCCACTGGCTCGGGGCCTGAAGATATTTTGCTCACGATGCAACTTCCATTATTTCCATAGCAACCCTCTTTTGTCAGGTCTCAAGACTGGAGATTTTTAACAACTCCATTTGCCAATTCAAGCCCCAGAAGGAAGTGGGCTGCAAAAGGAGAAAGTTCTCATTCAAATGCAAAATAGCTGCAATAATAGCCGAGGGGTGCAGGGGGGCCCATCGCCTCGGCAGGTTGCTTTTCATCCAACCATTCCTCCTTTGCTTGGTTTACGCCGTGTGACACAGCCTCATCCAGTGACACTTTTGACACTGGAAGCCACGACGCGCGTTGGGGCACTCAGACCATGCCAAGCCCGGCTGGCATGGGCCTGCATGAGATTTCCCTCTCCTTAATGAAAAGATATTTCTTTGCTTCAAGGGGAGCTTTGGTCCGGTTCTGTCAAAACCACCCTGGGGTCTCTTGGGAATGCGCTTGCTGCCTCCTAGCCCCCAGCCCCTTCCTAGGCCAAAGAGGTCCTCTGCCCTCTGTCCCCTTCTCGCAAGAAGCATCAGCTTCCATCACGCTGTATCTCAGCTCTCGACAAGCCTAAAATGAACGGCCGAAACGTGCTGCGAAGGGGTTTGTGTATCATCACACTGGGAAAAGATGCCCCAGATGCCAGTGCTGCTGCCGAGCACTTGGTGCAGCAAAAGCCCAGTGCTTCTGCCCACCTACCAGGGCATGGGGCTGTCACTGCTGCAAAATGCTAACTCTTTGGTGCAAGTTTGCTGTCCTGCCTTCCCTAGCTCCTTGCCGGGATATAGGGACACCAGCTCATACCTGGCTCGTCTGCAAATCGGAGTCATGGAAGTCTTATAAGCCCCTCAGCCTAAAGGATCCATTGGCCTCATCCCTAATTTTTGCCCCAGAGGTCTCACCCAAAACAGCTTTGCCCTGCCTCCTAGGGTAAGATGGGTATTTCTTCTCCCAGAAGACAACTAACTTCATCAAAGCCAACCTCCTGGCAAATAATCTGGCTGTTCATTAGAAACAGCAGCAAACTAAGTAAGAAGCATTTCATGCTTGTGCATTCACTGGTTTTCTTACCACTTACTTTTGCAGCAGCCTAGAGCCAGCAGCAGCCCTTTGTGCCGACCTCTTTCCATTGAAGCCCTTTTCCTGTCATCTCCCAACACAAATCCGTACGGAGCTGGGACTGGAGACAACCTTGACGGCAACGAGGGGGCATGGAAGCGGGGCTGGCAGCTGGAAACGCAGCCTTTCCAGAGCATCCCCAAAAGGGAGCCGTCTCCTGGTGGCCAGAGAAACTTGAATTTCTTTCATAAAATCTCATTAAGAACCCAGGGGCGATCACGAAAACCAGTTCTGCTCCGAGCATCGCGTGGCTTCCCCGCCTCCGGCAGTAGCAGACTCCGGTGCGGCGGGCTCAGGTCCGTGCTACCCACCTCGCTGCCTGCCTGGGCAATTAGATGAAGCATCTTTTAAATCGTAATCCTGGAAAGAATAAAAAGACCCGGGAAACGCAGACTTCCAAAAGGAGAGCTTTGCATATCCCACCCTTCCCCGCAACCTTTTACAACGCCTTCCACAATGGCTTCGCTGTCCTTTTCCGGGACCTTTGTGGGGCTGACGGCGATGCGGGAGCCCCGCCGTCTTGGCAAACCTTGGCTGATATCATACCCACAAAAGGGCTCTAAAAGCCTCTGTGCTGTTTTCACTCGATGAATGTATTTTTTCCCCTTCGCTGAATAAACCCTCGCATGGCTCCGGCGGCTGCTGGGACGTGTGCGCGCACCGAGCCGCGAGCAAACCCAGCTCCGGCCCAGAGGCTTTCGCAGCCTGCCCCGCCGGGCACTGCTGTCCGCCCCAGCTGCTTTTTCAAATCCATCATTTTTGCTTTCTTTTTCCCCTAAGCAGCCCGATCTCAGCAAAAGCGAAACAGGAAAGACGCCTGGTCTTTGAGACAAGAGCAGGCCGACGTCAGAGTGCCATCCCAGCGCCGTTTTAACTCGACATTTTTATCTTTAGCGGCTTTGCTACCCTTTGGTCCTGCGCTGCAAGAGGGCGAGTTCACCCCAAAGCCAGGCAGGGCTGTTTCCCCTGCTGCGTTTTCGCCAGGAGAGCGCAGGAGGCAGCTCTGCCGAAGAGCAAAGTCGTGCCTGGAGCACACAGATCAAAAACACTGCGGTTTTCTCCAGATTTTCATCTTGCTGTTGCATGCGGACACTATCTAAGCCTGGCACATAAAAGCAGACCTGCAGTTAAATTTTTACGTCCACCTGCAGAAAGCAAACGGTAGGAAGGGTAGATGCGCTCTGGGTAAACCAAATGCACTGACGGGATTCACACCAAAATCCAGGGGATCCAGCACCACTCAGCCTCTCCCTGGGAGCTACAGGAGGGGAATCCAGACCTAAACGTGTGCGCAGAGGGATATGTCCCGCCTTGAGGACAGCTGGGACCTTCATCCCACCCATCCCAGGACACTGCTCCTCGCTGTACTGCTGAGCTTTGCCACTGATTACAGCCGAGAGGTTCGTGCCCCTATTTCTTTCCATCTCTTAATAAAAACTTCTTAGGAAAGCAAGCTGCTATTGATTTGGCTTCCTCCACAAATAAACTCTGCTCAAAAAAATCAAGAGAAACTTTCTTGCCACCGCAGGATAAAGAAAAGCACGCTGCTCACGCACACCCTGCTACGCAGAGGGCTGAGCATTTCACCTCTGTGAACCAGCCAAGGGGCAAGCTATCGTTTTCTTTTAATACCTCGTTGCATTTTAATAGTGCCTTAGTTCAAGGCTTTCAAAAGATTTTACAAACTCTATTTATCTCTCAGTCCTTGGCCATGGGGGTTTGGCTAGGTTTTGATCCCAGAACTGTTTCTGTGGTCTGCTCGGAAGCACCCCAAAGGCAAAAAATCTCATTGAAGGACCCATTTTATGAAGCTTCCTCCATCTGGAGCCAAAATCTTGGGAAAATCACCCTGCTCGGTTTGACCCGAGCTCCGGTCTCTGCTCCCAAACAGGGTGTGCAACTGAATAAGCACCTCCAAAACCACAGGCGAGCCCCTTCCCTCGAAAGCAGGGGTGCGAGAGCTCAAAACCAGCGTGGGAGTCTCGGATCATAAGGAGCTCTTTCAGCCCAGCTCGGAGCCTCAGTAATAAGACGCTATCGATAAGCCCCAGGCAGGTGCGTACGGAGCACCGACTCCGCCAAAACATCTCAGCCTCTTTATACGCACCTGATCCATTAGAGACGTTTTCCTTTGGCTCTTTCAAAATCCTGCCTGCGATGAAAGAAACGTCCCAAGGATGCTCGTGCTTCGGCATGAGAACGAAACCCAGCTGACGGCAAGAGATGCGGTCTGCGGCGATTCTCCTCCGCCATAAAGCAAGCTGAAAACAAAGAGGAGCAGAAGCAAAGCCGGTTTTACGCCTTGTGCAGGCACCAAAGCAGCCGTCCATGGCGCTGCTCGCTCCCGCCATGCTTCGGAAAGCTTTATTCCCGTCAGATACGGGGTCATGGCTACCAGCCAGCAAGGCGACTGGCAGCGTTAATGCGTTTACTTCAGCACCAGTGCCTGGCAAGGAAGTCAGTTATTTCTGCAAAAGCAATAGGAAAAAGCCCACAGGAAAGAGGAAAAATCTGACATACGCACTGGAGCGCAGCGCGGAGACCGGAGGGAATGCGTTTAAAACCCTTTTCTTCCTGCGAGTGGCTGACTGCAATGACCCCGGTTTAGAAATTCAGAGACACCAGGCTGCAGATGCCAGGTTTTAGCCCAGCGAGTGCTCCTCGCCGCCAGAGCTGGCCCAGCTGCCGCCGGCGGCCGATGCGCCCTCCCGGATCATCCCAGTTCAAGTCAGGTCTTCTGCGTGCTGTGAAACCACTGAGCTTCAATACCCACTCCCAGCGTTGCACTGCAAAAAGCCAGCTGCGTGGGTTTTAGGTACGCTGAAATGAGGCTTTGCAGGCGTAACAACATTGGAATCGGTAAACAAGATGACACAAGAAATGAGATTTTTGAAACAGCAAAGGGTCCTGACCTGTCCCGCTCCCTCGTCCAAAGGGGAATACCAAACCTGCAGCTCCCTTCCTCTCCACCGTTGCAGCCCGAGCTCGATGCTGGAGGTATTCAACGTTCGCTGCAATCATTTAAACACCACAGAGACAGAACGGGGATCGATTTCCCCCGCCGCTCAGAAAACGCCCTGCGCGCTGGTTGATCACCGGGAAGCAGGGACCTTCCCTCCCACGTGCAGAGGTTCTCCCGCGTGCCGGCGGTCATTCCTGACGGCAGGGCCCAGAGCTCCAGGACTCCCAGCGCCGCAGAAATCGAGGTCTTTCCCACTGGTCGTTAAGCAGCTGAACGCACGGGTCTCATTTCACCGGAGGATCGCCTTAACCAGACTTCTCCACGGGCAAGTAACTCAATCTCAGATACAACAGATGAACTATGAGAAATAACCCCAGGAATGAATAATAACAAAAAAAAATCATGACACATTGCAATTGCCTATTTTTAGTTCTTTGTGTGGGGCAAGAAAGCGCTGTTTTATGTTTGTATGTAGATAAACCATCTGATTTTGCAGATCTGCAGATAAACCATCTGAACTTCCAAAGCAGAGAGATGTCATCGAAATCAGCACGGCATAAACGCATGCCTGCATGGGCAGGGAATTCTTTGCGATGGCATCCTGTAACGGGGGGTTGCAGCAATTTAGGAAGCTGATAACTGGCTTTGGAAAACAGTGCTTGCTTGCCGTTGGGTCTTTTGTCCTTTCGGCAAAACGAGATGTGAGCGAAGTGGACAGACAGGGATACATGGGACAGGGTGGAAGACACTCCACCGAGCGGCGGTGGACAGTATCTTCTCACGCTGGACTGCTAAATCCCTGAGAAACAGGATTTTATGCCCCTGTCTGCTCTCCAGCACAAAACCTCACGTGGTTAAATCTATGTATTCCTCATAAGATATATAATACAATGCAGGAATGTATTCCTGCCTGGAGTTAGGCACAGCTGGTGCCAGCAAGCAGGCCAGGACCGAACGTGCACCGAGCGTGGCTCTACCTCCAAACTAACCACGCCACGAGCCAGGGATTTGGCAACGTGAACCTGGGGAACTTGACCTTACGAGAGAGATTCTTCCCTGCCAGACTTTTTCCCATCCATTGCCTTCTCCGATCACTGCATCTCCTGAACGAGTGATTAAAGCACTTGTAAAACACCTTGGAAGTTTCCCTGCAGTTAGCAGCCAAGCAAGGGATAAAATCAACTGTTCGGGTGCCTTCCTCACCGTAGGGGGGTGCAAATGGCCCTGAGGTGGAAAGGGCCGATTGCTTCTCTGGTAGAAAAATATTAGCAGAGGACGGTGTCAGCATCTGCGGGGCTGATGGGACCTCTGGGCACAAAGCATCGCTCCACGTCGCAGCGGGCAAGCGCAGGCGGCTCTGGGCGTTGCGCAGGCGCTGGTTCGAGGGAAAGCGAAATCACTGGGTCCCCGTTCATCACCAGCACTCGCACGACGAGAGCAAAGCACCGGGTTCCTTTCTGCAACACCGCGCTAACATCACAGGAGCTGCGAGCAATGAAAGGGTGCAATAAAATAAATTCTCCCCTCGCCTTGGTGGAAATGGATTAGCAGGTCCTGGAGCTGCCAGGGAAGGAGGAATAAACACGTGCACATAAATGGCAAAATTTGTGAGCACGTAAAATGCCTTTTTTTGTTTGTTTTTAGGTAAGCAGGCTAAGAAGGGACTAAAGGCAAATAAAATAACATAACATTGTGGTAATTTAGAGGGAATCGGGAGTTCTCCATATAACGAGGTGGAATTAAACTGCTGGAGCGTCTCCACCTGTCCAGGCTTGCTTCCCCAGGGAAAGCAGGAGGACGGCAGGGCCGGGGCTAGGCTTCATCGGCACGGAACTAGAAAAAGCAAGTGAGGGCAATGCCGTGACAAAACCCCCATGCCGAAACCTCAGGGTGGTTACTTGGGCAAGTCTGGGGCGTTCGGCACAGTGCTGAGGCTTAATAAAACATAACAAACCGAAAGGGAAAAGATCACCTTTTTATTCTGCTGGGCGACGGCAAGCGTGGAGGCGGAAAGGCGGCAAAAGGAGCTGCCAAACTGGAACAGATCGGAAAGCAGCGTGGGGCTGGGTCCCGCTCGGCCTCCGTCACCTCCAGCCGCTGCCCTCGGCTGCGGAATTCGCTCCTGATTTACTCCACGCCGCAGAAACACCTGACAAAAGGAAGAACCCATACAGCTGCGGAGGGAGATTACCTTTTTTCTGCCTGCTTGGCCAAAAGCTTTCTCCGGAAACGGCGTTATCGGCCGCGGATAAAACGAAGCACCGCTCTTGGAAACCTAATGGATCTTTCATATTTGCTGACCTGCAGCAAAGAGATAAGGAAATCACGGGTAGTCCGTAACCTCAATCAAGTAAGAGAAATAAGGTTTAGAGGTACATGACAAAATGCCCCCCGCTTCAGCTTTTGGCAGACTTTTCCGTGCTCCATACGGTTTTGCCAGGTACGGGACAAACTTCTGCCCAAGCTACGAGGTTTTGCAGGTTTTGCCGGCGTTAAAACCCTCCTTAGGGGAGGGTAGAAGGAGGTGGGAGGCCATTTGCTTTTATTTAAAGAGAAAAAGGCGATCAACAATATCCAGTAAAGGAGTAAGAGGCAGTAAAAGAAAAGCAAAATCCCTCTGCATGCGATAAATTAGATTAAGGAGACAAGAGACAAAAAATTCAATATAGAGAACAGAAGCTGCAGCAGATAAACAAACAAGGGGCACAAACCTTTAAAACTACTGAGAAATAAACATTTAATTAAAAACCCAGTCGCTAAACAAGCAGGAAACATTCCCTCAGCTTCACAGAAGCAGAGAGAGAGAGCGAAGTCTAACCAGCTTATTCCTAGTTAGAGAGACCTGAAGGTCAGGCTTAATTAAAACTCAGACCACCCCACCAGCAGCATCTGTTTTACAAAATAAAATCAGATTTCCAGCTGGTATCTGGTGCCCTTGGCCGGAGAACAAGACAGCTCTCCAGCTCCTCCAGCAGCGGGCACCAAACATTCCTGCGCTGGCACCGAGATCGCAGGGGACGGAGGGGAATCGCGCAGGTTTCGGACGGGGCGCAAGGAGAGCAAAGGCAACTTCTAACCCATTTTTTGCACAGGGTAGGCAGCTGCAGAGGCGAGGACGCAGGCGGGAGCCGACGGCCATCAACGCCCCAGTCATGGCTCTCGTGCCCAGCCACGATCCCGTTATCAAAGGTAGAAATCACTCAGCTCAAACCGTGCTGGGCTACTGACTTCAGCAGAGGGTGATTTCGCCGGGAGCTTATAGGTACAATAAACCTATTAAGTTACTGAAGTCATGCCCTAGGCAGGACTTTTCATCCCACCGCTTTGAGTTTGCTTGGATGTGGCTCCATGCCCTTCTTCCAAACAACTTCACAAATCCTAAAGAAAGCACCTGAATTTTCCTTCCCCCTTTTTGAGAGGTTAATCCCGGGAAGCCACCAGCTCCCCGCAGTACCTATGATCCATCCCCACCGCTTTGTAGCAGCCCCACAGCAATCAGGCGCCCGTTTCGCTGCTGACTGCCGCTTTTCATCCCATCGCCCGTGTCGCGTAATCGTCTCGCCGTTCGGCTCGGATGCGCTTCTTTCTCCACTTGTTACCGCTGCGCTGGTACTTAAAACACAAATTAATCAAGGCAGGAACTGCCCGTGCATCATACTTTCACGCCGTGGCTCAGCACGAGGGGCAGAAAGCCTCTGCAAGAACGCAAATAAACACTAACATTGAAGGAAAAGCACTAAGTAACAGACTAATTCATAGGAAAACTTTATTAGAAACGAGGACACGGCCTCCCAGGAGCAACATTCTCCGTTACCTCCCAAACTGTTACAATTTAACAGCCATAATTAAATACAAACACCTACAAAACCGCTGTGCGCGTCTATAAAAGAAGGGAGAACCAAACCTCAAACGGCCATCGTGCCAAACGCGGCCGGAGAAGGCGTTTTCCCGCGGCGGCCTGCATGCCCGCGGGCACGCAGCCACGCTGCCGGCGGGGGCGTCGCTTGCTGCCCTAAGAAGCGGGGCAGGTTTTCATCGTCCCAGAAGTCTGTATTGCTTTAATTCAAAGAGAGAGAAAAGACCAAGTTGTTACGGCTCGGCATCGCCTCTGATACGTTCTGCTGAGTAAATAGTTGGTACTTTCAAATCCTAAAATCGCACAAACGTGAACATTATCGCTAGTTTTATTTCAATGGTAAATAATAATAATAAATAATAACAGTAATAAAACTCAGAGGTACCACTGTCACAGAAAAAAAAGACCAGCCTCATTTAGCCACCATCTACAGATGAGAAAATAAAGAATAAATAGGGCCTAGTTTATGAAAGCCTTTTCTTCTGCTCACGCCCAAAAAACTACCTCCTGTCTAATCCAGGACCACCTTTAACAGCGCTAATTGTTAGCGCATCAACCACTTATTGTTATTAGCGCACCAACTGCTCCATTACGATTGCAATTCAGGTGCGTGCTATTTAGTACAAAACAATAAAGGAAGAAAAAAATACTTAAAATACATCCATTTCTCAGCTTCCTTACAGATGTTGTCCGGGTCGTGCTCCAAGAAAGAGTTTAAAGCAAAATAGATATACAAAAGCTACTGTGCTCAAGTCAGCGGCATATGTACACATCAAAATCAGAACAATACAAAAAGTGTTCTAGTAGCAAAGGCTAAATAAAATAGTATTTTATATAAACAGTGTTTGAAAAGTATAAAATTAGGAAATAATGCATAGAAAAGCGTGTTTCACAGGTCCTGCAGCAACGTGCTATTCACAGCAAGGGCTGCGTTAGCAAATCCGTGCAGTGCGGGCAGAGTTTACACCAGATCCCGACACGAACGACTCATTGCCTGCAGAATTCGCTGGTGATGTTGGGAAGGGGGTAGGCGAAGAGGGAGAAATCCATGATATATTTTGTTAACAACTCTTTTATCAGCCGGCGTTGGGTGTTGCACAGGTAGTAATGGAGCGTTTCTGCCGTCACGGGCTTGTACCACGACTGCCGTTCGGGGAAGCGGATGAAGGAGGGCGACTGGACTCGCTCGAGGATGTAGTCGGCGTCCGCGTTCAGCCGCTCGTAGGAGCCGATGAAGTCGTACCTGACGGCGCAGGGCTGGCAGAGGTTGTAGATGGGCATCCAGTGCTCGTTCATCCTCTCCACCTCCTCGTCCAGCAGGTACTGGAGAAACTCGGAGAAGGTCACGTCGTCGCCCGCCGAATTCCCCCCGTTCTTCCGATACCGCCTGACGATCTCCACCCCGTACTTCTGCTGGTACTCCTTGATCTCCCCAAATTTATTCCTGTAGGCCGACAGCAGCCTCTCCATGGGGTTTCGCACGAAGATGAACTTGTAGTAGTTCTTCAGCCGGTAGCTGATCTCGTCCGGCTTCATGTCCCCCAGGAACACCAGGTCGCTCTTGTGGTCCATCTTCAGCTTGACGTCGACGCTCTCCAGCGCCCCGTCCAGCACCTTCAGGATGCGCTTCCAGTTGGAGCAGGCCACCTTGGGCACGTAGCAGTACAAGAAGCGGTACTTGTCGCTGACCAGGAGGTGCCGGAGCACCGTCCGCCGCTGGCCGGCCGGCAGCTCCCAGACGCTGCGGGGCATGGCGCGCTGCCCGCAGACGGCGCGGATGGTGCGGTTGCGGATGTCCCGCAGCACCTCGTACTCCAGGTCGCCGGCGGCCTCCTCGCCGCCGCCCCGCCGGGAGAGCTCCCCCGCCGCCGGGTGCAGCGGCTTCACCTCGGCCAGGATGCCCTTCTCGATCATGAGGAGCAGCCCGCTGGAGGCCAGGATCACCCCGAACATCAGCATGGAGGGCAGCAGCGCCGTGCCGCCGCCGGCGCCCCGCGGGCGGGAGCGGCTGCGGCCCGAGGCGGCCGCCCGCCTCACCTCCCCGGGGAAGGGGGGCCGGGGGAGCATGGCCTCGGCGGGCCCGGGCCGCTGCCACCTCAGCCTCCGCGCCGCATGCCGGGAACGGAGGGCGGGGGCTGGCCGCCGGCTCCCCGCCCGGCCGCCGCCGCCGTGAGGAGGGCGCGGAGGGCGGGCCGCGGGCCGGGGGAGGCGGCGGCCATTTCGCGGCGGCCCCGCCTCGCCGCCCCGACGGGGAAGGGGCGGCCGCGGGCGGCGAGCGGGGAAGGGGCGGGGACGGGAGGGCGGGGGGCTCCCCGCCTCGCCCGGGGCCCGGCCGCTGCGGCGGCTTCGGGAGGGGAGGGGAGCCGACAGCCGCCCGCGGCCGGCGGGGCTCCGGCCGGCGGGGCTCCGGCCGCCGCTCCCGGGAGCCGGAGGGCTGCGGGCCGCCCGGCCGTGCCCTTCCAGCCAGGCACCGGCATCGCCGCCTCCGGCAGGCGTCCGAGCAACGCCCCCGGCTGCCCTCTCCCCAAAACACCCGTAACAGGGGATTTAAAACAAAAGCCTCCAGGCTTTGCTCCGAGTTACGGGGTGCTGCTCGCAGCACGGTTTAAAGCCCGGTGCTTCCCAGCTCGTACTTAGCCCTTCCGTGGCCATGTGCGGCGGTGAGGCTTTAATTAAAGGGCCGTAGTGGGTGCTTTTTGCAATACTAGGCCAAACGAGCGGTCAGGAGCGGTGGTGCCGTGCCGTAGCACCGGGCAGTTTGGGCAGCCCAGGGCGGGAGGCGGTGGCGGTTACCTGGCGAGCCACGCCGAGCCCGCGCCGGGGACGCCTCGCCTGCGAGCCAAAGGACGAGATGTCTAAAACTTCGTAGGTATTTCCCCCAAGCCGCCTTCTTCGAGCTGCTCCGGCTGACGTCCTAACGCCGCCCCTGCTTCAGGCAAACCGCTGGGTGCCGAGGCCTTGACCGAAGCAGCAACGGGCTGTAACCAGCGCCTTGTCGTTGGAGCCAGGTCGGTGGCGTCAAGCCAGCCGTAAGGCTGCCATCTCTACGTACCTTTCCGGAGCAGAAATCGTTCCATACTGGCGTTGTTCTGCCTATTTTTCTTCAACGCGTTTTCGGAGCGTACCACAGGGCTTGTGTGTCTTAACTCGTCTTGCAGGGACTCTCTCTGTCAAAAGCTTTCTTAACATCAAGAGAAAAAACAGCTTCCACTTAGTTTTCTTTGATCAAAAGCCAAGAGCATTTTGTCAGCCAAGGCAGACAAAGCATTTGTAGTGAAGCGTGAGAGCCTGAAGCTAGGTTATTTTACATTTTACAGTTTTATTTTGATGTAAATATAGCATTAGCTCTAGCAAGAGATGGTATATTCTCCTCTGTCACCAGCAGCACGGCTGTAAGCCTGCACACTCCGTAGCGTTACCCGATTTCTGCTCTGCTTTCAGGGGGCAGGTCCGAGGGGCTGGTCTGGATCTCAACACCAGCGTGAACTGAAGCTGCACCAAGGTATACAACCCGTGGCACCGAGACGAGAATCGGGCCTCCTTGGGGAGCCCTCATCCGAGAGAAAAGGACTCTGCTTACAGTAAACTCCAGCACGAGTGCCAAAGCAGCCAAGGGAAATGGTTATTTCTTAGAAGGCACGTTAGTCTGGCACCGCTTCTCCTCTTCTGTTTCTATACACCCCTAATATCTATAGGTCTCGAGTAGTTACATATGATAACAGTGGTTCTGAAAATATATTCCAGACTGCTAGAAATAGAAGACCGCCCACAATTTCAGCGGGTTTCTTTTTCTCCGAGGTATGCAAGGGAACTTGGATTTAAGGACACGGGTATCGGGTGGGAGGCAAAGTCCCTGCAGAAACAACGCAGCCAAGCACATACACGGTTCGGGGGCCGTCTTGTTTGTTCACAACGCGAAACCCCACGTCACTGAAGAACGTTAACTGTGGTTATACTGAACGTGCCTGTTGCTCGCTCTGCATGTTAATTAATTTGATTGTCAAAGCAGTTGAAAGCAGCCTCACGTTCAGAGTGTGCAAAACTATGGGAATGTGTTTCACAGACAGATCCATTTCTTCAGCAAAGGTACGTTTAGAAAATAAAATGTCACTGAGGAAACCCAACTTCAGGCTGCTGTGGTTTGCCTACAAGTTTATACTACAAACCACAAGCAATGGAAGCGTTTAGTTCTTTCTCACAGATACACGAGGAGGATTTTTATAATTCACAACCCTTTTCAAGGTGCTTTCAAACCCCACCATTTTACCTTTGTCGCTTTATTCCAAATAGCTAAAGGCAAACCTTTGTTTCGGCTGAGTTAATACGTATTCTGGTGCTGCCCCCGTTGCAGGAACCGCGCAGGAGAAGAGGAGGCCCGGCGATGACGGCGTCTGCGAGCGGCTCGCTGATCCCGACGAGAAGCTGCGAGCCTGGGAAGGAAGCGGCTCGCAGGTGCGTAACTGTTGGACGATCTGACCGACCTGCTGGCTCGCGGTGCTGCTGCGCTCCGGTTCCTCTGCCGCAGGTAAGTATTTCTGCAGCAGCCATCATCCGGCTGCCTAGCCCAGCCGAGCGGGTAATGACTAGCCACAGCAAACTGATGTTATCGCCGGAGCTTGCCAGAGCACGTAGAGCATCGCGTTAAGAAGCTGCCTTCGACATGGTCTGAAATAAAGCGTACCAGCTTACTCAAATGTAAAATTTCAGAGTCTGTCCCTTTGCTTTTCCACCTTTACAAAGACATCCACAGCAGCCGTAAAAATCCGTGCCTCCTGTAACCTGGCGTGCAGTGCACGTTGCTGTTTGTGCCCCGCACCAGCAGCGTTTGTAACCCTGCACAGAGCAACGTTGTCGGTCCGCCCCCGCTGCGAGCGCCTGGGAAAGCAGGCAGGCTCTGCCGCCTGCCCAGCGGAGTAACCGGACCCAGCTGCCGCCGCTCTGTACGGGTAAATCACGGCCTGCGCTTGAGGGAGGCCCGTTCGCCACCCCCAAGTGACGGTAAATTGTTTGCATCCCACGGGCGCAGGCAGCTCCGTGGGACAGGGGACACCTGCACAGCCCTGCCCGTGGAGATGCTTTGCCAGGTCTCAGAGCAACCTCGCCTACCTGGGGGTGCAGCAGCCGCCTCTTCCCCACAATTACTTCCTACAGGTGTACAAGGAGGATTTTGTAACTCAGCACTTTTCAAGGTGCTTTCAAACCCCAACACTTGCCTTTGCCTTACGAGCACCAGAGCAGCAGCAGACCTCCACCCCAGCTGACGACCGGCTGCTGTCGAATGATCCTCCAGGCCTTCTCCTCACTGCTGACCCGCACGAGCAGAAAAGCAACATTAAAAGGCATTACTGTCACACGCGTTATGGTATTACCTGGGTTGCACTGAGCTGGTCTCCCAGCATCGCCTGTGCGGGGCACGCTCGGGTTTAAAGCAGGCTGCAGAACGCAGCCCTGGCCATCAGCGGTGGTGGGCTCAGAAGGAAAGTGCCAGTTCCCCGAGGGGGTGGAGGGAAGGACAGAGGGACGCCCTGTCCCTCCAGCTCGCAGCAAGCCATTTGGGTAAGATCAGGTATTTGTTTTGGTCTGAAAAACTGCAAAAAGGAAGACTGCACGCGGCCCCTTGAAAAGCTTAGCAAGAGAAAGGAGGTTTCTTTAAAGAACGACAGCTTGAGCCGATGCCAACTTTCCGAACAAGCAACGGGGCAGCGGCTCCTAACGCAGGCGAAGGAGACCCCTCGGACGGATCTGAGCAGCTCCAGGTCGGAACGTAAAACAAGCAAAGCGAGCAGAGATCTGATGTTGCGGCTGCGTGGCCAGAGATTATCCAGCAATTTAGTATCATAAAGCCTCCTCACCGGGCGGATAAGCGTAGAAGCCATTTCACTGTGATGTAAGGCAGAGTTTCTTATCTCTGGGAAAAAAAAAGTCTGTTTAAACAAAGTCAAACATGCTGGATGAGTATGCCAAGTAATTCAGAGGAGATTGTTATCATAGGCTCAATCCGTCTCCCTCATAACAAAAATCACTGTTTTCAAGGAAAATGTAGTGCTGAAGGATCTGCTTATCTGGCAACTGCAAATTAATTGATATGCGGCTGGCTGAACTTGCAAAGACCCTGCGCTGAGCTTAGCGCCGTTGTGCATAACTACGAAACGGCTCTTGAACTCAGCCATTTCAGGAGTTTTAGTTCCTCCGTGCAAGGAAAACGGCCACGCACCTACGTGGCCAGTAGAAGCCGTAACAGCTCGTCCCACCTGGGCTTTGCCTGGCTTCCCGGCAGGAGAAGGGGAGTGCGTCCGGGTCCCTGGGGATCGCCAGGACAGCAAGGCCATGGGAGAAGACGCGGAGCTGCCAGGAGCCCGCGGGGAGGGCAGCCGGCGCGGCTGGCAGAAGCTGCCCGGCTCCGCGTTCCCCCCGGGGGCTACCGCGCCGCGGAGGAGCCAGCCTCGCAGGCTCAAATCCGCTCCAGCTGGGCAGGAGGTCAGAGAGAGTTCAGAAATACCGCAGGCGCCAGCGCCACGGGGCCGGCGTTTCGGCAGCCGCGTCTCCACCAGTCGGAGCCTTCCTGGTGCTGCCACGGGCAGCTGCTCCCAGGTCTGCCCAAAAAGACCAGGTCCATGCACAGAAACCATTCCCAGGCTCAGCACATTCAACATTAAAAGTCAGTAACAACCACAGCTCCCTTTCGCTACCCTTTATCCTCCACAACCCCCTGACCGATCTCTAATCCCTTTCAAACCTCCGGCTACCGGATTCGCACACAAACATCATTGGTGTCGGCAGCCCGCTGTGGTTTTACCGTCCGTTTTCAATAGGAACACATGTTAAATCCAACGCAGCTATAAAACCCGTGTTGCGAGGGAGTCTCAAAGTCTCTTAACTCATTCTAGGCATATCTGCTACTCTTTCCAACAAGCCGTTGCCCGAGGCTCCCAAACGGCTCTTGCGGGGCTGTAATGAAGTTGGGAGTCCCGCAGGTCCTTCCCGGGGATCACCACCAGCCTCGTTATCCCCTCGCACGCTTAAATAACGCGGAAGGCTCGGGGCAGTCGCAGCGATCGGTGCGAGCGGCGGCAGTAAGCGGCTTCCCACGCACGGCAGGGATGCTGCCGTGCCGGCGCCGATCCATGGAAATGGGAATCGCCGCAGGGTTTACGCTTTGCCACCTCCTAACCAGTTGCCTGGAGCGGATTAGCGCCCCAGTGTAAGCGTGCTAGGCAAGACGTTGCTTCCAGTAGGAAAACAATTTCAGAAGGGTTGACCATCTCACGTGGGCACGTCGCTCTCCCTGAAGCGAGTGTGGTAGGCGGTTAGCGGTACCCCTCCTTCACCGCGAGCGTTCCTCCCCAGCCCCGGCTAAGAGGCAGAAATACCTGTTACGGAGGGGCAATGCTACATGGCTCCTGATAATGCTTTTCTGGGTCTGATGTCTCTCAGCAGAAATAAATTATTTACCTTCCTTAATAAAACAAAATTAAACATCAGGATAAGAAACACCAACTTCTTTCCAGCAAAATGGACTGAGTCAAAGCCCAGGTCACGGTACCGTGCCCCGGCTGGCTTGCCGGCGTGACCTCTGCCCAGCACCAACAAGTTTTTTGGTGTTTGTTGCTTGAATTTGTCCGACTAATGTTTTTGTGACCCACTTAATTTCACAGGCAGCAGAACGAGGACTGAGTCTGCTCCAACGCCTCCAAAACCTGCAGCATCTCGTCTCTGACACCAGAAATCATTGGCACAAGCCAAAAAAACCAGCGTGCGGCAAGGGACTGATAATTGCCCATTTGAGTTAGCCCTGTTTAGGTTTGCAATATCCTTCCGTGTGCCGGGAGCAATAAATAGCCTGCAAACTACATGCTTCGCCCCAGGAAATTTGTTGAAGGGGGAGGCTGGAGGCTGGCGGTGGATGGATGCTGGGATGCGACAGATAACGGGTCTAAGCTGAAGGAGAGATGCTCCGGCTGGAGACAAGGAGGAACTTGTCCTTGAGAGGACGGTCAGGCATCAGAGGGGTTCCCTGGAGAAGCGCTGCCATCTGCGTGGGGTCCAGGCTGGCAGGCTCCAAAATAATAGCGTTGCCTCGGCAGGGCATCGCACCACCGGCGTTATTCAGCCGCCCCCCTGCAGCGCCTCGTCCCCCCGCCGCGCCGGGGGAGAAGGGCCCTTACCCGACGGGGAAGAGCGCGGCCCCGGCCGGCTGCGTGAGCGCTCCCCGCGCCCAGCGGGAGCCACGCTGCCCGTGCAGGAGCCCGTCAGCTGCCTGAAAAGCAAAGGGGAGAACCCCAAACGAGCCCCCAGCCCCCCTGCTTCACCCAGACTCCTCTCCATTAAACCCGGTATTTCTTAACGCTGTTAGCACACGAGGTCCCGGGCACCTCTGCTTCTGCTCCTCGGCTACCCACCCTCATTAATCCCCCAGCCAGGCGCCCGTTCATGCGAAGACCTCAGGCTGCACCGGCGATGGCAAACAGCACCTTGTTCACCTCTGACGGGTTTCTTTTTGGACCCAGGCTTTGGACACGGGGGAAAGGGTTGGGTGAGGAAATAAATGCATCCTTCCCCTGTTGCACCCCAGGAGCATTCAGGAGATTGCCTGGGCCGGGGCGAGCTGGGCGGGTCTCAATAGGTGCCTGCCACGAAGGAGTCGGGAGGTCCTTGCTTGGGCGGCGAAGGCCGGCCAAGAGCCCGCTGCGCTCCTCCGGCAGCGCGCAGGTCGCCGCCTGCTCTGCGGACGCGGGTCGTCTCCTTGCAGCCTCACGCCGGGATCCATCAGCGCCTTTACCGAGCGCTCAGGTGGTGATCAGCATCAGCGAGGCCAGAAGTGCGCTCGCTAAAACAAACCCCGCGATTGCACACACGATGATAGGTGCGGTCCAGGTATTTTTGGGGTGACGGAGGGTTGCACGAAGGGAGGAAGCAAACCAGCACCAGATGGCAGCCACAGCTGGATATTCGCAATGCAGATCCCCGCCTCGCCGCAGCGATCCGTGCGGCCGGACCTGGAGGGCCCGGCCAGCCCTGGGCTGCGCAGGGGCTGCGGCATCCCGCTCGCGTCCTCGGTGTGCTGGGAAGAGCCACGCTGCCGGCACCACAAACGCAAACCGCTGCCCTGAAGAGAGAGAGAGAGAGGGGGCAAACCTAGGTCCAAAACGAGATGCTGCAAGCAAAAGGTGGATTTTTGTGGGTTTTGTTTTTAAATGAATAAACGTGTACGATTAATCTTACTGTTTCTATAACTACAGCGTATTCGGAAAGATGTTTCCAATGTTTTCAAGCCTTAAATATATCAGCGTAAAGGTGGTTTTGAAAACGAGCATTGAAGAGAAGAAAATCGGGGAGGAAACTCAGGATCTAGGTAAAGGGAAACAGAAAAGAGTAAGCAAATTCCATCCCTCGTGAAAAATGGATTATTATAAAACATCACCATTGTTAATTCGATCAACTGACGGAAGCGACTCGAGCAAGAATTCCAGTCCGACATCTGTCCCAACAGGATTAACTGAAAATAAACATCAGGAGGAATAAAATAAATAAGAAAATCTGCTTCCTCTTGCTTCCTTACCACGGAGGAATGAGTCTTTCTGCAGAAAAGCACTGAAAGGGTTATTTCCTCCCCTATCTATAAATAATGTTGCATTTTTTCCAGATTTTAGAAGAAAACTAATTCGGAATCTGCCCCAGGTGTTGCAGTTCTCCCGCTGGATGATTAGGGACCGCGGTTTGCACCCTTCAACACAGAAGTCCTCTCCCCTGCCAGGTTCGTTACGTGATTGTAGCCGTACCCCCCGCGGCGGTGGTCCCCCGGGGGCCTCTTGCACAGGGCGGCCGGGCAGAGCCGGCTCCGGCCCCGCGTTGCCCCCCACTTGCTTTGGGGTGCGGCGACCCCCAGCACCACCCTCGCCAGGGCCCCGTGGCAGTGGAAACGCGGTTTATTCTCCAGCCAGGCCCACAATCATCCCCCTTAGATCGCGCTTTCTGATGAAACCCCTTGCAACGGCAGAAAGTTAAATTACAAGTCAACTTTCTCAAATATTAGAAGAAAAAACCCAATCAGCTGGGAGCAAGCGGTCTCTTCTTGTAGCTGGGTGAAGTCCCTAGAAACAGGGCCGGCGCGCAGGCAAGCCCTGCTGCTTTCCTGGGGCCGGTTTCCAGACCCGCACGCGCCGGCGGGGCTGCTGTCGGTGACGCTGAAGCGGCTCCCGGTGCTCCCGAGACAGGGAGAGCCCTTTGGGAAATCAGTTCCCACGGGGCGTCCCAGCTTTCGGCTCGCAGGGAGGCGAGAACAAAACCCAACCATGCTCGTTTGCGTGCGTGAAAACGGCTAATACGGCAAAATAAATGGCACTAATATGCCATATAATTCCCTTTTTATAGACTGTAATTATACAACGTGGTATGAATTCAACCCTACTTAGTCACTGCACTTCAGCTGCGGTACAGAAGGGGGCTGGGCTTGGTAACGGAGAAACAGCCTGGGACAGAGGAAAACCATTTAATTGCTAAATCTCCCTCGCTCTGAGCAATTTAGAGTCCCCTCCGCGAGAAATGAGTATCCCCTGCCCCATCGGCGGCAGGGGAGGGCTGCTTCCCCGGCGGGGGGGCACACGTGCCCACGCGAGGAAACAGAGGAAAAAAGGTCTTTGGTAAAGGCAAGGGGAGGTCTGAAAGCCCAAACCACCGCGGCTCCTTGGCGCTCTCACCGCGGCTCCTTGGCGCTCTCACCACGGCTCCTTGGCGCTCTCACCACGGCTCCGGCCGACCGGCACGAGACTGCAAAGGCCGCCGCGCTCCGTTTTGCAATCGGGGTTTGAGGACTGCCAAAAAGACGTCCCGTGCTTCTAACAGCAGAACCTCCATCGCCGGATTTGCGCTGTTCGATCTCTACGTATTAAAAAAAGAAATAAAAATCAGTATGTTCAAGGGACAGGGGCAAAACCTGGAGAATTTGCTCTCGTGCCCCAGGCGCAGAGCGGGGAGAATTTCCCTTCTGGAGGGAAGTTTTTGATCCAGCTCTTCCCGGAGCACTCGATGCTTTCGAAACTGCGACATTCCCAGCGCGCAAAGCGGTAGCGCTCCGGGAAGGATCACAGCCCGCTTCCTAGCGGGAAATCCTGCCGAGCGTCTGTAAGCTCTTCCTTTAGCGAGCGCCCAACGCTGCCAGGTGCCGCCGGCCCCGGCCCGGCTTTCCCATGGGCTCCTCCGCGGATAGCCGGCGCGATCACCGGGCCCTCCTCTAGCAGTGGCGCGGGAATAACAGCGAGCGCAGCTATGGAAAAAAGCTGGATTATTGATGAAATTACTATGTTATGAACCACATTATTTACGAGAAAGCTCAGAGCAACGAAGAAAACCCCTTCTGACCAGCTGGCCGGTGTTTGAGAGGTGCTTGCAGAGGGGCCAGTTCCTTTTCGGCTTTGCCCTGCCAGCTTGCTGGGAAGGCTACGCAGAAGAGCGCGGCATCGCCTGCGCCGGGGTTTGACACACGTCTCCGACAACCAAAAGACCGAATAAATTTTACACGAGAGTCGGCTGGGACCCAGGTAACAGCTCCTTCACCCTGCCGTTCCTGGCTTACTCATGAAGCACCGTATGCGCCGCTTCCCCCGGTGGGGAAGCGCAAACCAACAAACGAAGAGCACGAAAAAACCCCTCCCCGCTCAGCGCGCGGAAGGGTTGGCAGCGGGCGCGCCGCGGCCTCGGCGCGGTGCCAAAGCCCAGGGGACGCTGGCCCACGGGGGGTTGCGGAGACCCCGGGGAAGGCGTGCAAAGCATCACCTCATCGGCTTTCTTGTGTCACAGCAAACCTCCTCCGAAGTCTGGCACAACGAAGGCTGCAGGGACGCAGGCACTGAAACCGGGCACTCCCGACCTCGCGTCCCCCGGGATATCCTTTCCAAAATACCTCGCCATTAGAACAGTTTGTCCGTTTTCTAATACACCTATTCCAGTGCTCCTGCCGCTACAGAGAGCGGAAAAATATTCATCGAGATGCCGGCTTTTTTTTCAGCATTGTTAAATTGATTTGCTTTTAAGAATTATTGGGTGGTCGAACCCGCCCCGACTCCAGCTTGTTTTTGCAGAACACTCTGGAGAGGTTTATAGAGATATTAAAATTAAATACGAAGCCACAGAATAAATGGTGCTTCCATTCAGCGTATCTTGTAAATCCAGTTTAAATTGTTTCCTTTATTAAATATCCTTTCCTCTTAAAAATGGATTAACCGCTCTCACTGGCGGCTCTGATGGAAAAGCCATCTCATCGCTATAGCAACATCGCACGAACGCACCCCTCGCTTCCACGGGAGACGCTCGGCTTGGCATGACCCAGTACATCATCCCATCCCAAACATCCCCATCACAGCACTGCCCGTTACTAATTACCTCCCCGAGGCCGGCACCGCGGCTTCGCATCGCGCCGGGCTTCGCAAAGGCTCGCGGGTGCCGCAGGGACGCGTGGCTCTCGGGTGGCTGCGCTCCCTGGCGAGGCGGGCGACGCTGACTTTGTTTCTCCTCCCTTCCCCTCATTTTGGGCTTGTTGCTTTCCTTTTTCTCAACAACTGTCCTCAATTTGCTCACGCTGCCCAGCAGCCGCGAGCGACGCGGTGGCCCTTGAGCTTGCCGGTGCCGGTGGCCGTCCCCAAAGCCTTGCGCAGGGCGGGTTTAAAGCACGGGGCCCCGCAGAGCGCTCGAGCCACGCTTCAGGCCGGCGTGCGAAGGTACGGCCGGCCCCGCGGTTACACACCCTCGTGGTGTCACAGGGAGAATTCGCCTATAAAAGCCTGATTTAGGTGAATCTCTGGGGTTTGCAGGAGACCGGAGCGGCACAGGCCTGGCCGGTCCCCACCACGCAGGCTCCCAGCACCGCTCCTTCCCTGGGGCCGGATGGGAATTACCTTTCTGCCGATGGCTTTTATCGCTGGAGATGGCCTCCAGGAACATACACCTTGATATTTCGGGAAGAACGGTGCTGTGCAGGGTGACCTGCGGCTTTCTGCCGCTCCCAGACCCCGAGGCCACAGCAAGGAAACATTTCAGCCTCCGGTCCCAGCCGCGCAGGCACAGGGATGCAGCAACCCGTAGAAGCAGCAGCCGGAGACGAACGTTAAAAGCTTAACCTCATTTTAATTCAGCTTCAAATGAAACAGCCAGTGCGGGAGCAATACAAAAACTGGCTTTGAGAGGCTGTGGATGCTTTCCCATCAGATGGAGCCTGCGCCCAGCGGAGCTGGTGCCTCGCTTTGGCTGCTGGTGCACAGCCGAAGTATCCGGGGCAGCACTTACCTGGCAGTGGCAGGGCCAGCGTCGGCACGGAGGGGTTCGAGAGCGTTTGCTCCGCTATCTTCCCCCCAAACCCCAACTCGGTGGGCCAAGCCTTTTCCCTGTATCGACAGGGTGAGAAGGGCACAGTGAAAACGGGGAACCGCCCGCGCTCAGGTCCCTGGGGACACCAGGTTAACGTGGGGACGCGCGTCCCTTCTCCGGGGTGGCACCGGCTCTGGCAGGGGCTGATCCTGCCCCCGGCGATGTGGCAAACCTCGGGCAGCCGCAGCGCTGCCGCTCCGGCACAGCTCATTTATCAGCAGCCGCTTGAAAGGGACCGGGCTGGGCGAGTGACTGAGTGCTCCGTCACGTTAACGTGACAGTCCAAATTGCTCCCGTCTCTTGGCTGCGATGAATTTTGGCACAATTACAGTCAGTTATAATTAGCGGCGTTAAAGCAGCAGTTAAATGTAACCAGGAGCTCGCGGCTTTTGCTCCGGGTGGGAAGACACTTTAGCAACCGGAGCAAGTCCTGAACGCCGCTTTGGGTTTGCTTGGCTGGGAGAGGTGGGGAGCGAGGCGCGTGGTGGGAAAGCCCCGGCAGCAGCGCGCACCAGGAGCCCCGCTGGCATCCACCCTGGCGAAAGGGGCTACCCCAAACGAAGCGTCGGGCCACGGAGCGAAGGGCCGCACCAGCACCCCCGAGGCTGCAGGAAACCACAGCAATAACGCGGACGAGCCATCCCGTGCTTCTCAAAGGACAGGATTCCCAAAGCTCAGGATGCGCTTTTGAACATCTCCCGCCCATCCAGCATGCTTGTCCCAGTGCCCAAACCTCACCCGAAGCCTCTGCAGGTGCCTGCAGCCCCGACGCTCCTTCCCAGCGCCCCAAGTGCCACCTTCCCCCCTCAATTCCCGCAAGGCTGGCGATGCTCCGTCACCTCCCGGCGATGCTCCGTCACCTCCCGGCGATGCACGTGGAAACGAGGGGAGATGCGACACAGCAGGCTGGCTCTACCAGTTACCTGCATCGCCGCCGGGTCATCCAAACCAGATGCGGAGCCACCCTGCGACCCTCAGCTGGCCAAAGCAGCGCGGGGCTCGGGTGGCAATACACCTCCCTGCTTTTCGGCTGGGTGAGCCCCCCTCTGCCAAGGCCCGGCGTCACCTCCAAGGACGACCCGGTGGCCTTGGGGACTCCGCCAACGTGGCAGCAGAAAGTCCCTGGCAGCATCAGACACGGTACAAGAGCAGGCGTTTGTTCGGCGTCAGACACAGGAGAGCTGGATACAAGGCAGCGCAGCTCCCTCGGGTAGCAGATTTCAACAGTAAATCCAATTTTGTTTGACATTAATCCCAACTTTTCAGTCCACCGCAGATTATCCTTTTGACGACGGCTCGCCACGTAGGAAGAGCTGGGACAGAAAAGCTTTTTCTCCATTTTCTTTTTAAATTGGCCCCAGCAAAGGGCCGGAGCTGGCCCGAGGTGCGGGGCACGCACGGGGCGCAGGTTTCCGCTCCGCTTCTGGCACCCACATTCCTGATGCCTCTGGGCGGCTGAGTCGCATTAAATACAACTGCAAATTTTCAAATTGTTTCTTCAGCAAAAACCCAAGGCCATGGGGTCAGGAATATTGTGCCCGCTGACCCCACACCGGCTTGCAAATTTAAATGTCACAGGATGAGCTCCTCACTCCCTTTGGGAAGAGAATTCACAGCTTAATACACCTCATTATCAAGACGGTTTCCTTTTTCAGCCTGAATTCTCTTGTTTTTGTCTGCTTCTCCAGGTTTGCGCCTAACCCGCCCGTAGCTCCCTGCGAGGAGCTGTGCTGTAACAAGGCTCCGCATTAAATGCGAGGGGCGAAAGCAAGCAAAAAGCAGGGATCCTCCAGCAGAAACCCGAATCCCATGAAGAAGCCCAGCCAGGGACTTAAAAACAGGCCACGATGCTGGCAGGGCTGTTAGGGGAGAGCGATTAAAGCAGCTTGGGAGCAGCGGTCCCAGCTCCCTGCTCCCGTGCTCTGCTCCCCGATGGGACAAGCTCAGAATCTCCTGTTCAAGGCGACCCGGGAGCGAAAGCTGCTGCACAGCCCCATCCTGGTGCGGCACAGCCCCGTCCCGCTGCTGCGCCGCTCCCCGGGCCGCCAGCCTGGGATCGGAGGCGTGTGTTAAGGATGCGGTTACCGTGCCCAGCCCATCTGCATGCATCCCACAAACCACGCTTGCCACTCGCTCCCCTCTCTATAATTAGGAGCTAATTCAGCATCGGTAACAGACATTACTTTTTCTTCCTGCTCGCTTTGCTCCCAGAACCCATTCTCTCCCTCCCCAGGCGTGCAAAGGTCCAGCTCTAATTAATACACGGCATTATTTATAGAAAGAGCCAATTCCAAGGGCCAGCCCAGCCAAGAGCTCGCCCACGCCGCCTCCCCGCCCCTCGGCAGATGCTGAGCGCAGCCTGGCCACGGGACGGGCGCCGAGCCCTTACCGAGGTCGCCGCGGATTCGGGGTGAATTCCCTGATGCCCCGGCAGAGCAGCCTGATCGGGACCCTTCCCTGCCCGCGCCAGGCATCCCCAGCACCAGCACAGGCATCTCCAGAAGAGCGGCCGCAGCCCAGACACCGTCTCAGCAGGGAGTGCAGATCACGAAAGGCTGAGAGCAGCCTGTCCGGGCAACTGGGAGGCAGCTAGAAATCGCTAGGCATTCAGTCAGCGCTGCAGAAAACAGATAAGGGGGGCAAAACACCAAGTTAACCGCAGCCGAGGGAGCAAGGCTGGACCAGGCGGCTCCCAGATACGCGGGGAGCTTTACAGAAGTTGTTTCACTGTTCAGAGAAGGAGAGATTCCCTTCGGGGGCGAACTCCCCGCATTCGCGCAGTGCCACGAAGGAAACCCTGCAAAAGCCTTTTTGCTCCTCGAGCAGTAGCGCAGAGCCCGCCCGACAGCTCCAGCGGAGCAGCCGCTGGGAAGCGGCCCGGCCGCCATCCAGGGACCACGTAAGCTCTGCTCACCGGGGATGAGCGTGCAAGAGCACTCGTAAGCCTTTTGCACAGCCCTTGCACGTGCCAGCAGCTTCGGCCTTGCACCCAAGACCTGCTGCTCGCTGCGAGCACCCCGAGCTCAGCACCTGCAGCCGGCTCTCACCTGTGTTTAAATGCAGACGCTTCGATCGGGCAGCCCAGATCCCGTTCCTCAGAGGTGCTGACCCCACTGCACGGTTTCAAGCAGGTTATTTTATTCCTCTCCACTCTTGCTCCCACTCGGGCTCCTCCTCGCCTTTCGGGGACGTCCACGCACGGCTGTCGGACCTGTCCTCGGTGTGTGCGCGGCACCGATGGCAGAAGCTGATGGCGATGCCACCACGCGAGCTGCCAGCTGGCTTCCAGAGCCAGCGCTCCAAGCGAGATGCTTTTCCAAAAATCATAGAATCGTTAAGGCTGGAAAAGACCCTTAAGATCATCGAGTCCAACCGTTAACCCAGCACTGCCAAGTCCACAAAAGCAACATTTCAAAGTGCTTCCTTCCAGGGTTCCTAAAGCACCGGCCCATAACCGAGCCTTGCCACCACCACCTTCCCTGCCCGAAAGGCAGAGGCTTGAACATTCCCATGACAGCAGCTGTCAAGAGCAGATTGGAAAAAACTAAGCCCACCCCCGCCGCTGCTCCTTCCCCTCGCCCCGTCTGCACCAGAAAACGCAGCTCAGCGCCGGGCTGCGGCCAGCTCGCTCGCCCCAAGGCCCTCGGCACCCAAGTCCGCTCCCACATCGGCGCCTTCCAGGCACTTCCAACCCCCGCACCCCGACGACTCCGAGTGGAAAGTTCGGGCAAGGAAGAGAAGAACAGCGCGGCACTGGTTTGTTTTCTAAATCAATACGATTTTTCAAATTTATTTTTTAAGAATTACTTCTAATATATCTTTCTCACAGAAGGAGGGTATAGGGAATGTTCTCATTCCGTCTGTAAACACTGAAATACAGATCTGGGAAACCAGGGAAGAGACACAAAAAAGTGCATTTTACAAAATTATCAACTAAAATATATTTTACATGTATTACGTTTCAATTTAAATTCTACCGACTGCATTTTCAGTTTCAAAAAATATTTCCATATCTAATAGATTAAAAAAGCATGAAATATTTTCATTATGGATAAGACATTTCAATTCATTTACATGCTGTTCGCACAACAGCATAAGCAACCACGTGAATCTGGAACAATGTTCTTGGCCTGAAGCAGATTCTAGCATGAGAAGAGTCAGGATTTGTCCTCTCCACGGGGCGAAGCCCGTTCCGGACCCAGGGCAAGGACAATTTCTCCTCTACCTGGAGAGGAGCCAGGACAAAGGTGGGAGCGGGGGGAGAGGGGTCAGAAGAAGGGGTTTCAGCGAGTTACCGTGGTTTCCAAGGCCGGGTTTCAGACCCTGCCCCGACTGCGCAGCAACGCTCAGGTTTGCCTGGCAGGGGGGTCCCGAAGCATCCTGCGCCCGATGGCACTTTTGCTAGAGGCAGGCGGCCGCGGGCAGCTTGCCCGCTTCAGGCCGGGTGTCGGAGGGGTCCCTACCGAGCCAAGCGCCTGCATTTAGGGCCTCCCGTCGCCTTCCGCGCCGCCAGCGCGCCACGGCCCCAGGGCGCGGCTGCTGCCTTCCCCTCCCCGCCGCCCTGCCGCCATCCCCTTCTGCGACGGGCAGGAGCAGCTCCGCTCCTCCGGCGCCCTCCCTCCCCGCTACGGAGGGCAGCCCCTGGATGTCCTCTCCCAGCGGCCGCTTTCCCCAACGCCTCCTCGCGCCCCCGTGGCGCCTTCACCCCAGGGCCCCAGCAGCGCTCCCCACTCCCACCCTGACGCAGCACCGCCCTACCCGCGCCCCGACCGCGTGGCTCCAAGAGACCACCAGTGCCCAAGTTAATTGTTAAGGAGGACTGAGCAATCACTTTGACACCAACAGTATCTTGAGGTATACACGAGATGAGATGCTTCACCCACAAATTCTTGCTTGCACACCTAGGATCAAACCTCCCGGAGCTGGGCTACGCAGGCAAGAATAAACAGGGCTTTTCTGCAACGCCGAGCGGGAATCGCCCACCAACAGCAGGGAGACGTGTGCCCTGCTCGCCCAGATCTTGTCATCTCCTCTCGAGTCATCGTCTTCTGGACACGTTCCCCTCTTTGGTATGTAGAGCGAATCTCTGGAGAACTCCTGCGTTACCGAACGATTTCCACGTAGCGGATTTGATGCTGTGGGGTTTTCTCTCCAGGCACGCGGCGGCTGGAGCAAGCCAACGAGCCCTCCGTTCCCACCGTGCTGGCGTCCGCGGGGAGTACAGGTAGTGCTGCTTCCACTGACAGGACAACGTTAAAGCGGCATGAACACCTCCACCATTTAACTTGAGTTCAGAAGCCCCAAAAGACCAGAAAAATGCAGATCCCTAGTTTCAAAGAGCGACTCCAGCCAGCAGGAACGTGGGCCGAGACGGCGTCGATTCTCCTTCTTTACGTTAGTGCAATCTAGAACTGGACTCCCAGCTTGGTGCGAGTGACTCAAGGGACTGTTACGCTGTCCTTTGGTTTGCTTTAGAATTAACTCCAACAGTTTGCGTTAAGATAAACTCACGTCTATCTCGGATCTATACACGTAAGGCAAGAGGCAATAGCTGCGGGGCTCGGGTCGCATTTGTCGATGCGAGCCCTTCCCAATGCTCAGTTCCTTTCGGGAGCCACAAAGCCACTTTGGTGAGCTTGCTCGGACGCCAGGATGAGTTGGGAGGGGGGATGGCTTCAACAGTACGCCCAGGGTCAGGACAGTCACACAAGGGGAGGGGGGGCGGAATTTAAAAAAAGCCAAAAACACACTCAAGAAAAGGCTTTGCCATTTCACCCTCCAGCCTCTAGCTTCTTCACACTGAAGACGTACGGGGTTAAAAAAGGACTGTAAACGACATTACAGGAAAACAAACCGGGAAGAAAGACTAAGCCCACTTCTATCACTACGGGCCCCGAAGCCATCAGAGGAAGAGCAACGCTCGGAAGAGAAAGCGCGGTTCTCGCCAGCGGAGCCCAGAGCGCGGGCTGCCAGGTTCGGAGCGACGCCCGCCCGCTGGCGCTGTGCTTCACGGGGCAGGCGATCCCCTGGGGCAAGGGCAGCGCGTCTGCGACGGCCGCGCAGCTCTCCGTAACGCTGCCCTGGGGCGGGAAGCCTACGGTCCCGCCGGCCCCTCTCTGCTCTGCGCCGGAGCAGGTTTCCGAGCCTGGCTGCTGAGCTCCAGTCCGGGCGGTGAATCACAGAACGGCGAGGCGAGGGGAAGAGAAAGATGAGGGAAAATAGGGGTCACCTCTTCCCCTGACGGAGCAAAACCTATTCAAGCACGACACAAGGCCACTCTGCATCCAGGCAGCTTCCAAAGCAACGGTTGTATTTTGAAGCAGCTCTCACCCACCGGGAATCCTCACAGTCCGTCCTGCGGGACGAAGGAGACTCTCCTGCGCTCTGCCAAGGAACCGGTCTCAGTCCTCACACCTCACGTCAGGGCACCAAACCACAGAACTGTCACAGCTCGACTCGGACAACGCACCAAAGCACCCCTCCGGCACCTTTCCACCGTTCCCACCAGCGATGGCTCTGGATTCAGTTTACTGGCTTTTATCCCCTGCAAACCCCTCCCAATATATGCATCTCTAGATACATATATAGATATAGATTTACATATGCAAGTACCTATATCTATATACATATATTTATTTTATACGTATATATTTTCATTTATGCTTTTAATGAAGTGCTGTGCTTTCAACTGCTGCCTTCCTCCACAGGGATCTGCTCCTGCGCATGCTTTTCAGTCCGAGGAAAGAGCGCTGGGCGCTCTCGTCTGCAAGCAGCACAAGGTAAGTCGTCGAGAGTGCACAGATGTCCCAGGCCGTCAGCCTGCCCTCGGCTCTCCGGTGCCGCCCAGCCTCACCGCGGTCCCACCGAAGGGTGGTGCTACTGGGGGTTCTTCAAGATGCGCCCGTGTCTGAAGTCGTAGACGTGACGACAGAGGAAAACCAGCTCGGGGTCCGTGTCCTCGGGCACCTTGCGGTGCAGAGGCGTGGAGTACTCTTCCGAGGGAGGAACCATAATGGTTTTCCTGCCTGGGATCCCTTCGACTCGACGCTTTGCCAAGGCACAAAATCTGCAACGCAATTAGGTCAGAAGTTACCACAAACTCGGTTCATCTTCCCGTTTGTGTCAGTCTGTCTCGCCTGAAGCCCCAGCCGTGGCTGCCCGAGGGGAAGGGGGGGAAGGGGACGGGGAGGGGCGCGGAGGAGAATTAAGCTTTGCTCAAGAGGAGGAGGTGAAGCAGCTCTTGCTTTTGATCCCACCCTGAACTGCAGGAAGCAGCACAACCGTTTGTATTCCTGTACTGATGCTGCATAGCACGGAAGATGACTGCAATTAATCCACCATGGTTTTACTACTTTGGCCTCGTTTTTGTTAATTAGTCCCAAAAAGGCTTATGCATCAGGCTGTTGTTTAGGCAAACGAAGAATTCAGGATTCCTTCAGGGAACATCTCTCAAAGGTGACCTTACCCACAAGAGCACAAAAAAATTCCTGCCAAGAGCTATTCCAGAGGCCTGGGCTGTTAGAAAGGAAATGAGCTGTTTGGATCCAAAGCTTTGGGGGTTTTTTTGGTTGGTTGGGTTTTTTACAGGTTTCAAAAGAAAGAGCAAAAGTCAGCTTATAAAGAGTTTGTAAAACAGTTTCTTTTTAGCTATTCAAACAGCAGAGCTCTAGGCTAGGAGCAGGAGGACTACGAAGAGTCTGCACGAGGGCTTAACCATCCCCTCCGTGGTAAGGCTGCGCAGTTAACAAGATGCGCCCAGCAAAACTGAAGAGATTTAAAGCGCTGTTTTGCATTATGGATTTGCGTGTCCGTTTGACCCCTATTTTCATTCTGCCCTGCGCATCCATCCATCCAAGGATGGCAGTCTTGACTATGGATGCTCGGAAGTTCTTACTGACAAAGTTTCAATTCAGTCAGCAAGAGCCGAACAGTAAAAGCCTTGGTCGCTACCCCGAGTGACGCTGCTGCCAAAACACCCAGATCTGCCAGCACACGCGCTAGCGTCTAGTACAACGCTGACAAAAGCACATCAGCAGGCGCTCTGGCTAGCTACGGCACCCGTGTACCGCAAAGGACGGATAGGATGATGTCCTGCCTGGCTTAGCTTTTGGAGCTTTTAGCTCCAAGTTATGGGCTTTCCTGCACTGTCCTCCACGGCCGCCCACATGCTGTGGCACCAAGGTCATACAAGTACACACATTTGTGAGCCCTTTAAAGCATATATATTACACAAAACAGACAGGTAATTAATCTAGAGAGGACGAAGCACTCGCAGACTGCAGTACCAAACTTGTACGCAGAGTGAGCGTAACTCATCCAGCTCCAGCTAGACCAAAGTCTGCAGGGCTGGGACGGTTCTGCTGGGTGATGGCTGGAAATGGAAAGAGTGACAAGAGCTGGAGACAGATGAAGGTCTCGGGAACAGCAGCAAGTTAAGAGCACCACCTACCTGCAGTACTCTGCAAAGGTCAGCACGTAGCATTTCTCCTCTATGCAGGCAACACTGTTTTCGTCCTGATGCCGGGATGCAAAGATCTCATTCTGCAAGAGAAGGAAGGAAGAGGTCACCCAGCTGGCCAGGAGCCCCAGGGAGGTAGGGCCAGCTCCACACCTTCACCCATCACCTTACAGGGGAGTCTATCAAAGCATGCTCATAGCAGATACTCTTTAGAGCCGATACTTTGCATAATCCAGACACCTTCCAGGTGTTTTGGGACCTATTTACAGCGTGCACCAGAACTGTATCCAGCAATACG
The DNA here is from genome assembly GCF_965183815.1 of Platalea leucorodia. Taxonomy (NCBI): domain Eukaryota; kingdom Metazoa; phylum Chordata; class Aves; order Pelecaniformes; family Threskiornithidae; genus Platalea; species Platalea leucorodia. Next base: position 72,896,947 of record NC_138829.1, on the reverse strand, counting down.
TGAGCAAAGCATTAAGAGTTCTCCCGTCATTTAACACTGCCCACTTTGTGAGGCCCGGTGTCCAAATCCCACACATACTGCCAACGTTACAGAAGTGCTTCAGCAGCAAGGCCACTACCAGCCACACCACTCGGCCCCCTCTTTCCTCCTGGGGATGACAGACAGCTGGTGGCCACCGCTGGGAAGCGTCCCAGGAGATGAGCTTTTGCAATGCTGCGCTGGAAGAAATAAAAGCAGCGTTTTGAAAGCGCTACTGTGATGCCTGGGAACGACAAGGAGACAGGTAAGAGGGAGGAAGGCTGAGGCCACCAGGGGAGGTGCTGCAGAGGCTCAAAGAGGAGAACCCCTGCAAGAGGTGCCTTTGCTCCAGCTTCTCCAGACTCCGACTTTGTGCACAGACGTGGAAGGAGCCTGCAGACCGCATCCAGAAAACCCAGCCAGCAACGCTCCTGCGGGCCGGAGGCCGGAGCACTCCCCACCCACACAGCTCCTAGGGACGCTCTTCGTTCATTTTCCCTTTCCTGGGCTGCAAACCCTTCCAATTCATTTCTACAGCTAAGGGTTGAAATGGATCTTGAATAGCACTTTGCTGTCTTTTCTACTACCCTTTGACACACGACCAGTCTTTCTAACCCATCTCTGTATCAAAGCTAAAGGAATCCCGTCTTTTCCAACCCTTCCCTCACCCCAATTCAATTAAAAAGGCTGGTTTAGTGAGGGAAGTAGCAATAGCCTTTTTTCCCAGGGTAATTTAGGAAACTTGGCTCTGCAGCAGGCAGATATGGGGCAACCCAGATGGAGCCATTTGCAAGAATTTCAGGTGTGGTTAGATCAGCAAAGATGATCTCTGGGAATAAGGATGCTCTGCACAAGTCTGGAAGCGTTACTTGCAGGCTTTGTTTCTGCTCACAGCCCCGAGGACGGAGGCTGGAAGGAAAGACTCACAAAAGGGTCACCGTTTGGGGACACGCTTAATCCGAGAAACTGAAAATGCCACACCTTGCTTCTGCACATTGGGGTTTGGGTCTACTCCTTAAACCAAAATGATCTGAGTCATCTTTGGCAGGCCCATCCCAGCTGCTCAGCCCAAAAGGCACCCTCTCATTTGAGGTCTTGGGTAATTAAGCAGGTGTGCAAAAACCTGGCTTAATTCCTCCTGGCCAGACTACTGGCACTCTCTACACTAAAATGCAACTGGATACAGTCACGCTTAATTTATGGACCAGAAAACTATAAGGTACCGCATTTTGGTTTCGAAAGTCATCTGTGCCCTGCGAGTCAGGCAGGTACAAATCCCTGGCTGTTCCCCAGTCCTGCTCTCACCTCCTCCCTCCCCTTTCATTTAAAAAGGTAAAAAAAAAAAAAAGAAAAATGCACCAAGTATTTTGGTGGGTTGAAAACAGCAGTGAATTCTCCATTCCCAGTTTAAAAACAGCTTGTTCTGTCACCCAACACAAGCCCATGCAAAGCAGAGCAAGGCGTGAAGTCATAATGATTCACACGTTTTTCCTTTTCAAAAGCGAACTCTATTATACTGGCACAACATCCTCGAGTCAGTCTTTAATTCTCATCATAAATCTATACGGGGAAGGATGATGCATCCACATTTCTGCAGAAAACAAACAAGCTTCTGGAGCTTAAGAAGCAGATTAAGGGATTTAGGATAAAAAGGCAGCACACGATACAGGTACTCCAATGTCCTGCAGAATTGCAGCAGGAGCTTTTGCACCGAGCTCTGCGTTTCTGGGTGAATTAGAATACCCGTTTTGGAAAGGCGTCAAGTGATCTCGATTCAGTATAAACTCACTCTTCCTCACTCCTAAGGTAGCAGTCAAAACAACTTTTCACTCACTGCGCAGGATTTTCTCAGATTAAAGGGAGAAACATTAAAATTTAAGAGGCAGCCACGTAAAGAATGCAGCTGCTTCTGTTACAGCCCGGAGTTTCTACACACGACAAGAAATTGGGGAAAAGCCCGGGACACCACCACTCAACACATGTGGCAACAGCTGCATCACAGCCGAGAGACTGCTCCACCTTCCTCAAACAGCAGCTCAGCCCCCCGAGTTTGAGGCCACCCAGGAATGCAGCGAGATACCCAGGCTAATCCCCTCTTTCTGCAGGAATACAGACGTAGCAGGAGGCCCTGGCCCCGAGTTTCGCATTCGGATGGCTCACCTGGTGCATACTGGGATTGCGGCCTCCCTGAGTGTGCTCCGGTCTGTAATACCAGAGGAGGCTCATCATCAGCTCCCCTGCAAGAAGATTTATTAAAATACATCAAGCCTCAGTTTTCTCGTAGTGTTTTCCCACTAATATCCAGCTTCCTCCTCCTGCTTCATCCCTTTCGTTCCCCTAGCGCTCACGCAGAGGCAGCTGTGCCATGATAAATATTTCACGCTGAACTAGGTGTCCTTTTGTCACAGCAAGAAGCTGTATGAAGTCGGCCACGTTGCTATTCCATTACACCTTCACCCCCTTCTGCTTGTGTTACATCACCACAGAGAGGTCACTTAGGCACAAAAAAAACCCAACCAAAATCAAACTTTTCCATCTGAAAAAAGTACCCATCCAGACTGCAAGCTGGAAGAGATGCTCATCCAAAGCTTGGTACTTGCAGCATTAGCTCCCAGGTTAACGCCAGAACTGCTGTCGCAGGATGACATGACCGAGATGGGCCTCGCCACACGCTGAGCACTTCCTTTTACACACAATTTTTTTTTTTTTTTTTTTTACTTTTAAGCAAGACCTGTACTTTACACCACTTGGCACAGCTTCCTTGTCTCAGGTATCGCTAGTCGGGACAGGACCGTAACATCAAAACCACCCTACTCCAATCACCCCCTCTACTCGGGTCCCATCAAGAGCTTCTGCAGCAAGGCCGAGCTCCGCACCAGCTCCCAGCCCAGATGCTGGGTAGAGCATCTGAGTAAACAGCAGCTCCTGAGACGTCTGTTGCAATGAAATAATAAAGGAGATCGTTGCTAAGACGGGCACTTGGCAGATATTATGCGCTTTCACGACCAGGAAGATTTTGATTACCAGTCCCAGGCTAGTGATTAAAGAGCATTTCAGCTCCCGGAACAATCTGAACGAAAGCCATGGAGCTAATCTCCTCCTCTTCATCACCCGCTCTGGCAGTGGTGGAGTACCCTAACAAGCTTGCAGCTCTCCCGAGATCCATCGCTTCCCCAGTTCCAGCTCACCCTCGTCTCTCGAGCACAGAGGCAACACAGACTCTTTTGGCACAGTACCTGTTTTGGGGTCTTCCCACAGTGCCGATATCTTCGCAACGTATGGCATCGATTTCTTCCGGGGTCCTGATTTCAAGAGGACAGTATCTCGTACCCGGATAATCTCCCCATCTCTCTCCACAGCCTGATAGCTCTTGCGAACAGCCGGCTCCGGTTCGTTCTATACCATTAGAGCACACACAAAAAATAAAGCAACCTGAGCGTACAGGCAAAGAGTTAGTTTATTGTTTGCTACCCCAATCCAAGACTCCTTTGGTCCTGCTGAGGATTAAAAACTTGCTTAAGCCTACTCAGAGCTAAGTGCTTCCACTCCAGCAGATCTCCGAGAGAAGTCGTACAGCGTAACACCACTCATGGCATCTCTATTCCCACCAGGTTGGTTTATAGCAACGAAGACCAGGTCAAACGCGTTACTTTTTCTATGGGCAGGGTATTCATAGGTAAAGTTCACTGAGGAATAGCATCCAAGTGCTCGCAGGTCATACATGGCCATCATTTTCAAATAAAGCAAAACACAACTATTTCTCCTACGTAGCGCTGGCAGTAAGGGGCAGCTCAGCAGCAGGACAGCAAGTCTCACAAAAGCACGTATTTCTGAAATGAACACCCTTATTTCAAATTTAAAAAGCAACTGCTCCTTCAATTCTGCATGCAAAAAAACAACCTTCAGAAAAATCACCATTTTATCTGCCTACCTGTAAGTGTGGCTTTCCTTCATGTTCAAAGGCACAGAAAACTAGGCATATTTTGAATGCTGTGTGTTTCTCTGATACAAACATTGCAAGGAAACAAATAAAACATGAAATATTTCACATGAATGGGGGAGGGAGTAGCAGGGAGGCTGTGGCATAAAGCTTTCCTCAATGAGATTGCTAACGTTTCCTTTGTACCCTCTAACATTACAAAAGGATCACTTTTTGGACTACAAACTGGGGGGGGTATTTTATTTTATCTTTGCTCTGAAAACTCATTTCAGAATGCCTGAGCAGGATGGGTTTAACCTCCTGCCAGACTGCCCAGGCAAAGTCGGAAGCATTAGCGTCGGGACTTAAGGAGATTAACGGTGCGCTGCTCCCTTCAAAGTGTCAAAGTCTGAGCGACGGATGCAGGCGGCCCGTCTCCGGCTTCCACGGGCTTCATCCTTCCGCAGCCCTTGGTACCTGTACGCAGCCCTAAGAGCTGAAGCTACAAAACCTGTCCTGGATGATGCTGGCAGCAGCTCGAGGTTCTACCACCGCACCGAGCGGCAGCGCAGACGAGTCCGCTTGGACCACAGCTCCCCTTGCTGCTGACACTTACTCCACGCGGTTCAACGCCTTGTCCCACCATCCCAGACAGCACATGGGTCCAGGTTTCAAGTTCATGGCTCTTACGTTTTAATAACATAAAGGATATTGCCTTCTCTCTCAATTGACATGGACTTTACTGTAGTCAATTAAATTTTCTGGCAGGAAATCTCCCATCTTGCAGGAACTACTCTCTGAACACAACAAATGGGAAAGTACAGACAAGAAATGCTTGAAGGAGTGACTGGCCATGCCACCAGATAAGTTAAAAGAATGGGGATATTGGGTACTAGAAAAATTCCATCTGGGAGCCAGGATACTGTCTCGGTCCTCTGTGCTGTCTGGGAGATCCCGTCAGTGAGAAGAACCACCTTACGAGAGCTACATTTAGACAACTGCTCCTCGTAACAAGGCTAAAACCTCCCCCATTTTCCCAAACAGGTTTGCCCTAACCCGGGAGGAAGAAGCTGGAGAACGATCTCGCTGTAGGAGGGACTCACAGGTGCAACAGGTGCCACCCTCGCAAATGCCAAAGCCAGAAGTATTCATCATCATGGCATTTCAGCTGACGCTAGCACAGGAGTAGCAGGTTTTCCTTCCCTCCCAAACTGCCGGTCATGCTGCGCAAGGTAACAGCAGGGCACATGAGAAGAACACAGCCAACAGCAGCTTGGCCTCAAAGCCCAGCCAAAAGGCATTATTTGCTTGTCCAGTAGGTTCTAGGTGGCATCGAGTGACCATCTCCACCTTGAAGCAAGACCCAAAACGCTCTCAAGCCTTCAAGATCTTAGTCCCCTGAAGATGCAAAAATGGGTACAGCCATAAACACACAAAAACCAGCGCTCCGCAGACACCTACCACAACGTAGACGGCCTTCTCGCAGGCTGTGCCAACGGGTATCCAGCCATTGGTAGCTCTCCGCCTGCTAATGCGTTGCTGCTTTGGATGGGAATGACCTCCCGCTGCTTTGCTGTCAGAGGCGTGGAGACAGCCCGTAGTATTTCGGAGACCGGATTTGGAGCCGCTGGGAGGCTTTGAGCTCTGTGGACATTCTCGGGCCATGGTCTGAGGGTCAGAGTTGGGGGTCTGCAGATGAGGAACGGGTTCTGCAGCCGGTGGCACGCTGGGTACAGGACATCCTGAGAGCGGGTGGGCAGGCGACGCGGGGTGCCCTGCCACGGGGATTGTGAGGTTCAGCTGGTCCAGAGACTTGCAGCCTTCTAACAGAAGGGAAGAAGAGAGGCATGTATCTCATTTGAAACAGGAGACGACTACACAATCAAGACTGTCCCAAACTACCACCGCTTTCCCCTGAAATTCCCTTTATTGCATTACCGCAGTAAAGACTCTTCACGTTGTAATTTCATTTTGCACTGTCACTGGATTCTGAAAGCAAAGATATTTCTAAGCCTGCGATGCTCCAATACGTTGCTGCCGATGACACTGCACTACAACAAACCCATCCGAAATCCCCCGAAGTAATGCCAGCCAGTAACACACATAAGGCTGGCCAGTGTCCAAAGCAGTTCCAGCCTGTCAATATGTATAAAAGAAATAAAAGGCTTATCAAAATGATGGGAAGGATTAAAGCACACTAGCAGAAGCAGACAGCTTCTTTCAAAAAAGACAAATTCTACTAATCAGGGAAAATGGATAAGATTCTCCGAATTAACTCCAGAAACATGAAACAACGTGGAACAAAACTATGTAAGATGATGCACGCTGCTGCGTTAGCAAAGCCGTGTTGCTGAAGCAGGCGCATTAACCACAACAGGTTGGTTCGTCGGCTGACGCGGCCTCTCAAAGGCATCCCAGAACACCACGCCGCTCCAGGAGTCACCAAACAAGCCCTCGGCCCAGGTCAACGTGTCCAACAGAGGAGCAACTCAGATTTGAATCACCTCCGTCAGCAGGAAGAAAGCTCCCAGACCAACACACAACGCGCCCCTGCTCCCTACATCAGAAAGCGTGCTTTTTGGGCTGGCAGAAAGGGCAGCTTCAGGCAGCCTCCAGGAGATGCCTCCAGACTGCAGCATGTCCTAGCAGATCTGTGGGATCTCGCTGCTGCAGAGCTGCAAAAAAACCTGAAAGTGAAAAAACATCTGAAGCCCCCAAGCTCCTGATAAATAACTGCTGCGATCCCCCGGCAATAACAGCAAATTATTGCCTCCTGCCTCCCACTTAATCCTCCCCAAGAGGCTGCAACAGAGCCGCTGCCGAACGGCGAGCGTGAGGGCTGCCGCGGACCGTCGTGGACCTTGCGGACCCTGAGCAGCAAACGCCGCAGCGACTCCCTCAGCGAGCCAAGACGTCAGGATGTGAGTTCAGGTAAAGTGCCTGGCCTCGGCAGGCGCAGGACCCATAGAGCAGTGAATCACCTCTTGAGTATTTTGCTTACAAAAGCAGTTTTCAAGCTTGAACTAAAGCAGGATGAAGCTTCACAAAAGTGTCTACTAAACTTCAGGAAAGCAGTGCAGACCCGGCCTTGCTGCCCGCCCCGGGACGTGGTTGCACGCACTGCCAGCCCCTGCACCGGCGCGGCGGCTGCAGCATCTCTCGCAGCCCGGCCGATCTCCTCCCCACCGCCCTGCGCTCAAACGGCACGCTGCAAACCAGCCGCGGGACGGGGAAAGCAACGCCTCTCCCCCACGTGCGGCGGACCACGACTGCCCGAGGTTACAGCCCGATCCCTTCGTTTGTACCAAACAGGCACCGATATTTCTGTACGAACATCTCAAACACGCCAAACAAGGCAGATATAACACAAGGCACGCGACACGTCGAGTTGGATCCCCTTGTACCAGTGCTCTCAGACCGGAGCCTCTTGCTTCCAGCCAAAGTACTCCTTTAGTTCACTAAAATAACCCACGAGGGAAGGATAAGATTTCAGAGGCGCACACGTATATAAAAACCAACTCCTAAGCTAAGTCCCTGTTAATATTCTAGGAGACCTCCTTATAGATTTCAATCCGCAAAACAAAGCCTAAATTATTCCGATGTTGTAGGCTTTTAAATCAAAGTTGCTCACAGGAAGGAAATCGGAATCAGTGAAGCATTTATACTTACAGTCAGCTTTAACACAGAAAGCACCGCATCCAAAAAACGTGCTAGAAAAAGAAATTATCTTGCCACTTACAAAACTACACCGCGAAAGATCTTAGCAGCGGGGCGACACACCGCAAGGAAATACATGCCCCTGGGACCACTGCTGCCCCTGCCAGCACCGTGAGAAATTGCTGAGTTCACAGGGAAGGCTGAACTCCGAAATACTGTTTGCACCGCCCGCATCCTTCTGGTTGCATGAAATTAGAGGCACCGGCATGCAAAATTTCAGGAACAAAGTCGACTGCCATGACCTCGGGGCACTACACAGAAAACTGTCAGACGAGAACACATTGCTGAGCTAGGTGTCTTGCAAGCGTTCAGCTTCAAAGAGCGCCGAAGCCAGCACCGAACGCTGCCTAGCTGCTACCGTAGGAAGCGGCACCGTGACAGCGGGGATATTTAGGGAAAACGGAAATTATACTTCAACCAAATGCTCCCGAGTTTCAGCAGCTTCCTACCACGGAAGATGACAAAGCCTCGCTCAAACCGAGCACTGAACCGAAATTTCATCCACCTACCTGAAAATCTGTTTCAAGTGGATAAGTCATGCCTCCTTTTGACTCGAACACGTGGTTAACTGAAAGACCGATGTTTACGCTCCCAAGAGCTGAAGCAGCAGCCTCGTCTATGGACCGTACCCTTTCAAACGGCAGCGCTGTCTAGCAGGATGGCTTTTATACAAAGTACTGGTGTCTGATAACCCTCACGCAACAATCCAGTTTTAAATATTTCAAAAGGTATTTTTAGTAGCAAAGGCAGAGCTCCAAGGTAAAACACATTGGAGGACAAAGTCTGAAAAACAGACAGGGGACAGAAGAGAGCCAGGCAAGTAACTACATCGCCTCTCACACCGTCGCCTGTTCTCACTTTCAGACACGTCTAAGAGCAAAGATGGGACCACTACCCACCGAACTAACAGCGTACCTGGCACTCACATCACCACGGTGAAATTCAGGCATCTGTCCAAACAGCAGACAAACTGAATTGCTGGACAGCCCTGCCAGATCTGATCTATAAAATCTTAAAAGCCTGCATCCCCATACAGCTTGCACCACTAAGAGTAATGACGGAGGCAATGCCTGCTTCTTCACACCGCTCTGCTCTGCAAGGATGCTTCAGTCCCGAGCGTGAGCTTTTGGGAACGGAGGAGTAACTCAGCCCGATGCGCTTTAGACCCTCCGCTCAGCGCAGCACAGCAGGATGGCGAGAAGCCTCGCAGAGCACGTAGGAACTAAAACCCACTCATTTTACACAGATCAAAGCTAAGCGGTTAGCTCCAGCGTGACAAGTCATGAGTCACCTTCTCACTGCCCAAATCCTTTCACCGATTCTATGCTTTCCACACCAATAAGACCTTTCAGTGGGAAAAACCCTCAGGGCTAAAAATGGGGGAAGGGGAGGCGAAACGCAGATTCTTTCCGAGCCGCAGGCTGGCTGCCAAGTGGAGACGCACCACGCGCAGAGGGAGCTTGCCTCCTGGCAACGAGATACCTTCATTAGCCACCGCGCTGAACCAGCCCTCTTTCCCTAGGAACGCCGAACGGGATTTGCTCACGCTTTGCACCTTACCTGCTGCAAAAGGCATTTTGTAGGGGTAGCTGTTCCGTCCTGCATGCACGCTGCTAATCCTGCCCTCTGGCACGTGCACGACTCCACAGACGCTGTAGCTGTTAATCGCCGTTCCTTCTCCACAACAGTACGGAGAGTTACACCAGTGGAGTGGCTGGAAATGAGCACCTGATGGCAAGGAACCGGGCGATACCAAGAGCCCCTCGCAGGTAGCGGATTGCGAAAGCTCGTCCTTGGGGTAAACGGAGCAGTGAGAGTAGCCACTGTATCCACTTTGGCCATAATAAACGTAAAACCCGTTCAATGGAGTCAGATGCGAGGATTCATAGAGACATCCACAATCCGTGTGATTTCCGGGCACAGGCAAGGGGGGGAACTGCTGCACGGGGAAGGAAGGCTGATGAAATTCCTGCTTGGGGGTCGGGGATTTCTCTCCAGGTCTTCCATACTCCGGCTTCATGGAAGCTTGTCCACCCATAAGCAAAGGCAGTCTGTGGTAGAAACCCTCTGTGCTAGCATAGGAGCTAGACAGCGACTCGTAAGGGACGGGCTCTGTCACCCCGTAGAGCCTAGAGGAGTCCCGCTGCTCTCCTTTCCCAAAAGCGCCTAGAGCGAGTCCGCGCCAGCCGTGCTGACCTTCCATTTTTAAGCTAGCCATTTCCTTCTTGGATTTGACGCAATTCTTCCTACCGGCTTTGGCCCATTTGAGCGTAGATTTTGAGCAGTGGTTCTCGGACTTGCCCTCTCCGTCCGATTTACTCCTCTGCTTCAGGGGCTGGTCTTTCTCGTGGGTCAGCTTCAGAAAGGCCACGGCGTTCAGGCTGGCCAGTCTCTTTGGGGTGGGATGATAGGAGATGGCACCGTCCTCCCTCTTTGTCCCATCATCAAAGACGTCATCCAGTGAATGGTCACAGCTATTGCATTTCTGACTGGGCTCATGCCGGTTTTTTCCTTTACCTGTTTTCACAGCTGTTTTTTCCAACGCAGGCCAGTTGTCACCAGCCTTGCAATGCAAGCTCTTAACGGTACAGTCTCCGCCGGCTTTAACAGAGTCCCTCCGAAAGCGCCTGCTGGATAATAAGCCATCGTCCCGTTCAAAAAGCAGATTGTTCACTGCCTCTGCGTTCAGCGAGGCCAGCCTGCGTTTCCTGGGCTCTGAAGGAGCAGTATCAAGGTCTTGCTCTGTCCCTGGATAAGTTATTGTGCACTTTTCCCCAGATGAATCACTCTTCCCTGCTCCCACAGGCTGAACTTGTTCAGAGAACAAAGCAGGTCCCAAACCCTCCATCCAGCTGGGAAGGTCCTTTTTTTTGCAGCTCTGAGCCTGTTTCGACAGAGATCCAGCCACATCCTCCAGCCTGGTGAGGAGCACTTTGCAGGTCTTTTTGTTCACCGAGGGGTGCAGACGTCTCCGCAGCGGGTACGTCTTTCGCACTTCATGCAAATTCTTGCTTTTGTTTGTCCCCACAAACCCACTGGGACAGTTTGGAGCCTCGGTGGCATCTCCATCTCTCTGCTCGCCACACGCTGCCTCGGTCCTGTCCATCCTCCTGCTGCCTGTTGGTGATGAAGCCTGGCCAGCAGAACCAGCTGGATGTTTCAGAAGGAAAAGTTGTTTCTTCCGGGCATGCGTCATAGGATCAATGTCCAATCCTGAGAACGAACAGAAGAAAACATCTATTAATATCGCTGAGAGGGACCCGTCTCCGCACAAAGCACCAACTGCCAATTAGGAAATATTTGGGGAAGCTTGTTTCTATACACAGTAGAGTCTTTTTGGGTGACGGCCAGTTAAGCCAATTAAGAGACAGGATGCAATGAGATGTGGTTTAATATTAAGCCATAGAACATGATAGTAATTAAAACCAAGGCGGTGACGGCAAATGCCACCGGAGCTGGGAAAACCAGCCAGAAAGCTGTTTCACCCAGCTCCCAGCCCAAGTGCGTTCCCTGTTACGCCGACGCCGTTTCTAACGCATTACAAATTCTCATCAAATCTACCAAAGCTGATCTGAATGCTGGTCCAGGGCATACAGCAGAAATAAATCCCAGGTATTTGACTGCTTGCGTGTTGTTACAGGCAGGCTGTTTCACTGTCGTTTTCTGAAACAATTAGACAAAAGAAAAACAAAAAGTCCACCTACTCATGTGAAAAGTAAACTTGGTCTATTAAGCAGAGATCTGCCAACATTAATAAATTAAATACATGCAAATCCCCCTGCAGGTTAGAACCTGGCTACTCACTGCTGTTGTCATTCCCCACAGTTGCATTTTATAAACGTTGTAGACATTAAATAACCAAATCATCACGTTTGGCAGAGAGGTCCTAAAAATATGTTTATGGGAGGAAAAAGAATTACTCATTCCTGACTTTTCATCTCGATGCTATGTCAAGTCGCCGTTCAAAACCAACGCAAATTACTAAAATATAAGAAAGAGATAAGAATCTGCACCCAGGACAGGAACCGCCTCGCTGAAGGCACGGCTGAGCAAACCAACACCCAGCACCCTAAGGAAGCTGCTGGCAGACCAGACAGCTTCAGCACGTCTGGACTTTCCCAGCCAGGTAGAACATTACGGAAACGGTCCTGCTCCCATCTACCGTGAGAGGGAACTTTTCCTGCGCGCGCAGGAGGCGTGCCAGCCCCGGGAGGAGGACGGCTCCCTCCAAGCGGTACGTCGCAAGAGGTCTCCATGGAAAGGCGGGGAGGAAGCATCAAACCCAGAAGAAATGCAGACGACTGCTGATTGCCTTCACCCAAAGCATCAGTAGCAGAGGCTGGCTGCTCACCTACACCCATGCAATGAGTACATCCCAGGCTTTCTGGCCACACCACGAGTAGAAGCTTACTACTAGATGGCCTCTAGCATTTAGTAAGCACGATAGGAGAGAAACAGCACCGTCCAGAGAGCCCCTTCAGCCGTGTGCTGGCTTCCCGAGCTATCCAGCAAACTAAACCTGATTTTTAGTCTTCCTGTTCCATTTTTAGCAGAATGGTTACCATGTCTTTGTACTCTTGCATTTCGACTTCAGCCAGTGACCTGCAGCAGGCATGGGTCAGGTATTTGAGGAGTCAAGCAATTTTTCAGTCTGAAGGAGCACACAGTCACATAAGAAGCTGCAGGTCTAACGCTACGAAAGGATATAGGTAGGTGATACTAACCCATAAACATTAAAAAAAAGTCAGCCTAATTGAGTGATATTGGAATAGATTTAATTAAGCCTGTATCTCAGCATTGGAAACAGCAGAAAAGGACAATGCTTGCATTTAATGGTATTTATTAAATAGTCAGGTTCCCTTTATTGGCACCAAAGAGTCAGTCTTCATATTCGCATCAACCTAGGAGCAGTTCGATGCTCCCTGCAGTCAGGTATTTGCTGGAACACCCCTCAATCGACAGTCGACACTGCCCTGCCACTTTTGAGGCTCTTAATTAAAGCTACGACTGCTTTTGCAGTGATTAGAACAAAGCTACTGAATTACAAGAACTGTTCATTTGATATGGTTTAATCAAGCTGATAATTAGATTATCTATTTGAAATAAGCCCAATGTGTTCTAATTGACTTGCTTATATATGCATTAACTGAAAGAAACTTAGGAATTGAAAACCACTGTGGTTTGCACACTGCTTTTCTAGATGTCGGACTCTTCCCGACATGTTTTGGGGTAACTGACCCTTACGCCCTGTTATACACGGGATACCTCCCTTGGCTAGTGCCCAAACGGGAGTGCTCTGTGGGGAGCAAACATTTATGTATATCTCTTTTTCTGACAAGAAAAACAGGTTCTGGAAATTAGGAGGATGCTTATCAAGCCAGCCAGCCAGACAATTTCCCCCCATATAGGAACTCTTCTTGCACAAGAGGCCAAACTGACCGCACACAGCCTCTGGAGTTGGCAAGAGGACTACAATTTAAAAAATAAATCAGGCGGAGCAGGGTTGGGCAGCGGTAGACCAGGCATCCTACATAACCATGCCCTGGGGAGGGTAACTTTTCCCAGGCTATATGGACCAGTGGTTTCCTTGCAACTCTCATCCTATTTTCTGTCATCCTCACCGAGAGACTGAGCCTCTGGCAGAAGTGCTCAGAGAGGTGAAAACCCCAAAACAAATGGCCGTGGCTTGCCTTAAAAACCAGCACCGGCCACCTCCTCCTCCTCAAGCTTTCGCAAGCCGCGCTCTGCCCTTCTGGCCACTCGCCACACATCCTTCGCTTGCGGGGGCTTCACAGCCCGTTGGTATTCGGATGAGTAAGAGTATCTTTCAAAACCGAGTGCTATACACATGACTTTGTTCATGCCACATCTGCTCTGAAGTTAGAAAAAGTCTGGTAGGGATTGAAGGAAGGGGATTTTTCCAAGAGTGGAAAGTCATTAACAGCACAGTGATGGTCTTCCCTGTTTGACACCATAAGGAATGCCAAGACAAACAACAGCTTAAATGAAATATCTTCTCTGGAACCTAAGCATAGGAATACTTTAAGTGGCAATACTCAAAATGAAAACTGATTTTTTTTTTCTTTTTTCTACATATGTTTCCTAGGACTGTGAGAAATCCACCTCTCTCTCCAAAGTCCAAATGCTAGACCAGTCTTCCAGTGCAGAACAGGCAGCAGTGCCTTGCCATGTTGTAACACATTTACAGCTAAGACCCTAACCCAGCTTTCATCTCTGACAGGCTGCAACCGGGAAAGTCAAGAGAAACACTCGAGCTGAACATGCAAAGATGACAGTAGAGATAGAGTCAAAACCGCATTAACGCGGGAAGAGCACCAAGACTCAATGCAATCCATTTTAACTCAATGCAATCCATTTTAACAGTCTCGGATGCGCAAGTCCTTTGACACAAGTCCTTAGGCATAATAGTCATCAAGCAATCACAGGCAGCTGGGTTGGTTTTTTTTTATTTATTATTTTTTAATAATAAATAAGGTTATGTCTGCATAGATCTCTTCCTTGACATCTGGTCTCCAAGTTCTCTCTCCCACACTCGGAGGTCAGCAGCTCTAACACTATGAAGCACTTCTCCACAGATCAATAACCAAATATCTGGAAGTTTGTGGAAAGACAAAATAAGCCAACCCCACACATTCTGGCATCACAGCCAAGCAAATCCCTTAAGTGCCAGCAAGGAAAACACCAGCACCATCCAGCAACGCTTCGACGTGATTGTAAACCCTCTGCAATCCAGCTTTATAGCAGAAACACAGGACATCACACAAATACAATCAAACTAACTTAAGCAAATGCAGAAGCTGGCATTACTCTCTCAAAAGTTTCCATGACAGATTCCTTGGCTAAACTGAAGAAAAACCAAAACAAAAACATCAGCCAAGTTTCTCCCTGCCCTGCTCAGTCTGGAGACCAAGAGAAGGTCAGTCTTCCAGATCACACCCCATTAAAAACCTGAAGTCCAAAGTCAGGGGAATTCTGTTTGTCTTCAAACGCATGACTGAATCCCATTTGCTCTGCGCTGGCTCAACATTATCTGTGTATTATTGGTAGAAATACACCAATCTCGAGTGGGACAGTTACAAAGCGTGGTTAAAAAGGCTCAGTTTCTACACAGGGAACTTCCCCATGATATCACCACGATAAAACCACTGCCATGACCTCCAGAGTGGTTTGTAGAAGCTGAAGCGTTGTTTATTCTCCCAAGTCCTTTTTCTGACATAATACTGTAACGGCGGCGGGAACAACCAGGTTTAGCATCCATAATGAATCTTGCTATTCCAGAGCCATATGCAATGCGAATTTATTACAAACCACCATGACCAATGGGGGGGGGGGAAAAACCAAAGACACCAACAGTTGGCTCCATACCCCACAGAAGCCAAGTGCAATGTTTTAGATCTGTTCCTCGACACCGCTTTTGGAGAACCCTCTCGCCTCTCTACAGAAGTCACTCCCAGCCTGGCGAATTTTCTGCGTTTTTCTGTTCTCCGTGATTTGTCGTACCCAGGCGCAGAAAGAGCCACCCCGAGCCCTGTGCTAAGGAGGGCTTGCTGCGAGACTGCTATAGCGATGCCACTGCCAGTTTTGGAGAGGTATTGTGATAGGCATGAAGAAAAAACCTACTAAACCAACAATTCATCCACATGGCAAGCACGCGACCAGCAACAGGCACCAAATAGTCTTACGAGATCACTCTATCCAACATAAGTCATCGTTAGCATGCTGGACTACCAAGAAGTCTTTCCATGCCTACAAAATCGCTTGTATTGCATGGATTGCATTGCCAGGGGGATGCACCACTTCTCAGCAAAAAGCACAGAGCAGCTAAGACTACCCCCCGTGATCTAGCAATTCGTTTTCTTCCCCCAGCATAACACAGAAGCCGAACTTTTGAACGCTGCTCCAAACTAAACCATCTGACAGTCAAGTGTATCACGCCTCAAAATCAGACTCACACCGAGTTTACTTACAGCAAGTATTGTCCTCGTTTCAGCTGGGAAGGGAGAGTGCCAGGGCTCTTCATCCTCTTTCCACCTTTGTATTGCTTCACAAAGCAAAGAAGAAAAACCAACCGTGCCCAGAAGTTTCCAAGAAATCACAAGATAATCGGAAGAACTGAAAGTGAAGATGCTTAAGCCAGAACTCCCCATTTACTGCTTGCAGCTGAGGAACTGGATTAACACTGAGGTATAACCCCATCGGAACCAAGTTCCACAAGCAGCTTAGCCTAACCAGCTGCATTGAGAGCTCACTGAGCATTTTAAAGCTAGCTGGAATTGCTGCCTCCTTCCTCAAACCGGACTAGTTCTGAAAAATTATCTTGACAGCTGTTGAACCCAAACCAGATCAGAATAAAGAAAAATGAAACAACAACACTGGTCCAATTTGCTGCTAGAATAAAACCACTACCCAAACAGCAAAATCAGAAGAGAGTTGATGCCTCATTAGTGGGAAAATAAGCAAGTGTGTTAACAGCTGCATTTTCTGTAATCACGCAGCTGCAGCATCTGTCTCTCCCTCCCCATCACTTGATTGCAAGTGAAATTAGAAGGAACTAGTCTGGGACTACCCGTTCAAGCACCATTTCCTTTCCAAAGCTTCACTACGGAGACGCACTCGTTCCAAGGAGGCGATGCCAAAAGCGCAGAAATTTAAAGCTTTTAAAGCTCCTAATCCATTTGGCACTTCAGTAATACACAAGGAGTTACGACAGCACGAATCTTCCTCCCCATGCACAGCATCGTTTTGTCAACTTCCAGCCCCGTCTACTTGAGGAAGTTATATCCATTTAAATTGGCGCAGCTTATGCTATGACAACAGCCCTATAACTGTAAGTATCTGGAGGATTGGCTCCTTTCTCCCTGCTGCTTTTACAGTCGAATAATTCTCGGTGCTATAAGGAACGTGTTGCGTGAAGGAAGCCTCCCAGGAGCTCTCGGAAATCTGGATAAATCACAGAAGCGTCAGGTATCCCAGGCTGAATTACTTAAATGCTGCGCGAGTCCCACGAGCGGAAGCATCCTTTCAATCTCAAACATTCAGAAAAACTGTAATTGTTGCAGGCTGCAATTTGTCTTCCCGGGGTCCAGCCCAGATTTTTCTCCGGAGGCTCATCGAAAGCTCCATCATCCACATGCTCCAGAGAAAACTGTTTACACAGAGCTCATTAGACTGCAGGAAAGCCTTGTTCCTCTCTCTCTCATCAACACAGCCCTAGCCATTTGCCAGCACCTCCTGAAAACCATGCGAACACCGTACCGGAGGATGCAGCCCATGTCTCCGTAGCTTCAAAAAGGCTTGCAAAAAGGGATCTGGGGCGACTCCCGCACAGTCAAGAGAGGATCTCTGGAAGCTGCGTGCGACTGTGCTCTGCTCCACTCCCTGGTCCCACACCAGTAATTATACCTTCGTTGTGAAAGCCTGCGCTCCAGCCACGTAGCTGGGAGTGTTGCAGAAAATGTGTGGCCGTGATAAATTACAGCGCTCAAACAACTGCAATTATAATCCGATGCTCCAAAACCCAAAGTGCTATACCTGTCTGAAAGCGATGGCAAGCCGAGCACGAAACAGGCTGGGGCGCAGTCCCTACGGGCACGGCTGACCACCTGCACAAACACCAGCCAGACCTGTTAACACCCCGGCAGAGAAGCTCCCCAGCTGATTTCTTGGGAGGGCCTGGCCCAGCGTTGATTATCTGGTTTCAGATCTTGCCTAGTGGCAGTGCTCTGAAGTGCTTTGCAGGGAAGCCAAAATTAAATTTCTCCGGCTGTTCTCACACTCTCCGCAGCCCCAGCAAGCAGCGCTCACAAGGAAGAAGGAAAAAAAAAAAAAAAAAGAAAGAAAGAAATAAATCCCCGCCGCACCAGCGAAGCCCGACCTCAGCGCATGAGAGCCCAGCAACGAGGAGCCTTCTCAGCATCCCGAGCAGGCGCAGAGCCCTGGGCAGAAGGCGCTCCCTGAATCCCGGCGCCGATCTCCCTCCCTGCAGGCAGCGTTTACGACCAGCACCGCAATACAGTTTGCCAGCCCCTGGGAAAGTGGCCCTTTTAAAGCCTCAAATGCAGAAAGCAGAATTCAAAATTCGCTGGCCAAAGCAATTTGGAAAGGCCAAAGAGGCAAACCGCTCGGGCAGGGAAGGCATTTTGCATCTGGTGAATCTCCCTGTCATGGCTAACGCTACAGCACGGCTACCAGCCAGCAGCAGCAGACAAGCTCACGCTGCAGCAGCTGCCTTGCACTGCACAGGTATGCCCACAGCTACAGGGAGGTGCAGGTTCAGGCTTTTACATCTTTCAGCAAAGGCAGGCACACGCTTTCGGAGAAGAGATTGTATCAAGAACTGTTCAATTAGCTTCACTTGCTGAATTAAGTTTTTTCACTTAGGAGTAAACTGCTTAATTCGACTCACATCTACTTGAGAAAAAAGCCAGCTCTTCAATACCAGCGGGAAAGAATGATGTACAAGTTTGGGGGAGAGTGGGAAAATGTGTCCTCAAAATCAATGACAAGGTGCGTTGTTCGGGGGACTAACGCAACACCTGGAAAAAGCACGTTCCTTTTCGGAAAGGCACCAGCTTTCCTTTCCCCATTGGTGATGCTTAGAAGTTGTATTACTGTGTTACGTTTGCAGGGAAAGGCTGCCACTTAGGTTGAACATTCAGTAAATGCTATAGTAAAAAATAAATCTGGGAAGTAACGCGTGACCTCAGCAACTCAAACATCAGTCAGCAAAACCAGATCAAGCTTTGTAGCCACAGCCTGTTCATATATTTGCATCAAAGTAAAACCAAAGTTTCTGAATGCAAAGCCTTCGTCGAACACCTATTTGAGCAGCCATGACCGACACTTGCAAAAACCACTTCCTATGGCCTGTAAGAACTAAAGATTTCCAGCCCCAATAGCTGCCGCAAGCCTTCTGCTTGTGACCCCAACGTAAAGCAGCGTTCTGCGCATCTGCAGAAAGTTTTGATGCTTTTGCTGTTGTTTACAGCCTTGCCAAACAGCACCGTGAAATCGGTTCAGGCGAGGTTAGGGCTCAAGAGGCAACAGCACAGCCATGGCTTCATACTTATCCTCTGGAGGAGAGAGGCAAAAGCGGTGCTTATCCACAAGCAAAGCCACCCTCGCCTCCCCAGAACTCCAAACCCACTCCAAACCCAGGAAAAACTGGAAGGAATCGGAGATCGGGATTTTGTTCTGCCCCTTCGTTTGCTCAGAGACGGACAAACGACCATCTTCCCCCACTCAGAGGGGGGACGCATTGCTTTTGCTTTTCAACAGGTTAAAGAGGGATGCACCAGGATGAGAACGAAACATTGAGCCAAGAGATGTCTTAAGGGTGACGGAGCGTACGGCAAGTCCTGCCTTCATCACTCGGGCTTCCCGCGAGGGAGCCTTTCAGCAGCAGGAGCCCATGGCCACTCTGAAATTGGGGGCCAGCAGCCACCAGCTTTGGATGTTATTCTCTAAACTCTATCTGTTTGCGCACTGAGCAGTTCGGGGGCTCTGGGGAAAAATAACACGCAAGCATGTCATTAGAGACACAAGCAAACAAGCATACACACAGAGAGCCAGCCCCCTCCCCAAACAGAAACCGCTTCTTCGCCAATGCAAACACTGTAATTATTCCCGCAGTGCAAAGCCCACCATCAGCTTCTCACCTCTCAAAACCAATCTGAAAAAAAAATAAAAAATGAGAACTGTGGATAACCAGACCCAACCACGCTGCTGCAACGAAAGCCCGGGTAAGGCAAAGGAAATCCCCGGCATTTGCAAGCGCAGGAGATGAGTACGTGGAGGTAGGGGTGAAAAATCAGGCTTAACTTGTCTCAAGGCTGACGACTTTGAACGAAAGCACTCACGCTTAAGAGGCACTTTGACACTTGGCCTTTGCTATATCACTCCCCAGTCAAGCAGTCAGTAAGGTTTCCCTTGAACAAAGACAGGCAGAGTACAGAGACTGGGCAAGAGGAGCGCTGGAAGGGACGGGAGGCGCTGGAAGGGACGGGAGGCGCTGGAAGGGACGGGAGGCGCTGGAAGGGACGGGAGGCGCTGGAAGGGACGGGAGGCGCTGGAAGGGACGGGAGGCGCTGGAAGGGACGGGAGGCGCTGGAAGGGACCACCTGAGAAACGGGAAGGCTAAAGTCTACATGGATTTCGCAATTCTTCTGTAATATCCTGGAGAACAGCAGTAGCTACTACTACACATAAAATACGAGATACATTAACTATCACATGTTTGCAAAGAATTGCCTATCAGAACTTTAAATAGGTTCCGCATAAAGCTGCCTACGTGACAGCTACGCTAACAACGCCCTGTAAGATGCCTATAAGTAGTTTGAAAAACCAAGTCAAAAATATTTCAGGACAGCTTTGACAGTCATGTTTTTAGAAGGAGCGCAAGCTTTGCCAATCACGTTAATCAAGGTTTAAAAAAAAAAAAAAAAAAACAACCCAAGCCCTGCTCATTTGATTTTCCATATATGCAAAATGCAAACTCAATTCCTTCACGGCAGAAGGCTGAGTCTGGTAAAATATCAATCATATGTCACTTTGCTCAGATAGCTCTGGCACCATTCCTGGTTGTATGGACAAAATGGAATAACAAATTATTTTCAAGACTTTATTGCAAAGAACAAGGTGCAAGATTTTTCTATAGTAAATATTAAAGCTCTTCTATATGTTATAATCACACTCTTCCACGACCGCTTTAGGAACTTCCTCCAAGCTGCCCAGCTTAAATAATTCAAGATGCGCCGTGATTTCATGTATTGCACATGCACCTGCAAACCCGTGCCGCCTTCGGGAGTTTCAAGGGCAGGTGCATCCCTGCCGGCTCCTCTCCATTTCGCAAGGCTATCGCTGCCGTCCTATCTCCGGATCCGGACTTCCCTTCTCCTCTCTCGGGTACCTCTCCCTCCACAAAGGTCTCCATTCACTCTCAACTCTTTTGACTAGAAACTGTCAGCACAGCACCCTTGAGATCCACAGACAACGGGTTACTACTCAACAAGCTCAAAAGTTGCTATGGGGAGAAAAAAAAAACGCAGGAAATTCAGGGAAGGGCAAGGCATTCCTTCAATATAACATTTAATTAACCATCCTAAAATCTGACCTGAAATGCAACTTCAAGAACTTTTTTTTTTTCCTTTCAGTAATCTTCATCTTATTTTCCTCACTCAGAGCATCCCTCAAAACTGTCTGACAACACAGTGCCCCACCTCAGCCTCCGAATTCTTGGCATTGCGGCTCCAGGCACTGACTCTATCGGTTATCATCCCCGAGAGGAGTACAGAAGAGAGACTGGATTTTAAAATTTAACAGATACACATGTTTATAACCTCGGCTTAAATTTACAGAAGCCTTAAACGCAGGCAGGCAAAAAAGGGCTATGTTAAATAACAAGTTCATGTAATATTTTCGAGGATTCCAGTGTTCTGACTCATCCTCAGCTGAAATACATTGACCAGAACTACTACTTCAGACTAAAACTGTAATCTCAATGTACTTTCAGTTCTAGAATACGTATTTAAGACAGTATCATCTTTCACTTGGAAACACCTATTGTTTCCATGCAGTTTCAAAAGTAGCATCACTTCACTTCAACCTCAGCTTGGTCTGTACAAAAGCAAGTTGTCCATAAAGCAGAGCACCTTTCTGGGATTTCAAATTTCCCCCATCGTAGGTTTTGATTCCTCTTTATATGCAAAGTGCAACAGTAATTTCAAAAGAAAACAGACTTTATTTCTATTCTCACTTTCCTACCACCACTTGAAATACCCGTGTCCTCCACACACTTCCCCAGCTGAGGACGCAGGTGACAGCAGACAGCACGCTGAGCCGTTTCCATTTCAGAGCTTCAATCCCAACCCAGAATTCAAGTGAAAGAAAGACTTTACAGAACTCTCGCGTTCCCACTAGAATCCCTGTAACCAAACACTCTCCTTCCCTGTACGTCTTATAAACCACAGCGCCGCACTGAACGCTAAGCGGAGATTAAATCTGAAGCCAACATTGCTGCATTTAAACTTATGGAATAAAAGTTCAGATGTGGCTGAAGCTTAAGATATTCTCATCAAATTGGGCAGAACTTCTGCAGGTCTAGAAACTTGGAGTTCCAAGCAGGGAAGAGTAAAGTTATAGGACACCCATCCCAGTACCTAAAAATCATCAGGTGCCCACATAGGTTTTCTCAAGAGGCTAGCCCACCCAAAAACATCTCTACAGAATATTTTAAAATACGTACACAATTTTTCTCCTTCACAAAATACAGTATCAATCAACACCACACATATAGGTGTATATTCACGCATCTTCTAGCGGCACAGTTATGACCAAGGCAAAACTGCCAAGCCTAACTGCACTTGCTGTAAAACCTTTCCTCCCTCTTTTTAATGCCAGAGCACAGTGTTTACAAATGAGTATAAGGTAAGCGAAAACGTTCCTCTTAAAATTTCACAACTCAACTGGTTTAATGTATTAGGTCAGTCAAAAAAAATTTAGCACAACTGAATGGCGCTGCAACACCTTCTGATTTCTCAAAGGAGAACAAGTTTCTTAATTCCTAAGGTGGCATTAACACACTCACCTGTATGACTGGATTCAGTCAAGGGGTGTTTTGTTTTGTTTTGTTTTTTTAAAGAGCAGCTTATTAATTGATTCTCCACTAAGGGAATTAGCACACAGGAACAGGGGCTCTGGTAAGGCGGCAGGTGGAGGGGTGGAAGGCAGCTCAGGCTCGGGGAGCGTGCGGGAAGTCCCAAGGCGCAGCCGCGCTCGTACGGGAAACGGATGAGATTTTTGCCTGGAACCTGAAGTTATTAATGTCTTCATCAGGCCAGCCTGAACCTCCACCAGCCACTAAGTGCTTAAAGTTAATTGCTTGGCAATTGCACTTTTCATTACTAAGCAATTAGCACTTCAAGGTTTTAAGTGCCCAGCACTGCCTCTTCCCAGAACGACTGGGGGTCCGGGCTGGGCTGGGGAAAGCCAAGCACCGCGCCTGGAACGCTCCCCACATCACCACCGCGGCTCCCACGCCGCTCCTGGCCGAGGCAGAGCGACCACGTCCCCCGCGCAAGCTGAATTTTGGTAATTTAAGCCCAGGACATCTCGATACCCGCATTACCAAAGGTGCCAAGCAGAGCCAGAAGAGCATTTCTAGCTACCAGCAGCTGGCATGATGTTGCCATCACAAATCCGATGAGAGAAAACTCTCAGGCAAGACAGTTGGATGTTGTTATATGTCTCCATACGAGAACTGTTAAGTGGTATTGAAATAACAGAAACCACAAGCCAAACATAGGCAATTCAGCCACTTTCCACAACTAGAAGCCCAGTCACTGGAACACCGCTTCCACGAGCGCCCATTTAACTCCCATTAGAAGCTGGCCCAGCTCTTTCATCCTTTACCCATATCATTAGAGGTGTATTTAAATACACACATTTGCTTGCGCTCCAGGTTTGATCAGTCATGGCAACAAATATCACCTTTAAATAGACTGGACAGCATTTGCAGACCTGCGCTGGGAGTGATTTGTTTGATATCTACTCATTAACTTACATTTATCTACCTACACATGCCACTATTTGGCCATTCAGAAATAGAGTGATTAAACGCGCTTAAGCTTTCAAAGCAATGGGTATGATAAGATGTACTCAGTAAGGTGAGCCATTCAAACCACATCACACCAAAGTATTGCTTAGATTTTGTTGCATCTTGCACAGCTGGAAGGAAAAACAGACTTAAAAACCTCAGGAACAATTAAGAACAACGAATAAGTTACACACTCAACCCCAAGAGCTCTGGATTGAACTACGTGGGGTTTTGGTTGATGAAGGTGGCCCGTGTCCCGGGGGGCCCTATGGGGCTGTGCTCCCTCGGCTGCGGCACAGGGATCCGCCTCTGCTACCCGACCTTACGCAGAAAGCGCGCCCCAAGAGCGACACGTGAGCAGACCCTGCTAACGGCAGGCGTCTACAAGGAGAAGTATTTGCAAATCTGCTGAACCTGCCTGGTTACTGCCACTTACTATGGCCAGTGCCCGGCTGTAGGAGCAGAGCGCTGGGTTTTGCCCCTCAGTTATTCTCAGGCTGCTCCCCAGGACACCCCCGGCAGCCAGCGAGGGATGTATGGCCTGGAGAAAACCACCCAAACCTAACGGTTCAGTGACAAAACACAACAACAGACACAGCAGGTTCCCCAGGGGCAGGCCTATTCAATATTTTATTAGCAAGACACACAGTATTTTATTAGTAAGTCACAGACTCCCCTGCAGGTAACACTTGGAGAGACAGCAAGCAAGCCAGAAGACACGCTAGGGGTTCACATATGATCTTGATGGACCAGAGAAGCATTAAAAAAAAATTTTAGAGAGCCCACCAACAGGGAGAAATACACCACTGATACACCAGACAGGCAGGAGTCATCAGTCCCACAAATGCAGAACGGGCAGCAGCCAGCAAGGTGGCACTCTGCAGAAAGCACTGAGGTTTATTGAGGAGCACAAGCTGGGCGAGTCAACAACATCCCACTGTCGGGAAAAACAAACAAACAAACAAACATCACCCTGGGGCAGATGCCCAGGAGCACCGAGTGTCGGACACGCCACGCGCCGCGTGGAAGGAGTGCGGACGGGAGCAGGCTCCAGCTGGCCCACGTCCTTCCCTGCTGCGGGTAATGCTGGACGAGCAAGGGAGCAGCGAGGGCGAAGGACTTGGGGGTGGCCAGCAAGGAGAGGGCGTAGGGGCTTACATCATGCGATTAAAAAAAGGGCAGAGAAGAAAGTTCGTAACATGTAAGATGGCGGTGATATGGCGTTCTCTAGGGAACGAGAGGAGAAGGAAAGGACTTAAACTGCACTTAGGAAGATTTAGAAGTCTTTTTCTACATCTTTCCTTCCTGCTGGGCTAGAAAAAGCATGAGATTGCCTAAAGAAGTTGAGGTTAAAAGTACGGTTAGCAGAACATCTGTCAGCAACGTATTTGGTGCAATTCATCCCCTGCCCCGCAGCAGGGCTGGCTACGACCGCTCCACGTTCCTTCTCTGTACCTGCTGCTGCCACGGGTACACGTAAATGGGGCCACACAGCTAGCAAAGGCGCTTTAGAGCCTGACTGCGATTTATTTTTAAGAGCACACGTGTTCGGTATTGCATCTCTCCAACTTCCACATCCATCTAGCGCTGCGCTTTCAGGCTAACAGCACTTCTCAGAAGACCGCACTAAAAAAAGAGGCTAGTTAACCCAAACAAGTGCTGCAGTAACTCTATACCGCGCCGCCATGCTACATGCCACACGTTACACGAGAACCCCCAGCAGCGGTGCAGCTCGCGTACCGCACAGGCATTTTCTGAGCACCAAGAGCTACAGTTTGCTTTGAGACTAAGACGGTTTCATTAGCCGGCTTCCAGCTTCAACGCACATCTCGCCTGCAGTTACTCTGACTTCGTATCCAGGCATTTCACGTGCAAACCTGCGGCTACAAGAGGGGCACATTTAGACGTTTGCTCCCTAAGCAGAGGCACCGTCTCATCTCAAGGGGAACCCAGCAACATCCAGTCTTTGAAGCCTTCCATTTTCACATCAGTGCAGGTCACCATGAAGCCAGTGTGAACTCCAGAGGATAAACCAACAGCAGACCTCTGGCAAAGGAGCGTAATTACGACGTCCTCTTGGGAACCACAAAGCTTTTAAACAGTTCAGCCTCGTTTTATGGAAAAGTCATCGGTGCCTCCAACTGGATTTTCAGGAAGGTCCCTTTAAGTCAGGCTGCGGCTTCAAAACATCTAAGCGTGTTGAGTACTGGGGAGAAGAGTCCTACAAATGCTACGCAAGCTGTTCTTCACAAATGAGTGCTCTGATACTTCGAAGACACCCCTGGTGCTTCCTCCAACTTCAAGAATATATTCTTAACGGGGAAGAAAAGAGCAAAACTTTTGAGGAACTCCTAGCACCAACAAGTGGAGAAACAAAAATAATCAGTATTAACCCCTTGACTGTCAGCCACAGCATTTGAGAACACTGATTGAACGTTGAGATGTTTAACACATGGGGCAGATGGATGGGGAAGAGAAAAATGCCCCCATCCATCCAAGTAATCCGGCACAAGAGCACTAGGGTAAAAGATGCAAACAGTTTAGAGCTACAGACTCCAGCGGGCTGGGGTACAAGGAGACAAAATCTGAAGCTAGACCATCGTAAATCTGACCCGAGAGGCGATCAGAGAGGGATGCCTGCAGCTGCAAGAGCTGCCAGCTGAAGCAGAGCCAAAGTGGCAGCGGGAGACGCTCGCAGCTACCGGCCGAACGGCAGAAGAGCTGGTAGAAAGTTTCCAGGAGCTGCTGGGATACAAGAAAGCTGCAGCAAGCTCTGCTTTCCCATGCTGCACCCAGAGCGGAAGGGTAAACAGCCGATAAGGAGGCGTGCGCTGCAAAGCCCCCCTCCGCGGCCAGGGGAACCCTGCTACCACGTCGTCTCAGCCCCAAGGTCGACTGCCAGCACCCGCGCCCGGGTGCCCACCTCCCCGGAGCCAGTTTTGCTGCTGGCAGTCCCAATCTCCGGAGATTTGATCCAAAGAGGATCTGATAATGGACAACAGCTGCAAAGAGCCTTGAGCTGAGGAGTTTCTGCCTCGTACTGCAGCTACAATGCACAAGGATACAATATGCCCACGCAGGATATCCCCAGATACCAGAATTTCAGCTTCTGCTTCAGCTATTTGTCACAGTAAAACATTTTAAGCCCAAGCCTGCTAGCAGCATTCTTTAAACTAAAATGACAGATAATATCCCGTTTTAGAGCTCCGAAGTGAGAACCTCGCTACTCATTTCAATAACCAAGATAAACATTGTGTTTAATGGCTGTATTAACAGGCAGAAATACATTTCTCTTTGGAAAGCAAGGCAAACTTACAATTCTGGCTTCTGCAGAATTTAAACTCTCGATTAAAGATGAATTCCTCTAAACGGGGGGGAAAAAAAACCCTCATTTCTTCTAAACAGAAACCAAGTGCAAATTTTGCCTTTGAGCTCCAGACTGCTCTGCTGCTTCCCGCCACGCTTACAACTTTGCCACGCAGCGTGGGAGCGGCAGCGGAGCTGAGCGAGGCTTCTCAGAGCCCCGCGGACACAGAGCATGCCACGAGTCCCGTCGGTTCTCTGCTGCCGTCGACTCGGCCCGCTGGCGAGGTCCGCAAAAGGTAACGAACACCAACAAGCCTCCGCGGCCTTACGCTCAGTCGAACCTCACGGGTTTCCTTTCACATCTCTGAAAGGCTAAGCCTGCTCGTGCTGGTAAGCGCCTGGAAATTCTCACGCCTTGGGTAGGAGATGAGCCCCCGGGGCACCGCAGCACCTCCAGTTGGTCTGAGCGATCGGAAGCAAATATCCGAATATTCCTCTGCTTTCCTGCTCCTTGGGCAATGCGTATCACTACTACTGCCCTCCAAAACAGCACAGAAACACACCCGGGTGCAGCACTAAGATGCTTTGTTGCTCTTTTAACACGACCAGGACACTGATCTTTAATTTACCTAAATACTTTCAATATATATTTTTGGGGAGGGTCTAAATACACACATAAAGACTCCTTTGGGGAGAACAGGGAGAAAGCATTTACAGCTTGCTTTGTTCCGCTGAGGGGCTGGACAGGTTTTTTCATACAGCTGCATGAGTTTTCCAGCCTGCTAGAAAGGAAAGAAAATTAGGACCGTGCTACACAAAGCCATAATCTATATGGGAAAGCGTAAAGCTCTAAGAGCTGGAATGAGACCTCGGGGGCAGCATCTGAAGCCACTTTCCCCCTTCTTTTATTTTTACATTGACTACGTTTCATTTACACACAACGCAGACTCCTCCAAGAGGAACTATCTGGCCTTCAAGTATTCTAAACGCTGCTCTATATAGGGTTATTACAACTAACTAGGTTTTAATCATGTTTAAGTACTGAAAAGTAAAAATGCTGCTGTTGCGCTTGCTTCCCTGCCCCTCCGCGGTCCATTTCCCACCATTGCCTCTGATGGTTTCCTTGGAAACATATGCAAGCTTAAATTGGATTGACATTCACTTAGTGGACAGATGGAGTTCGGAATAGCCCAGTGCCTGCAATTCAAGGCCGAGTTGTGGGATGAGTCATGTTATCAGTACAAAAACCACCCCCTTAAGCTCCCCAAACCCCCAAACTTTGTGGAAAGGTTAAGGATCACCTAATTATTCAGTAATGAGCTTTGAGGTGGCATCTCGGGCAAGGTCAGCGATTACCATTGTGCTTGCATGAAAGCGTCGGGCTAAGCACGCGACAACATTTTTGTTTGGAGGGAAGGATTTAATTTTTGTTAAGCGCCAAAAACCCAGAAGAGTTCTTAAGCTCATTAGTGGTTTCAGGCAGGACAACTGATGCAAATCAACGTATGCCGAGGGCGGACAAGAGCCTTTCGCAGGTAGGGATGCACCATCCACGCTGTAAGGATGCTGCTTGCACCAAAAGCTTCGGTGCCAGGCTGAAGTCATCCCTAACGACTGATGCTGACCCGCAGCCCCGTGCGGAGCTGCAGCCCCCTTCCTCCCCAGCACCCAGAGAGGCAGGATTTTTATCACACCTTTATGGCCCTGGAGGTGTCAGGACTGCGATTTCAGCAGAGCTGGTAATTTATTCTGAAGTGGGAATTATTCCCTGGCTCTTCTTCCACTATACAGGAAGAAATGGAAATGGCAAGAAATGAAAATGGCTTTTTTTTTTTTTCTTTGAAGGCTGGCTAAACAGTGCTTTCCCAATCGTGCTGTCTGTCCTCTCTAACAGGATTTGAAAGGATTCACCTCTTTGCAACCAGAACGCAAGAAGGACAGTAGAAATCCCAAATAACTACGTTCCTACAGATCTTTCATGAAATCCAGCATCTAAGAAAGGGAGAGACAAGATGCCAGGGCTCTCGCGAGGGAAAAGGGGGTAGGCAGCAGTCATTACACGTTCTGCCTCGCCAGGCGCTCTACCCAGCGCACGCTTGGCTATGGTACGTACCACCTCTAGATAATCAGGGACGTGCGAGAGAGCTGGGGTTACTAAGGGATCGTTTAGGGCACAAATCCCCCAAACGCCTGGTTCGCTTCGGCGGCTCATGCAATTTGCTGAAATCTAAGGAATTCCCAGTGTGGGATTTACCTGTCCCAGTCGTCAGGATTTTCATACCTGTCCTGCCACCTGGCGTTTAGCCAGGGTTTTAAGAAAATCTGTTCTTCTCTGTCTACACGTGATTACAGCTGCCAAATCCTTTTCCTTTGCTACCGTGCTCACCTTGGAGAGATCTGCTGTGTCTCCTTACTCTGAACCACCTCCAACCTTGCTTTCTTGAACTGATTTTGACTGAGCTAGACAAACAAAGAAACAAAACCACACACGCCTCTTGCATCTGTTTTTTTTAAAGTAAAAAAAAAAAAACCACCAACTCCTGCTGCCCACTAGTTTCCTTCACAAGCCTGCGCTTTCCTCCTCCCTCCAAATCTTCCATGTTTATCAATATGTGATTATTGCTGCTTATTCTTCACTGCCTGCATTCCCCCGGTGCCTCTCCGCAGAGGGAGATGCCTCAATGCCCCTCTCCACCCCCCCACCAAATCCTTCTCCTTTTTACGGTATTCCCAAACCTAAATCAGCAAGAACGCGCTCCATCTGCCAACTGCCCTAATACTCACGGCGAACCATCACGTAACACCGTCGCTCTCGCAAAGCCTCGAGCCCCCTCCATTTTAGGGTCTAGTTAAAACGCTCTCTCGTTTAGAGAAGTTCCCCGGCGAGGTTCGGCGTGAGCGGCTGCCTGCCGGCTCGGGCAGCATCCGCCTGCTCTGCGAGCAACGTGCTGCTGCAGCTGCTCGCCCGCGCTCCCCGCAGCAGCGCCTTCTCCCTTCCAGCCTGCAAAAGTCAACTCGACCATCTTTTCCTCGCATGCCCGTAACTCCCAATTCCTTTTCTTCGCTGCCAATTTAAGCCTATTCCAGGTATTCCGCGGGCACTCGAAGATACAATGAAGACAAGCGGCAGAGGAGAATGCTGTACCGTGCGAAGGCAGGCTAAAGCTCGCTATTTTCAGTGCTTTACACAGGCCACAGCCAGGAACAATAGAAGGCCATGCACGGTGTACGTATGAAGCAGCACAGTTCAGCGATGCCCGTGGATCTCGATGCTTCTCTAGCACTGTGATTTTATTTTAAAGGATGATAATTCAGACACTGAAAAATAAGCTGCCAGCGAAGCTGTTTTATTCCAATCAATGCTAGGAAAATGCCTCCTTTTTATTTCTAAGAGCATCATAAATAATTTGAAATATTGATACACATGCAGTCACTGAAAGCCAAGATCTTTTATTAAAAAAAACCAACACCACAATCAAGCCTGCTGAGCTGAGCAAGCTGTATAGTTTCAAAGCTGAGCATGAGAAAGCCCTTCAAAAAACTGCTTGAAGAACAATGGGTGCCAGCAAGCACTCCTGTGATGTGGCTTACGGCGGGGGGGGAATAAAAATCATAATTTTCTTGTTTAGTCACACCTTTGTTCAGGAGAACTGGGACACGAGGAATACACCAACTGGCAGCTCCAACCCAAATCATCGTCTTATTCCTGAACACGACACATTTAACATAAATCCCACGCTCTTCAATGCCAGAAACACTCCGGCTCAGCCACGCAGGAGCCCACCTGCTCCGCGTGCCATCTCCAGAAGCACTTACATCCACGACACGCAGGACAGCACCCAGGTCGGCAGCGTGCTACAGCAGGAAAAACAGCCCACCCGGGCTGCGCTACGCTCCTTTCGGCAGGGGAAGGAGGCAGCCACAACACACACGCATCCCAAAGCCTCCCTGCCGCTCTCCAGCGCCAGCGCGCCGGCCGTGCCGCCCCAACGCGGCGCCCAACGCGCCGGCGAGATGAGCTGACGCCTTGCCGACGCCACCAGCCGCTTTTTTTGTCACGGTGCTTGGGCGCACGTGTTACGGTAAG